>NC_053404.1:270000-870000 GCF_016859285.1 Xiphias gladius | reverse complement strand
GCGGGAGTGAAAGTACTGCCCTCTGTGGGCCAGCAGAAATGATTCCTGAGAGATTGTGACTGGACATTTCTTACCGGTGTGGCCCGGGAGAGAGAACTGGGCCTCTATGATCAAAGAACAACAAAAAATGCAGCTGAACCCACGCAAACCACTGGTCAGCAAGGAATATGTCAATCAATATGGGCAAAAACTGAAAGGTGGAAGGATGGAAGGTGAGGCCGTTGGGGACAGAGGAAGGAAAACACTGTGGGTCAAAACAACAAACTCTTTATCTGCAAAGCTGAAATATAAAGTTAAAGCGTGGCGTGTACACCTGCAGAAGTTGCAGTGCTGGAGTAAGAAAAAGAGGGAGCGCAGGGCCTCAAATGAAGGATACGTTCTTCCATTTGTTCATTCGAGGATATGCCTGATTTACAAGCGACTCCCCGCAGTAGTAAAGAGCGGCTCTGGGGACGCGCGTGAAACGTTTCCCCCGCGATCTGGACACAAAGACTCGGTCATGCTCGAGCGGCCCCGGGGATGAGATGGAGGCGGACGCCAGGGGCTGTTTCTCGGGCCCGGAGAGGCGGGGGGGCCGGGCGTGACGGGTGGGGCGACCTCGGCACGTGTTTGAATGTAAAGTGGAGCTCGCAGGTTGCAGCGGTGGTGGGTTGGTGTACTGTATGTGGTTTACTAGAATCGTATGGTGAAGGTCCACCTTGATATATTTCCCAGTAGCGCACTTTTTACTTCTTTTTTGCTCGTATTCAAATGTGTTTGGCCTTAATATTTGCATTTTTAAAGAGCCCCCCTCAACTCAAAAGGGCGTTTTGCTTGTTGTTGCTTCAGTCGGACGCTCACCAGAAGGCTGTTTTCCCAGGGGGAGAGCTTCTCCGTGCTCCCCTTCGGTCTGAGTTTACCACCTGTATCAACGTGCAGCCTTCAGTGCCCATTCAGTGAAGCAGGAGATGTCTTGTGCCCGGTAGTTACATTTCTGAAATGTAAAATATTTACATATTTGGTGATTATGGATGTTTCAGTGAGGAGACGATGTCAGTTTACGCAATGTTCCTTTTGTAAATAGCTTTGAAACGTAGTTGAGGCCACTGTATTTCCCTCGCTGTTACACCTCAACATTTCTGCTGCTATCTTCATTTTTAATATCCAACTTTTTCACATTTGTTTTCGGTGGGACTCAGTAAAACACTGCGGGTGCAGTCAAGGCTAAAGGAGCTAGAGACATTTATTTCACACTGCCTAGGCGAGTTCATCTATATTGTAGGGGTTTCCTTTCACAATATTGCAGAGGGAAAAAAGCCTTTTTTCTTTTTAAAGTTTAACACCAAAACTGTTTCTGCGGCCGTCCCCCTCCCTCGCACCCAGAGACCTCCGGCTGTTACTGAAAGTGTTTATCACTGTGCCTTACGAGGCAACGCGTGTTCCTGTAGATGGCAGAATTTCGGACTTCCTGCGAGCGCGCCTCCTCTGATGTCCTCAAACCTTGATCGATGGTTGGCGGAAGCGACCTGCCCTAAAATGAACCTTTTTCCCCACTTAAAATGCACGTCCACACTTCTTCCATCTGCTCTGCTTTTCTCTCCCTCGCCTCGCCTCCTTGGGGCGACGGAGGGTTATAAGCGGGGAGTAATGAGAGGAAGGGGCCACTGTGTCCAGGATGGTGGAGTGATAACGACCCCGCGTTTGCCATCTCTATTGCTTGTTATCGAAGCCTCGCCAGTGCTTGTTGTCTCATTACCCGTGACTCGAACCTCTCTTTATCCAGAGGTGGGATTTGAAGCGCGCACACACACACACACACACACACACACACGTGCAGACACTTCCCGGCCATCTCTTTGGTTTCCTCCTTAAAACGGAGGAATATTATGTCTCTTAATGGGAACAGGGAGCTCAGTGCCAAGAGTTCCTCTGGATAATTGGCTGCTTCCTCACCTGCTGACATCTCCCCCAGTGACATTCTTACATTTTACATTTAAGGTGCTTCATTTCTTTGGCCCTTAACCTCATCCTCCTTCCTCCGTCCTCTGACTTGCAGTACTTGCTCTACATTGTCTTTCTCGATCAGTTTCTGCAAAATTGAATCCCAGTTTCCAAGCATGTCCGTGGATAATGCTCGTTTCGATTAATGTGATGGATTTTTCTTTTGCACTAGAATGAACGGTATTAAATTACATACGCCAGTTTGCATCCAATCTTAGTGGATATTTTTAAACTTATTATGTCAGGTTTTTTGAGCATCTCACTTTCTACCAAGTTTGTCTGCAGAGATCCCGTTTCCAGTAGCATTAAAGCATGTTTTTTTTCTTCCATGTGCATTTGCTGCTTTGTGTAGGGCGTAGTGCGGCCGTATGCTGCCGAGCCTTTGCCCCTGACCTTGGCTGCTCCTTAAAATGGCGATTTACGTTCTATTAGACGGAAATGACTCTGAATGGCACGGGTTGAAAATATCTGAGGCGGATGCAGCTCCAGATCTGTTATACCTGGTTGACAGTGCATCAAATTTACATCTTGAAGAGGCAAATCAAAACATCACTGTTACCACAGTCCAGTATATACACATGTGCCCTCACATCGCCGTTCCTGAGTGGGGCCCCTTCATCTGTTCGTCCGATCCTCACATCTGTACAGTTTATCGACGTCTCTCTGTAATGACGTGAATCATCTGGAAGGTGTGTAGTTGTTTAACGTGTCTTCGGGCCTCAGATAAAGTGTTAATCTCACCTCGTCAGTCGTTCACAGCATGTGCTCAACAGCTTGTCTGCGCATCCCGTTAAGGCTGCAATTTAAACTTTGCATACATCTCTGTGACAGCAATCTGTGTGCGCCATGTCGATCTTTATTTATTTACAAACTAATGCAATAAACAAGCACCCTACCACACTATAGTTACACAAGGTCTAAGTGATCAGGGATGACTGGAAGGTGTGTCTGGTCAGGACGCACAAACACACACACACACACACACTCACTCACTCGCTCCGCTGACTGATTAAGCTGCACTTAAATGTCTACCAGTCTGTCCATCCTGTCTCTGACCATCGACTCTGGTCTCCATAAATCACCTGCTGTTTGAAGGCAGGAAACCTGCGCACAACTGCATCCGCTGGTTCGGCCGACTGGCCCTCTGCTGTGTTCCTGACGAGAGAGATATCCAGGACGTTTTTAGGTCAATGCAAAAACAAAACGGAGCAATAAATGACTGTAAAAGCAGACGATTCGTGACTACATTTCAGATTGATGCCAGAGAGATGAGGTGTAGGAGAAGAAAGCAGACAGTGGGGTTAAATGGTTTCAAGCTGCTCGGCTGCGTTTAAACAGGTTTTTCAAGACAAAACCTTTAGACAGAAGGAAACGCGAGGCCACGGCTCACAGTGGTTGGCAGGCCTTGCATCCTGGGAAGTAAATCACTGCATGCGATACGGTGCAGTGGCTCCTGCCGTGGACAGATCTACCACTGAAGAGATGGAACTTGGAAGCAGTCACCAGATATTTACCTTAACGTGCGACTGTTTTTATCTTAAAATGCAAAGTGGGACATTATGAAGTGAGTGGCCACTTCATTCTGTTAAAGGGAAACTCTGGTGTTAATATTCTCACGTGTTCACTGTGTTGAAAGGGAAATGAAAGCAGCTGTAATCTATAATATTATATGAACTATGGATGTGATGACGAACCCACGGAGAAGGATTATCACCGGACGCTGTGGTTCCCCTCAGCTCTGCTGAGCTTTACTGTGTCTTTCAGCTCATTGTTTTGATCTTCTGGCCAAAAGGAGAGAAAATGTTGGGTTTTCATTCATGAGGTGGACACAAAGTGAATTGATTGACGCTGCTCCATATCTGCCAACAAGTTTGCCCCATCGACTTCGTAAGGGGATATTATGCGGGTCTAGTGTTTGCAGCTTGTTGCACTGCGTCCGAGTGGCCAGCAAATTACTTGATGCTCAAGCTTCACTTTTAAATACCATTTGCTGTCGTCATTCTGGGGCACTTTCCTTTCATGACTTTCAAACGAAAACACAATTTATTCCACAACAACTGGTTGTAATTAAACTGGAAAGAAATGTATGTGGTTAGTGACAACACAGACACAAAAGTCCCCGGTTGAAAACACTTTAAATATCCGGATTCGATACAGCCGACGTATCCGGCTTTTACTTTTGAACTATTCAGGTGCAGCTACAGTAAATTCGTTCACTGCGCGGTGGTTGCATCCATGCAGCCCCCCCCTTCCCCACGTTATGGACACAGTAAAAGTCGTGTCTGCCAGCTAAAAAACAGAAGCATTTCATTGCATTGCAGTCTCCTATTTCTCATTAGACAGCTGTTAGATTGAAATTCACAAGGTTAAGCGGAGCGTCCTACAGTACCGTTCAGTGTTTATGATTAAGACAGCACCGTGTTCTGAACCCAGATCATCTGGGCTAAAGACGACAACGACTGCATGAAATATGACATTTCTTCCTGTTTGATGTACGCTCTTTATCGTCCCGGCCCATGCCGTCGGGGGTTCGTTTGAGGCGAGTGTAAGGCGGGAGAGGGGGTGGAGAAAGCTGTAACACTGTAGGCCTGATACCGCTGAGTGAGATCAGGGTTTGATATGAAAGCAGCCGGATCCAATTTACCCTAATGGCCTCGTAGACTGATTTTCTGTGTTCTGAAGGACAACAAACGCCAACGTGGCACCCTTTTATAGCACCCATCCAGCTTTGTATTCACACAAACACCTTTCACCCGCACGCCATCGCGCCGGCTAATGTTCCCTTACTGTCAATTTCTGTTTCCATAAGGGAGGTATATTCACCCCCTCCTTCCACTGTTTCTCGTTTCTCCGCAGCACCCGATTACCACACAGGACGAGGACGTTGATTGACAGCCACGCCAGCTGAGGAGACCTGTCACTCATCTTCCTATCAGCGTGTCGGGGGGCTATCTCCTTCTCACCTCCCCCCTCTTCCTCCACCTTCTCCTCCACCGTCCTCCTCCCTCCCTCAGTCCTCTCCTCTTATCTCCTCAATGGGCTGGTAACCTCAGCATCGTCGTAGTTATCCACCACTCCAGAAACCTGAGAGAGAGAAATAGTAAAAGAGGACCGGACACTTCTGAACCGACCCTCGCTGCACCCGAAGGGGAGTGTGGCATGCCTCCTCGCTCCAGCTGAGTGAGTTGTAGTGAGTGGAAGTAGAAGAGGGATCCCTCGCGCATACACCTTCAGACGGCGACACGGCTCCTTAAGAAAGGAGCTAAGAGAGGACCAATCATGCGTTTCCGTTTTGCGCTGACGCTGCAGGCGCTGTGGACTGGTGTTTGCCAGGCGGCCATGCAGCACTACCCCGCGGCATGGGGCCACTACGATGTATGTAAGTCCCAGGTTTACTCGGACGAAGGCCTAACCTGGGACTACATGGCCTGCCAGCCAGAGGCAGCAGACATGACCCAGTACCTGAAGGTTACTCTGGATCCCCCCAACATCACCTGCGGAGACCCCCCGGAGACATACTGCGCCCTGGTGAGTACACGCACAAGTGAAGGAAGCCCAAAAACCGTACACCTAGTTAAGAAAATACCAAGGCAGCTCTGTGTTATCTGTGTCTGTGTCTCGTGTATCCACGTGGCTCGTTCTGACCCCAGGCAGTAACAGGCATGTTCAAAGCCCCTGCGACTCAGATGACTGGCTGCAGCTGAGGAAACAGAGGTTTGTGCCCACCGACGTCACGTTCGGCTGTTCAGAGAGCCGCTTCTCGGTGTGCGCTGCAGACTCTCAGAAAATACTGCGTAATGTGACTTTACCGATGAAAACACACATCTCGCTCCCCACACACATCAGAGTCACGCAGAAAACACAGGTGCCTCAGTCACTGTGATTTCAAAGCGAGAAGACGTCCCGATGTGTGTCTTTTACCAGCGTCGGATGAGTGAGTAGCCTAAAAATTCATACAATCTCTGGATGAAACAGGGGACTAAAAATACAACAGTATGTATGGGAACTTCAGTGGAGCTCTATTTTAAGTGCAAATACACAAAGTTAGTTCAGCAACACTTTTCCCGGTGCAGTACTGTAAGCGTTCGTTGCTTTGGTCTTTTTACTCAGACAGTGGCCCAATATAATAACATATCTAAAATCATATTCAGTGTCAGCACTCATCGTTTTTCACCCTTAAAACTTATTTGTGGAATCTTTTGTGGGCCACTTTTCGCCTTGGAGACAGTGACTTCTCACTTGGGCATATTTGGTTTTGTGGGGGTCGACTTTGAGACGAAGTATGTAGCGCTGCACTCGTGTCTCTTCAGCCCCACTGGTTCTCACTGCTCCTGTTAACCACTCAGTTCTGTCTCTGTGTTTCTTTTAGCCAAGCTAGCCGAGCGGCTCCTTATGGAGGGCAATGTCAGTGGGTTAGACCTGCGGTCACCCACTTTGATCCAGGCTGAAATATCTCAACAACTTATCGGATTCCCTTGAAACCTTTTTCAGACATTCGTGGTCCTCGGAGGATGAACCCCTACTGACTCTGGTGATTGTCCGACTTACCCTGTAGTTCCACCACGAGTTCAACATTTGCGTTTTTTCGGTGACACATCTCATCGTCTGTTGGATGGATTTGCCATGGCATTTGGTGATTCCTAGATTTTCCTGTGGTGCCAAAATTGGAATTTGTCCAGTACTTTGGTTGATGACCAAAACACATGGCATCCCATCAGCCTCAGCTGTACAAAAGTCATCTCGCCAACATGCTAAACAACACTATGTGATCATTGTCACTGTGAGCATGTTAGCACACAGACATTAGCCTTTAGCTCAGAGCACCACTGCCTAAGCCCAGCCTCGTTGTCTCTAAACAGACCAGAGATACAACGCAACACTTCCTGTGCAAAGCAGATGTTTGTTTTTTTCATAAACTGGCAAAGGGTCAAATCGATATACATATCTGTTTGAATCATAGAGAGCAGGGATATTAATTTCCTTTATTTGCATGATATCATTGGACCAAATTCCTTTTTTTTTACTGTGTTATGCTTAAAGTGGTTTTATTGCTTAAAAAAACGTTTTAAAATAATGACCCAATTAGCTCCTTGCCTGTTTAATTTCACAAAAGCAGAGTGTAAGGTTTGTTTGAATCACACGGCAAATTTGACGTGACTGACTTGTTGAAAAAGGGCTCCACATTGTTGCACACTGGTAAAATCGTGATGACTTAAAAGTGATATTTCGTAGAATGGGAGGGATTTTATATTTAGACAGCGCAACGAAAAGCAGTGATTGGTTGAGCGGTTTACCCTCTGAAGTTTCCCTGATCCTGAGGATTCTGCAAATTATATTGCAATCATGAACATCACAGACTCCCTGTGGAGCTAATAATAAAATGAGCAAAAGATGCATATTGGGTCAAGTATTTAATTAGCAAAATCGCCCTCCTCCGCTTTGAAACTCTCAGCTGGTCGCCTCAGATTGCCGCTAAACCACGAGTCCATTTTGGGCCGTCGCGCGTTACCGAGTCATCAAAGATTCTCTCGGAACAAACGGCTTCAAGAGCTCTTTCGATAAATAGTGAGATGTTCCAGGAAAAGTAGTAACTTGAGGAGTATAAATAGACAGCCGACATTAGCAGAAAGTCAGCTGAGAGGAGAGACAGAGGAACAGAGGGGGACTAACAAAACACAGATGACAAAGGCAGTGAGAGTATGATCAAGAGAGAAGTGAGAAGGAGCGAACATCGGGGAGACAGAGACTCAGAGGGCTCTGTGCAAAGCATGCTGTAACTGAAGAAGTAATATCTCCTGCGTGGGGAGGGATGGACGCTCCGAAATGTGAATAATTCAACATGTTGTGTAGCGAATGTGTTTTATTCATAGGACACATCATGCAACCCGACATTTCTCGGGCACTTTTGAGAAATGCTGACTCCCGTGATTGGCCGAGGTTGGTTTGAAGTCACAGTGGGTCGGGGGGGTGGAGGAGGCGGGAGGCCATATCTAGGAGGTCGTGTGTGAAACGGGGTCACGCTCGCTTCTCCGATTGATCCACATCTGAAGCCGAAGCGCGTCTTCCTTTAGCTTCGCAGCAGCTGTGATGCGGGTAAATTGGCTGAATCCTGGGTGAGCGGCGGTCAACCGTGTCTGATTCTTCACCGGAGCCATTCTATTTCTGGATGCGCGGTTGAAACCGAGTTTACTATTATCCTTGCTATTATCGTTATTATTACCATTATTATCGCCAGCCTTCTGGCAGTCTGATGATCAGCTATTGAATTAGCGGGAGTTTGCCACACGCTGTCGCCCTCATGTCTCCGGCAGCCAGTGTGATAGCAGTGCTTCAATTAAACAGGCAGTGGTTAGCTCCCACGTAACCATTTCCCCTCTCTACTGTACTCCGCTCATCGCAAATCGCACAAACATCAGTGAAACATGACCCCTGCCGCTTACCATAGAGTCCAATACTCTGCAATTGGTTTATGTTTACCCCAGGCAGTAAAGTGGCTCCGAATCAACATCGGAATAATTATCATTGATATTCCAGCTACTCTGGCTGCCAGTATGCTGCTGCAATGCCAATAGTGGTTTGTATCGTGAGTCAGATCATTGCAAATTCGGGGCAATTATCATTAGGCCGCGTTATCGGAGAATTTCATCTCTCTGGTAATTGATTTTGTGCTCATAGAGGTGGGTGTGTTTTAAAGCCCGGAGTCTGCTTCCTGGAGTGCTGAAGGTAACAGACACCAAAGCCCGGGCGAGAGGAGAGCGAGACGGGGAGAGATGCTGCAGCTCGAGGGCGTGGTGCTTATATGAGCATGGTTATCTCAGGTTGCGGCCTTCGTCCCGGGGTCACAGATAAAGGAAGACAGCATCACACACACACACACACAGTACATACATACAGCAGTCTCCCCAGTGAAGACTCTGCATTCTGCTTCTAGCCCCGTGACCTTTTCGATAGCAATAAGCTGGCATCCAGTGAACTCTCGCACACGAATCTGCCATCATATGAGATTTCCCTTTCCCCTCCAGTTAGACTCAGACCGGCCTTTAAAAACCTGGACAGGTAGCACACACTCGACCTGTTGAAGACTGAGTTTGTGCGGGGTTCGGGAGAACAGCGCCGACTTAATACGAAAAGGACGTGTTATTGCAGAGGAAGCTGATTCCCGTTAACCAACCGAAATGACTAACTGACAGCTCTGATTGTGTATTCTGAAACCCTTCAACCTTGAAAACACAGAGAGCTGCCTGGCAGTCAGTGTGAATAATGAGGTCACATGTAGGTGAGTCTGTTCTGGCCAGTGCAGGTAGATGAAACCGAGCAGCGGCGGCGCTGTCTCTGTGTGCAGGAGGACTCTGAAGGGAACGATCGGCGTTTTATTGACTCTGCCGCGGAGATATGTGGCTTAAACCGAAATAACATCCAATTCGACGCTCCGGCACGCCAACGCAGAGCGCGCGCGCTCCCGCGCATGCACCGCACGCCTCTATTTGTGCCATCAATTTACAACCAGGAAATGCTGATGAATGCTGAAACCTGAGTCCCAGCAGGCCGATGCATTTCATAGCCAATCAAATCTAAATGAGGAAACGAAGGAGATTATTAAAAAGGCTGTGCAGCATGTGGCTTTCTCCTATTTTAGCACCAGCGAGAGGTCATTAAAGCTGTGTCATGATAAGAGAAGGTAGATCGCCGAGAGTCCTCTGCTTAGCTAATGAGAAAAGTAATGCAAGGGACTGATTTCAGCTTTAAACGGTGGATGCCTGGCTCTTCTCTAACCACCAGCAGTGCCGGATGAGCCAGTAGCGGTGGCCTTAGTGGAGCGTGTGGTGTTTATTTGTTCCACTCAAGCTGCGGTGTGGAACATAGTTCTAGTTTTCTATTTTTCTCTGTGTGCACATGTTTAAATCCCTGCCTTGGACTTGACCTGTTTTATTTCAGCCCCGTGTCTTTACAGTTAAGCAGTTCAGTCATTAGGCAGCGTTAATGAACGGAACGCAAGCCTGTTCACAGTAGGTGGTGTGGGGGTCACTTTTGTTACACTGGGCCGTGAACCGTTGAAAAGGTTAAAAATACTGTGGTGAAGATGAGATTGGATGTGAGGTGGCTTTTTTTGTTTTTGTTCTGCATTTGCTGTTTCTGATCACCTGCTCTCATTCAGTGAAAACAGGTTTGCATTGTTACTTCCCCATTCTCTTTATAGACATATTATACTATTAGACTGTACGTAAATATATACATTTTGCATACTTGGTCCTGGTTAAGTCACCCCCGTGCTTACCTGAGCAGATGGTACGCTCCAGTTTAACTCAGTGCTGCCCACGTCTCTGTAGGGGGAACAGGCTGCAGCTTAATGTGAAAGTCTTGGTTTTCTTTGGTGATTTTTCCACTTTAAAAATGGATTTTGTTGAACTTTGGAAGGGTTTCGTTTTGGCCTTTTGGCCCATTTTAGTCACTGGTAATAAATCTTTCCCCTTTTTGCATTAAATCCTGCCATTAGACGCTGCGCTGTTCATCAGCCCAATCAAAGATCTCCAGCGAACAGGCAACAGTCGTGATGGTCACTTGGAGCCACGGCCCGTTCATATGTGTCTGCCGTCTCCCTGAGCAGCCTGATGTCAGGGAACCCGTTCGGGCACCTGCAAGGCCTTTTCCAGGGTGCCGTGACCGCCATCTTACATTGTGATACACAAATCTGACCTTTTTCTAAGCTGATCCTGATTAGAGGTTTCAGACAGACAAAGCGTTTTAACTCCCCCCCCCCACGCTCGCACGCTGTGGCGCCTCTCAACAGGCTCCACGCTGACATTTTCTTGAGAAACAGTGAGCTGTCAGCAGCAATATGTCTCAGTGCATATTGTAACACTCAGTTACTGCAAGGGTTAGGGGAGATGAGAGGGAGAGAGGCGAGACGGTGGCTCTTTCTCAGGGCTACGCTGCCGTCTGTGACATACTGTCTCATAAACTTGTTTACACTGGCTTTTTTTGTGAGGAGTGAGATTGCAAAAACAAGCCGAAAGGCAGCTTTTCAGACCCGCAGGTTGACTTTAGAGAGGGTCAGTTTTCAGGAATGTGGCAGCAATTAACCAGCATTGAAACAGCGATTGCTCCTTCAGTAGAACTGTTTAACATCAGAAGATTAAGTCAACTTGATGTTTTCTTTCATCTCCCATCTTTCTCCAGACCAAACCCAATCAAAGGTTTATTGAAATTTGTGACTCGGGTCATTCACATATTCTTGCGGCGTAAGTCTTTGTTTTTTGTTTGATTAGTCATAGCTAGCCTTGTTATTTCTGCTTCATTCAGCGACAGGCAGCGTTTGACACTTGACCGAATTTTTTCACACACGCTCTCAATCTGTGCTGAAGGGAATTCTGTCTCTTGTATGCGATTTAATTAGCCCCATCGACCCTTAACAAACATTTTCAATGGGAAGTTGAGGTAGCGCGTACCGCACTATACTGTGTATTCATGATTGCGCTCGACTTGACAGGTACTATTTCGAGCTGCAGTCAAAGCTGCAGTCACATCACCACCGATGCGGCCAACAAATACGCCTGTTGCTGTGATGAGTCAGTTGACGCAAAACTCAATTGGCAACTGTTGCGATAATCGAATAATCCTTTGTCAGTTTTTTAAGCAGAAGTGCTGATTATGTACTGGTTCCAGCTTCTCCCATGTGAGGATTGGATGTTTTCTTTTGTCGTACATGATAATAAACTGATTATCTTTGGGTTTTGGACTTTTGGGGTGGACAGAACAAGACATTTGAAGACATCATCTTGGGATGAGGCAAATTATAACAGGCGGTTGTTACTAGTTCTTGCCATTTAATAGATAAACAGATTCATCCAAATCAATAATTAACAGATTCATCAATAATGAAAGGGTTAGTGGGTGAGGGTTAGCTGCAGCCCTAGCTGCAGTAGCAACAGGAGCCGCTCCCGATGTTCGAACGGGACACTGAACCCTCTGAAGAATCATTTATATCATCACCATCCTGACGTAACGAAGAGAAAATCTTTTTTTGCGAGCGCATACATTTACACCTCGTAGGGAAATTGTTATCAAGCTCCGTGAGCTGCCGAGCCCTCCGACACCCGCTCAGAGTGCCTCTGTGCTTCTCCCGCCATCCCTGCTCTGTGCACTCTCAGCTTCGCCTGCACGCTTGCCGCACACACAGTACGCACGAACGTGGCCTAAATATGAAAAAAGGGGGCTAACTGTGAGGAGTCGCTTCAGAGTGTTTGACACTCAAAATGTGTTTGGAGTTTTACTGCCATTTCTCTTGTATCGATCTGACCGAGTCACGCCGTGGCCACGATGCGAAACTGCTGCACAGGCCAGGGCTATTTCTGGGGGCTGGATATGCCTCACTGCGACCAGCCCATACGGGTTTAAAAGCACTGCGAGGTGAGAGGTCATGCTGATGCTGGCCCCTTAAACCCCAGGACCAACAAACGGTGTCATTCTTATAGACTGTACATACTAAATGCATTGTCGTGTATTGTGAAATATGGTTAAATCCAAGCAGAG
Organism: Xiphias gladius; assembly: GCF_016859285.1. Classification (NCBI taxonomy): domain Eukaryota; kingdom Metazoa; phylum Chordata; class Actinopteri; order Istiophoriformes; family Xiphiidae; genus Xiphias; species Xiphias gladius. Next base: position 857,490 of record NC_053404.1, on the reverse strand, counting down.
ATATCGAACAAGGCCTTCATGCTAAACAGTCCAAATAAAACACGAGTGTTTAGTTACAGACAGACTCATCAGATTCTCCTGCGGGTCCTATAGTTGCAACCTCCGAATCTGACTCCTTGAAACCTGCGGCCCGTTCACCTTTTCTTCCAGGTTCCCCTGATCCGAACCCGGCAGCATAACAAGCTTTCATTCTGTAGCTTGATACATTCGTCTGGAACGCTACCAGTGCAGTGAGAATAGGTGGAATATTGTCTAACACAGCACAGAGCTGTCGGAGAGTCAGACTGTATCTATCTGCCGGAGTGAAGGTTATAAACACTGCGGTCACAGGAGGATCTCATCATAGCTTCTCCGACTCCATCCTGTGCCATAAACTTTGCATGAGCGTCAGGCTCCGTTTGAATTTTTATCATTTTCTTATTTCCACCAACCACTCGCTCCTCCAGACCTTCAAGCAGCAGCGCAAACACAGACTTGTCAGCCAGCCCAGATCGGGCTCAACAGAAGTCCATTAAACAGGTGTTGGCAGAAAATCCTGCACTCCCTGTTGTGGGCATGTCGTGGCTCAGCATAGTCCACAGGCTGCGTAAGACCGAGTAAGGACACATCCAGCCTTCATGGACAGATTCTTTTGTGTGTGCCACATGTACTTAGTCAATGATTTCCCAGAGCGTCTTTCGAAAACCCCCAGAAAATATAGTCTCATCAGGTGTATAGTTGGTCATTTATGACACTTATGGATCTTCAGGTGCAAAGTTACGTCAGTAACAAGCTTTGGATTTCTCCACGTTTAAGCGGTGTGCAAGGTAGAGGTCTTCATGGGTCCAACATTTCACACCCAGTCCCAAACAGACCTACCTGTGGAAGACCTACCTGAACCCAACGTGACTGAATTAAGCAAAAAAGAGGGACCGGATCTGAGCGGGAGCGGAGCACAGCCAGACCCGACCCGAGTAGACCTGAGGATAAAAACAAAAATGTGGTCAAACGCCAGCAGCAGCAGCACGATGATCTATCAGTTAACGCGATCAACGAGCAGCTGCAGAAAAACAAAAAAGAAAATGATCATAGTAACAATCATAATAATCATAATGTCGTACGAACAAATGTAAAGTCATAGAAACTGAAATAATTAGTTGAAAAAAGACAAATTTGTATGAATTAGGTAGTGTCCGGTTTCCACCTCCTGCACCAACAATCAAGCTGGACGACAGATCGACAGAGGACGACGTTCTAACCTGTTTAATATCTGTCAGTCAAATTACACAAAACTCTCAATCTGCTGCAATATTGCTGCATTCAGGCAATGTCGGAGGACTGGGAAGAACAAGGAAAAACCTCTGTTACTCCGGCAGCGCTAACACATTGGCCCCTAGGGTGGTCAGTTAGCCCCGGTGCTAACCTTGTAGTCACAGTGGGTAAACAGGCTAAATGAGCCTCCATTCTTGAAACAGTTTGTTACCAAGCTAAACCAGATCCAGACAAGCAGCTGCTGCTCAATGAGCTGAATGGACTGTATTTCTGTTAATGTTGGATTTTATTTTTGGTGCATTAGCAGCCATTCTGCCAACAGTCTGTTGACACGTCTGCGCGCAGATACGGTCGCTTTCAGAATTTCACAACATCCCCGGCGCGGAATTACAAGTCGGAGGCTGAAGTAAACGGCTTTCCCTGCTCAGCTGCTTGTAATTACCGATTAAACGATGTGAAGTGAAAGTGGCGTGTGCCAGGACTAACTGGCGCTACGCTGCAGTACAAGAGCAATGCCCTTTCTATCGTCACTATCACCTTTGACATGATCGCCGCCGTTTTCAGCCTGTACCTTCCCTGTCTCCACGTCATCAGGTGGTTTTTGTTTTCCTACTGTCGAGTGGGAATGGAAATGAGAGTGCTGTTAAAAAAGCAAACAGGAGGATGTGTTTACTTACAGCGAGAAAAGTTTGTGAAAGGGAAGTTAGTGAAAAGTTGGTTTGCAGACAACATCAGGTGTCGCCGTGTGAGCGTGTGACTCGTCTATCTGGGCTCCATCAAGGCGTCGAGTGTTTCCTCGCCGTTTACACTGCCATACCAAGATAACAGAGGGCCTCCTTGACTCCAGCCTCCCACAGGGTTTTCTGTTGACTTTTTTTTTTTTTCTTTTTTTCAGAGTTTGCAGCAAAACATGTCCTCCTTTGTCACAATGTATGGAGTTGGAAGCTTGGAGAGGCTGAAGAATGGAAATTCTCGGTTTCTGTTTTTGTTCGTGCTTAGATGTCAAACTACACGTTAGGCTGCGAAAGAGCCAGTTGGAGAATAGTCTCTGGAGTCAATAGGAGAAGGACTAATGTTGGGAAACGAAAACATCAGACAGTACTTCGCTCTCACTCGGCTTTGGTTTCCATATACTGAATGATGAATTCCCAGAAAATTAGTATTGAATATAAGTCAAGGGAGGAATCATCTCTCATAGCTCAGATTTAGCCTATGAATATCTTAAAGGCTCTGGCTATTGACTGCAAGTCACCCAGAAATATCGCATTGTCTCACTGTTAAATGCTCAGCGCACCCGCTGGATTTGAGGACCCGTGCATAATGTCAACCAACCATATGGGCCTTCACAGTCACAGGGATTTTTTTCCTCTCTCCCATGTACAGGCCATTATTTGACGAAGGAATTTTTACCCCCTTTTCTCCTCTATTGCTTTTTGGGCTCTAAATCCCTCGTGCGGTAATGGGGGCTTTTGTTGCATTTCACAGTTCATCACTCATGGAAAATTGCGGTCCGGAAGCCCCCCCCCCCCGACCCCGCCCGTCACCCCCCTGTACTCCTTCCACCTCTGCGCGTGAGGCTCAGAGAATAGATGGAGATACAGTACTGGGCCGCTGTTGACTTTTAATTGCTCTTTGAATCTCCAGGGAAGATTTCGCGGAGCTCACTTGCTTGAACGCTGGTCTTCACAATACCCCCCTCCCTCTTTGGGACGTGGCTAACGGATGACAGGCACACACCACACACACACACACACACACACACACACACAGGCCAATACAGACAAGCTAACAGAGCCCAAAGCATGGCATATGGTGGCATTCATATTTAGAGGCACTCATGATTTCATTTATTTGTGTTTGGGGCTTTTAATGTTAATTGCAGCAGATAAGTGGGAGTGTTCTGAATGGAGCAATCCCAGTAATCCCATCCCTCATTTTTATCCATGGTGGGGGGTCAGATCCTCCGCTCTCCCTCCACTACTCAGCTTTTCAAAGCAGCAGGGCCTCCCGTCCATTATCAGCACAATAAAAACCTTTCTCGGAGTGACTGGTCTATGCGGTGTGTGTGTGTGTGTGTGTGTGTGTGTGTGTGTGTGTGTGTGTGTCGTGTGTGTGTGTGTGTGTGTGTGTGTGTGTGTGCGCGCGCCTCTCTGTCTCTTCCTATTTGTGTGTGTGTCTACATCCACACCACAGGCTTTCATGAATTCTGAGCTGCGGCTCACATCTTGCTGTTTCAGACGACTGTTCGCATCTATTTTCGGGTGTAAGCTACACATCCTAAAATTAGTCCGTATACCAGACTAATGTGAACTGCTATGACGGTGTAGAAAACGACAAAGATGTGTAAAATAACAGTATCTTAACATCACCGAGCCTACGCCGATGTAATGACGGTTGTCTCGGGTGAGCAACATTTACTCACTGTCATGGCAACGCTGACAAAATCCAGACAGCAGCGTTCAAATACGAGTCACATGTAGGCCACATACCTTGGGATCAGTTTTGCGTGACGTATTCATCTCATCCTGACGGGAAGGGAAAAATACGATCGGCGCTTTTCGCCATTTCAGACGTATTAGAAAGCCTCAGAAAGGAGGAATAAAACCTAAGAAATGCGGCGCGTTCGGCTGCAGCCTTTGAAAATGCAGGGTAAGAGATTTAATGCCTGTGTAATCTCTTGATGTCAAAACAAGACCTTTTACAAACAGAGGAAAAGAAAACCATTTTAAAGGCAAAATGGGGAATGACCTGCTGACAAAAACTGTACTTGTTGTTGAGGTAAACTCAGAGCACTAATGAAATGCTTGTTCAGCTCAGAGGGATAATGCGAAATATGTCCAAGTGGAAGCAACTTTCGTGGAAGTTTAATGCCTTTCTGGCCAGCTTCCCTCCGTGGAGCACTCCTCTCCCGTCAGACAGCTTTTAGGTCCGTTCCGTCGTCCACTTTGTTTGAGGACGTCACCCTGACAGCCTTCGAGAAAGGCTCCCGGATTACGTTGACTGACAGCTCCCAAAAGCTAAGATTTGTTGTGTCTGGCCCGCACCCGGGCATAGGGCAAACTCTGAATCAATTGCAGCACTATCAGTGATGGAAATTGAATTCTGAATCCTAGCGCTGAGTACCCCCTCGTGAACTGCATGAGAGCATTTTTCCACTGCTCGTCCTGGGTACTTTTCTCCCTGAGCACAGATGCAGCTAAGAGAGTGTAAAGTTGTAAAGAACTGACATGCACCTTTTTTGAGCATCAGAAATAGAACTCAGGGAGATGGAATTGTCTTCACGGTACAGAGTCGGCGGTCTTTTAGAGCGATATTAGACTTTCTTGTGCACTCGGCTTGATCCTCACACTGAGAAGTACTTTGACATTTGCTGCCATGTATCATTTTGGATGACTACCCATCGATGCAAACAGGCTGGAATGCTAGTTCAAAAAGACAGCAGACAACAAACCAAGTCAAACGAAGTGACGCTTCTGCTAGAAACCCTATCAGACCCATACAGGGATACGCGTTTCCAAAACTTACACAATTATAAGAGCTGTCACTGAGATTTTGAGCCTTTCAGCTTCTGGGAGCGCCCTGAAATGGCTCCTCTGTGCACCGTCCTTCCTACACATGACGGAGTTGCTTCGTAAGCTAGCGTCTGCCCCGCGGAGGGAACTGGCGCGGTCAGCGCGCACGACCGAGGCCTGGAAAATGTGCTTGCTTAATTATAGGAGGGGAATAACCAGTGCAGCTATTTACACCTAATTCTGACATAAATCTACTGTTATCGCACTGGCGAGACCGTCCTCTCCCCAATTTAGGAAGTACCCCGGAGCTTTTCCTTAATAAGCAATCCTCCTGATTAAGCAGAGGCAAGAGTTACAGCCTCTTTCTGTGGGAGAGAAAGGGACAAGAGGAGCCGAATTTAACCAGAGGGGAGGTGGTTAGCAAAGTGCCGTCACGGATATTGAGATGGTTAGCATTTTATTAACCCGAGTCGGGACAGAGAGTGAGCACTTGGTAAATTGGGTGCAGACTTGCAGTGTCTGCAGGACTTTGGCCTAAGGGGGCTGGAATATAGACGCTTGGCATTTCAACCTCTCCATCTCCCAAGCCATCCGCTCAGGCAATACTGTCTGCCTCAGTCCATTGCTCCCCTAATTAGCTAGTTGTTCTATTTCCAGCGGCCGCCAAACTAGTTTCAGTCATTTTGTTCGGGCCTCACGGTTCTGGAATGAGAGGACAGGCACTGAAAACATCCCCCGCAAGGTGCCAGGCACTTGTCAGAGGAGCGTGATGTGACAAGGGTGCAAACGGTAATCTGTTCATTATGTTCGCAAGGACGGCGAACGAGTGAGAGGCTTGGCGTGGAAATGCATTTTACATCCCCTCTGTCTGCGCATCAGAGGCTCTAAATGAAATGACTTAGTCAGAGTTGCCAGGCATTAGCTGTTACTCTGGGACACACATTGTTGTCGCGTCGAAGGCTCTCTTTAAACGACATTCAGCATGGCTTCAGACTATTCCCCCACCGTAAACACCGGGGCGATACGCCAGGCTGCAGACTCTGTGGCAGAGAGCGTTGGCGTTTGATATGAGTCTGCTACCCCCCTCCCCGCCTGAATTCCCTTGGATCTCATCAAGGGCTTTCTTCTACTCGTATTATTAGCTGGCTTGCTGTCTTGCCATCACCTTTACTGCATTAGAGAATACCAGAGAAACACTGAGAAGCTGACGATTACAGATCAGTTGTCAGTTACATGGATTCCAGATTTTTATATAGACGATACATTCTTCTCCGGCCTGCCGTGTGCAGTGTGGTGCTTTTATGCCTTGCCTGTCAGCGCATGCACAGTTTTTCCTCCTCAAGTGGAAACTGAAACGGTGTGTTGCTGCCTGCATGTGTGCCAACACTAGGCACCGAGGTGAAAAAAAAATGGAGAGGCAACAGCAGCTACTTTGGACAGATGCAAAACCAGGAAACTACACAGGTTTACAATTTCACATTTTTTATTACACACAGTGTAATCGAGGTACATACCTGTTCTCAGGTCAGTGCGTATGTGCTGACTGTCTGGTAGCTGCGTTCGCTCCGCAGAGACCGGTTTTTCCGCCTGGTCTAGAAATTCTTGCTGCGTTCGTGTTCGGTAATCCTCTCAGAAAGATGCCTGAGATCCCGAAAGCCTGTTCCTGACCGGGTTTATGCTAAGCTAAGCTAACATCATATTAGGCAGACAGACACGAGTGATTACGATCTTCTTATCCATCTCTCCGAAGGAGAGTGAATTTAAAAAAAAAAAAAAAAAAATACTGCCGCATGAGACACAAATATGAAGAAAGTTGAACAAAATTCTTGCAGGCTGCAGCCGCATCACGCTGATTCTGTGGGTCATGAAACAGCATAAGCACAGAACTGTGTTGTCAGCAATGCACAGAAAGAGAGGCGGTGAGGACGGAGCCATTAACGCCTATGATTTACAGCTGCAGCGATGATGGTGATGTCGGGGCTGTGTCATCATTGCACGGTCACTGTATTCTGTGTTGGAGCCGCCGACTGCACTCCACAACACAGTCGCTTTGAAACAAACGTGATATCACTGGTGTCAAGAAAACCCAATGAGGTCGGGCTCTACAAAACGGTGCAAGTGCACTTTGGCTGCCAGTAATTCTGACACTCATTCTCAGTTTTGCTCTGCAACGACTGAGCAATTTGTTTTAGTCCCAGCTGAATAAAATACGTCCCGATAATAACCCTAATTAGCTTCCCTAATGTGCCACCCCCTCCTCCTCTAAATTCTCCCTCTGCTGTGCAGTGAGGTTGGAACTCATTCAGTCCTGCCACCACCTCTCAGCTGCCTGCCTCTATCAGCATTAGCTTTAACCACTAATGTTACAACGTATGTGAATATTACAGAGACTAAACGTAGCAGTTTCAAATCACGTCGGTCGATGTGCTAAGCAATATATAATAACCTGACTTTAGCCACGCCGGCGTTGTGGCTCTGGGGATGGCGGTCTCGGTCTGTCTGTCCTCAGTTTTGGTCCAGACATGAAATATCTCTACTGCTGGGATTGCCGTGAATGTTTGTAGACATTCGTAGTTTCCAGATGAGGAATCCTGTGACTTGAGTGGTTCCCTGACTTTTCCTGTAGCACCACCAGCAGGTTGACGCGTGTGGTTTTGAGTGAAATGTCGGAATGGATCCCCATCAACTCGCTTAACAGTTTAATAGTTTTATTTTTTAGTTTGTTTTTATTTTTAATCTTTTTAGTTGGCTATTTGGCACTCAGGCAGGGTACGGAGGCTGCTCCAACCATTTCTTCTGTCTGCTACTGAGCGGCACAGGATGAAATGCCTTGCTCAAGAGCGCAAACACAATGCAGTTGTCGAACAAGGGCAGAGTGTGACCTCGTCACTTTGAACCCACATTCGTTTTGCCCGCTGGTGATATACGTCAAACCAGTCCTAAGCCTGTTCCTCGTCAATGTAGGCTGCAAAATTCGATAAAATTTAAGTGATTTAAAGATAAAGTTTCTTTGTTATTATAATGCGGTTTATATATGAGTTTACAAAGAGGAAACAGGCACCTATTTCCAGCTTTTCCCCTGGTGTTAATGGCGCAACGGAGAAGACCTGGCTGGAAACCCCTGATTCATTGCTACTGGCTCTTTTGAACCTGCGGAAGTGCTTTTGGGGAACGGATCATAAAAGCCCATGTGTGTGTGTGTGTGTGTCGGTGTGTGTGATTGTGTCTCGCTGTGTATCCGGGTGCCATGTGGCACTGAGCATCTCAGCTTTGCTCTGCCAAGAGATGAGAAGGCAGGGTAAACCACTCGCTGCACCAGCCGACTGGATCTCACCTCTGAATCTGAACCTTTGTTGGAAGTTGCAGGGCCGCTCTGTTTCTGCAGTCCTTGCAGAGCCTCGTATTGACTTTGTATGCCGTACGTGCTCGGTGGGAGTCTATCTGAAATAGATTATTAACGACAAAGCACTCGAGAGAGACGAGTTAAATCCTGCAAGGGCTGGAGATTGTAAGGTTGTTAAAGCTTTGTTCACGGACGACAGTTTCACATGGCGATTAGGACTATTAGCATGTACTAGGCCGGTCTAATAATTTTGATTATGTAAGTACCTTAATCTTAAACGCTTTGTATCATCGTGACACCACAAAGATTTTGTGAGAGATGCCGTTCAATCTAGTGTGTTGCTGCAGATCAGTGCACAGTGAAACACAGGGCGACTGGCTCCTGAAGTAAAGGTGTTAGACTGTTGTGCTAACTGGATGCGTGCCTTGCAGAAGATTTCTGCCAGTGAAATTTTGGCACCAGTAAGCAACCGGGTCTGCAACAAGAGGGCAGTGCCTGCTGGGAAGTGTAGGCGGAGGCTGGCATATGGCTGACGGTGCTCGCAGGCTCTTGCCTCGCCAGTGCTTACCCCCGTTAGGCTGCCTTTTGACTTGTTTCGAGTGTGCAGAGCTGAGATAATTCAGTCCCACAGAGTGGTGTAGAGTCTTGTGTTGCGGAAGCTGTGCGGTCTCTGACTCCTTAGTCCAACGATATGTGTCATGCCAGTGGTTTCTCCAGCAGTGACGCCACAGATTTGTTTAAACCGAGCTTTGATGTAGTGAGCGACTGCGGGTTTTTCTTAAAAAGAGAGGTGGTTTCTTCCTTATTAAAGGTGTGCAGGTACAGGAATGGATGTATCTGGTTAGTAGCTGAAGAAAAGCAGCAGTCTGAGCAGAGAGAGGCTGCATGGCTGACAAGAAATGCGGAATTTATGTGAGCTGTTAACAACTAGTCGGATTTCTGGTGTCTTCTGGTGATTTTTTGTGTCAGTAATGAATACGACTGAAACTCTAACCTTGTCCTTCTTATGGACCTTACGTCTTCTTGTGTATTAAAGGGCGTAATTTCCAGTTGGGGGGGGGCATGTCCTCTTCACTTTTCAAAATCCTAATCTTGTCCCCCTCATTTTTAATATTTCACGTTCAAGTCTCTCTGGACATTGTCCTCTTGCTGTCCCGCCACCACTGGACAGGCTGAACTAACTGCTGGTGGTGAAGGTTGCTGGGGCTGTATGAATGCCTGCAGACACTACTCAGGGTTGAATGACCACCTTGCCTACTGGTTAATATTTTTAATTTGCAGTTGATTTTCTCCTAAAGAGACGGTAGAAATAAACCTCAGTCAAGGACAAGACAGTCAAACACTTTGTAGTAAAGATACTTTCATCCACTATACATTTCTGTTTGGGTCCGTACCTGCTGCACCCGTGTTGTCCTGGTAACATGCGTGAGATACCTAATTGACAAAAGTCCGACTGTTCTCCTGGAGCTTGTGCGTCTTTCACATACATCTGCCGTCTAACTTCTGTGGATCAGCAAATACGATGCTCCCACTTTGGTTCACTGATGCAGCTCATTATTTTTCATTTTCAAATTCATCACTTCCTCTCCACAATCTCGACAAGATTCACGTGATTATTTTTGTGATGTCCCTGTTAGTTCATGGTCCGTGTTTGTTTTTCTGACAGCAGGGCTGATGACCCACATCGAGTACGTAGCATAATTACATCTGGTTTTTCTTTTTGTCTTGTTTTTTTTCCCTTTGGCTGCAATCCACCTTTCCAAAGCTGTTTTAAAGGATTTCTAATCATGTTCAAATTATCAGCAGAGACTACGCCCTATTTTAAGAATATTTGATGATTGATAATTACGTGTAGGACTGTACATTGCAATTTAAAATGTAATAAAATCAGTTTTCAAAGGGACTCCATCTTGCCACCTTTGCCATTATGGAAGCCTGCTACAGTAGATGAAGTGTCCATTCCTGCTTCTGCGGCACATCTTGTTACCTGACTGAGCGTTACAGTAACCGACTCAAAACAAATGCCGGGCAGGTTCTCTCTAAACTGGCAGAAAATATTAGTGCTTCAGGTGGAGGGTTCCCAGTGTTACTTTTACACTTTAATGTGCGCTCAAGCTTAAAGCACCTGTCTAATCCTAACGAACCTAGTTGCTCCTCTCTAACCACCCTGGCTGCTCCCTGATGCAATTACAGCAGAGATAAAAATTAAGGCCCGCCGTGTTTTCAGCTACTGTACACTGAACCAGTGTTGACCTTTTTTATATAATTGCTTGTGGCGTGTTCTTGTTTGTTTTGTTTTTCGGGGTAGTTACAAGTTATACCTTGTGAATATTCGGCACAGAAACTTCTATAGAAAGAAATACAATATATGTTTGAGTGACAGCCACTAAACAACCCCTCTCCTTCCAAACCGTGTCTTCTCAAATCCCTTCTGGACACCGCCTGGCTGCCTCCAGCATAACAATTTAAATCCCACCTGATAATACCTCTTGTCACACTGACAGCTGTCATCAAGTCAGCCATGTTCACAGTTTAGTTTGCTTTTCAAATTAGCAAGTGGATATTCTCACAGTGGTCTTTGTCTTTCCTCTTCTTAAAAAGGGAAAATACACCCTCGGGGAACGTAACCAGGCATAGAGCGACTGTTGTTCAAGTTGCTGAGAATTGACAGGCAGTTTGATTTGACATTTGCTGTGTTTTGTTGCTGCAATTACTGAAGTTCTGAGTGTTTCGGTTTGGATTTGTCTGGTGGATGCTCATGGTACTTAATCACGTTTGTTGTACACTGTACACGGCACGAGCTCCCTGCTGCCGTATCAGGGTGGATTTATTATAGAAACTGTAAAGCTTCCAATCTCATTCTGAAACACAACCCTGGGAGGTGTTGAGGAGACAGTTCGCGGTTCCTAGAGACAGGGTTTTATTTCTGGATAGCGGCTGTGGAGACAGCTCCGTGCCTTGTCCGCATCCGCAGCCATGGACACACAGGCTGAGTTTTGCAGCGTCTGATTTGAAGCCATGCTTTGACATAGGCCGGTGAGACAGGTTTTATTTCTGCATTCAAGTATTTTGAACTAACTGCAGGTGTCCGCCGAGGCGCAAGTCGTCATGTCGGCGTCTCTTCAAAAAGAATACCTGGGAAGTAGCATACCTCGGCTGCATGTAAAACAGCAAAACAATCACTGCAATAAAATGCACCAGCATTATGGCGGTGATTTAGGCTTATTGGGGGCCATAAAATATAGCATAAGCTGAGCCCGTGGAGCCATCGGCTAATGTTCTGACAGCAACGAACGATAATGTTTCACCGGCTGTCAGAGCCGGAGGGCTGAGACGTGCCGACCTGTAATCACTCACCTCTGCGATTACCCCCAACCGGGTCTGCACTATTTGTCCTAACGGGAGCCGTGACCTGGGACTTTGGTTGTCGAGGTATGCAGAGGGTGCGAGTCGAGGCTAAATGGATGTGCGGTGTGTCACCTTGTCTGGGGATGGCACAGTACAGCAGCCAGAGCTGAGCATTTGGAAGTGGGCTGGGCGTGAAGCAGGCTGCGGTGAGGAGCAGACCGGCCTGAATTATTGAGATGCAGCCTGGCTGCCGATCACACCCTTCCTCCTCCCTTGGTAGAGAGATCCTGCTGGGAGGAGATTCAGGCTGAGGTAAACACAACAGGATTTCTCAGTAACTCTCCTGTCCATCTACCTCTTTCTCCGTATCTCTTTTCCGTCGTTAAACTCTTCTCAGTCTCCCCCTCGCTCTTTCCCATCTTTTATCTGTATTCTCTCCTCCACATCTGAGTTGCTCCTGAGTGCAAGCACACAACCTTTTGTTACCCAGCGCACCTTCCCTTGCTGGAGGGCTAAGCAATCTGGTCCCCTCCGCGAGCTTTTACAAGCCTAACTGAGAGACAAAATGAAGAGAGAAGTGACTCCCTGACAATAGACTAATTATCTCTTGTAATTCGGAAGAAAGTGTCGTGTGTTTGTGTCGGTATATTAACAAACTGTAAAGTACACGTATTTGGACTTCGTTAGGCTGAATTTATTTTTGGACGTACTTAGGGCACAAAGGCTGTTGGATAAAGAAGCAGGATTTGTGATCGGGGTTCATCTCCCTGGATCAGCTTGGAAAATGCCATTGGAGGCGGATGAACATAACCTTCCCCTCTCTAACAGTTACCACTGTAGGTGTTCTGGTCCCTTTTGTTCTAGTGCGGCAGCAGTGGTAGATAAAGCTTTATGTTGATGATATAAAAGTATACAAATGGTGGGTTGACTTTTCTCATCCTTTCATAATAGACTAATTGTGTTGGAGGTTACTACCTATTTGTATTTGTGTTCATGTGTCACATGAACGCATAGTGTAGAACATAGCTGTATAATAGACGGCAAGGTCTTTACATCAAATTGAAGATGGGTATTTCACCGTCTGTGCACAGTAGCCTTTATTTCGCCCACATGGAAGTACACTTTGTTACATGGCTGCTTTTATGTTCTTCCTCGTCAGAGCTCAGACCCAAGGTCGGTGGGCAGCAAACATCAACTTAAAGAGTCCGCTCTTTTAATCAAGAAATCTGCGGGAGAAATTCCACCGGGTGGCTCTTACAGTAGAGGCTCTACCTACTGCACGTGTCCTCTAGCTGAAACTGCAGAGTGCCAAAAACAGCTCAGCGGTTGCTTAGCTTGAAAGCTTCAGCCTCCATATTGGTTTGTTTGTTTACTCTGTTGACTCTCCTCTTCACTCTGCCTTAAGGGTTCCATTGCTAGAGAATAGAGTGAATAAATGACATACTATTTAGCCAACTTGGAAATCTTGGATGTCTGACCGTCTTGCCAGCATTCGAACACAACATAATAATATCACATTAAAAACATCTGGGCTCACCCAGAGCATCACCAGATGTATGATCAGAGTTTACTAGAAAACAGTGCTGTTAACATTGACGGTACCGCCAGGACGCTGCACCGCGGCGCCTCTGGCAGCAACAGCCACCGTCTGCGAGTTAAATTGACACTTACGCTTTCCGATTATGTTCGGTTTCGACACAGCACCGCAGTTTGCTTTCAGGGGTTTATTGATATTTAGGAGGTTTATTAATTAAGGTAGATTGGATGCCATATTCCCATTAAGAAGTTAAAAACTGGAAGGAGGTTTGGCAAGGCTGTTCAGTCTCGCTGCCAACAGACTCTCTCCAAGGGTTTCAGTCTGGAACTGCAGGCAGACACATACACTCTCCCACACTCCCACTGTAGGGCCAGTGAAGTGAGACTGCTTCACTGTGTGTGTCTGTGCAAGCAGCCTCGTGTGCTCAGGCATAATGTTGTGGATTAGAGTAATACTACAACCCAAATTTTTTTTCAGGGAATTGTCAATGAATGTCCATTCACCTGTTTTGTCTCACTAATTGCTACAAGACGAGAATGACTGAGTCCACATTTGCTGGTTTTAACGTCTGGGAAGCATTTGTTGATGCAAAAAGAGTGAGAGAGAGGGGGGGGGGGCGCCAAATTAAATGCTGTGTTGACATACCTAGAGAGGCAATGTCTGGGCTTTCTCATTGTTGACAAAATGCCAGTCTACGCTCTATAGCCAAAACTATGTGGACACCTAAACATTACAGCCATACTTAATTTGACAAACCTCCGTTCTTCTGGAAAGGCTTTTCACCGGTTTTAGGAACCTGGCTGCAGCTAATTTTCTCCCCTTTCAGCCACAAGAGCATTAGTGAGGTTGGGCATTGATGCTGGGCAATGAGACCTGGCCTTGAGCAGGCCAGTTAAATTCTTCCAAACCAAACCAGAAACAGGAAGTCATTTCTTGAGGGACCCGGCCTTATGTACAGAAAACACAAACTGTTGCCACTTTGTTGGACGCACACTATTGTCCAAAATATTACCGTGGGGGGTGTCATGGTGAAGGGACCGTGCACCCGAACCCTTTCACTCTGGGTATCTGCTGATTCCCAGTCCAGCCTGTTACTTCTGTTTACCTGAATCTTGATCAAATATATAAATCTGACACAATGGAATTACAGCTTTACCTTTTTTTTAAATTTTTTTTTACTTAATTTACAATGCCATATTTTTTCTCAAACTTTGCGATCCAAATACTGGAGGTCCTGATTCCAACGTGATACGGATGAATTCTTAACCGGGAGGATGTGACTCTTGAAATTGACATGAAGTAATCCACTAGGGGGAAGACGTATCAATCTGTTTGAGTGGTGGCAACTACAAAACTCTCAGCCCACCTGCGAGTGTACAGCGGCATCACTGACACTGGCTGCCGGGAGCAGACGTTTAATGTTGGCCTGCTACCTTGGTGATTAGCGACGGCTGATATGACCCGTCACGGGCGAGATTTGTCGTTTAGCGACTGTGTGAACGTGTGCATGAGAGTCTCTGTACAGCCCCCTGCCCACACACAACAACGTTTCTTTGATTGTACACCGGTGCATCATGTAATCCTTCGACTGAAATTTGAAAAGTGATCTGCATACGCACACTGGAGCAAATTTACACACACACAGATACTTTTCAAATCCAGGCTAATGCCGCATAGAGATGAAATCTATAAGGAAAGCTGAACTACAGCCAGCTCTCAGCCCCGGCCCCGCAGTACTGTTGAGTCAGAGGAAAGGAGGAAGTTTGATACTCCGCAGTGGTATGCATTAACTTTAGTTTTCCCACCGCCGCTCCAGAGACACCTTATTGACATTGAAATGAAATGCCGGTTTGAGTGGTATTGACATTGTCGATCCCTGTTGCATCATAAAAAGCCGCCGCTATTTGCTTTGCGATGCACAGTGCTTCAGATAACGTGTCTTGTTTGTAGATGGTGTTTCGCTGAAACACACAATAGGTCTGTTTAACCACACCGTGAACTATGATTACTTTTCTGTGCATCAATGGAACCATACGATTTTCCCTTCGGCACCCGGCGCTTGCCTCTCCTCTCCCATTTTCCTTGCCACCACTTCCCCGCCTGCCAGTCTCCCCCTGCCAGTATGAAAACTAGGCCAGCTGAACAGGGTGGGCACAGAGCAGTTTGCAGGTGTAGTTGGAACGAGAGATAAAGGCTGAAGTCAAACAGGCGGCGGCGAGGCAGACCATCAGCGCCAATTTCCCGAGCTCCGTCTGAGAGCTGTCGAGGCGTTCTCCTCCTTCCTGCCGTGTTTAGCCTGGTGACAAAGCATTTGCAGCGGCTCCGCCCATGGCTTCCACAACTGCGTCGCGTCAGACGAAATCAGCTTTTCACGGAGGAGAAGTAGAGGAGCGCAGGAGCAAGGGAGAGATCTTCCTCTGGTTGGCGAGTAGGGGTTTCAGACGTTGTTGGGACTGGAAAGGCAGGCGCTGCGCCCGAGTTTCAGTTTGCGTTGTTACTGCTGTCAGTCGCGGGCAGACTGGATGTGTGGGTGGTGGAGAACAGGAAGCCAAGGGTGAGAATGAACGGAAACAGCACCAAACAGCTGGGAATTAATCAGCCTTGGTGTTTATGAATCGAGTTCTGGATGAAACCAGCGGACTGGTATCCTTAATGGCACGTGGTTGAAAACAAGTGAAAGAAGACCAGGGATCTCATTTATCAAAGCATGTGTACAATAAGCCGTAATGATTGGGATCACCAGAGTAATAAATAAAATCCTGTAAATCCAAACCACTTTACACGTTTGACCTTTTCTTATTGAATGTTTCGTTTTTCGCTTTTTTATTTCTGACACTTTGACACTTCCACATGTGGCTTGTCTAAAGATGAATAGATAAAGATACAGTATGAGGACAGGTCATACACGATCTCACCTTACATGTTGGTCCAATAAAGAATTCCAGAGCACGAAACAGACATTTGGCGCAGCACCAGTTAAGTGTAACTCGTACATTTGCTTCTCAGTTGCTGCCCCTTTTAAACAATTTCATCAGAACAAAAAATGCACATCTTTAAAAATTCAATCAATAAAAAGAAAAATGATGGTAAGAAATATAACAATTCTTAACAAATGCAAATTAACGACAGTGGAATGTCATTAACAGAACCTCTGAATCTCTTTTATGGAGCCATGGGCGTGTAGTGATGCGTTACTAGAAAAACAACAGATAAAAGAGGTGGAGGCATTGATGGCATAAGTCGATTGCCTTGTTTTCCCAAATAAAAACGGAAATACACAGCTGACAGTTTATTTTTCGGTTGGAGTGGCACTGGGGGTTGTGTGGCTGTAATGCAGGAGTTGGCTCTACATGTGCCAGTGATCTCAGGCACAAGAGGAAACGGCTAACTCAGATTCCCTGCATACAAATAATCGCCTCTGCCTTTAAGATACTCTGGCTTTCACTCAGTAGCATGCGATTACACTCCAACTATGGCTGTGCCCACTACTTCATGGCCGAATTGGAAACGAGCACATGGCTCTGGACACCACATTGTTCCAGTTTTAGTTTTGGTTCTGATGACCAACAAATGTGGCCGTCTCGAAGGCAGTTTTTGAAATTTGAAATGTGAGGTGAAATCTGACTGCGGTTGAACAAATTCCAGTGTCGACGGCACATACAGTATCTCCGTAGGAGTTCACAAATAGTCAAGCACCGAAATAGGACAAGGGAACCTGCAGTCAGCTTTGTTCCCTTTCATTTTACAAAAACCTACTTCTAACGCCTCCACAAACGGGGAAAGGTATATCCAGGGGATATCACTTTGTTGCGTGTCCCAGATCATAATCAACACCGGAGGAAGACAATTTAGCAGTTACTGTAGCAACATTAAAAGCCTGAGAAAAGGCTTAAGTGTCGGTGATGACAGCACGTTCCCGGGACGGCCGCTTTAGAAAGGAGGATCTCCCATAGTGTGGAAATTCTTAATGTTTCTGCTGAGTTTAGCGCTTTGAGAAAATCTGAACGATGTTTGTCACGCCGTTCCCCCAAAGTCACTGACCATAAAAAATGTACTTGAGTGGGAAGAAAAGGAAATGGCCTGTTCACATGCACTAAAACACAACCTTTCAACATTCAACATATGCTTTGTGTTTTCTTTTTCTTTTTTCCTTTTTCACAGAAACTGTAAATCCGGTTCATTTTCATCTGGACCTCCTGTTGTTGCAACGACCTCGAAGTTTAAAAAAAATAAAATAATGTAGTGTAGTCCAGTGAGCTACTAAGGTCTTTTGTCTGTCAATGGTCTTCTCGTTCTCCGTCACAGACATTTCCAACCAACTCTACATTCATCTTGGCCTCCTTTTATGACATTCACAAGCTCCAGTTTTTAATAAAAGTCACGGAGTATGGCCCGGTGCGATTCTGACCTGAATGTACCCGCTGTTAACGCCTCTCTCCCGTTCTAATTCCATTATTCATTTCCACTTCGACCACTGGCAGCAACAACGCTCTTATTTAGACTTCACACGTACTTTTTGATGGTGGGGTTCAAAAACAAATCATGCTCTATTATTTGAATATTTGAGGTACGTGGCTTAAATATTATGTTTGGTATATTCTGTCAGCTACACGTGAACATGATTTGTTATAGGGACTATAACGGCAGTTAAAAAAACAGATGGGTTTATGCTCTGCCCACTACCGGTATACATCTGAAGACAGGTAGTAGCATTGTGTGAAATGAAATGAAAAGAAAACCTTCCACATGATAAGACAAAACTACAATTGTGCACACTTGAACCTGCACAGCGGTTGCTGTTAACAGCGGGAGTAACTTCCTGAGTGACCCCTGTGCTTCCTTTTAAAAAAGAGGTTTCTCCTCTCTCAAGTCCGAGACCATTTGCAGACATCACGTTGTGCGTCGGCTACTTAATGAGCACAGCCTGTGTGCAGCGACCACGAGATCAACCACTGCGTTTAGCCCTTCGTTACAGTGGCGTCTGCACTGCTTGGTGCCAGAAATGTACACAAGAAATTTTACAGGCCGCGCGCACACACACACACACACTGCTCTATGTGATCTCATCAGATTGAATCTCTTGGTTTAATTAATCACTAACAGAGTGCTTAATTCTTCTATAATTCCGGCAGAGTGGAGTTGATTATTGTAGTGTTTCCCTCTGGCCCTGTTAGTTTTTGATTTCCTTTTCTGTATTCTACTTTTTTTTTTTTTTTTTTTTTTTAACCCCCCACATCCCCACCCCTCACTTCTCTCTCATCTAGTATAATGGCGGCTCATCAAGAGCTCAGAGGCAATCAGCTTGCAGAGCACCCTTGACTCCCTTTTTAGGGTTATGATTACGATGGCGGCGGATGCTTGAAGTTATTGTCGTGGCATCGAGTGGATCTACTTGTGTTTCATTGTCGCTCACTGCAGGCTGTTACAATTCATTCCTTTAGTCTTTTTTGTTCTGGCCCGACAGGTTATGAAGAGGGACCAATTTTATTTTCACGCCGTGGTGCATTGTTGCTGGTGGTACTGAAGAGTTCCTTTAACTCAGTTTAAATGATGTATGATGGTGGAGAATTATGCATTTCAGTATTTGATTCGTTATTCATGGGGGTTTTTGATCGCTGCCTTTGTGTCGGTGGCTGTTCGTAAGTGTTTTCTATAACTTTAAACTCAAAAAAGAATTTGTCATGTGGTCACACTGATACCAAATTTTTACAAAATCCTCAGCAGAAGTTTGAAGCGGTAATTGCGAGGGGACAGATGTATTTTCTACGGTCACAACTGCTGATGATACTGGGTTTTTAAGCCTTTGTCAAGAGAAAAAGATGTCCAAAAAGTCAGCCCTTGGTCAAGTTTAGGAGTTTCATTTATTTTTGTGAATATACTAAGCTGTCAAGGATCACAGGAATAGTGCCAAGTCAATTCCTGTGTGTGCCTCCGTGTGTGTGTGTGATTCTCCTTATTTATATTCAGTCTTCTGTGTGACTTGCCTTTAAGATGAATTTCTGCGCGTGTGTGTGTGTGTGTGTGTGTGTGTGTGTGTGTGTGTGTGTGATCCTGTGAGCTCGGATAGAGGAAAAGGCCCGTGCTTTTGTTTGTTTGTTGTTGTGATGTGAGCTCATTCAGATTCAGAGAAAAGAAAAAAAAAAAAGGGAGGGAGAGGGAGGAGAGAAGAAAGAAAGAAAGAAAAGAAGAAGAAAAAAAAAAAAGAGAGAGGAAGAAGAAGAGAGAAGAAGAAGAAAAGAAAAGAAAAAAAAAGAAAGAAAGACTCATAGAAGAATGACTCTGACACTGAGACTGCATCTGACTTTTACTTTTTACTTACTATTTAATTTATCAAAAGCTAAAAAATATTAAAAAAAAAAAAAAAAAAATAAATTAAAAAAAAAAAAAAAATAAAAAAAAAAAAAAAAAAAAAAAAAAAAAAAAAAAAAAAAAAGGAAGAAAAATATGATTCTGGAAGATGATGAGGGGTTGGATTTTTTTATTTTTTTTACATCTACACCCCCCCCCCCACCCAGACCCCTTTGAGATAATTATAGGGGGCTAAATTTACCCCCTGCGCTATCCACTGCTGACCGAGTCACAGAAGCGCTCATTAACGGGAATAGATCCTCCATGTACTCAGGGTGGTCTGTAGAGCCACTAATGAGGGGTGAGGCTCGATGACAGGAGCTTGATTGAAAAGGCTTCACTAGCGGTGAAATGTGATGGCACTTAAACCACTGTTAGAGCTTTCAGAGCCAACAGAGCAAAAACCATGAGATGGACACTATGCTGCTCTGCTTTCTCTTCAGTGGCAAAAGACCAGACGAGAAGGGATTTCTGCTGATAGCATTTACTTTCATCAATGCCCATTTTTGGGGGGCGGGTTTGTGAGTGTTTCTCAACACTTCCAATTCGCAACCAGCAAACTAAGGCGTCTGTCCAAAAACCCATATCTCTCTACTGGCCTGGAGGTCGGAGCAGCCGTTCCCAGGGCGGTGAAATATCGGTTAAAGTTAATCATTCGAAAGGTCTGATTTTTCTTACAGTCACCAAACCGGCCCATTGAAACATGGCCCAATGGGCTGGTGGGCTGGTCGCCAAAGCAACCTGATGAGGAAGGAACCTCAGTCCAAACCTCTGTATCTCACCTACAGTTCTAAACCTGTACACTTGTGTGAGTGTGAACGGCGTGCTCCTGGAAAAAAGCCCACAGCGATGCTAGCCCCTCTGTGAGGCAATGCTTGACATGTTGTTTAGCAGTTATAATGTTCGCCATGTTCACCATCTTACTTTAGCGTGTTAGCATGCTAAAATTCGCTAATTAGCAGTTAACACAAAGTACAGCTAAGGCTGATGGGAATGCAGGTATTTGGTCATAAAGCAAAGTACTGGGCAAATTCCAATTTTGACCTGATGGTGATGCTAGATAGTAATTGAAGGGATAACCAAAGTCATCACAAGTGAGACCTGAATGTCTTTACCAAATTCTATGACATGACAATCCACGATCAGCGGTTGTTGAGACATTTCACCTAATACGACACAAGTCAACGTCATGGTTGCACTAGAAGAAAACAGGAGGTACACCAGAGTCATTGTCATCATCTGTCTAGTAGATGTGGAAAGATTGCTCTGGATAAATGAAACATTTCACCTATTAGTGGAGCTAGATGAAAAGTCAGGGGATCACACATGTTCTTAGGATTCATCCTCCGGGGGCCATGCACATCTGTACAAAATGTCACGGCATCTCATTCAGTAGGTGTGGATATGTTCTTGTCTGGACCTAGCGGTGCACCAGCTGGCAACACTGCCACCCATAGCGTCATAGGTAAAGATAAATAAAGCTTAAAGATATATTTGGGAATAAAACTAGCAATGACTGTTATAAAATAGCAACCACTGTTTACATCAGCCATTTGTAATTATTCACAAAATGTAATTTTTACTTAATGTTATAAAACAGTTGGGGGTGCAACTGCATTGTTTATGTTTGATTTCGTTTAGTGCATGGGACACATCTGGCTAAAACTAATGCATTCTGGTGCAACGACCCTGCAATGGATTCCTTCAATGTAGTTCAACTTCAAGGGGTTCAGTAGAACTATAGGGCCTTGCGCTGATAGGCGTAGCTGATATATAGTTTCCCCTCATTGACATAACTAGCTGGACAAAATATTAAAAACACGTCTTAATGCAGGACAGTTTAACAGCAGCGCAAACTACGTCCTCCAGAATGACCATAGAGTTGAATCGACACCTCTCTGTCTAAAACAAAAACTGAACATGGTAACCTTCGTGAAGAACAGATTGTATAAGGCCGCGTTAGTTTTGGCAGCTGAGTGTGAATGGTGCACAACACAGAAGTTCATGTTCAACATTGTAGCGTTGTGCATTTTAATCACAGCATGCTGCAGTTTCACGTCTTTCCGCAGTGGCCGAATTTGACTCTAGAAGAACACAGCACACTGTAGTACAACTGGCAGAATCAAACAATTAGACTTATTAAAGGGTTGATATGGTTAGTCCATGAAAAGTTGACATCCTTGCCCTTTGCCGGAGCTCAGAAATACCTCTGTGGTGGAGGGTTTTTCCCCACTGGCAACAGGTAATGATGCTGCACTCATTTGTAAGGTAGCCTTGTTGTTGCAGGAGGTTGTGGTTTGTAACCAGTGGGAAGAAGGTGAGGCAGCTCCACACACACACTGGGGATAGCCTCTTGGCTTGGTCAAGGTGACACTGATCCGAGTCTCTCTGGAGGGCTTCTCCACGGGATATGTAGTGTTGTTACACCATTAAAAATACCAGTGGATGGAGAGATGGTGAGGGGGAAGGGAATGGCAATGGGGGTTGGAGAGGCCTCTGCTTCATGATGGCAACTCCTAAGGGATATCTCAGCTGAAAGATAAGGGGTGATCATGGCTACAGGCCAGTCTTGTTTTCTAATCTTGATGTACGGTGAAAAATGCCAAAGTCTTCATGTTATCTGACAGGACAGTTTGATTGAGTGATGTAGCATTGCAGCAGCCAGCGGATCGATTATGCCCTGGTGTATAGAAATGACGTTCTTGTTAAAAGATGAATGATACTTGTCCTGGAAATTGTGGAAAATAACACTGATCGATTCCTGTAGCCATCTGACAAAAAGTTTTTTATTTGAATTTACAAAGAACCAAACATACTGTGTACCTTCACTGTATGCATCACAGTTTTATTTCACAAGCATAAGACATAATCCAAATGTCCGCGACCAGTTCCAGTCGGCACTCTACCCAAAACTATGACTTGTAAATTACATGTAAATTCAAAATGCTTCATTTCCCTCTTCCAGATTTGAATAAAAGTTCCTCACAAATTGTTGGCTATGGATCTTCTGCATTAAGACACCATTGTCTGATTCAGTGGTTCCCAACCAGGAGCCCTATATATATATATATATATATATATATGGTTAAAGTAGTTATTTAAAAGTCATCAGTTGAAAGATTCGGCTTAAACAAATGGATGAATTGTTGAATCCGTTTGGTAGAAGTAATAAAAATAAAGTTGAAATACGGTATTTTAGTGGATAAAGAGCTGACACATCCAGCTACTTTCCACTTCTAGTGGCACCTAAAAAAAATATGGTAACAATATCCACGTTTATACAATCAATAGTGTTAAATAACATCCAGTTCAGTTCTGTTCAGTCAGTTCAAGTGGACACAGTATGACAGAGGGTTTCAATGAAGGGTTTGTGCTTTAGTACATCTGACAATCTATGGCTTCTTGGTTTTGGCCTATTCAAGTCTTAGATCATAGCTTATTACCCCGATTATACCTTTTATCGCTTTACCCAAACAAGCTCTTTAAATTTGAATAAACATTTCAAATTCACATTGTGTGGTCCTGCACCGAATGTGGTTCAGAGACAGACTTTTTATTCTGCCAGACGTCATTCGCCTTTTCACTCCTTTCACATTTAAACCACGAGGTCTTTCCATAAAATACAAATTGTTATATTCTTGCCTCGATAAAGATGCAGCGAACTGTACATTTCACACTGCATGAATGAGTTTCCTCAACGCAGAGTTAACTGTGCCAAAGCACGGTGCTGTACTGCACCATGAACCTGTCGAGTTAAGCGCCTGTGCTAGAGACAATGTTAAAGCCATCGAGCAACTTTGGCCGTAGCCCTTGATGTGTGTGCTTGCCTCGCTCTCACAAATATACTATCTCTTAAGCAGAGGGTATCGTCCTGTCCTCCGAATCATATCGCGGAGGCACCATGTGGGGCTCGTAATGCCACATAAAAGATAATGGAATATAAAATTGTTTTTATATTCTCTGAATGTGCAGGGGCCGCGTGCTGGGAGCCTTCTCCGCTATTGTTTTAGGGCTCATGAATCTTGTAAATCGTCGCCGCCGATTGCGATGAACGCAACAGGAGTACATTTACACATCGTCTCGCCTCATAACCTCCCCTCAGTCGACTGGACGGCCCGCACTGTGGTGCTTAAGGTGGCTGAGCGCTGAAGCTCACTGCCTTAGATCACTATTGGATTTCCCCCGGTGGTGCTATAAAACAGCATATTTCATGTGTTGGACTCTTTGAGCTGTCAGTCCACGGTCCACTTCAAGCTGATGAGGGCTGGTGGAGAACCAATACATTTGTGCAACTGTGCATCTGTGGGGGGAGGAGTTGCAACAGATGCCATGCTGATTCTAACTTTTTACTTTCAACTCCAACTTCCTTATTATTTTTCCTCATTTGCTATTGTATCTGAGTCCACAGTATTTAGTGACATACATTTAGATTTAGTTCCAGTTTGACAGAGCCAGGCTTAGCAGTTATCTGGCTGAGCTAACCAGCTGCCGGCTCCGCTTACATGTTTACTGTACAGATGTGCGAGCGGTATCGATCCTCCCATGTAACAAATCAGCACATTTCCGGAAGCGTAATTTTGTTGTTGTGTGCTCTTGTGAAACTTGACGTGCTTCATCTCTGGTCCAAAGTTGAATGCCTTCTTCAGTCTTTCTTTACTCCATCAGTTATCAGAGGCTGTTCTCTGCTTTCAGCAGTTGGAACTGGAGGGAATTGGAAAAATAATTATATATAAAATCTTTATATATATATATAAAGATTTACATTCAAACCTGTGAAAATATAAGCTAATCCATGCCTGATCTCAGACACAGTTGGCAAGAGAGCCTGGTGTGTGTGAGGGTGTGATTTGGGTCCCCCGTCACCTTGTTGACCGTGGTCCAGGCCGGTCGACCTCCAGCCGACCCTGAGCCATTTGAAAATATGATTGTAATCCTTGTGAGGATTTGGCCTGGGTGTCTATTACCACTGTAATCTGTCACACTGGCATCCAATATTCATTCCACGTCCAGGTTAAGCCCCTCTTTCTGTCTGCTCCACCCATCACCATGGGAGAGAGAGCGGGATCCAGCGGAGGTGTTGGTGTGACTGGAGAGGGAGAGAGAGAGAGAGAGGTTTTGAGATTGAGAGAGCACCGCTTCAATCAAGCTGCTGGGTCGGGGTGAAGAAATCTATCGTGGAACACAAGGTCTCATTAATGCAGCAGGGATAGCTTTAACCCCCACCTCCATCTCACACACACACACACACACACAGACGCACACACACACACACACACACACACGCGCACACACACGCACACCTTACTGAATAAAGAGAGGTGGAAACATGGAAGAAAAATTGATAGATGGGAGAGAAGAGATGATGCATTTCTGGGGCGAAGCTGTGAGAAATTCTGAACTGTTGATGCAATGAAATGTTCACACAGAGTTGTGACGGGAGTTTTCTAAGGAATAAGTAAAACAAAAAATGTATATTCCCACCTTTAACTGGAGGGAATTCGGGAGGTTTTATTCTGGGCTAGGCTAGGTTTTTATACGCCCCCCTCCTGTTTTGTGCCATATAGCGTAAATAAAGCATGATATCGTCTATAGGCCGCTTCTCTCAGGAGACTGGGATCTTGTCACTCAAACGATTTGTAATGTTTTTGGCACAATATCTAAATCTCTGCAAAATTTGATAAGTGAAGCTCAGTAGTTTGGCATTTATTTGCTAACACTGCGGCCACTTTCCAAAATGACCAGTCCGTTACTTCAGCTTTCAAGTCAGTTCACTTCAGCTCAAGATATTTCCTAAATCAGACGGCGAATGTGTAGCTGGCAGAGAGGCCATACATTTTGTGCCGAACCGGCGGCTTTGGTGAAAGAATCCTCATGAAAAATTCTCCGAACAACAATGCAAAGCCACCGCTTGAAGCCCGAATGATGACTTTATATTGCAGGTGACAATATCAAATTAAAGTTTAGTATAGTGAGGACTACGTGCAATATGGGATTGGAGTTGCCTCCACAAGGCATGAAACATCACGTCTCATTTCAAATAACTTTATTGTAGAGTATTCACAGCAATTTTGTTATTGCCTGTCATCGACTATTTGTACAATTCAGCAACACCAGAGGAATCATTTGGCACGTTAGTATTGTCATGACATTGTGTGCGGAATTATTCTTGCACCAAGTCGGGGATGGGTAGGGGAGTTCATTCACACCTTTTCCTTTCCTTTTTATTTCTGTGGCATTATAGAAACTGCATGTGATGGAGGATCTGCACAGCAGTTGTGTTGTGCTGCTGATAATAAAGAACATTTGTGTGTTTCCCTTTGTGAGAGGCCTTGAAGCTCAAAATGTGTTTGTCACAATTTTTTTCAAAAACACATTTATCAGCCTCTTGTTTTATATTTACAGATTAAAACATTTTGAAACTGGTCACACTGAGAAATAGGCTGTGAAATGTTACAGTGTGAATCTGGACCTGAGTGCTCTTTATTCCAAAATGCACTACAGTTCATGCTCCATCATTTTCTGCAAGGATGTCTGTTGAATGATAAGGAATGGCTCATACACACAGTAGCAATACAAGAGCTAAAACCTTTAACAGTTGTATCTTTGCTCCTTTAAAAAAACAAGTTTTGAAGTCTAATCCCACGTTCAGCTTTGTTGCTACTAATTGTCCTCTCGGATCACTTCTGAAATGAGACGTTTTAAGAAACAGGAGGAGAATGAGTGGAGGGAAAGGTAGAAAGGGGAAAAGGTGGAGGGTGGTGGAAGTCCAAGACATCTGTCACACAACCGGATCCCTTTGATTGGTGGGAGCCCATCTCTCTAGATGGCTCGTCGGCAGCTAGTAAATTTATATTCCCCCAAGTCCCATCCTGCATCAGCGGTTACGGTGCGGCCAGGCCGAGGCTGTCAGCCACCACCCTCATATCTTATTTTAAAACTAGACACAGTCACAACATCGATAACTCATCTGCTCTCCACATCCCGTGTACTGTATATGTACAGTATACCCCCATCCATTTTTCATGGACCTCTGTGTCTGTATCAAAGAGGAAGATCCCGCTTTGTCAGAACACCGTTGTTTTTTTGTTTTCTTTATTCATAGGGTGAAGGTTGAAACACACACACACTGTTTAGTGATGAAACACCCTTTTGTCATCTCGTATACAGAGCCACAATAAGACAACACGTGTGAACGGGGGGAATTGATGCAGCGTGGTACGTTTGCCAGGAATGCAAAGTAGACATTCACACATTCAAGTAATAAATCATAGAGATGTGAGACTTTGCATTAAAGTAAGAAGAATTTCATAGTGGATAAAGCTCAGGTGCCTTCTCCAGTTTCATTCTCGTGGATAACTGCAGAACAAAGGGTACAGAACAGGAGCATATTTTTGACTTCAGATGAGCATTAAATGTGGCAGATCCAGAGGCTCAATCAAAGACCTCAAAACTGAGGAATGCAGCCAAAATAATGCCTCGACTTACACATGTCTGAGAGACAATGCAGACGAGCGCTATGAAGTGTTGTTTCAGGCAAATTCTTTAACATGTCTAAAAGCCTTGGTTGGCAAAGCAGGAGAAAAACACGTCCCCACGACCTAAACACAACAAATAACGCGGTGCGTGGAGTGCAGCTGGATGGAATTAGTCGGATTCGTTGTCCTCAGTGTTGCTGCATTGTTGATTTTTTTATTAATCTAGCCGGTTGGTAAAATTAGCCCAAACAGTTTGACAATAATGGGAACAATGCCAAAGGAATTTATAGCAGCTTCCTGATGATTTGTGAAATCCACCCTCAAACACACGCATGCTGGTACACGGGAACACCCACCTGCACACACACACACACACCCTTGCACTCACTCAATTCCACTGCATCACAATGCTAATAATCGGATTAAGCCCGTGTGTTTGGGGTGGGTCGACGGCATCTCTATTAGCGCCAATTTAGCGTGACCTATCCGCTCCAGCAAACTCAGGGCTGGCTCTGTCATCTGTGATGGCCGTCCCCCATCCTGGCCACTTATCATCACACCGGGATTAATAGAAACAACTTTCGTTAATACAGAAATGCTGCGTTGCCGTGCCGGTTGCTGTCGATTGCTTTAACGTGTGTCATATCATTTACCGTCGAACAGAGCCCTCAGCAGCGCCCGACAGTAAAACACAGAAATCTCAGTTTCATGAGGCCGTATACTCAGCATTTTATCTCCTCTCTCTTCTCCGGGCCGAGCGGGGAAGTTACTGATCTTCATAAAGGCAGTATTTTATTATGAGACGAGAAGCGGAGGAGACAGTGATGAAAGGTTTTTAACCTGTGTGTTCGGGGGAGGGCTGGACGGCCGGCCAAGGTTGCCAGGTGCCACAGCAGCAGATTTTCAGCTGCTCGGCCGCAGGGATCGATAGGGATACGTCTTTGTCTGATTACAGACAAGTGCTGGTGGGAAACGGCAGTTTGTCTGTGAGGGGGTGTGTGTGCGTGTTACAGTAATAGCTGATCATTGGATCTGCCTGATACAGAGGCCAAGGTACAAAATGTTTAACCTCAGACATGATACGATTTCTCAGATAAAGACGCCCTAAGAGCTGTTGGCTCACTTTTGAAACCAAACGTATTGTTCACAACTTGACTTTTTGGGGCAGCGCCGTACTGGGGGCCGACGGTGGCGTAAATGCATCTCCTATTTAATGAGCTGTGCTGGAACATCGCTAACCGCCACTTTACTTTTCAACTCCACCACTTTTGCCTCACAACTAGAGTTTATAGTTACTTTTTGCAGAAAAATATTTGACATAAAAAAATTTAGAACATATTATAAAATATGATGAATTGTTAAAGATGAACCTGCCCAACAGTGTATAAAGTAGCTAAAGTGAAATGGGCCTGGACTGTGCTGCGTACATATGCATACACCAGTAGTAATAATCCAATAATATCTGTTATAATATAACTTTAACAGGTGTCATTCTGCTGGTTTTTACGCACTTTACCTTTGATACTTTAAGTAAATTTTGCTTATAATGCTTGGACGGATGACTTTTACTTATAATGGCGTATTTTTTTCCTCCGGGTAGTAGGTTTTTTATACCTTTACTAAAGTAAAGGATTGTAAAGGAGTAAAGGAGTGTGTGTGTGTGTGTGTGTGTGTGTGTGAGGACGAGGAGATGATTGCTCAGTGTAAAAAAAGAATATCGTGTAACTGAATTCGAGGCAGGGTTTCTAATTAAAGTATAAATCTCTCTAGCATTATAAGCATACAAGGGCAACGTTTAAAAGGGGAAGCACTAATCACAAGAATGCATGCGAGTATTCGTTTTTCTACCGTTGCTCAGTTAGTATGATACAATAAAAATACAGTATCATTAACAATAATTAACTGGACAAGAAAAAAGAATCAGGTCTACACTCGTGCTCGAAGCAGAACCCTCCACTCTCACTGAAAAACAGTCTTAGGTCTCCCTCAATGAATGCACGTTCCCGACGAGCCACGGCGACACTGTCGCCATCCCGCATGCAAAGTGTGTTTTTTGGAGCCCGTCCACATCCCCTAAGCAGGCATAACTGTCTCATGTGAGTTATTACACATCTGTCTGTGAATACACGCTGCGCCAGATGCTGCAGTTAATGGCACACCTAACCTCCCACCATGATACGCAATACTAAAACCCAGGTGGAATTTTCCACTGCCTTCTTCCTCCTCCGTCTCCTCCCGGCCACCGCTGTCCAGTGCTGGGAGAAGCCTGTAGGGGATAGTCCAGACAGGATATTAATGGGGCCAACAGTCAGAAGGCTTGACAGAGCCCTGTTTCATTGTCACCTTGCTTTGGAGGACGAGGAAAATCTTGCAAAGCTTATTAGCCGAAAGGAGCCGTTTCTCCCTCTGACTTACTCGATCTCTACCTCACCGCTTCATTAGACTGTCTTACATCAGAGGCCCGCTCCTTCCTGTGTTTCCTCACCACCACCTCCACAAACACACACACACACACACGTGTGTGTACACACACAGGGTGACATTACCACCTAATCAAGTAGTGGATTATCTTGTCCTGATAAATTGGAGCTTGTAGCACTTGAAAGGCCCCCTTGGAGGAGGGCCTCCTCCCCCTGACAGCTAGATGGAGCCCCCAGGGAGCAAGGAGAGAACATTGCCTGGTAATGATTGGTGGTAAATCGGACAAATGTTTTTGGAAAGAAGTCTTTCAGTCAAGTGGCTTGAAGAATTTAAAACCACAAGTCAAATTTCGACATGAGGGAGAAAAAACACAGACACCTATTGCCACTTTATAAATGGAGTTATGATGTAAATGGTTAAATGGTACAAAAGATTTAAGTGAAGTCAGGTGCACAGCCTGCTTTAAAAAGTGAATGTACTCGGTGTTAGAGAATCCAGGTGGTAAAAAATAAATAAGAGCGAGCCAGTATATTTGCAGACATTTGAAGACCCGATGAGCTCAATCTGAAAAAAAAAAAAACTGGAAAGACACAGTTACTCAGTTTTTCAGATCAGTTTGCATGTACAGCACATTGAGTATGTTTTGTATCCCTTTTGGGTAGTTAACACACACTGGGCATAGTACTCCAACATTTGTGAGCAGACTGGGAATGAGATGAGATGACGTGATATTTGTAGTGGCATGGTGTAACAATGCAACAGAGAGCAGGAAATGCACAGTGATAACAAGAGTTAACAAAAGATAGATGTGTAACACAAAGCTACGTGGCTTCAGATATTCATGTATGGATGCAGACTAAACACATGCATGCACGTGACGCCCTCGCTGAGATTCGGCTTCTCCTTCATGCAAAGCTTAGGGCTTCACAAATCCTTAAATTACTCCCC
The DNA here is from genome assembly GCF_016859285.1 of Xiphias gladius. Classification (NCBI taxonomy): domain Eukaryota; kingdom Metazoa; phylum Chordata; class Actinopteri; order Istiophoriformes; family Xiphiidae; genus Xiphias; species Xiphias gladius. The sequence goes on along the minus strand of NC_053404.1, from coordinate 827,307 downwards.
TGATGACACGTGAGAGATATGGTGCAATGCTTACATTGAGATCTCTTAATAGTCAACGGTGAAAATGACTTGATTTGATCTTAGGCCTCGCCACGACTAACAGCTTTTCCTTACTTCCTCTTTCTGTTTCGCTTTGTTTTGCTTCTCTCTCTATTGCAGGAGAACCCTTACATGTGTAATAATGAATGTGATGCCAGCACCGAGGAGCTCGCCCACCCTCCAGAGCTCATGTTTGACATTGAGGGCCGTAACCCCACCACCTTCTGGCAGTCCACATCCTGGAAGAAGTACCCAAAGGCCCTCCTGGTCAACATCACGCTATCTTGGAACAAGACCATCGAGCTGACCGACGACATCGTCCTCACTTTTGAGTCAGGCCGGCCTGAACAGATGGTCCTGGAAAAGTCGCTGGATTATGGACGAACCTGGCAGCCCTACCAGTTCTATGCCACTGACTGCCTGGACGCCTTCACCATGGAGCCCAAGACGGTACAGGACCTGACCCAACATACCCTGCTGGACATCATCTGCACTGAGGACTACTCACGAGGCTATGTGTGGAAGTATGACAAAACTGTACGCTTTGAGATCAAGGACCGCTTTGCGCTGTTTGCTGGTCCCCGGCTCCACAACATGGCCTCGCTTTATGGGCAACTGGACACGACCAAGAACCTGAGGGACTTCTTTACCATCACAGACCTGAGAATCCGCCTGCTGCGGCCTGCCACAGGAGCTACGATGGTCGACGAGAACAACCTGTCCAGATACTTCTATGCCATTTCTGACATCAAAGTGCAGGGCAGGTAAGACCTGAATTCATATTCATATTCATATTCCTACACATGCCATGTGGTGGACTCGAGGCTGGATTACCAACTGGGTAAAGTGGGAAACTGCCCCAGGGCACCAGAAATTCCAGGTGGGCATCTTAACAAGTTTTAGTAATTCAATTAATAGCAAATCAACTAAAGTGGGGTCATTAGGGGCCAACAAGAGATTTTTGGCCCTTGGGTGCTCTAACAGGTTAATCCCGCCATGGCTGGACCAATTCTCTGAAGGATTTAGGATTGATAATGTCATGATGATTCAATAGGCTGAAACCTTCTGTGGTTTTACTGCAGCGACAGTACAGCTACCCAGTAGTGAAGAAAAATGCGTTTACCGTTACCATTCTTTCCAATTAGGCAGCGGATCCATAAGGACGTGCACAGTTCACCAGTTGTCAGCATGTCTTAATTAACCAAACTGCTTACAGCATGCTGAGCACTCTACTTTGGATGCCAGATTCACTCAGCCGTCTATTAGAATGTGGAAGACATTAGAGGTAGCATTTCAGCCGTCAGGTCACTGCACGTAGAAATTAGTGGTTGATATCACTGAATCCACACAGGGTCATATGACATGAAAACAAGACGCCATTATACTGTTAGAGGAGAAGCTGACAAAAGCCTCCCCCGCTTCTTGACACTTCTGCAAGAGTCACTGGGGCATACGCTTAAGTGGATCTGTTTAACAATGTGTGGTTTTTCAATTTAACAGATGTGAATATGGTTATAAGGGCTGAAGGAATGAAGATTTAATTACTCTTGTTTTGCTTTTCACACACGAGAGGCTTGCAGTACAGAAGTGCAGAGTGGCGGAACGTGACAACAATTCAAGGATATGGGTAGAAGTGTTGAAAGCTGTGGCTCACAGCAGTGGTTGTGTCACGGATAGACTTGGGAAGATGACTACAAATAGAACCATCACCAGTGTCCCGCTCAGTCACAGCAAACATCAATTGATCTAACCAGTGTGGTTGTGTGGAAAAATAAATCATAGTGTTCTCAGCAGAATAAGAGGGTTAGTATCAGGTAATCATTTCAAAAAATGGGACTTCAATTGTTGTCATTCTTAAGCTACACTGCCTAATACACCGTTTTGCTGCTGGGACATCATTATTAACCTATTTAATCCCAAATTTTTCCTTGCAGTTTGAGTACATGCTTTTACTCATTAGACCTCCCTAAAACACAAACTTTATGGCCTTTTTGATTTTATGTTAGTGAAGTTAGTGAAATATTAGGTGTTATACCGGGAAACAGTATAGTCGGAATTCACAGAAAGGCTAAGAGATCATATTCACTACAAACAACATCTCTGAAGATCCACCAGCTATTCAGCACCGCACTGTGAAGGGACCAAGAAAAGACTGGCCACCATCACTTCATTGACCTCGCTGTAGCCCTGTATCTTGACACCTGAAGTTACTGCAGATCCACGCCCTCCATGTTTTGGTTGTATGTGAGGATACCCATGGACTGTGGAACTTTTCCATTGGTTTCTCTTTCTTCCACCTGTTTACAAGCAACTCAGAATACTTCTCAGCAGCACTGGCTGCCATGGTTACAACATTGTAATCCATCCACCATACCATTACCTTTTTCCCCCTGAGTAAGGACCTCAGAGCTTCTGCAAGGCCTCTTTTGGAAATTCTTACATCTGTGAAAGGGGCATCATGCAGGCGGCACTGTTTCAGAGTGCCAAGACATCCATAACCTTGTTTTGTCATTTCATCAAGGAGGCTAAGGGAGGTGAAAAGGTTGTCATGTACAAAGTTACGCCCTGGAGGAACTTCTGCTTGTTCAGCTAGAACAAAGACTATACTTGGGCCCTGCCCTAGGCCAGTTTTAGGGAGATGTGTTTGCACTGCACAATAAGACTCCATATGATACATGCACCCTGTAGGTGAGGCAAGGCTCGACAATTTATATCCAAACTGGATTGGTTGGCCTCTGCTGAATTGCTTGCAGCCATGCTTACGATGATAAGGTATCATGCTTTCATCAACCCATAACCGCTTTGAGTATGGCTTCATTTTGTAAGACTCAGTCAGTGCCCTAAAGGTGGGCCGTACTTCGTAGAAAGAGTCACTGAGTTATCCACAGAATAGACTGAGCCCATTATCACAGACTCTGGAGTCTGGAAGATGGTCCTTTTGATCTTTTAAAAACCATGTCCATATTTTGAAAATTTTGAAGAGGGGTCTCATTTGTCTGAGGGCGTCTCCTTTTTCAGCTGGTTGCTGTTGGAGACCCGCCAAGATATGGCATCCGTGGTAGGTTTGCTTCAACACCGGCTGCAGGAGTGGGAGGTTTGTGGGTGGGGCACACCAATTGTTTGTAATGAACATCTGCCTCATCCTCCACATGCAGTGGTTCACCTGTGCATTGCCATCACTATCATTGTCACATTCATTTGCCTCTTTTTCAAGTGTGGGAATGACGTTGATGCTGCCAAAAGTACTTGGGGGGGGCACCTAGTCTCAGAGGTCCAACACATCTGATAGATTGAAACTGAGTAAAAAACCAAAAAAAACCCAAAACAAATGATAACTAGTATTAACAGCCGATCCCTTTGTTGTCAGTTGAAACACCACAATTGTGACCATTATCAAATGTACACCTCTTGTGAGCAAAGTATATATGCAGGAGTATAATACTCAAAATACATCAGTAGTAGACCCTTTAAAGAATATATGTACAAAATATGATAGTTCTATCTGTTAATTAAGGTGTTTTACTTACCTCCTTTTGTAGGCGTCTGAGGAAGAAATCTTCTTCCATAGGTGCAAGCAGGATCTGGTTATTTGCCCTTTCACACAAGTCACATGACGTTGATCAATTTTAACCAGCACAATCTAGTTTTTCATTTAAAAGTTGAATTTCTTGCCCAAACCCGACAGAAACACTTTTAGAGCTTTCGGAAATAAAATAAAAAATCACAGTTGTGACCGGTCATTCTCATGCTACACTGCCTAACAGACCGTTGTGCTGTAATAACATGTTTGCTGCCGTGAGATTATTTACATTAATATTGTCCAATGCCCTCGAGCTACTTAATGAATCTCTAATTTGTTGATTTCCTTAATATGCCATTAAAATGGAGTAAAGTCATATTGCGCATTGCTGGAATGCACTGTAAATGGGCAGGTACCCTTGAGCACAAGGGGCTATGATAATAAATGCCTCGCTCAGAAATTGAATTTTTGACTTTTCTCATGATTGAGAGGGTCATTCAACAAAAATAACTGGAGGGAATTTACTAACACAAAAGAGTCGGACAGGACATCCATTCAACACCCGCTGGAATGAAGGGGCCTGTCATAAGCGCAGATTATTTATTCTATCTGACTAATCATGACCGAACTCACACATCCCTGTGGGGCTGTAGACTTGAGCAATGGCTGTGCGCCACCATCAGGCCGCAGTCGTTTACCAGCCTGCTGCTTTTAGAGTGACGCTGGCCTGAGAAATGTTCCCCACTGTTTACCAAAGGTAACACACAGTTCAGCCATAATGAGATACGCTCTACACAGAGAGGACTCACTCTCCTTTATTCCCCTCCCATGGCGAATCACTGCTCAGCCCCTTTCTCCATGCGTCGTATACGAGACATAAGCTCCTTAACCCCCAGAATACAGTTCTGTAAGACTCGGCGGGACTGATTTTGCAGGGGAAGTGAGGTTGAATCTGGCGTATTTCACTGTGCTGGACTCGGCTGCCATGGGCCTGGATCAGGAGTGAGAGGGGGTGTGGAGGGAAATACGGTAGGAGAGCTTGCAGATTTTCTGTCCTTGCCACAACAGTGTGAGAAACAAAGAAAGGAGCGTAAGCTCTTTGCCAAAGTAGGTCAACCTAGAAAAGATAGAGAGGGAAGGGAAGGAGCACAACTTTGCAGACGTAGTCATCTTTGCATCTTTTACATGTAGCTAAAGTTGTTACAGGGAAGCCAGAAGTGTCGTGCATGACCATCTATTGTGGTTGATTTCAAGGAAGGTCTGGACCAAAGGAACTGGGGGGGGGGGCGTCGATGCAAAGAATTTCATATCAAACCAAGCATGGAGCTGTGAGATGGATGTGAACAATGCATGCTGCCCAGCGACTTTAATGAATTTGACATCCTCACTGTTTCATTGTATCAGCGGTGCCAAATGGGTGTGTGGAGAGAGACAGCGTGGAGAGTTGGGAGGATTTTCTAATTATCTACTGTATGACTTTGGCATAATTGCTCAGCCTCTCTTTTTTACATGCTTTACAGTAACTATAGCCTGCGATTTCACCGACTGCCTCTCCCCCTTTGCTCAACCTCGTCCCTCCTCCTCCTCCCTCCTGCCTGTGATCAATACAGTGTAATTAAAGCCGGAGAAGATTCAGGGTAGTAAAGGATCTCTTTATGGCTCTGGGGTTCTCTCTGTCAGACGCTGTCCCCCACGCCCTGTCTTGCTCTATTTCTCCTGTGCAGGGAACAGTTGTCTCTGGGTCCTTGCCTTGAATTATATAAGAAGACCCAGCCCCGTTCCATTCCTGTACCGCTATTCAAGGGATAAACACCAACCACATAGCATAACACTTCCCATCGCAAAGAAAATCACCGTCATGGTTTTTAGTTGCCAAATTCTACCAGAACAATCCTTTTGTAGGCCAAAGTTTTAAACAACAGGTTTTTACTTGTGCTGTTATTTCCAAACCTGTTTCCCGCTGTCAGTGCATTACTAATAATGTAAGACTTGTATCGTGAACAAAATTTCCAGCTTGTTTCTATCCCCTTTGATTACGGCAAACAGAAGATAGGGAATGGAAAGTTTCATTCCACCAATTTACACTTGCAGCAGTGGGAGTTGTGATTCAATTTCCATAACATATATGTGGCGCAGGACATTATTAGGGAAGGTCAGAAACAACCTCAAGGGTTCACAGTCACTTTGACTGCAGGGTAGACGGGTAATTCACTTGTACTGGCAAATTGGTTATTAAATGCACCAACCTTTTTTCCTGTCTAGTTTTCCCTCAGCCTCATGGAAAGAAAGTCTAGCTCAGTGGCTGTGAATCCCCACGCTCATGGTGAACGCTAACACCTCAGGATATCGCTGTGGATGACTCAGGGTCCGGCTTTAATTGTCCCTGGGACTGCAACTGTACGCTTGAGCTCGAATACAGTACAACTTCACCTATTCACAACTCTTGGAAAGATCATTTGGGTGTTAAACAAAGGGAGGGATGGGCTCTGCTCACTGCCTTTTTCTTTAGTCTCCTGAAATCCGCCAGCAGGGCACAAAAGTCCATCGAATTCACAGGTGAACACTCACAAATTTTCCTCCTACGATTTTCTTTCCATTAAATCATGGGCAACAGTCCGCTGTACACACCACATTTCCCAACTTCTGACCACTGGACAACACATATGCCAGTGGCAGAAATAACCAATTCGGACTCAGCTGTTTTAAGTGGATATGTGGAGACAGATGTTACAGTTGTGAGTCCTCCTCTCTAGATTTTGACCACACACTGTCAATACAGTCCTTCCTCCTTTCTGCCTCAAGCAGTTGCACAGCACTCGAGCTTCTCTCTCAAATTCACCATCACTAGAATAGACTCCTTTTCAAAGATGGGATATGATCATCTCTATTGCCCAGATGATTTTTCCCATCAGTTGGCAAAAAAAATGTTTCTAATGTTTTATCAACCTTTTGAAATAGGATCAAATATTATTTGCAGTCACAACAATAAGCTAAAGAGCTTAAAACTTAAAACACACCAAGGCTGTTTGGGGAGTCGTAGGGAGTATGACTGCATATGTGAAAACACTTGTATGAAGCCTTTAGCCTCTCCAGAGTTTTTCGGAAAGCAAAAAAAAAAAAAAAATATGTGGGTGGAGAGTTAGAAAGAAGTTGCATTGTGGATATTCTGTTCAATAGGTTTCGACAAGAATGAAGAATGTGTTGAATAAAGACGATGTCTCCTCTTCTGCTGCATCGATTTTGATCCTCTATGATGTTATAGGAGTGCAAAGCTAAATCGGTGTAGTAATGACTGTCGATAAGCAAAAAAATGCAGAAATTTCCACGTCCGGGTTTACGAAGAATGCTCACCTAATAGGTGAAATCATTTGGATGTTGCATCGAGGAAAATGTTTGCATTATTAAAGCACTGTTGGGATTGAGATCAGTTCTCCAAAACGTATGAAATCATATGTGATTTCTGATTGAAGTATCTACTAAAACTGGTATGAAATCCATTCGTAGTGATCAGATCTTTTTTTATTTATTTAAGCGGCACACACATTACATTGCTTGATTGCATGTTTTACAATAAGAGCGCTGCATATTTGCGATGATGTGCCAAGTACCAATCAATACGGCACTTTACACTAACAAGGGGGCTGAGTTATCATTACTAAAGCACTGTTTCTACTCTTTATATTTTTGGATCAAGTCCACGCCAGTACAAATCAATAATATTCAAAAGTTGGATAAAGGGAGGCTCTTATCTGAGGCATACAAAATATACCTTCTGTAAGAGATTAGACACTTCATCCGTCCCATGGTGCAGGGGTCAAGCTATCGGTGCATTCTGATTGCCAGTAGTTCAGAGCATGTGTGCGTTGGATACAACGGTTTCAACTACAGATCAGCAATTTGGTGAGTGATGGCTCTATCGGATCTCCCCTAAGGGTGGAACAAACAAGAAGTCAATCTGTTTTTTTTCCTCTCCAGCTCCCTCCATAGTGCTTGGCTTGCTCCTAGGCCTGCCTGTTGCCGACAGATAATCTATTTGTGCTAATTTCATGTTTCTTGCTGCCCACTTCCCCCTTGAATAAGTCCTTCCACTTGTCTACCCTCCTTAGTCTCTCTCTCTTTCTGTGCCACCATAAGCATCTACTTACCTTGCGCTGTGCTCTGCATTATAGACTTTTTCTTTTGAAACAGCAGTCTGCATTAATCCTGGTGTGGTAGAATGCCATGTGTGTGGGATAGGCCAAGTGATTGGCCCAGATAACTGGGACCATCTGCTAACATCCATGCCACATGTTAGTTTAATGATTGTGATCGAATGACATGCACCCTTCTTTTAGCCTGGCAAAAATGAGTGAAGTCAGGTATTTAAAAGTCAATGAGGCTCTAAGTCAAAGTGTCTAATATATGTCATATTTACTGTGGAAGGAGGGAATGACAGTGGAGGGTCCAGGGGTGACTTATCAAAGAGGAAGCCCAGGACGTAGTGGTAGAGGTAGAGAAGTAGAGTAGGGAAGTAGTAGAGGTGTAAAGTTGTTGTAATCATAGACCTAATTCATCCTGCACCCCGATCTATCATTCTGTCACTCTTGTCTCCGCAGTGCCACCAGTCCCATATACTGGCCTGGCCCTTGCAAAGAAGACGCCATTGTCAGACCATCGTGACCCACGCCATTGCGCTTACAGTATTGTGCCATAAAGTAATTTCACTTTGTGCAGTAGCTAACCTCTTCGACGTGGTGAAAGAAGTAGTCAGACCCTTTACAACACCACCCTGTAAAAATACTCCATTACAAGAACAATTCTTGTATTGAAAATACATGTGCTTGAGTAAAACTACAGAAGTACAGGAAAATGTGCTTGAAGTGTCAAACAGATACAAGTACTAGAGTAAAGCACACAGTGTACTTCGTAACAGCACTTGAGTAAGTGCCCAAAGTTACTTTCAATTAAAACGTGTTGTAACATAGAATGTGCTTTGGTCATGTTTATTTTGACAGTTGTTTTATACTGTATTGCAGTGATCCTCACTCCCTGTGTGGTGTTAGCTTTTTCTGAATGGAGTGATCAGATAACAGAAACCCACTGTGAAATTGAATTGTTGTCTGGCCTGAGTCTGTCCTTTGACCTGCTCTTGCCTTCCCCCCTCCCCGGACTTGTTTATCCTCCTTCTGACTTCAGAGTGTGCAGGGAAATGTTTCTTTTATTTATTCCCGCCATGTCTGAGTCCGTTCAGGTTGAAGCTGGGAGCCGCCCTCCCACACTTGTGAATCCCCCGGGAGCGGAAGCGTAGGATGGCTTATCAACCGGTGACCTCGAGTTTGCAACTGAAATCGTCCGACAACCGGAAGGACGGTGGTTCGATCCCCGGCTCCTCCAGTCCGCATGTCGAAGCGTCCTCGGGCGAGATACTGAGCTCCCGATGTATCATCAGTGTGCGCGCTGTGTGAACGTGTGTGTGCGTGGCTGAACGTGGCAGTAGTGTAAAGCGCTTCGAGTGGTCAGTAAGACTAGAAAAGCGCTGTGTAAGTGCAGTCCACTTTCCCTCTGATATGAGGACGCGGAACCATCAGTGCCCCACCTGTCGGCTAACGGGAGAATAACTGTTGACCCGAGCAGACGTCACTGTGGAGGCGTTCTGCTTTTGACCAGTTATGAACATCCATTATCTCAGTATGACCATTCACCTGAGCAGATCTGTATCTCCTCGCATCTGTGTTACCTGTTCCTGACAGAGCTCAGTCGGCATCAGTCACTGCCGAAAAAACCTGTTCCCTTTGTCTCCCTTCCTCTTCCTCCTTCCATCAACACCTCCGTCGTCTGCCGCTCCTGACTTCTGTCCAGGCCGTTTCTCCAAATCTCTGCCTTTGATCCTCCTCCCGTGGTTCGTCTCTCCCTGACGCCCTCCCTGCTTGAGTCTGCCAGGTTGAGGAGCTCAAAGAAATTTTTATCAGTCGGGGCAGGAACTTTTCCGCTCAACCTGTTTCTATGCCTTTGAAAAGTTAAGCTTGGACAACAGCATCTCAAAGTTTTTGGAACTAGCCTCCAGCTACAGAGAAGCAGACAAGCTGCAAACAGAGAAAAATCCCCGCATGAAATAAATCCTAACATGTTGTATTCGTTCCATCTGTCCTCGTAGAGCTCTAAGCGGTCTCAACACAAAGCCACCTGCAGTCCCCTTCTTGTCCTCGTGCAACTTCAGCTTTAACTTCTCACTTTCTAAGGCAGATGATGAAAAATCGGCAATGTAGAGTTTTGTTGCCAGTGGTTTACTTGCATTGAGAATTTGCCATCCACAGGCATTTACTCAAACACACCCCCATCTAGAGCCAGCTGTAGGGGGTGTGTTTTTGTGTGAGGCGGTATTCATATAGAAGCTGACCCCCTTCTCTCCAATTAATTGGATATTCCCGGCAGCAAAGACCTCCCTAAGCAATACACATGTGAACTGTGAAAGTTAAAAAAAACTGAGGTGAGGTCGGATTTGAGAAATGCGGTTGTGCATGGGCGGAGGCAGAGTATGAAGTGCATCGCGTTGGCAGCAGCGGAGCTTCGTGCACCGTATCTAGAGGCCACAGCTGCCTGTGCAGAGTCATCTGCACATGGCTGCCGGCAACATTGGACCGTCATCACCACATCTGTGTCCTTTATGACAATGGACAAAAATATCCTGCGTGGTTACGTTGTTTTCTGTCAATCAAACCTTGGTTCAGATGTTTAATTAGCTTTTATTAAGAGACGTGGCCACATCTGAAGCCAGGCCAGCGGCGTGGTTCTGTGGGAGGCAACGTCAGTTCGTCGATCCACCACTTTGGTCCAGACTGAAATACCTCGACAGCTACGGGATGGACTGCCGTGAAATTTGGTACAGATATCCATGGTGTCTAGAGGATGAATTTGAAGGTCATAATTTTTCATCTAGCGTCCTCATCAGGTCAGAAATCAGGTCCCTTTATGACCAAATCTGCAAAACTAATGGCATCCCCCCTCAGCTGCAGCTGTACTGTGTGTTTTGTGCCAGTTACCAGATGTTAGCGGGCTAACAGGCTAAACTAAGGTGAACAAAGTGAACATTGTACCTGCTAAACACCAGCATGTTGGCATTGTCACTGTGGGCATGTCAGTACGCCGATGTTAGCATTTATCTCAAAGCACCGCTGTGCCAAAGTACAGAAATAAAATGTTGTCTCGTTTGTAAATGATTTTCAACAAACTCTGACAAAAGTGCCTGATTTTGCGGCTCCTTTGAGTAAATACTGCAGTCTGATGAATTTGGAGAATTTAGTTTGTCAAACGCACAGGCGATGTTCAGACTCATAAAGAAAGACGCACATGCATCTGCATGTCTCAGTGGAAAGCTATCGTATCAGTGTGGTTCGGACCCTGTACAATGTGGATGGAGAGGTGAGACAGATGAAGAGTCCTTTAGGAGGCTGAAAACAAGTTGTGCAGTGTTGGGAGTGTCACTGTAGTTCTGAGAGAGGAGATGTCACCTGTTTGAATTGGGAATGTGTTTCGCTGCAACACTCACAACCTCTATTCTCTGTGTTCAAGGGCATCTGTCTGAGTGGCACATTTGATCACTTCTCTCTCATCGTAGCCTTGTGTCTTTAGAAGGTGAATATGAGTGTGAATGCTAAGGTGGGATTTTAAGTCCCATGTAAAATAAACTACCTTTTTCCAAGCACAGACTCTTCCCGTTGCCTTTTAAAAGCTCCTGCCTTTCCCCACGCTGCCAACCACTCTCACATACAAATGGCAGGATGAAAGAAGGATGGGTTTTAGCTGCTTAGTCTCTGTTTGCTGAATTGCCCCTTTCCATAGACAATCCAGCTTAAACCTATTGTACTGTACTTTCACAAGGCCCCTGATAATTCTTTTTTTTTATACATTCATAACACAAACAGCAGAGAGTTTGCTTTCAGTTGCTTCCTGCATGAACGAAGTCGCTGCAGCTGAAGAGGGCTGCCTATAGAAATCTCTGTAGGTGTAGCATGTGTGAGGAGAGGAACGGCGATTTTTCCCAGGTCAGTTCGTTTTAAGATACACTTTGTTTCAAAAAACATACACAAAGGAAAGATTTTTTGAAAGTAAAAAAAAAACCCCAAAAATGAGCAGCTATTTAAACAATCACAATTTGTTGAGAGATTCTACCAGTACAGCAGCTGAGGTGTGAGAAAATGTCATTTCTTTTGCTTTATTTGATAGTTTAGGGGGAAAACCTAATTGTCACGTTTACCTTCGGTGTTTCTAACCAGTGGGCACTGAGGCCTAACAATTCATTTTCCTGCTCATGAAACGCCTTAAAAAAGCCGATTTCTTTCTCTAAATCTCGGGGTCGTTGACATCAGCGTTTGCTGTTGTGCAGTCTTTTTCTTTTCTGTCCGCATTGCTAAGCTTCTTTGCACATTATTGCCACCAACCGTTGTTCAGCGGAATAGCTTGGAAGTTTGTCATGTCAAACTGAATAGGGACACTGTTGTAAAAACCTTACCGAAAAATGCTACCGGTGGTCCGAAAATCCACAGGGTACCTTTGATTATGGTAATCCAAAAAATAAAATTCTTTCACATCACATCAGCAGTGGTGCTCTGTCTTACTGAGAGCAGCTGAAGTCAGTGTTTCCCAGAGATGATGAACATAGAAATCAAATCCTGGCAAAAGTGTCAATGGTACAGAACAGCTCGGTTGTAAGATAAAATCAAGTCACTGAGAGCTTTATGTACAAATAAAATCAAGCGGTCGGCTGCCATGTCACCGACATTGACGATGTACACAGAAGATGTACAAGCCAAACCCCGAATATTTATCACAGGCCAGAGGAATCGACCGGGTCCAGAGATATGAGGAGCAAAGCTACAAGTGAGATGAAGATTTTATCAGCAGAGCAGAGGACACGAGGCGTCGCCTCAACAAATCCCTCTCCCGTTCTCAGGGATGAGGCAACATTCATTTTTCACTTCAGGAGCTGAGGCTTACTCTTCAACTTGATACAGTATCACTTGATTTGCTATTGAGTGCTGCATTGCTGCATAATGCAGTTCTTATTTTTTGAGCATTGGCATCCCTCCCGATGGATTTAGCATTATTAGCGGCCAGCACCCACAAGAAATTGGATTTATATCTTGTCAGGAAGAGTACACTGCCGATGTGCCCCGCATGACCGGACGACTCACGTTCACCGGTGTATATTGTATGGGATGCGGTGGCACCATATGCAGTATTTCCCCAGCTAAGGGTTGGGTGTATTTGTGGTCTTGCATGTGTGTGTGCACTTCTGAAACACCCTTACCCCCAACACACACACAGAAGCAGGCAGCATATTTGATTCCCCTCATGATCCATACATTAATACCGCCAGACAAGACAAATGATTACCCGCTAACTATTTACCATGGAGTAACTTTAAAACCAGGACAATAACACCGGGTCTAATGAGCCGTTTTCCGATCTGAGGTCTCATAAAGCCTTTTTATCTCCGAGTTAAGGAATTCACTTTCCCCTGTTGTGTGGAAAAGTGGTCCTGGGCACAGAAAACGGCCAAATCGGAGGCATTTTTCTCTCCCTGACTGTCGACAGAGCGCATTCAACATTCATGTGGTGACCCATTTCATTAATGGAGAGGCCTTTTTCGACATGTCTTCCCCCCATCCTCGTCGGCTGCAGCCGCCCTCGTAATGGGCCCTCCTGTCAGGGTTTCGTGACTAATCCCCTCATTGACCTCTCCTTCAATTGCAGCCCCCACCACCTCACTGAAGATTTGGTAACTGTTAGAGGGTGGGGGGGTTGTCGGCAGCGCTTGCACGGTCAGTGGAAACACACTCCTCCGAGATCGCGGTAAAACGGTATTTGAGATCCTACTGCACTTCATCATGTACTGTAAGTATGAAAGATTGGTTTTGTCAGGCGAATTGTTAGTACAGCACAGCACGTACGGCATTTTTAAACCAGTATGTTCATTCAGATGATTGGGAGCGGTTGCCAGGGGTTATGTACAAAGTTAATTTGGCTAATCGGAAATTAGAATTTGAAAAAAATAGAAATAGAAAAAAAATACATCTGCATGTTTGTGTGTAGGCGGAAAGAAACACACAAATATGATGACAAATTGGTGATGATTTTGATTGATTTGTCGGTACATTTATCGTAACAATAACCAGTATAGAGTATTCCCATCCACACGAGGCCGACTCGGTGCCTGCCACTCCAACTGATAGTAGTGAAAACTTGACCAAATCCGCTTGAAAAATTAAAAAAATTAATTAACTAATTTTAAAAAAAAGGACAATTCCAGGATCACTAGGTCTTACATGAAAAAACTCTTTTGTCGATGTGGATGGGCATGTAGCACATCTGAGTTTCACTAACCTTAAATCTGTGATAATCAGTGTGTTGGATCATATGTATGTATATGTATGTGAAAGGGGTCAAACCACAGAGAAATACCTCGCGCTGGCACGATTCCCGTCTCAGCCCTGGTTCTTTTTGCCTCTCTGCCCTCGTCTCCTGCCAGTCTCCATCCGCCCACCAGATGTCCTCGGACTTTCCTCCCCGTCTCACCCACCTGACTCCCACGCCCACCTCACCTGTTTGCTTATTCCCTAATAGGCTCACGGTTTATTTCTACATATATACGTAGATGTACCAGCCGTCTTTCACCAGTCATTTGCCTGATCGTCGCCCCAGCCGTGTTCCGCGTGTGGTTGCCATCCTTTTTTTGTTCCGGTTATCTGTTCCTGTGCCCGTCTGCCTGAAGCCTGCTGTCATCTCTAACATTAAAATCACTGAACCGTTCCCTCCTCCCTGGTCTGTGTCTGCGTCTGGGTCCTCCCTCCTGTGCTCCATACACCACCCGTGTCAATCTGAAAAAAAGAAGAAAAAAAAAAAATCAGTCATTGAAAGTCGATGTATTTACGTGTATGTATTTGCCACAAACGCAATCTTCCCCTAAACCTAAACATATAATTTTACAATATCCATAAGTTACAAGTTGGATATTGTGGAAAGCAAGAATAATAAAAAAAAAAAATGGCAAGAAGCCATAAAGCATTAAATAATCCAGGGTTTTGCAGAATTGTCCAGTATTGACGTTCGTGTCTGGTGATAGGGTTGTAAAGCATCTCCTTCTGTACCATGGAGCAGTCCAGCGAATTTAAAACAACGCGTAGAGGCCAATGACAGATGACATACTCCTGATCCATGATCTCATTACAGCACTAGCACTTAATCGCTTAATGGTGTATGTGAGACCTGAGGACTCGTGCTAATGACCTAGGTGAAAGAAAGTGGTGGGGATTTTTAAAGTAAAAAAAGAAAAAGCAATTGGGCATCCTCTCAGTCAGACGTCCCACTGAGCCAGCCATATTGGCATGGGTGACATGAGAAGAGAGCCTCGTCAGTGAAGAAACCACCATATGGCAGCGTTTCCCTCTCACAAGCTGAAGCAGATACAGCATTTCCGACAGAGGGAGAGGTGTTTACAGCATCATCATACTGTTCCTGTTTGTCTGTTTCACCTTGTGCACACACACAGACACACACAGGGTGACAGCATTGATGTGGTAAGATCCCGAACCTCCCCAAGCGAGATACTTGATTCTGATCTGAAGACGACGGGGAGTTATGAATAAAAAGCGCTTGATAATGGGATCATTGAGTCATAAAAGTCGATTCTGAGTGAGTTATCTTTTGTGGAGGCCAATGAATGTAGGCGCTCAT
Source organism: Xiphias gladius (assembly GCF_016859285.1). NCBI lineage: Eukaryota > Metazoa > Chordata > Actinopteri > Istiophoriformes > Xiphiidae > Xiphias > Xiphias gladius. The sequence continues at coordinate 812,036 of NC_053404.1, read as the reverse complement.
TATGCATGGCCATCGGACGGCGCTTTGGCCTTCAAGCAGAACAGGAGCATACAATAGAGCTGCATCCGCCAAAGCAGAAGAATAACAATCAAACAGAAAAAGTGCCGTATTGAATTTTCCAGACCTTTGCTCTTTTAACAAGGCGGCGTAACTTACTGGAGCACGATGACTCAGCGGGGATGTGGCGTGGTGACTGGGATGACGGTGATTATGATGTTGGGAAATGGTGATTAGTGCGTCTGGGCAGAGTCCAATTTGACTTACGAAGTGGACCACAAATCACCAGCGGGGCTGCGTACATTTGTGTCACCGCTAGTTTTTTAGCAGGTATTTACTGCACAGCGGCTGAGTTCATCTGAATGTGCTGACAATATGTAAGACCTGGTCCTGAGCTGTGTAAAGGTACAATCCCCAAGATTTCGGTTCTGGTCGATTCGCCACCGGACACCAGCAGTTTGGGACGTACCCGAATCCGAATACGCTAGACGGGAAAGCACAAGTAACGTGATGGAAACAGACATTTCTTCAACTCAAAGCTGCTCCTCATCATTATGCGGACATTATTACATATTATTCGGTCTGCTGTGCGTCACCAAGTATGTTTCTTCAAATCGAGTCATATCATTGTGGATGGCCACAAGATAAAAATGCCCATTCTGTTTGCAACGTACGACTTTGATTTCACTAACCAGTCATTTCATTTACTACACACTATTGAAAAGTGATCTCTATATTCTGTATTCGCCCCAACTGAGTCAGTCACAGCTGAGTCAGAGCCGACGGGTCCTGTCAATCACCCAGGGAAACTCAGGGGGAGCTAGTGAGACAAAAGCTGGAAGATGGACTTCTTTCAAACCCTGCAACACATATCACGTCGAAATGAAGTGTGGAACCTGGAGTTTTTAGCTGTATGTGTTAATTTCTTTCATTTAAAAAAAAAAACAAAACAAAACAAAAAAAACCCAGTCAAAATATTGAAAAAACCTGACGATTTGCCTTGTATTTTTTCAAAAGGAGCAGTGTGTAGGATTTAGGGGGATCTGGTGGCAGGAATGGAAAATAATATTCACAGTTATGTTTTCATTAGTGTTTAATCACCTGAAACTAAGAATCTCGATCTTTTCGCTAGCTGAGAATGAGCCCTTCATATCTACATAGGGAGGGAGTCCTCTTCCACGGAGCCCGTCATGTCGCCCTGCGCTGTTTCTACGGTAGTGGACAAACCAAACACCAAACGTTTTTATGCTCCCTGAAGGCCACCGTAGGTTCTCCGAACATGCTTGGAAAGGGAGGGACGAGGGGAGGAGTATTCAGTTGGTTGCGATCTTCAACCTCACCACTGGATGCCACTAAATCCTACACACTGGTCCTTTAAGATGTAACATGCAGTTTGTAACAGCAGTAGGTTTAGTGTAAATTTGATGTAGCATCCGCTAACACCCTACCAAGTACTACATGTTTATATGAACAGGCAACAACAAGTTAAAGTGACGGCAACCAATGATTTATGGAGCTAGCAATGGAGTCAGCGCCCCCATCAAAAAAAATGTCATCAGCAAATTGTGCAAGGCCGCAATAAGCAGAGGCAGCGATAGGAAACACCTGTCAACATCTGTAGCGCGCAACCATATGCAATTCAAACATCCCATTGTGTCCGTGTGTGCCCAGGCCCTCCCAGCGAGGGCGAATACACAGCTGCAGCCAGCCTCCGCTTTGTCACCAATAATGGCTGCGTTCAATTCAAAAACAGTACCCAGAAAACCACCTGACTGCCAAAGCAAATTACAGAAACCGTGGGTGAAATGATTTCCGTAAGCATCGAACCGTCTCTGCACCACGCCACAGGGTACTCTCGCGCATTCATTTCTCACATGCAATTGTGCCAAACCTATACAGTGATGTTGAAGCAAAGGCGAGGACATCCCTGTTCAGCATTGAGGGCGATGTGGCTCACTGCACCGCGGACATTTGGACGAGCATGCCTGCATGTAACTCACAGGGCATTGGATAGGGCCCGGGATCACTGGATCTGAGGCAGTGACACAACTCAACATGGCAGTGAACCATGTGGATCACACTGCAGTGAATGCACCAGATCAGCTCCAGAACCTCATTGTGGCATGGCAAAATGAGGTCAAGTAGTCCGTTCGTTGCGCAGTTTTTCGTAACGGTCGATGCCTCAAACACGGTGAAGGCCATCGCCGCTGGTGGCTTTGTGCACATCGGGTGCATGGTCACTCACCACGGGCAGGAGAATCACAGCGTGCAGTCAGGAGGAGACTGGCCTCCCGGTGAACGCGTCCACCCGGTGGAACTCCACATGCTCCACCAGCTGCTGGAGCGGAAAAGGGCAATCATTGCCATGGGCATACAGCACCACCAGTGGCGCATTGTGGAGGCCACGGTAAAGATATTGCAGACTCCCCATCGCTCCAGACTGCTCCCAGCTCACGTGCAGCAGTTTGGGTTTCACCAGATACAACTTGGGAAAGTTTGAGTAAGTGCACAAAGCTGTGTACTATTTGTAAACCCATACATTTGTCATTTATTTCATTTATCCAAGGAAGGTTATGCTTCAGGAAAAAGTCAGAAGGGAAGAACTAATAGAATAGTTAATGTACTGCAACTAGTTTCCGGTTTTTTCCAGTCCAAACTTATTATTCACTGACCCGTGTTAGGGAGATATAGCCTGACAAAATGAGCTCAGTGAGAACATGTTTGAAAGACGGTTTTGATTTATAAGGCTTCATTTTCCTAGTTCAAGCTGGCTGGTCGGTATCGCCCAGCTAGTTTAGGGGTGGTGGTGGTGGGGTTCAGATGGTTTGTAGTCTATCCAAGCTTAGTCCAGTAGGGGAAAAAAATTACATAAAATAAACAAGGTGAAAAAAAGTTCATGTATTACTGTTATGCAATTACTGTTGTAAAGTTGTAATTTACATTTCCCCAGTGAACTGCAGTAACGTTATGTACGCTAGTACATTATTCAGAGAGAGAGACATGAAAGTAACAGCATGAGGATGTGGAAATATATTTCTTAATTAATTATATGCCAACATTAAAGCAATGTGATGCTTCGAAGGCACAACAATTGCATTGCCAATGTGTGTAGGTTAGAAAATACCCGATTTGCCTGATTTAACTTAACTCAACTCCCGGTTTTCTATCCAAATGCAGATACAGAGACAGATGATGACGTCTCTGTACACCTCTACCAGCCGTTACTGTTGTCAACACTACGAATGTGTTGATAATAGAGTTCCATCGAAAATGACGCATTTATCAATCAGCGGTGGCAGGAGACTCCCACCATTTAGAGGACTGGTTTCCTCTTGACCAGGACTGGCTGTTCCACTTCTCCAGATTGTGTACAAGTAGTATAGTCGTGTAGGAGGGTGTTTGGATTTCCAGTGTTTGAGTATCAGTTTCTTCAACTTCAATTGATGGAAGAAGAGTAATCCAACACCGGAGATACTTCACCGTATCCTGTAACACATCTGGAAAAAAATCAAATTGATGAATTCAATTTAAAATTCGGCCCCGGTGCCTCTGGTAACCAATGTTTTATATCAAACCAAATCAGTCCCCAAATGCGTGGATCAGTGAATACGGTGCATTCAGCCCCCCCCCCCACACACTGTTGTTATGTTGCAGCTTTATGCTAAAATCATTTAAATTCATTTTTCCCCTCATCAATCTGCACTGAAAACCCCATCATGACAAAGCGCAAAAAAAGTTTTAGAAATTTTTTGCAGATGTACTAAATAGGAAAAACTGAAAAAAAAATGAAGGGGTCTGAAAACTTTCTGAATGCTCTGTAATTCCGCGTTTCAGGCAATCCCCCGATATGTTTGGATCATAGTTATTAACTTCATCTCTTGTACAGTAGCTTCTGTACATGATTTTATTGGACTAAACAAACATTTTCAGTCACCGTAATCTCTCTCGTTAAATCCCAACATTCCCTCCATCTTAACTTAATATCATTTCTCTTTACGTCTTTACCACCTTCTCTTTAAATTTCTGCAGGATTCCATAAACTTAACCCGTTAATTTATTACCTGTTTCTGAATCAAATTAAATTTCCTCTAAACTGCGCTGCGGTCCAGGGGAATGTTAATCAAAGGTTTGGAAGAAATGTTGCATTGACCTAAAAAAAATTCTTCGGTAGATCAAACGTGTTCTGCAGATTCGTCCGAGAAATAATGTTGTTTCAGTTCACTGAATCGTTAGCAAGCTCTGTCCCCCCCATGTAGAGCAGCTTAAGGGTGAATTTTGCAGAGCTGTCCAAGGATTGTTCCGTAACAATGTGTTTCGTGATATCAACTCACTAAAAAACACTCTGCATCTTTTCTCCATGTTGCTGCTAATTTCTTACTATAAAATTGGAAGAACTGAAGTTTTTATCCCTTGAAAATGTATATGGAAAAAGGTTTTGAGAATAGACGTGTGCATTTTCAACTTGAATCCATTGCTCTTTTGCTGTGTTTAGACTATAGGGAGTAGGGAGATGTAAAACCTTTCTTTTAATGCTATGATATCAAAACCTTTCTGCCAGATATGAAGTAAAAATAAATATATAAAAACTGGAAATAATAAGTTAACTCTGACTCAAATCTTGGTCTCCTTGGTCAAAGTCTTGTATCTGACCTATTCATGCACCATAGGTGGACTTTGTTGCTCTTTACACTACCTCACCTGACTTCCTAAAGCCGTTCTGGCAGCAAGCCTCTGCTGATTAAAAGACATTTCTCTCCAAAAGAAAGACATGACAGTGAGGTTACATAACTTGCTAACACACAATATACGTACCGTGTGAAGGAAGAAAGGAGGCCATAGGAAGGACACTCCACTGTGTTCTTTAGGCCTTTTAAGTGCCAATATTTGTGCACATATGTGCCGTTACTTTTCCACATTCAGCAGCCGGCATCCTTTATGTCTGCTGTTTTATCACTGACACATCAGGGAGGCCTGTTTTTTATGCATTAGTTAAATATTGCTGTCAGCACTCCGCAAAAGGTCAATAATTTAATTAAAAAAGCAAAAAAAAATTGATGTGAAACCTTTTAAATATGGGTAGAGTACAAGTTCATGTCCCTGATTTGACAAGATTCCTGCTGTAAAAATACAGATCAGACTGCTCTTAATGCTCTGTGGCTCTTTTGGCTTGTGTGGCTTGTGGTTTTGTGGTGTTGAACGTACAGCTCCCTTTAAGTGCACTTTACATTCCTTTTTTGCTCTGCTGCAACATTCTTTGTTTCCGTGACTTACAGAGTTTTCACTAAAATATAGCTGGTCCTGAAGCGTTGATGGTGAGAAAGGCAACAGTCTGTAATCGCTCGGCAGCTTCTTGTCTCTCTCTGTCTGCCCAGTAAAACAACTACATGCTGCAAATATTGCACCTGCTTTTCCCAGATATCAATTCACAAATACATATTCCGTGCTGCAGCGATCAGTCTGCACTGATAAATCATGTTCAGCGGCCGTTTGTGTACGTTTTCATTCCGTCCATCCATATTCTGCAGTTGCACCCTGGAACGCCTTCTAGTACATATTACTTTAAGCCGGATATGCAATTTTTAGCAGTGCAAATAAATGTAATAAATAAATCACTATAATAAATATAGAGAAGTGCTGCCTCACCCACTGGAGTCTAAAAAACTGCCACAGTTTCACAGTTTTACTATAAATGCTTGTTTGTCCTTTGGCTGGTGTTGTGGTCTTGTGGTGCTGAACAGACATCTCCCTTAAAGTGCACTTAACATGTCTTTTAATATTCTGCAGTGTTCTTGTTTCTGTCGCTTAAATAGTTTTCACTGTCAAACATATATATATATATATATGGTATAACTGCAATAATAGATCATCTTCGTGACCGGGTGTGTACGTTCCCCCTCATAGTTTGCAGTCTTCCAACACATCGCTCGGAAACAAAGCAAACTTTTGCGTGATTTTGCAAAACTGACATCACTGGTCAGTCGAACGCTGTCTGATTCATTAGAGCCTTAAACTGCTGCTAATCCTTAGTAATCGGAGTCTACCCTTTATGCTGACCTGAAAAGCACTTATAAGCCGCAACAAATTACAAAAGTCACGGTCCAGATGTAAACACACACAAGCCTAGCTCTTCTCTATAAATCTGTGTCTCTCTTTCCTCCTCACTGTCTCTCTCTCTCACACACACACACGCACACACACCTGCAAATCCTCCGTTAAGCAGCTCTTTACATCTCCTGCCGTTCACGTTAATCACCAGGAGGCCGCGCAGCCTCTCATTTAATTTAGTTGAAACGTTGCCCCCTCCGGTCTGTCTGCTTTCATATCGAGGGTGAACTCCATAACCACCCAAATGACCCTTGCCTGGAGTTTAAGAGGGAAAGGAGATGCTAAGAGTTAACCCCTCGTCCAGCCGGGAGACCGCTAACATTGTCTGTAATTAAACCTGCTCCTTGGGTCCTACCCTGGCTTCAGACTCTGGCCCCTGGCGGGCGCAGCCACGGGCAATGTCTGCGCCAGACATTGGGGTTAAGTAACAAGGTTGAGCGTTGCCAAAACTCAATAGCTAGCGACATTAGCATGAAGCAACAAGAAAACAGAAGACAATTAAGAAATAGGGGCTTTTATTATTCTCCATGTTTCCTGCTTTGGAGTTGAACTGTAGTGTTGTTCCGCTGCTCGTCCCTGAGGTTGCTTGTCAGACACCAGTATGACTCTGCTCTTTTTTTTTCTTTTTTTTTTTCCCCATATAAATTTTAATCATGATACACACTCTTCCTTTTTCTGCAAGGAGAATAGTTAAATAAATTGGTGGTAGTGACGGTGGTCAGATAATGAATGAGTGGCTGCAACAGTACACATGCACTCACTTTCTCTCTCTCTCACACACACACACACACACACACACACACGCAGAGGTCAAACACAGTCTAACCTCTGGCAGTATGCGGACATGCTACCAACCCAAACTGATCAATGCTGCAGGATCTTTCGGGGAGTTACTTCCTCGGTGATGTCGCGTATGAAATGAAAAGATCCGTTTTTATCACGTCTGCACCTGGCCTCACCTTGAATCTGCACCGTCCCCCCAGTACCGGAGCTCTCTCACACTTTCTGTCAGCAGCAGTCTTTAGCTGAGAGCAGTATCGGTGGGGCCCCGCATGTCGATTCTATTGAACTGGCTGGGCATGTCAGAGGCAGTAAAGACCTCTTGATTGACTCCTGCTTGGATAGCATGTCCAACTCCATACATTAGTAATGCCGAGGATTCGATTGATGCAGGCAGGTGGCACATTTACCTCAATGCAGGGAACCGGAGATGAACTGAACCGACGGGGCGATGACAAAATGAAGCATAATGTTATCTTGGCAGTTTGCTAAAGGTGGATATTCATTGTAGTGGCATCGTTTCGATTTATAATGAATTCTTTTGAGAGGAAGATACAAGGGGAACAAGCAACATTCACCAGCTCGGCTAAGCACTCATTAAAATAATTTGAAGTGGTGCGGTTTTTAAGGTTTTAAGGCCTTAGTTCTGCACCTGGGTCACCACTGCGTGTGCTACTCTGAGGCTTAATTGGCTACTTAAGCATATCCCTTTTCAGTGTGTACTTTTCTAATAGGAGCAGTGCAGCTAAGCAGTTATGACTGTAGCTTCTGCAGAGACTTAACTCCCCCGCGTGAAGTAAATTGTTCATGTACGTTGCATCTTTACAAACTGTGATGAAAAACGATGTTTGTCAGCGCTGCCGTTTCTGGCCTCGAATCATTTCCCGAAACGTCTTTCTCTCCTGTGTGTCTCTCTCCGGTTGCCAACTGTACGAATAAATAAACAGCACCGAAGGTGAGAGGACTGACTGTGCAGCCGTTATAAAATATAAACAGAAAAATACATATACAGCACAGCATGGCTGTTCTTAGTGATTTATGCTTTTACTGTGAGTTTCTTTCTGTCAGTTCAAGCTGTTACAAGCAGCCTTACCAGACCAAAATGTAAAAGTTTCAAATGGATGGAGAGGTTCTCATGTGATTGCTAAATACTCAACAGGGTCAGTCCGTGTAAAAGTTGTGGATAATGTACGGAGGAAATCGAACTTTGTTTCATGTTTCATGTTTTCGAGTTCTGCACTTATACCTGACTTCTTACTTGGATTAAACTGTACATGTACCAACTTACTGAATCAGTCTGTAAACGCTCTCCATGCAGTGTCTCTGTAAATGTATTTTCTTAAGCCCGCTAATTAAACCAAAAACTGACATTTAACAGACGAGTAATGAAGAGAATCTTCTCTCTATCTGCCTACTTTCTAGTGAGGGGAGAAGAAGAAGGGATGGGGAAGAGAGATATAATTAGGGGGAGTTTGGGGGGCTGAGGTCCATCCCAGGAGAGCTGGTGCTGAGATCTCACTCCTTCCTTTTCCCACAATGCACTGAAGACCAGGAGGAAAGAGTCAGAGGAAGCAATTAGCAGGCAACACGTCAGCGGGCAGGCTGATCTGTTTTAAACCAATACAGACGGCAGCTGCAAGCAATTCAATGGGGAAGAGCCCAGTACTGTATATCGCTATAGAGGTGTGTGTGTGTGTGTGTGTGGAGATCAGGTGGGAAAAATATATCGTACATTAAATTTAATTCCATGTGTGTCTGGTGCAATTATCCATTCCACCAACAACAAATCACCTCATGTACACACACACACACACACACACAAACACCTCAAGGCCTTTTTTCCGAGCCACTCCTGTGTTTCTATTTCATTTTCAGCACACATAATTAAGCCGGAGTGTTCTCCGAACCACCCCTCGGCCCACCCCTTGCAACCCCTGGTGTGTTTTTTCGCTCATTTACAGCAGACACTGAATCAGACATGTGCTAAAAAAAAGTGTTTATTTAACCGAGTGTTTGGCCCAGTTGGCTTGCGTATGAAAACACCTGGGCGTTAGATTGAAATTTAATTGCTTCACTTAGTTAACCCACTTAAGGACCATGTTGAGTTTAGTCTGCTCAATTTGTTGGGATCAGCAGCTTTGTGCGTCAGGGATGTTCTAGGCTTGGATTGCAGATAATTACTATTAATTAGTGGCTGATACATTTTGGCTTTGAAGCCACAATGAGCAAAATGGAGCAAGCTGGGGAATGAACTTGGCTGAATGGAATTATGTTGATAATGGCTGCAGCGTAGAAAGAAAAGGGCATTTTCATGAAAACCGAGGCTTTATGTTGCCTTGTTTTTGTCTGTTGTTGCTGGCATCATCAGTGGGAAGGCACAATATGTCGTCTGCAGCCACAGTGTCAATCAGAAACCCATTACTGCAGAGGTCACAGACACAGCGCTCCTGGCAAGCTAAGTCTCAGCGGCCCTCTCTGCTCGCATTTCCACCAGGAAAAGGAAAAATAACAAATTTACGCCCAGCTATATCGTCTGCCTCCCAACTTTTCAAGGAGAACTTCTAACCCTTGTCAGATATAAGAAGACGTTTGATCCTTTCTCTCAGACTAAATGGAATCAAAACTTCAGTCAACGTTTTTTCTTTTCTTTTTCTTTTTTTTTGCCAGCCTAGCAATTTATGCTCATAGCCTCATGGGTAATTTTATGAATACAGATCAGGACCTTTAGCTCACAGGCAGTGGCTGCCGCACTCAATAATACCTCTAGCAATATCACTTTGAGAGCACCACACAAAAACAAAGATGCCTTAGCCCCATGAATATTTATGAATATGAGATACTGGAGCAGAGGTAAAAATGACAGACTAATAGGTGGTTGGAGGAGAGAGCTATGAAGAGAAGGATACACTGACTGATGGAAAGTCGGGAGGGGACAACCCACAGAGCAGGCCCAATAGGAAATGAACACGCATGGGGGACCCCGGAGGGAGTTTGCTGCTACAGTGACGTTAAACACACGTTTACTTGGCGCCTTCTCTGAAGCCGTTGGTGCTGGTGCAGCTGTGATGGAGCCTTCCCCGGTAGCCACAGCTACTGCTGAATGGCAGCACGACAGCGCTGGTGGGCATGAGACCCCGCGGGCCTCACTGGCCGTCTCCATCATTATGCTGACGGCGCTATCACTTCTGGACACTGATTAAAATGTTGGCGACATTAAAAGAAGCTGAAGGTTAAACCACATTGGGCTCCACGTGAAGTCATTTCACACCGCATCCACTACTCGCTTTCACACACACACACACACACACACACACACACACACACACACACATACATATATACACTAACAAGCCAGGCTTTATAACAGAGAAACTAAGAAAGCTCAGGGAACAGGGCTGTGTGGGGCTTGATTATAATCTTGTCTTGATTTTAGCCATTTATGGAAGCTGACTCAACTGGAACAACTTTCTCCTCGATCAATCCCACTATATTACTACGATAGTTGCTGAAGATTTAATCCAGTTTTACTAGAAGAGAAAAACTGTGCCAAAGCTGTGGCTGTAAAATGGAAGAGTTTTGGCTCCTATTTCTTTAAAAACACTATAGCAGTATAAACCCAGTGAGCACTTTATTAGGAACATCATACTAATACTGGGTAGTTCCTCCCTTTGCTCTCAAAACAGCCTCAGTTCTTTGTGACGCGGATTCCACCAGATGTTGGAAACTTTCCTCTGAGGTTCTGGTCCATGTTGACGTGATTGCATCGCATCATTTCTGCAGATTTGTCAGCTGCACATTCATGCTGCCAGTATCCTGTTGTACCACGTCCTGAAGGTCTTCTACTGGATCCAGATCTGGTGAATGGGGGGCCCACTGAAGTTGACTGAACTCACTGTCATGTTAATGAAACCAGTTTGAGACGACTTTTGCTTTGTGACATGGTGCATAATCCTGCTGGAAGTAGCCGTTAGAAGATGGTAAACTGTGGCCATAAAGGGAAGCACATGGTCAGCATCATCACTCAGACAAGCTGTGACATTCAAAACAATGGTTGATTGATATTAATGGTGAACCATTTGAACCAAGAAAACCTTCCCCACACCGTTACACCACCACCAGCCTGGACTGTTGACACAAAGCAGGTTGGGTCCATGGATTCATGATGTTGATGCCAAATTCTGACCCCACCACCTGCTGCCTCAGCAGAAAATCCAGATCCATCAGACCAGGCTACGTTTTTCCAGCCTTTCACTGTCCAGTGTTGGTGCAGCCTGTGTCCACTGCAGCCTCAGGTTTCTGTTCTTGGCTGACAGGACTGGAACCTGACGTGGTCTTCTGCTGTTGTAGACGTCCACCTCAAGGTCGGACGTGTTGTTCACCCTGAGATGCTTCTCTGCTCACCACAGTTGTAAAGAGTGGTTGTCTGAGTTACTGTAGCCTTTCTGTCAGCTCCAACCAGTCTGGTCATTCTCTCATCCACTGCTGCTCACTGGATGTTTTTTGTTTTTGGCTTCATTCTGAGTAAAAACTCTAGAGACTGTTGTGTGTGAAAATCCCAGGAGATCAGCAGTTTCAGAAACACTCAAACCATCTGTCTGGCACCAACAATCATGCCACGGTCAAAGTCACTGAGGTCACATTTTTTTCTCCATTCTGATGTTTGATGTGAACATTAACTGAAGCTCCTGACCTGTATCTGCAGGATGTCGTGTGCTGCACTGCTGCCATATGATTGGCTGATAGGATAACAGCACGAATAAGAAGATGACCAGGTGTTCCTAATAAAGTGCTCACTGTGTGAGTGTATTTTTAAACATGTGAACCTCAGTATCTAACTTAGGCAACAGAAAACTGTTGGAGTAAAATGACCACAAATATCATGAAAAATGTCAGATCTACCGTCTTTGGATGTGACCAGACAAACATCACTAATTATGGCGTCACCAGACAAATGTTGACCACTGAAATGAACAGGACTGTCTCCATGCTTATAGTTGACCTCCACTGAAAGTAATATTCTTGTGTGAGGACTTTACTCTGTTGGCAGTAATACTATCAGTATTGTGTACCGCTATTACAGCTTCATACCAAATACATTTGTATCATGCTGGCTTTACCTACCTATACCCTATTGGTATCTAATCTGAATCCTTCCGCATCCCATATTGGATCCATTTATGGTCAACTCACTGCTTCACTAAAACACAAGGATTCAGTTGCGCTTCTATTGACTTAGTAGGCAGAAACACTAGAGTTTTGAGTGTCAGTCTAATTACCATTCACACCCTGTAGTTACAACCTGAAAATGAGATGTGCAGCAAAAGATTTGAAATGCTAATTAATAATGTATCTAACATGCTCAAATTTCAGGTGTAACCTACTTACGTTTGCCCACTTTATATTTCACAAGCTACTTACTCCAAATACTGCACATCCCTAAACAGGATTATTACACTGATAAGCATAAAAAACTGTATGACGTTTAACTCTAATGAAGCCGACTTAACTCTGTTGGTGCTGTTAAAATGTACGGACACGCAGTGTACCCATGATCTTGGAGCGATGTTAGAGGGTGGTGTTTCTTTCCTCACACTTTTCATTGACAGGAATCTGGTTAATTACCCACGGCTGGTATAATCAGCCGCTCGTGATGTTTGTGGAGAGGTGGTCGGACAATTAACTTCACAGCTATTACTGATTTTAAAAAAGGGGTTACGTTACTTTGCCAAGTAAATGGTAAATGGACTGCATTTACACAGCAGTTTACTACTTTTACCAACCACTCAGAGTGCTTTACACTACATGCCACATTCACCCATTCACACACACACTCACAGACACACACATACACACAAGTGTCGAAACAGAAAAAGGGACGTTGTGGTTTAACAGGCAGCCAGCCTACAGTGCTTAATGTTAACCCCACAAGACCCGTCCTCACACACCTTCCAAGTCTGACCATAACCAGGTGCTTCCTGGATCTAGCTGCAGCTGGATGAATGTAGCTTACCGGTCACCGTTAGCGACATTAGCAAGCCAGCTAAAGAGACACAAGATATAAATACAATGACGTTGGATTTACCAGTGGGAGCTTTTTTGTTAAAGGCTAACTGCTCAGTGTCGCCAGCTGTTTTCGCTGCAAAGCTGTGAGGTGATGTCACACAAAAATAAAATAAAAAATAAAAACAAACAAACATTGAGCCCAGCTAAACTTAACAGAGTGTGACTAGGCCGTTGACTGTGGATCTAAAGTGTCATAAACAGAGATCCAGACACTGGAATAAACTCACTCTTGTAAACAAAATAAAACAAACCAAGGAGAAAAACAAAGGAGAGTTTCCCGGACAAACAACGGGGATCATTGATTGGTCGCTAGGTACACACATTCACAGTTGATTGACACGTCTTTCTGGCTGCCGATTGGTCGACTGAACACGTTGAGCACACGCTTTCCCCAACACACTGAGCAGGATGCGTCCAGAGAGCCACAGCCACGTGACAGCACGTTCACTGAAAAACATCAGTGACTCTGGTCAAGAGAGCGGTCTTAAGGTCTGCCCATGGCGTCCCTAAATTTGTCCCCTCGGTGCATTTCTGAGAAAAAGTCACCAAAGGGGTCTTAAAAGAAAGATGGTCATTACGTTGGCGACACCCCAACTGCCTTCTCACTCCTCCATCCCATGCACCAAGCTAAGACGCCTCACACCGCTTTCTCCACTGAACGCAGACACAACTCTGATATCAACCACCCACGAAACTCCTGGTGTGACCGAGAACAAGCAGACCCTCATTAAAGTTATGGAGCATTACTGGGATTAGTAAATGTAATGGAATTGCTGTATTTCAAACTGTAACCTTTTACACTACTAGTTACAGAAAAACAGCGTTACTGAGTGACGTGTTTCTGTGAGGTGCCAGATTTAAGCCAGGGAAATCTATGATCAGCGCTCTTATGAAAATAAGAAGCCTACATGCTTCGCACACTGATTGTGGAGTGACGAGTTTGAATAAAAGCTTTGATAGCCTCTCAGCATCCAGGTGAATCCAGGTGTATTAGCAACCAGGAGCTGGATCTAACACGAAACCAGCTATCGGACTCCAACTAGCCCAGTCTGTGCACAGCCTTTGAATTTGGGGCAAACAGCAGATAGTTTGAGTGTCAAGGTCAAGATGCAGTGAGTGGTTTAAGATTGTGCTTTTCCTCCAAATGATTATATTAATTCGAGGAGCAAGCTAAGCTGTGATGAAGCAGAACGGACAGGGTGAAAGAGGTCAACTGTCACCGGAGTCGCTCGCCGAGACCTTAGCGAACACAACTGTGGGGCTATCTGTGCCGTCTCCCTCCTCCGTGCATCCCCTCTGTCTCCCTCCCTCTGCCTTAAGAACCAATGCAAGATGCCTCTCACCTGGCTCCCAGTTTAAAAAACGAAAAGCGGCTGAATGAAAGGACACTTTCAGGCCGGCTTGAAATGTGCCAATCCGTCTGCCTCCCAGCATTTTTCTTAAAATAAACAAACACAGCCGCAGCGCCATTAATCTACGATGAGTCATGTCTGTTGGAAGTCAGAATTCAGAAGTCAGCCGCTCTTTATTTGAAGTTGCAGCCAGTGTTGGCACTGGCGCTGGGTCGTGACTCATGGTACGCTTTGGAAACCAGAAGGGGATCTTTGAGAATCCAGCCTCCTCGTGTTGTTGTTTTGGGAGTGCGTCGTATCACATTTGACTGTTAGATGTCAAGCAGGGAGTGATTCCAGCTCCGATTTGGACTAAACGCTCTTGTAGTAGGACACCAGTACAACAGGAAATAGGTAGGGGACGGATAAAATAATGGAAACGCCGTGTGAAAGGAGCATTCCGCTAATGAGCCCACTTCTAATGTGCAATAAACCATTTAAAAAGCCACTGGACTGTCTTGAAATGCATTGTCCCGAAGCTTTACCGCAGAAAAATTTTAGCACACTCAGTCGTGCTGTTGCAGAGGTCGTCAAAAAGAGGTTTAGCAATGAAATGTTCTCCGTATTGCTCAGAGTACCTTATGCTGCATGAGCATCTTCAGTTAATTTCACAGATAGATATCCCCTCAATACTCATCTGGCCACAGCAGAAAATGAACTTGCCGAGTTTATTGTTAAATGAAGGTTCTGGTGAGCAGGATGTGAGTGAGGATTTAGTTCACCTTAAGGGAGTCCCTCTTCCCGGACCGAAAATATGCTTCTGAGCTCTCATATCATATTAATTTGTCTTAGAGAACGTAGCCATGCTGTTGCTCTGTGCCACCCTCTGGCTAACTCTGTGCAATTCTTCACCTTGCACAGCTACAAGCCTCAAAGCCCTCATTCTCCCAGTGCTTGTTCCAGAATTTAACTCGGCTTGTTTTTGTCAGCATCCCCTCGCTCTTCTTTGTCCCTCTCTCCCTCCTGATCTTCCCTCGTCCATCGACTGTGACCTTACTGCAATTATGCATCCTCCAGTGGGACAATTAAAACTGAGCTACCTTCCCAAGTGGAGAGGGGAGAAGGAAAAGGGAGCAAATAACGATGCCAGATTCGTTCTTGCAGTCGCCTTCCTCCTTTTGAACTAGCCCCTCCTGAGAGCAGTGACGAGGCAGACAGGAAACAGGGGGGAGCGAGAAGGGGTATGACATGCGACAAAGGTCCCCGGCCGGAATGGAACCGCAGACGGTGCAGTTATCTGGCATGCGCTGTAACCACTCAGCCACTAGAGCACGCCGCAACTAGCCGTTCTGACCGTGATCCAGTGCCGCCACTAGTTGAGGACACGCTGCCCTTCAGCCGCGCTGTCCAACAGGATGAAATCTCTGTTTGTCATTCAGTGCTGGGAAGTTCACTCATGTGGATGTGGTTGTCCTCTTTCAACTCCTTCCCCTCTCCCTCCCGAACACCCCTGTCCCTCTTTGACAGGTGCAAGTGCAACCTTCACGCCAACAGCTGTGTATATGACAAAGAGAAGTTGAGCTGCGAGTGTGAGCACAACACCACGGGGCCCGACTGCGGCCGCTGTAAGAGGAACTACCAGGGGCGAGCTTGGAGTGCTGGCTCCTACCTTCCCATCCCCAAGGGCACGGCTAATATCTGTGAGTACACGCACACGCACACAAACACGAAGACTGATTAACGGGAGGGGTCACATGGAAGTGTAGATCTTAGTATCGATGTTACATACAAAAACCCAAGGTCTAGACAAAATCATGAAAATTAAATGTTGACTCAAAATAGCAAAGTCACCTGCACAGACACATGAGAAACGTTGAATCCCAATTAGCAGTACGCTGTGTGTCATCTCGGAGAGTTCTGACAATCACCACGTTAACTGTGATATATTGAGTTGTGAGGTTTCAAAGCAATGTGAAGCAATTAACAATGTTTCAGAGACAGAAAAGGCAGAGAAGCAAACATGGGAGTCTAACTTTTGTATATTTGAAACGTCAACTCCTGTGGAAACAAATGTACCCAAATCCAAGACCAGAATGTAAATCAGATAAAGTATTGTGACTCAGCCTAATAAAATGGGGTTATTTTGACGTGAAAAGCTTCTTAAAACAATTTGCAAAATCGTGTCAATTTATGCAAAATTCGGGGAAACAGTGTTGGCAGCTCATAAGCATTAATAGTGCAACCACACAATTAACGGCACAGTCACTATCAGTAAAAGAGCGCTTTGACTGAAAAGACCGTGCACACTCTCGCCTCCGACTGAGTGTGCAGCGTCAGGGTTTCACTTCACTTGACCTTTCAATTTCAAGGTTTTATAGCCTGTCTTCAACAGGGAAAGTGAGTCGTAGACCTCATGAAATCAGCACTAATATGATGAAACTTCTCTCAACAGCTGTAACTGAGAACAATATTCTAGGAGGTATGAATAAACAAAGCAAATTTATGGCTGTACTTGATTTTTAGTGTGGAGGGGGGGTTGTTGTTGTTGCCCTTTTTATCATCTTTTGACCCGGTGTCCTGTTTGTGGTGGCACTAATACAAATTTATAGTGTGAAAATCTGTATTGAGAAGCTATACTGGACAGTGTGGTGCAGATGTTTTGCACTTTTGTCCCATGCAGTTTTTTCCACTCCAGCTACAGTAGAAGGAAGAACACTGACAGAGTCTCGTTACGGATACGACATTGAAGTGCCAAGTCTCATCTTCAATTTGAGTAGGCTTACGTAAATCAAGGACTGTTGATTAAAAGGTGAGAGTTTGAGGGCAAGCGCAACACGCATGTCTGTGGTGGAGTTGTCTTCGTGACCAGAACCTCAGAGGATTCACCACAAGATGCAAACCCCTGGTAAACCTCAAAAACAGAAAGGCCTGGCTGCAGTTCACAGAAACACAACAAGAAACTGGTAGAGTTCGTGAACAAAGTTCTATAGACTGATGAAACAAAAATAAACCTCTGTCACAATGATTTAAAGAGGAAATTGTGTGGATCAGCTGCCAGTGGGCCCACTGGCCTTTATTGATGATTTTAGTGCTGATGGATGGAACAGGATGAATGCAGAGGTTTACAGGAGCAAAGAATCAGTCAAATGCATCAAAACTCACTGGCGACATTTAATCATTCAGCAGGACGACGATCCTAATAACACGCCCAAAACAACTAAAGGACTCTTCAGGGTGAAGAGGTGGAATATCCTCGACTGGCTGAGTCAATCACCTGATCTCAGTCCGACTGAGCAGCAGTCCACTTGGTGGAGACCAGACTAGAGGCAGAGAGACCCCACAGCGAGAAGAGCTGAGGGGGCTGCAGTGAAGCTCTGGAGGAGCATCACCAGGGAAGATGCAAAGCGTCTGCTGACGTCTGTGGGTCAGACTTCGGGCAGTCACTCACTGCAAAGGATTTTACACTATATATTAAATATGATGAGCATCTGTCGAATTGCTTTTGAAGCCCTAAACTTTGGGCACTATTGATGTAAAGCTGCTCAATTAAAGCAAAGACTTGGCACTTTAATGTAGAATCCATTATTTTATATCAAATTGAATGTGCTGAAGCTCAGAGCCTGATGAGCAAAAAAAAATAAAAATGTGTAACTGTCCAAATACTTACGGTCTGGACCATACATGCTGCTTTCCTGTTCGCACTTTAAAAAAATGACGAGAGACTCACAGATTATTTCACATTTAGGAAGATTAGGTGAAAAATAGGCATAAGTGGCTACATCTTGCAATTGTTTGACTCCTGGAAGAAACAAGACATGACTTCACCTCGACCCCAGAGGGTGAAGTGAAGGATGGCATGTACGGAAGGCGTGTTACAAATAGCACCATGTATGGATATAATACTCCACTCCATTACATCCATGTGCAGTTGGCGTATGTACGGGCCATTCGTTATAACCAGCAGCAGACTGCCTGATCATGCATCATTATTATTTGAAGTGCCTGTTGATGTAAGGACGCGAGCCTCGCTTTACACTTATAGGCTAAATGTATTAGAGTATTGATGTTCTCCAGCTGCAGCTGCAATGCTACTGTAGAGCCAATTATTTACTCCTGCTTGAGCTGAAGAAAGTGGGCCAAGTCCCTTTTGTCTAATGTCTTGTGGTGACGTCACAGCCAATGAGGACTTTTTCTTTGTCATCTTATAGAGCTCAGGCTGCGGTGGGAGCCTTTGTCAATGTGGGCCAATGTTTGACAAGGGGCCTCATTCAAGAACCACTAGCATTAACAAATATCTAATTTTCTGCCGCTAGGGATCTTTCAATCAAGACAATGACAAAAGAGGTAGTCTGGTGACGTGGTGGCGTGGGATCATGGGAGGTGTTGTCTTCACCACCGTCGCCGTCACTGCAGTCAGCCTCTCCCAGTTAGGATTCCTTCAGCCTTAATCATTCGGGAGGTTTTTACCGGGAGCCACATTATCTCCAAAACAAACGGACCCGGTGATTAAAAGCGGTAGAAACACTCAGTTTCACGTAAAAACAAAAAAAAGCGTTTCTCCTGCGACCCAACCTGAATGGTTAGGGTGCATACCACATGGGCGCCAATGCCATTAACAGTGTGTCCCCGGGGAGGGGATATGACACCACTGACAGGTGAGCAAATGAATGGGATCGAACCTCGATTAAAAATACGGATTTCTCTCCTTTTGAAAATTGCATTTGGGATCATTTAAGTACACAACTCAACAAAATAAAAATATAACATAGGACCAGTTGTTTTTAGACATGTCAGTGTGGCACAAGCAAATGATCAATCTTCCTGTTCATATTTTCTGATTGCTGCGGCTCCACTAATACGACCACCAGTGCTAAATATGTTCCGTTTTTGTCTGCCGATTTCCGACAGTAGGACCTGGAGCTCTGCAGTGTGAAGTTCTTACTTTTGCTCTCGCATGCTAGCAGGGCTGGGGGTCTTATGTGGCAGTGTAGGGGCGTTGTTTACGCTAGTGATCGAATCTCATGAACGCACACCTCCTCACGAGCTGTTGGCCTTCATCTAGTTGAATCGAGTGATTTACAACAACTTTGTGCACCTAAGCGAGTCTAACGAATCGGATTTGTAGCACTCTTTTAGACAAAGAGTGGTCAGGTAAACACAACAATAGGAAAATGTTCTTGCAGGACGTGCACTGTTTGTTACAATGGGTTGTAGAGATCAACATGCCTCGACCAGGTGGAAGAGTCCGAAGCCGTTTACAAGCCGTAAAATATTTAGAATAAATTCTAAACTCCTTTTTTCAAAGGTTTTTCTCTACAACACTTTTGTTGTTTATAATTTTTTTGGATGCTTAACAGAAAAGGCAGCAGCTGCTCTTCCTGGGGAATGAACCAAAGAGGTACACAGTGTCACGTAGTCCTCCCAGCATACGCTAGTTTAGTGGCACTGAAGTGAGGAGCCAAGCCATGAGCCACGTCTAATGCCTCACACGACTTTGCAATGCTCGTTAATGGCGACTAGGGGGCAGATAAGCTGTCAGCGAATGAATGAATGAATGAATGAATGAAGTGGAAGGGTAGATGTGCTGTAGCTTTCATGTTTAACATAAAAACAGTCAGCGTCATCCGAGTCTTGTTATCCTCTCCGCTTGAACACAGGATCCACAACGACCAGTGTTCTTGCCATACATCAGCTAAAACAGCAGAGCGATGAGCAGCAGGGCCATGAGTCTGAGCGTGCAGACATTCATTTAGAAGCCCCAGTTTCATCCCGCCCTGTCTCCTTATTGCATCCACCGTGATTTCTGCTTTTCTCAACGGTGCTCGAGGACTCGCGGCCACCGGCTGATGACTTATTCTCCCAGAGGATCAGCGTTATGAGAGTTAGGGAGGGTTAGTGAAATGGCCATCCCCAGAGCCCAGATTGACAGCACATTATTAAAAAAGGTGACACACACACACACACACACACAGGTGCTCATCCAAAACCTGCTCACACACTCCTCAAAGCATCCCCACACACATTCATGATGACACAAGAGCACGCATACACTCGCTCCCCGCAAGTGATGAAAAACAGTCTTAGTATAAAGTGCATTATTATACTCTGTCTTGGAGGGGAAAAAATCCATAGTGTAATAAAGCTGTGAAAAATCTATAGGAATGCAAGGCAATCCCTCTTGAATGGAAAAAAATCTACATGGCTTACAGGAAAATCCACCTTGTGCTGTTTTGTAATTGTCAAGCTCATTCAACACCAACTCCAAAAGTCTCCTTGCCTCTCAATGTTTTTCCCCGAACCCAGCGAGCATATGGCAGCTCTGCGGAGACAAATTTGTCAAAGATGAAAATTTAATTAAGATTTAATTTCTTTTTACCATGCCCATCAAGTCGTCTGCCGTCATAAGGATATCGATGAATCACGATCCGGAGGGGGTGTGGAGTTAGGCGGGATGATATGTCACATTACAGTGGCGCTGCGTTGGGAGGGGAGAGGGAGCGGGAGCAAGAACGGGATTTAAAAAGTGATGAAGAAAGAAAAGGATGGCAGAGATAGAAGGAGGGGAAGTGGGCATCACTCTCTGTCACAGCTAAGTCAGCCTTCTGGGGCGGCTCTGTCTCTCTCACTTTCCCTCTCTCCATCTATGCCCCCCCCCCCACTCATTCCTGCTTCCTCCCTGTGTGTAGACAGAAGGAGAGGGATCAGTTTGAGAATTAACCATGGCAGTTAATTTCACTGTGGGGCTGAGGGATACTGAGGGAGATACAGGCCAGCGGTGGAGGGGGCAGAGCTGGGTGGCCTCTCAAAAGTTGATTTCAAATAGTTAAAATGAATCCTGAATGTTATATTAAAGGCAAAATCCCCAAATACACTATAAATGGATAACTGGAGCTGGGGAATGTGTCTGCATGCAGTGTGAAGTACTGTGTGTTGGGCGAAGAGACTCTGCCCAAAGTTGTTCAGGTCCAGCCTGCTTCAACTTCCTCTTCCTCTTCAACTTCACGCTCAACTATCGCTCTTACAGAGCTCGTGTTGGAAAGCGGCAGACAGTGCATACCTCAACGGAGGCAGAGCGATGCGCTAAACTCCACAGGAATTTTAGAATGTGTTTTAAAACTGCTTTTAAAGGAGCCGTCTGGAGATCATTTTTTCTTATATCAACAGTTATGACCCTGATATATCTTCTTCATCTGTTCCTAAGGGCTCCGTGATTGCTGATGAACATGAGCGCTGTAGTTTATTTTGAGTCGAAATTTATACACCGTTCTGCTGCCAGAAATACTCTCTGGTGCACTGAATACACATGGCTGAAAATAGTCCCCCACAAACGCACTGTTTACTCCTGTTTGGGAAATGTCTGCTAAAAACTGCAGTGCCCATCTGTTTTGGGATCAGTGTTATAGCCCAATCAGAGCCTAGAACCCACCCAGTTATCAAAAGTAAATTTCCTTTTTTTACATGAAAATAGTTGGATATGAGCGTAAATATTTGTGTACTGTAAAAATTGTAAAAATACATGTTTTTTTGGATAATGTTGGACAATATCACATTAGTCCTTGAAAGTTTTTTTTTATTGTTCTTAATGAGCTAAAACAGAAGAATAATTTGAATAGGAAGAAAAGGTTCAGCCTGGTTGTAATAAACTGAAATGATACTTGGTTTCGACTGGCATCGGTCATCAGTCATCGCACGTCGAGCCGAGCCTACGCAGCTGTCCCGTCTGTCTCAGTCCAACTAATTAGAGGAGATGAGTGGTCGATTCACTGAAATATAACTAAACTTTTCCTCGCCGGAAACTGCCCGAATGATCCCAACCTGTCCAAAACAATTTCTACCCACGTAATCGTATAAAAAGTAGCCCAACCTGTCAACACCGTTTCGGACATTACCGAGCCTTTAAAAAAAAAAAAAAAATGGTGGACACAACACACAGTGTTGGTTGTGGTGGATTGTTGACAGTGAGAAATCTATAGAGCAATGCCAGATTTATCCTGTAAAAGATGGAAGTGTTGGGGCACATCTGACCCCATCAGCAGGAAAACTGTGGTGAAATTAAATGTAATGTTGGAATGTTGGAAACAGACTAATGAAAACTTGAATTAGCCATATGCATGGAAACTGATACATTATTCATTTCAAATCCCTCTGCAGACAGCCAACTTTATAGTTATTCCTCCAACTGAAAATGCATTCTGACCTCATCCAGGATTAATTTTTTTACATATGTGCAAATGAAAAAACGAACACCATTGAAAGACAAGCTGAGATTGTTCAAAAGGAAAGAGAGAAGCTGTTCAAGGTTGTGAGGGCTGTGACCTGTCTGTGCATGGTGACATTAGCAGTGAGGTTCTGCGCAGTGGCAAGAAAAAGTGTTTGAATCAGTGACAGTGATCAGTGGTTTTCTGTGGTGATTGTTAATAAATGATCTAAGTCACAAGCTCAGACAGACACAATGTGCTTAAGTTGACTAACACTCAAACAATATAATCTCTTGTGTCTCTACTGAACACACCCATTAGACATTCACAGTGCTGTTGGGAGAGGTCAGTGAACCCTTGGATTTAAAAACTGGCCGACCCTCAAACCAGAGCTTCCGGTAGCTGCGGATCAGACCTGCACGGGGTTCAGGAGCAACGTTGGACCGTTCTTCCTACAGAGCTGCTTCAGCTCAGACATATTCTCAGGACGTCTGGTGTGAACGGCTCTCTGAGCTCGTTCCACACCATCTCTGTTGGGTTAAGGTCTGGACTCTGACTGGACCGGTCCAGACGGCGAATTTTATCACATCAACAATTCTTGATCCTAAGTCTGCTGAGACCTTTTCCTGCGAAACATGTTGAGGAGCAGCGGGGTTTTTTAGTGGTCTGACGGTTTGACTGACACTTCTGTTTGACTGATTGGTGCCACTATTTAGACTCTTTCAGAGAGATCGTGTAATCAAAAAATGTAATGCTCAAATCTATTTGAACAAATCATGTAGTAGTGAAACAGGGTCTTTCTTTTTTTCCATGTAACTGTCTTCAGGAAAAAAAAAGGCCTCATTTGCTCAGTTTGTATCTGGATAAGATGAATAGATTTCCTTGTCAGGGCAGGATTAGGAAATACTTGTTCAGATTTAGCTGGAGCCAGCCTCCGAGTTTATGGATCTCCTTTGATCAAAGCAGTAAAAGGCATGGACATGCAGTGGATTTCACTATAATGATGCATCCCCAGCCTGGAACCAAGATCCACATCAGCCCTCCTCCATCCCACAGAAAAATCCTCTATCTCCTGCGTCCCAGATGGAAAGAAGCACTGTCACATCAGGAGCTGACAGTTTCAGTAACAGCAGATATTATTTTATATGGCTTACAAATTGCATTTTTCTGCTACAGTCATGCTCTAATTAGCGTGCATTAATGCAGAGCTAGCAGATGCTTCAGCCTGATTATCAGCCCTCCGGTCCAACTGCGAGGTGCTGATCGTGGAAATGTGATCACACTCGTTTGCACAGACGCACATACACAAATTTGGGTATTTCCGATTAATCTTCCCACTTGCAGAGGAAGTACATACATATTTCAATGGTGAGACCTAATCCCAAAGGAACTGATAATGCCACTGTACAGCGAGTCTCATTCTTTTGTGAATGAGCACAAACAACCATTAGTGTATTACATGTATATGGGTCTCCAACATCTGTTCCCTGTATTGTGTCGGCTTTGACTGTAATTTGTATGGTTTCCACAAACATATAGCAAACTGCCTTCGAAAATCTCTTGTTTTTAGGTGTATCATGGCCATTAAATGGTTAAATGAGCCCTGGGTAGCATATTACTAGCTAATGCATCAGTGTAATCACATTACTCCGCACACTGTTTTAGTAATGAAGCACTAATGCAGCACCGTTCTGACCAAGTTACTGTTATTAAACTGGTGAAAATATCCATCACTTGATGAGAGAGAAGAGGCTATTTCATTTGAGTGTCCCCTTTAAATCTAAATACAGTGGGGCTCTGTGTAAAAAGGGAGTTTTATTTCACCAGACTCAAAGCTCTGCTGTGTGTTCACTCAGTGCCTCGCCTTTATGCTTCTACACGCGTAAACACGCGTGCTGTGCGCACATAGCTTCACTTCCACCTTCGCCCACTCATTTCTGCTGTTATTCCTTTTTCCACAACTATTTGAATTTCCATTTTTCCCCATTCTCTTTCTTTTTTCTCTGTAAAACTCATTGCCCGTTGTTTTGCATCCTCTCATCGTGTTGCTCTTTCTGCCCTCGTTCCAAACCACCTTTGTTTTCTTTCCCTTCTTCGTCTTCTCTGCCTCCGCCTGCTCTCGCTCCATCTCTTGGTTTTGTTTCATGATCGCGTTCTCTCTGTCTCTCTCTCTCTCTCTTTCTCTGTCTCTCTCTCTGTCTCTCTCTCCCCCAGAACACCCCAACCACCCCAGAGACTGAGCTTGTTTACTCTGTCTTTTCCACATCTCGGCTCTGTGCGGCGGTGACGGTAATCTTTCTTTCAAATATTTGTTTCTTCCATCTCCGGATTTTTTTTCCCTCCTTCCCCCTTTTCTGCCACCGCTGACGTACACCTCATTCCACCCATGAAACCTTAAACTGTGCTCCTTCCAACTTGGCTCCTGGGCACTTTAAGACTTGCCACCTTCAATTCAGATCTACACACTGAGAGCGAGCCAACGAGCCGGGCGCACCGGCAAGGCAAGCCGTAATTTTACTCTTGAGGAATTCAATCAAGTTGCATGCCGTGTGCTTTGTTTTGTGGCAGCCTTTCCTCTGCTAACCAGTTAGCAACGCCTGTCACCATCACTGGGCTCCACATAGCCAAAGAGCTCCAGATGATGATGGATTGCTATAAAATGATGGCAGCCAGGGAAAGTAATTACCAACTTCGCCTGTGGTGGAAATTCAGCAGATAAGCCCCTTCCCAGAGTAGTCCAGGTAGCGCCGAGGCAAACACACACGTCGAAGGTCAACGCAGAACGGATACTGAGAGAGACAATGTAATGAGGCCCGCAATCACACACACACACACACAGACACGCACACAGACACACTGACTTCCGCACCAGCAACTGAATGTGGTCTTGACAGTAGAATCTAGGAACCATGTGGCACATTTGTCCTTTCTTTCTGTACATGTGTGGACACACTGAGGGTGAAGAAATGACAGATTAGCTTGTTCAGAGAGGGAATGGGATGTATGCCAAAGAGTTAAAGCCCACAGATCCATGGGAGAACATTTCATTATGGGCTTCCTGATAATCCATTAGCAAGGTTACAGTGATGGTCTTGGACGGTTGACAGCAAAACTGGGACTGAACCAGCGGAGTATGAACGTCAAGCAGTGGGACTTGGAACCGCGCTGCTCCGTGGAGTGGCATTTATTGTAAATCAGACGATGCCCCACG
This sequence comes from Xiphias gladius, assembly GCF_016859285.1. Taxonomy (NCBI): domain Eukaryota; kingdom Metazoa; phylum Chordata; class Actinopteri; order Istiophoriformes; family Xiphiidae; genus Xiphias; species Xiphias gladius. The sequence continues at coordinate 786,351 of NC_053404.1, read as the reverse complement.
TGACTCCGGCTCTACTGTATTTTAACACCCACATGTGTGTGTGTTTGGGTCGCATGTGCTGAGCCCACGTGCACACGGATCATCTTCGGTGAATCGCACACCCCTCGGAGATCGTGTCCATCACCCAGCGGCTCGCAACCATGATCCCCGCACAGCTCCTGAAAATCAACGGAGCGCACCGTCAACATGAGCGCCTCCTAAGGCTCTTCCTGTGCGATAGGACCAAATTAGATCACGGCCGTGCCCCGTAATGGCGAGGCCAGGCAGGTGAACAGGATTGGAAATGACGCTGATTGAAAATTAATCGAATGACCCGACATGGGATCCCGGACATCTGCTCGAACCCCACAGGTTGTTGACAGAGCGGCGAATACTTACACTGACAGGCCATTGGTGTTCCAGATCATGACCCGGAAGAAACAAAGTCAACAAAGTGCCAAAGTGTAATTTATCAAATGAGCACACACTTTGATTGACACTTAACTTCTTTGAATAAAACATGATTTATATTACAAGTACATTATATTTACATCAGGAACAGGAGGGACGATACACTGCAGTGCATAATGAATACAAGTAGATGAACACACCATATGCACCCGCAAGTAATTTACATGCAGCAACTACTTTACAACGTGTAAATAAAAAACGACATTCTTCATAACGCTGATACAAACATCATGGTATTTTGAGGTGTGACGGGTTCAGCACTCGCGTGCTCACCATTGCTGGTGTTTCTTTGACATTTAGCTCAAAGCAAACAGCAGTCAGGTACAGTCGCCACAGTGCAGCACTTTGTGAAGATTTTCTCCGTATGAACACTGTTGTGAAGAATACTCTCTCCGCTAAAACTGTGAACTTACCGTTGGGTGTTGCACACTAACGGAAGTCTGCACCATCATAACAGGAGATGTCACCGCTCTCTCTCTTCAGCTTTGCATCTATATCGCTCTCCATTTATTTGTTGTGGGTCCTTTGCCAGTCTTCAAGACTAGATGTAGATAGTGCCTGTGTATTATTGCTCCGCCAGCTGCTTCACTGGGCCCTCTTTAGCACTGCATTACCGTTTTTTGTTTTTTTTTTTTTTCTCATTTACAATTCAGTTACAAAGCTAAAAACACTTCCAGTCTCACAAATTCTAATTTGTGAATAACTGGAAGAACTTTGAAAATGTAGGTTTGGCTCAGCAGTGTATGCCTAAGGAGATGCATGTGTAAGGAGATGATAATGGTGTCCATATCTGGTATAACAATGCAGATTGGCACATGGGTATATGACGTGAATAAATGGTCACAATTTACATGTGCTAACCCCGCCACACCTGTCGAGCGTTCCATTTTCTCAGCTTACAATAATAACTAGGGCACATCTGGTTGGTCCTAGGAACAGTCCTGGTAGTCCTGTTCCTAAATTGGAACAGTATGTTTTTCACTTTGTAACATCGCTAGAGAAATGACATTTGAGATAAGGACTAACCACTGTGTTGGTTGCAGCTACCTTGACCCCTGAACTCTGATAGCATCCGGGATCGACTTCCAGGTGCTTGACCACCCCGACAAGAATGAGATGCTGAAAATAGATAATTAATGCTGGACATTCGGTCATATAAAAAAAATATCTGGGTAGCTGCATTCCAACAGATACTGGCGTTCTTCAAAAAACCCATGAGTCAGGCAGTAGGTAATTATGTATGTGACCTGAGTTAGACGTGGAGTATTTAGTTTTCACTGTCTGCTTTTCACTGTGCTATTGTATCAGTATGTAGTGTGACACCAACGCTGCCAAATCAAGCTGTACTTGGTGATTAAGGTGACTGTGATTCAGATTGTCCTCGTCCTTCCTGTCTCCCGGTTAGCATCTGCCCACCCGCTTGAGGTTTGACATCCACGTATCTTTGCCTCCGTATGTCAGCATAGCCTCCTGGAATTCACAGCTCTCAGACAGGTCACAGCTTTGGCTCCTAAATACGGCTGGCAGGCAGAGATCAGAGGAAGAGTGATTGAATGACAGGAGTTTCATCAAAGTCCAAGTACACCGACACACACACACACACACACACACACAGAGTCAGGAAATCCTCATGCTTCCCCTGAGTATTTGTGGATATTTCGTGACAGCTCCATTAGATGAAAGGACCCACCAGAAATCCTGCATAGATGCCTGCTTGCCTCCTCAGTGAGCAGGAGAGGAAAATAGAGCCCTTTTTATTTCATTTCTTCTTCTGTAGTTTACATGGGCACATTTCTCCCATTGCCCAGCATGCCTCCCCTCCTTTTTGTGGGCAGACTGCCTTATTGAGGGCAGGGGGGAAAGAGTGAACGGGAGGGAGCTGGTGTCTGAGAACGAATGCCGGCCAAAAATACACCACCGGCGTGTTCGCGTTCCTTTGAAGAATACAGACTCAACCGGAGAAAAATGGCAAAGCGTTTTCTAACATTGTCTGAGCTCGATGGTGTCTGAAGTCGCCACAAATGCGAACGAGCGTGCCATTCATATTTACAGACCTAATTAATACCCAAACCAAGACGTCGGTGGTTGGATCAGATGGCAAAATGGCTGGCGCAGAAGGCTCTGAACGTCTGGGTCTCGGTCTCGGTCTTCTCAAACAACCAGCCAGTGTCCTGGTGTCGGAGATATCCGGTCACCACAGGGATGAGACGCACTGTATTTTCTGAGCAGTGGCTGTCTGGCACAAGGGATTGCTTGATGGGTAGGATAAGACATGACCTCCTTTGGTGTCAGAGGCAGAGTTTGTCATCTATGATGCCATTTGATATGTTGTGTGTGTGTGTCTGTGTGCGCACCAGAATTCTGCCTTACGTGTCGTATGCTAACACATATTTTAAAGACTGAGGTGTTGAGAAGCATCTTAAAGCAGCATGCGACTTTTAAACTTTAAATAACGACAATATTATAGTCTCTGGCTGTCTTTGAGCCTGTTGTGAGCCCAGAATTAGTTTTTCAGAGAAGTTGGGGTATTTTATACCCTTTGCTGTGAGACAGGGCAGCAGTGACCTTTTCTGCCACCGCTAACAGCAGGAACATCAAAGCAGAAATAATGAAGGAAACCAGAAGAAACCAAACAAGGGTGCAGCTAAACATGCAGCAGACACCCCTTTCGAGTCGTGGCGAACACTAGCACTAGCACTCAGACCATACAGCTCATCATGAGGAAGCGGGACTCACGGTGTACTTCTAGTCTCAAAGGGAAATGTTGCAGTTGTTGCCTAAAACCCAGTCATATGCCTTAATTTAAATTGTTCTTTTTCTCTTCCTCTCTTGCAGGTATTCCTAATAACATTGGTCCAGTTAGTAAGTAAACAGTTCCAAAGGAACTATATGAATGCCTGATGCTTTGCTTTGCCTAATGTGTCACCCTTCACCATGAACTTGGTGCCAAGTGTTCATTTCTGATTCCAATCTTCATACGAAAGATCGCTCAACAATCACTGAATAACCTTTTTTTTTTGGGGGGGGGGTTATAGAGAAGATAACCATATCTATCTATATTGTCATGATGTGCACATATTAATTTACTTTACCCAGACTCAATTCAACCAGATAACACTTGCCTGCCTGTGCATGCTGAACGTCATTTGTTTTTTTGGGGTTTTTTTGTTTTTTTCCCCTCTCCCCCATACATTATAAATAAATGGCATCTAGACTTTATTAAAGTGCCAAGACCTCTCTGGCAGTATAATGTCACAGGAGGTCATTTTAATATAGGCCACAAGCGCCTCGGCTGGTATTATCTTCGTCAACCAGTAGCCCCTCAGGAGGAGGAGGAAGAAGGGAGGTGCCATGACTCGAGTTACCGCTGCCTGGAAGGCTGGGTGACGCAGGATTTATAGGACTGTATTGAACAAGTCAAAGTGCATTCACAGCCTGGCTCAATTCTTCTTAATCTCTTCTCTCATTGTCCTATTTTTCTGAATCTCCTCTGTGCACCAGATTGATCAGCAAAGTGCCCCCCTCCCTGTCCAATCCTGGACCCACATAGGTTGGCTGGTTAAAGAGACATGCAAGTTTTTCATGAACTTGCCCAGTGCTAAACTTACCTGTTAAGTGATGATAAACACCAAAGCCATGAGGAGTTTCGATTGTCGGCTCTGGTGCCCCATGCTAACGCTGCAGCATACACTGGAATGAGTCATGGAAGTCCACTGGCTTCTTCCAAAGTTTATCGGCCATGTGTTTTTTGCGGCTTTTATGAAACTGTTTGTAGATTTAGACGTACAATTTTTATAAAGATAGATTATGAAATCAGTATCACTTTGTGTCATAGTTTGAGTAAGTTTCACCCATCACCCGTACGAAACATTTTCAAATCCAGAGAATGTCAAGTTAATTACCATCGAGCTTAAATACATAGTTCGATATACGCTTTCTTGCTGGGAGTTTTGATGAGAGGACTGGTACCACTCTGATATATCTGTCCGCTAAATATGCTGCTGAAACCGGGAGACTGTTAGCTTGGCTTAACATAAAGACTTGAAGCAGGGGGGAAACAGCTAGCCTGGCTCTGTCCAGAGGATTGAAAAATAAAAATTCCTGCCAGCACGTCCAAAGCTCACTAATTAACACGTCCTGTCTTTTTTATTTATTCTGAACAAGAACCAAAGTGTAAAGAGAGACCAGTTATCTGTTTCCCCCATGTTTTAAGTGTTTGTCTCCTGGTTTCAGCTGCACACTTAACAGACACGAGAGTGCTCTGGATCATGCTAGTGGCTTTTTTTCACTCAACATCCAGTTTATGCTCAGGTGTTGCCCTTGTCAAGTTTTACCAAGGGACGAATGCAAACGACAGACACATTTGTCGCGTTTTGATCATTCAAGGGCTAAGATGACCGCCGGGCAAGTTTCCCAAAACGTGCTGTGAGGGATGAAGGTTGGAGACAGACTGTTCCCAGGTGGTTTTTAATCAGGCTTCAGAGTGGTGGCTTACATAGGAAGTGAACACAGGTTGTAAAGTCTGATGCTATGTCATGAATCAGAAATGGACGTGTGGCCAAGAAGACAAAACCACCACCCTCCCTCCCCTGCTAATCTCCCACCGCTTGCCTCCTCCACCACCTCCTCCCACCTTAGAAATTCCACCCCGTGCATGGCCTGCCTAGAGCTTGGTGTGTGTGTGCATGCTCTTCGTACACGCTGTACTGTATATACATGCATACATATTCACATCAGTCCTCCTTGTCCCATCCAAGATGCCAGGCCAGACCATGTCCAACGGCTGTCCTCTAATCCTTTATGGGGAGAGTGTGCTTGCTGATAAGTGTGTGATTGTGTGCGTGATTGTGTGTGTGTGTGTGTGTTGGTTGGAGGGTGGGCCGTGTAGAAAGGACGCTCTGAAAACCCAAAGTCTTCACTTCTCATCCAGATTGGCCCACAGGGATTTAGAGTTCTCACGAGTGGCTGTCTTGTCACGGCAGCTTCTCGCACTCAAAACTAAACACCGGCTGTTTTTTAAGACTCACTGAAGAGGATGAGGCTGTTTCCAGTGCAAACACAAACCAAGTGTATGTCTGCGTCACTGAAAAAGTGAGAATAAAGTGGACAGAATAAAGGTTAGGATGTCCTTGAGGTTGTTAAACGGACGGGAAGCAGAGCTATTGTGAACAAAAAAGAAAGCATTGCACTCATGGCGTTGATTGAAGGTAATTGAATTCCTTATCGACTTTTCTCAATTCTATTTCAAGTTTATTAAGCCAGGCAGAATTGCCTAATGCAAACCATTAAAGTGAAATTAATATTGCAAAAAACAATTCTGGCTCTGCAAGATTGCATTTTATTATGAGTATGGCATTGATTAAAATCCGTCACCACTCATTTAGCTCTCCTTACCTGAATATTCCCCATAATAAAATAATTAATGGAACCAAGACGTGTATTACATCCAATCAACTGCCAACACGGAATAATTAAAAATGAACTTTACCAATCAGACTTTATAGATCCAGACAGTGCAGTTTTGCTCTAGCGTGTTTTATTTTTTTAATCAAATAATGCAGACGTTGTGTTGTTGTCATAGTTTAATTGTTCATGTCCTTGCCAGTCAGTTTTGTTTTTGAGCACACTAAACGCTTAACAGACAGATAAACATGCAGATAAAAAAGGAGCAAAATTCACAGTTTTGAAGCTGTAGGCCCTGAGTGTGAGCATTGATGTGGTGTGCCCTTTTTCTTAAGCTCCTCATTTGTTAATCTGTCGTTTTCAAAGAGCCTCTCATCAAGTGACTCAGGTGACTTTAACCCGCCGGAGATGTCACGGTCCTCACCGATGCCGGAATCCCCAAGCAGGATCAATTGTGGAACATTTTTTGGGGAGATGAAAAATGAAAGAAAAGAGTAAGACAGGAGATACTGCACGATAGTCTTTTGTTCAAATCAATGACTGGTAATGTTAGGTGGGTTTAAAAGTGATAGTCACAGTGTGTAGACATGCCAAGCTCAAAGCTAATGTATTATTAAATTCCAGTGCAGTTAAAAAAAAACCAAAAAAACCCATTCCTCCGTGTGGAAAAGGCATTTTCTCAAACGATTCCACCTCACGAAAAACAGTCTTATTCAGGGTAGTAGGCTTCTTGCCAGGACGCCACCGGAACGTTAATTACCCAAGATTGCATGATTCATGGAGTCAATAACAAAAGGGCAGAAAGATCAAGTGAAGAGATGAAAGGGCACAACGAGGAAACGTATCCGTATTCCTCCCTTTGCTTGAGTCCTCTCCATTTCCAACCACAAAGTATTTCCCTGACACGGAAATACCGACTTGTATGTAATTATGAGGTTATGCTTGCCACAGCAGTCCGTCATTCCGAGTCCCAACACCTGCTATTATTTATTTATTGTTATTCCTCCACCAGAAATGCGCTGTAATTAGATATTGATTACATGGTCGATGTGATGAATTAAACAAAATGCCCCCTAACGTCTTAATTTGCTATACATAGTTTAGACTCGCTTGCATTAATCATGACTCAATACTAAGTTTGAGAGGGTTTTATCTTTTTTTATTCAGTTTGTCACTCATCATTGTCATTGCCATAAACATACACATGCACAGCAAACCCATGGAAGTCACAAAACTTACATACAACGTCTCTCCAATGTCCTTTGAATGGGTCTTTGGATGCATTCTCTTTGCTCGTCCATGTCAGGCCTGCCCCATTGTATTTGCTGTTTCCTGATTTACCGATTTGAGTCTTGCTGGACATGTTCATGTCTCCAGTTGTGTGTGTCCACTACCACGTAGTCCCCCCGTTAGACCATCTGTAAAGTGCATCACACAAGTGCACGTGAATAACTGCTGGTTTCTCTCAATTGCACGCAGTTCGGCCGAATGTGTCATCCCTAGGTGTCGCTAACCGAAAAGAAGGTAGGCATCTAAGATTATGCAACAACTATGTTTTTTCTCAGTTACATTTACCTCGTGGTGTTTATATAGCCAGCAAAAAAAAGCCAACTCTTTGGTAGCTAAGAGGGTTTGTGGGTAGCATCCTCCCCCTTTCCAGTCTTGGTTATTTTCCTGACAAACCTGCTCGACTAACTCATGATAAAATGTCCTGGCTCCTTCAGTGGACGCTTGTGTATTCACGGGGCACTCATGTTGCCATTATCTTCTCAAACACGCAACGTGCACTGTACGCCTATGCATACACACTTGATTTTAATTAGGAGCAGAGCTTCCAGAGATTCTCAGGCCCATCCGAGCACATCAGGAAGAAAAGCAGGGGAGGTTTCACGGTGGCTTCATGCAGATTGATGTTAGGTTAGCGTAATCCAACTTGCTGATGTGATGTGCAGCCACCTCGCAGACAACTAGCGCGCAACCGCTCGGCTCTGTGTTTCCACCGCCGCAGCAGAGCGCGCACAGCGTATGTGCATGTGTCAGGGGCTTATGTCACCCGGTACAGTGGCAGAGGCTGAGCCTATTACTTCTTTTTTCCACTGTTTGTTTTATGACCGGAAAGGAATGGAAGGATTGATGTGTTCACTGCGAGCCTCTTTCCTTACGCACGCTTCTGTGCACAAATTTATTGGGTGAAAATTCTTCGCTGGCCTCTACCGAGGTGGAGAGTAGTTTGTCAGGGGACGGTTTCTGTCTGGGGAAACACACATAGAGGCCCGTGAATTCTACAAAGCACTTAGTAATGAAATGAAGCATGAAAGAGGAACCGTAATATTTGAATTGTTCGGCATCTAAGGCATTTGCAACAGATGCTGCTACATGCGGCCAACTTCACTTGGCAATGTCACTCCTTATTTCCCAGTGCCATCATTCATCATTATTGCGTATGTTTCTTTTTCCTTTTTTATTTTTTTAAATTTTTTTACAGTTACACTTATTATTAAACATGATGCTCAGTATTCTTAATTCTCTGACATTACATGTTTTGTGTTTAATTGCAATATCATGTTTTTTTGTTGTTGTTGTTGTTGTTTGTTTCTCCTTTTAATTTGTCTAGTAGCTCCTCAAGTTGCGTTGTCCACTGCCCCCTCTGTCCACGTTGCAAACAGCAAGCGAGGTAGGAGCTCTGGAATTCATCGAATACATTGCCCCCCAGACGACCCCCACGCCTCACTGCTCTCACTGTATGACCTGATGTGTCTGTGTAACTGTAAGCCCCCTAACCCTGCAACACTAACCCAATGCAAGAGCACTCTGTATCCATATCTCCAGCTCCGTGCTGGACTGATGGGTCTCACTGTAGAGGGCACGCTGAGGATCCATCCGTCTAAGGAATAGTTTCTAAACACTCTAAAAGTCCCCTGGAATCGTATCTTTTTCAGTGCAAATAAAGTGGGTGTTTGAGCCTACAACTATTTTTGGGGAATGCGTTTCCGAGACTCGAGACTTTTTACTCCTCAGGCGTGCATGATTTATGACCTCAGCCTATTTCTAGAAAGGAGAGATGATTTGTCTTGTGACAGTATGTCTATGAGAGTGAGCTATCTAATGAAGTGTGCTTACACTCGGGCAGGACTTTCTGCTTCAGGTGAAAGGTGGAGTGGACTAGACTTGCTGCCCCTTCATTTCCTAGCATTGTCGGACTGTTAGCGGCCAGACAGAGAGACTTGACCTCATTACAGGTCCTTAATAACCACGATCCCTTGGACGAAAGCCCCATGCGCCACCGCCCCTGTTCTGGATCCGTGAGTGGGCTTTCTGTCCAGGCGGCTGCCAGTGAGGCTTAAGGGTCACATCTGTCTGTACGGAGACACATGGTGTCAGTGGTCACTCAGTGGTGCGGCGGACTTATCCTCACTCGCAGAGAGAGCTGAGCCGGGGCTGCCCCCTCCCATCATCATAGATGATGATGGGATCTATCATAGATGGCAGCGTGAGGTTTTGCAGTCCTGCTACAACTCCATATTTCTAATTTAGCATGACATGACAACACTGCAAGGCAGGCGATGACACACTCCCCCAACTGCAGTTCACCGTACACTCGCTTGCCTTGCTGATCGCTGTCCGAAGAAGTCGGGTTGCCCTCAAAAACACCTACTAGCTACTTTAGACATGCTTGTTTGGCGAGTTAAGGGTTTCTTGAAATTTATCAGACATTTCATTAAACTTGTTTGCGACATGAAGCGGCATTAAAAGGTTTCATCTCATCCTCTCTCTCTTCACTTCAAACCAGATAGACACTGACAATTAAGAGCTCAATTCCACAAAAAAAAGGTCCATTTTTGAAAGATCCATTTCATTCATGGTTTGACCTGCCCTACGCTGTGTGGTGTTCCCGATGTGACCGTCTCTCTGTGCCATCATTTCAGAGCCTCCCTCGCCTCGTGTTGTGGTGTGCTTGAAGTGATGTGACCTCTCTGAGTCCTACTAACTCAGTGCTTTTTCTAACTCTGGCTGTGCCCATGCCAGACTGATCATGAACTGCCCTCCCTCTCATCACTTCCACAACACCCCCTTCTCCTCCCTCAGAGCGCAGTCTCCATCTTTAACCTTGCATGCCATAATGCCTCGCTCATGTTCTTGCTAAGCCCACCGCTGTAGCACTCGCAGCAACAGCAACAGTTTCTACACTCCCTACTGCGTCTCTCTCTTTCTTTTTCTCTCCTTTCTCGGTTCTCTTCCCTTCACACTTCCTCTCTCTCTCTGCAAGACTGCGAATGCTTCGGCCACTCCAACCGATGCAGCTACATCGAGCTGCTAAACACCGTCATTTGCGTGAGCTGTAAGCACAACACTAGGGGCCAGCACTGCCAGCTGTGCAAGCTGGGCTACTACCGCAATGCTTCGGCAGAACTGGACGATGAAAATGTGTGCATAGGTTAGTCCCCCACCTGGCCCCCTTCACTGCCACCCTGCTTTCACACAAACACTTTCCCCACCTCACCTCCTGTCTCTGACTTGTCACCGGGGAAAGTGTCACATTTCATCCCCCACCGTGTCGTCACCTTTGCACCCTCCGGCCTCCATGTCTTCCTCTTTTGCTTCTTCTGCCTTCGCACAATGGCGTCACTCATTAACCTCGTTGTCAGAATGAGTTTTATGGAGGACACCAGTCACTCAGCTTTACTCAGACACACAGTAACTTGAAGCTCAAGTGGTTTTCATTCATACTTTCAGGTATGGTATTAATAATGAGTTGGGGTTAGCTTGTATGTATTGATGTTGTCCGTTACAGTTGGTTTCTAGCTGCTAGCTTGTAGTTAAGTGGCAAAAATTGATTCAGGAATTGATTTAAATGCTAAAATGATCTGATTTGCAGATGTATATATGAATAATAAACGTAGCATATGCACAAACTAATGGAAATAACTAAAGTATGAAAAGGGAATATGTTGGGCCTAGCATTTAGAAATGTGCTGATGCTTTATGGTCAGAGGAGCTCATTTTGAAATGTATCCTCATCCGGCTGTGGGAAGGCTTTGATTTGTGACCACTGTTTCATTTTTGAAGTATTCGTTCGTGATTTTCAACACAAATACCCTTCCCACATTGAAGGAATAGTTTGACGTCTTGGGAAATTCGCTAATCCGCTTTCTTGCTGAGAGTTAGATGAGAGGAATGGATACCAATCTTGTGTCTGCATGGTAAATATGAAGCTAGAGCCAGCAGCCCGTTAGCTTAGCCTAGCATAAAGACCGGAAACAGTGGGGAAGCAGCTAGCCTGGCTCTGTCCGAAGGAAAAATAAAATGTACCAACCAACACTTCTAAAACTCCCTAATTAACACGGTACATGTGCGTTGTTTAATCCGTACAGAGCTGAACAGTAGAAGTGGCTCGGACAGAGACAGGCCAGCTGTGTCCCTCTGGTTCTCACCTTTATACCGGTGTTCCCCAAAACGTCACCATTTAAGTAACTGTGTCACTTGTGAGCAAGAAGTACGTCATTTTACTCTGTAGCTTGTAACCTTATGCTTCTCTAAAAACTGACACGTAAAATTACAGACTACTAATTGGTCTTCAGCACAATCAGTTCAATGAATTTGATCGTCGTTGCGATGCCAGGAGTTAAAGGCCAGTTTCATCGGGTGTTTCTGTTATTTTGTCCATGACCTTCATGCAGGCATTCCAACTCTGCATCGTCTGTTTTTCTTATGTGTAGAAACGTGGGGTAATTACATTTCGCACGGTTCCTAAGGCAAGAGTTTGGTTCCCTCTCGGATTCTTTAGCTGGCATGTGGAGTGTGAGCTCACAGCGCTCAGTGCCAGGTGCATTTGCGAGTCCTGGGGGGGGGGTCTGACAGGCAACAAGAGTTCTGAGAGAAATGTCGCAGGGAAGTCACGCCGCCAGTCAGAGGTGCCACGCGAGTGCATATGTCATATACATGAAATGGCCTCAGGAGTAGCAGCTGAAACCCGTCACAAGGCGTTAAGAGTTGCTGAGGCGTTACCTCGTGCCAAACCCGCCGTCACCCTGCCTCTCTCTCCCTGACCCCCCTCCCCCCGTTTGTCACTTGCCATCTCCTCTTGCCTGACCCCCAGATGTCACCCGGGTGCAGCCACGTGCAGCCAACACTGCCACAGAAGGTGCGATGTGATGGTCAGGGACTGTCAAAGTAGGTGTCACTTTGACTGCAGAGTGCTCCAGTTGCTGTGGAAAGCTGGAAGGTCAGCTGAGCGTAGGACACTAAAGACTCGACAGGTTGGCTTTCTTTTTTCAGAGTAGGTGTTTTAAAGGAAATTCCAAACTAATCACAGCTCAAGACCATTCTCTTCTGTTAATGGTAAAGAGGCATTTGAAGGTTATATCAAATTCTTAGAAAGGAATGTAACTACGAAGGATAACATTAAGTATGTTCATCCATTTGAAAATTAGAGGGAATCAAAGAACATGTTACAACAATGCCCATTTCAATGTACTGCACTCTCATTCCTCTAAACCCTTTACAGCCCAATCTCTCTGTCTTCTTTTCATTTGCCATCATCCGTCCGGCTCATCACATTTCCGGTCTCTTCTGTCCATCTTTGTCCTTCTCTATCTGTATGAATGAATCCGATTTTGGAAAAGCATGTGCAGATTAGCCCATTATGTCCACCGTAAATCAGAGCTACTGGTAATGCATTGCATATTTGCTCATTGCACGTTGTATACCTGTATAAGAGTAAAATATCTTTTAGAGTAATTACAGATATGCCACAATGATTCAAATGTGTTCATGCATCTAGAATCAGCTTCATTCTTTTCTCATTCTGTCTCCATTACAGTTGAAATGGTAGCATTTTTTCTGTACGAGCCTTTAAATCTATTCACATTTTTTCACCAGCTAAAGGTAATAAAGCGCCTTGTTGAGCTTCTAGTCCCGCTCCAGGACTGCGGTTCACGCTGTGAAAACATGTGGCGGGAAGTCAAAGCACCACCCTGTTTCCAGCCTGTGTGTGTATGTGTGTGTCTTGTTTTTCCAGAGTGTAATTGTAATCCCTTTGGCTCAGTCAGTGATCGCTGTAATGGCACAGGATTTTGTATATGTAAGGAGGGCACTACAGGGCCCAAGTGTCAGGAGTGTCTACCCGGCTATTTGTGGGACAATGGCTGCAAATGTAAGTAGAACCACAACCCTCCCCTCGCAGCTTCTGACTGTCCTCCCCCTCAGCTCTGTCTCTCTCTGCTGCTCTCTCTCTCTCTCTCTGATTTCTTTTTCTCTCTCTGTGATCCCTGAGCTTTGGCTGGAAGTGTTTGTGCCGCACATGCGCAGGACTGCCCGGCTGCCTTGACAAATACAGACCTGACCCATAACATGAGCTAACCCAATATACTTAGCCATTTGATTCACGAGCTGAACCTGCATCTCACACTTGCTGTGGCTGCCTTAACAATGTAATATTAGCAGGTGCCCTGTATGGCTCAAAGAGATAAAAGTGCAATGGCACGGTGGGACGCATGCTGCTCAGTAACTCAGTTATCCAGCCATGTTGCACATCAACAACACAACAGCTGAGTCAATATTGAGCGCTGGACAGGCTGCCTGTGATCTGTTTGAGTAGCCCTGACCCGCTCCCTAGTCCACAACAGGCCAATGTCATCCAAGACCAACATTTTTAAAGGGGAAAGCAGGTCATTTGAGTCCCAGCGCATTTATTACTGTCTACCTTTTATATTTCCGCGGGTCATTTTGCAATGCGTGCCCTCTGTGTAGTCTTTTTTTTTTTTCAAATGTCACCAATTTTTCATTGTTTCCTTCAAGTCAAACGTCAGCGACAAACCTACAGAAGGCAGAAAAAATAAAGTGCAGCCCCTTGTGATGAGGTGTTTCCTTCTCTTTGACAAGTTCAAGAAAGAACTCTTTGAACTTTGAAGATACAAAACCAACATTGCAAACACTGGTCATACTACTATATTTTTTAAATAACGCACAAGCAGTTTAGGTACAAATTGCTAGGCTTCTTTGGAGCTCTCTTCTTTGTCTTGTGCTGGTTTACAGGCTCCCATAAATTATTGTCAGACCAGCTGATAATTGCTGCTAATTGGCGTTTGACCAACCGTGACCCACCTTTGAGTCACCATCATCTATTTGCCCGCCTCTCGTAGCTCAACATTCATTTCTGTCCCGGCTAACAAAGACGTCCTTGATAAAGCGTCTCAACATCGTAAAGTGGCACCATGTCGAGGGATTCGTCTCTAGTGGAGGCCTCCATTTCCTCCTGCGGATGTGAGGCGGTAACCAGCGTAAGACAGGGTAATATGAGGAATGTTTTTTCTGTCTAAAATATTTTCAGATCCAGTCAGAAGTCTCTGAATCAGATCATTTGTAGGAAAACACTCAGCTCTGGCAGAGCATAATAACTGCACAACATAAACCCTGAGGAAAGGTAAATAACAGCTTCAGGTTTTTTTTGTTTTTTTTTTAAACGAATTACTGCAAATAATAAGAGACAGCTTGTCTTGAAGAACAATTAGCCTTTTTTTTCTAAGTAGCGCAGGAAGAATGTAAAGAAGAGGATCCACTTGGCCATAGGCACAAGTGATGGTATTATCTTCATGATTTAACCCTGCAGCAGTTTATTGTATGATTACCGAAAAAAGATAGGGCTGCTATAATTTAGCCAGAGGATTTCTCTACGTTACAAATCTACACTAAAAAGGAGCTAAACTTTTCCTAAAATTAGGCAGCTCTTTGTGAAACTGGCGTAATTGCGGAGCCAGTTTTGCTGTTTGGTGCATGTTTCCTAAGATAACTGGTCAAACATGGACAATATCCACCACAACACAGACTGTTCTCAAAACAGATCAATTAGGAAAAAGTGCTAAGCCACTTGGATGGGAAAGTTGTTCAGATAGATCATCGAGGTTTAGAACAAAGACAGCGCTTAGTACGCTCTCCTCACAAGTAGCACATTTCAAAGTTCTCATACCACATCATTTATAATCAATATAATATTGAACGACTGATGTATTGATCAGTCTATGAATCTAAATTGGTAAATGCCAGGCTTTGATGTGGGTCAGAGTACAAACCTGTCGCAGGAGCTGATGTTTGGCACTGCTATTCAACAGTAGAGAAATCCATCACATAAAAGGCGAAGAGACCGGAGTCGTCGTCCCCCGTGGCGGCAAACGCAAAAGAACACGATGCACTGCAGCCACACAGCTTCCTGTGTTTTGTCGATGCGGCTGTTGTAGAAGTGGATCAGGTAGGTTTGAGAGAAAAGGGCTTCATCAAAGGGTCAATTCCAACATGAGTGTGAAGACCCGGAACGCACTGGCTTGAGGAAATATGACATCAGCATCGCCATTAAAATCTACTTTGAATGCGGTTGTTTTTAAGCGTCTGTAAACTGCCTAACACCTTCACTAACCTGGACACGGGATGCAGTACTTGTTTTCAGCAGCTCGACGCCACACTGTCGGGATTCATACCGAATCTTATGTAACTCTTTGGCTTTTGTTAGTCTGCAACATGTAAATAAAAAGTGCTTTAAAGTCAGGTGCATTGCGATTTAAATTCAGTGTAGAATGAATAATCAGTTTATTTTCATAGTTCCTGACCCAGAGGGATGTTCATTAAAATGCACTGTTTTTGACAAATGTATTCAGCGTGTGCAGTGTGAATACACACTGTCAGCACATGCATCTGTTTCTACACAAAAGCTAGGTGTGAAGGCATAGCTTGGCTTGGCTCACAACCCATGTCACCTTATGATGAATGTATATACCAACCTTGAGGTATTGCGACGTGAAATACTGAGAATGCTGACCTGTACGACAGCAGTAATGAAATGTTTAAAAGGAACAAGCAAAGTGAAAGAGAGAGTGAAAAAGAAATATGGTTTTCATGCAGGGCTGAGTCAAACAGATGGGAAGTCACATACAGCGGGAGACAGAACATAATGAATCAATAGTTTTTCTTTGTCCGATTAGCTATGAAACAGTGATTTGAAAACGGCCATCATTGTGTGAAGTGTTTGCTTGTCTTCAAAATGTGTGCGTCAGCATGCCTCAAACTCACTCACTCTTCCTGTGGGGAGATCTGAGAGGTTTGAGTAACGCTGCAACAACTCAATCCAACTCGGGCTGCTGAAGATGTTGTTTACTCTCCTGGTGTACCCGCTTTCCTCAAGCTACTTGCGTTTCAGTTAGATGGCTTGACTCTATTTCCCAGAATGCCTTTTCACTAACATCCAAACAAGCTGGTTCTATGTGTAGCGAGAGCGACTGTAAAAGCAATGTGAGAAAGAGAGGAAGAACAGAGTGGTGTCGCATCTGGTCCTGGTGCACTGGGTCTGACACTGCTGTTCGGACAGTCTGCGAAGACGAACGCCCTGGCTGCCTTGTATTCTGGTCTGCTGAGGCCGCCTCTGCTATGGATTTCTCCATATATTGTCGTTAATGTTGCGGCAGCTGCAAAAATCTGGACCGCTCTGGCGATAATTTAAAAAGCCAGTTTTACACAGCAATTAGAAAAAACAACCATAACAAGAAATGGAGTCCAAAAGCTCTCGCACAAAAAGTTTAAAATGAAAAAATAAACAACAGAAAAAAAGAGTTATTCCACGGCTGAAATAGTTTGAAAACTCAGCAGTCTTGACCTTTCCTTACTTCCCCGCTGCTCCAGTATCTGTGTGCGTGGACAAGACTCTATCAGCATGCAGACCGAAGAATGCAATTAAAACTCAGATCTCTCGTCAAACACATCACAGTCCCAGAAAGGCACACCTACTTCATCGGTCCCCTCTCTAAATATTATCACTCATATCAAAAGCAAACGCCGCAGATCTTGTCATTTACCGCCGGTACTGGCTCTGTTTACACGTGGAGAAATGGTTAACGTGAAGGGCTGAGGGGAGATAAAGGTGCAGAGCTCTCAGAATAATTCCTCGTACTCCGACGGACTTTTCGGGCTGTCAACGCAATTTGTCACTCAAACAAACAGAACAAGGACAATATCATTACCCATAATGCCCTCTGCTGTTACTTAAGGTGCCCTCAGGTTTCGCTCATCCCTTCTAAGTGCCACGGTGTCTTTAATCTCCCTGACCCCAACATCTTTGACACAACTTGTCGTTGATGCTTCTTTCCAAATGTTCCAAATCTCTGTTTCAGCAGCCAAGGAAGCGCTCCGCCTGCAGGGCTCGGCCATTACCCGAACCCTCCTTTGACGTCAGCTCAGCTCGCCATGCAGTGTCGAGCGTCACGAAAAGTCGCTCTCGGTATTTATATGTAAACATAATACACGTCAAGCTAACGGCGCTTCCCCTCATTGGAAACTGCTGAGAGTCAGAAGGAAATGACAACATTTACCTTCTTCCGAATGCCCCCGGCCTTTAAAAATCTCTCCCTGTCTTTCCAGTTCTAGAGGAAATAAGCCCCTCAAATGTTACCATATTTATTCTTAGCCTACTTTCAGTGAACCGGTTCTAAAGTGAGGCTAAATGCAGCCCGAGGAGAACAGCTATGCTGCCGAAGGTAGCCATCCCTCACAGCTATTGTTAGCAAACAGTGTTGTCTTCCAAGTAGGAAATGGCATCCTGAGTAGGGTGGAAAATGTAGTGCAAGTCAGGTGCTTCTTTTTTTGTGTGTGTGTCACATCTCCTTTGTTTTGAGGTGCAGTAGAAGGCTGCCCGTTTAAAGCCGCCATCGTTTTCTATCTCTTATCAGACGAGCGCAGCTTGAGCAGAGCCTCCGTGTCCCTCATGCTGTAGCCTGTTGCACATGGTTGACCTTGTGCCTCATTTCAAGCCCTTTATCATAAAGGTGAGGAGGGTTAAGATGAACGAGATGAAAGGTCATCGCCTGATCAAAGGAGTCTCTGATCATATCGAGGGCCTCGTGGGGAAAAACCTGATTCTTTAATTAAAAAGTGCACTTAATTATTCTTCCTCGTCATCTCGGAAGAGACGTTTTTATTACCAAGTTTAGCCATCGTTGCCCCGTCGTTACTTCAGTTTCTGCTGAGTGGGGGACTCGGCCATGCAATTGATAACAAAGACAGAGGTCAGATGTCTTATTTGGATCTAGCTGTGCATGGTATTTGATGAGCTGTGGCCGGAAGCTAAATTTACTGAGCCAAACAGCAGCTCCCTTTTCTCCGACAAAACGGTGGCACAAATAGGATTCGATGCAGAGTCAATGTTTTTTACCAGGCCTCCCATCAAAGCCCTACTTGGCTATTCCTGGGAGACAGCATGCATCCAATTCTTAGTATTAGGGGAGAGGTCTGATATTTCTTATTGTGATATTTATGTCCCATAGAGTTCATAGATTGCTCACCACATTGTTTTCCACTCCCATAAAGGACTGAAATGGGCAGAAGTGGCCGCTGTGTTTATCACTGTTTATTTGTCTCTGTTGGTTTATTAGTTAGTGCGGCGCTGCTTTGTTTGCCTCCAGCTTGCTTGACAGCTTGCCTCCGCTGAGAATAGAGTGGCCTCGGTGTTCCAGCTCTAAATATACACCAATTTTCACCTGACGTTCGGTTTGTCTAAAGTCAGTGCTGCTGGGGGAGAAAGCTTCACAGGCTTTAAGGAACCTGTAGATTTCTGTCTAGCAACATCACCGATCCGATGGGTCTTTAATTAGGTTTTGTTTTAATTATTATTGGAGAAATGGAAATTATTAAAAGGTCATTTTTACTCATACTACAGACAGAATGATTACTGTACACTTACATGTGAAAAGATGAGTTGAAACTGGTCTGGTGGCCGGGTATCTGTAAAGGGTTTTGGTCATTATGTTATATCTGCAGACTATCAAAGCTTTAATGTTGTGTACATTTTTAGTCTGTGCTGAAAAAGCCATCACTTTTGCCACGTTTAAATGTCAGGTGTCAGAATGTTCTACTGCATGTCATATTGCTGGAGGAGGATGTGAAATTTTACGGAGGGAACATTTTGAAAAGAAAAATCTGCAGACAATAGAAATCTCCAAAGGTGGTATTAAATTCTTATTGGATGTTTAAAATATCCGGGGCTTGTCACCACCTTGAACTAGAGCACTAGGTGTGACAGAAAAGCCCTTTGAAGCCGCTACATGTGAAATTTTCATGTCATTACGTCATCTGTATTCTGATGGAAGAAGTTTCTCTTTGTAGAAAGAGGAGACAATCCGGGGGACAATGAAATGCTGTTAGGTACAAATTTCCACTAATATCACGAACCTGATTCAAACCTGACCAGATGTAATTGTGATGCATGCACTGCAGGGTTTGTATGTCTACATTACGCGCTACTAGATGTATCGGGAACTTTTTGCTAATCCACTTTATTGCATAACAAGATGTCAAACGAATAGCTTGACATTTTGAGAAATATGCTGATTTGATTTCTCGCAGAGAGTTAGATGAGAGGTTTGACACCGCTCTTACATCTGTACAGTAAATAGGACCCTAGAACCAGCAGACGATTGGCCTAGCTTAGCACAAAGACTGGAAACAGTGGTCAGCAGGTAGCTTAGCACAAAGACTGGAAACAGTGGTCAGCAGGTAGCTTAGCACAAAGACTGGAAACAGTGGTCAGCAGCTAGCCCGGCTCTGTTCAAGGGTAAGAAACCGGCACCTCTACAGCTCCCTGACCAACACATCGTCTCTTGTTTATTCAATCTGTACAAACACCAAAGTTTATGAAACAACAATTTGCTGTTTTCCAGGGGTCATGTGTCTGTTTGTGACTGTTTTTTGGCTCACGCGGATTAAATGACTGAAATACTGCATATGGTGTTAATCGGCAATCTTTGAGGAGCTCGCCCATTAAATAACTGGACAGAGACAGGCTAGCTGTTTCCCCCTGTTTCCAGTCTTTATGCTAAGCTAAGCTAATCCGCCGCGGGCTCCGGCTTCATTTTTACTGTACAGGTGTGAGGGTGGTATC
This sequence comes from Xiphias gladius, assembly GCF_016859285.1. Classification (NCBI taxonomy): domain Eukaryota; kingdom Metazoa; phylum Chordata; class Actinopteri; order Istiophoriformes; family Xiphiidae; genus Xiphias; species Xiphias gladius. The sequence continues at coordinate 766,583 of NC_053404.1, read as the reverse complement.
GATCTGAACATCTAACCTTCAGGAATAAGGTGCGAAGAAGAACTTGAACTATTCCTTTAAGAGTTTAAGGGAGAATCAAATGTGGTGGCACTTTACTTGAAGACAGCCTGCGAGTTTTACACTGTTAGAATCCGTGCACGACACCGTTCCCAGTTTCCCCACAGTGCTCATTTGAGTTTCAGCCGATCCTGTTGGGGCCACCGAGTAGATCATTAAATGAGAGGAGATGATTTTCTCTGACCTTTGATAATAAACTATTGTAATATGCTTTTTAGCGCACAATACACTTCAAGTACAGTGTCACCCAAACCCCCCCTTCATGTTTGATGCTCACCCCTCTCTCCTGTCTGCACATTGCTCCCACCGCAGCCCGGGTGTGTGACAACGAACTCCTGCGCTGCCAAAATGGCGGGGTGTGTGTCAACAACGTCCGCTGCAACTGTCCCTCAGCCTACACGGGCCTGCTGTGCGAGAAGCCCCGCTGCGAGTCGGAGCTGGGGGGCTGCGGGGGCCCCGATTCGGGCCAGGCCCCCCTGGCGCCGCCGTCCACCCTCAGGCTGCTGCTGCTGCTGCTGCTGGGCTCGGCGCTGCTGAGAGAGGCCTCCTGCTGGCCCGCCGTGCTCTAAGGAGAGCCGAGACCTGGTGGGAGTGATACGCTCCCCAGCCCCTCCGCCTTGACCCGTCCTTCCCTCCTTTCAAATAATCAACAACCATTACACAACCAACAACCATGAGCTTTCTGGACTGTACCGTGCCGAGCTTCTCCGCCACCAGACTCAACGGATGCTCGCGCCGACGAAGAGGGAATGTGCCAGACGAACGAGTGCAAAAACTTTTCATTTAGTTTCAAAGAAAATATAGAAATGAACAAACATATACTTCTAAAAATGCCAGATATTATTAAAAAATAAAGAGAGTTTGCCTAGCAAGAGTGAAATGAGCAAAGAACAGTAAGCCTCCCTCCCCCTCTAAGCCATACCAGGTTAATCGAGCTCCTTCCAGTTTGAGAAGGGATAACTAAGGATGACAGACCTGCTCGCTTCCTCTCTTATTTCCACGGCAACAACAGCTGCGACCGATCGGCTCTCGCGTGAGCCGTCGGTGGCCGCCGATCCCTCCGGGACCCTGTGAGTTAATGTCGGCCGGACTGACGCCGCAGGAATCTCAAAGAAACTGTCCCTGCCGAAAGGCAGAGACTGGCCTCCGAGAAAGCCACCATGATGCTTCGGTACGCCGACAAACTAAAAGAGGAGAAAACGCAGGGCGCATTCTTTGCTGTCAGTGCATTGTGGATAGAGGGAAATCTGTCCGGACTGCCACTTTGTAACACGGAAACCTTGCCCACGTCGACCCCTCTCTAGCTTTCTGTCTCCTCCTTCGAGCTCGATCTCTTGCTCCCTCCTGTTCATCCTCGCTCCTCCCCGTGCCCCCCACGCCGAGCCCCCTCGCCCTGCTGCCACCGGCCTGTGCTTTCGTGAACGTTACTCTGTAAACCCTCGTTGGTTGAAAGATTCTTTTGTCCGATGTTAGTGATGCACATGTGTAAGAAGCCCCCTCTCTGCCCTCCTTTCCTCCCTCCCAAAAAGATACTCCTGTAAAGCTGTCTGATACTTTTCTATCTTAGAGCCGCCACGCTCCCTGCGATCATGGTCAGAGGATAGCTTTCACCTGAGCAGACGATAAGTGCATAGAAAAACCATCAGTGTATTCTCAAGTTCTTTTCTGGACAGAGCAACTAAAAAAAGAGTCATGTAGTCCTTTTGTATCTTTGCTGAACTGTGATTGAAAAAAGGCAACTTGTAATGTATCTATTTAAGACATCCAAATGCAGAGGCAACTGTTTATGGTTTTCTTTTCTTTTTCTCTCCGTTTCTTTCCGTCACTTATTTTATTTGGTATTGTTGCTTTTAGTTGTGCAGTTCATTTTCCTTTGTATTGGCAACGTGCTGGCATCAAAGAATATCAGTTTACATATACAGTATCAATAAAGTGTAAAAAAAAAAAAAAATACCACCAAAGGACATTATAAATGTTTTGTTCTTGCTTTAACACTTGAGAATTTAAGTGAATAAAAGTTTAAAAATCAAACTGTGTGGATGATTTGTTGATCACAGGTAGTTATTGTACATAATTAACGTGTTTGAAGGAGTCTGTTGACGCTCAATATCTGCCAACCATATTCGTCTTTGGCAGCACTTGACTTATGGATCCATTTTTTAAAGAAATTCCCCGTAATTTACGTTTCCACGTTCTTAAAGGAACTGTACAGCTTGGTATCAGCGACACTGGAGACAGTGTTAGATTCATTCAAATTAAGTGCTAGATTAACGGAGAGAGTGATGACAGCATTCGGTTCAACATATGTGGAGAATAAACCTCCCAACAGTAGATAAATAAGGAATGAATATCTACTTGGGCTTAAATGCAGCTTTTCCTCTCAGGGACCTTCTGATTAGAAATTGTACCAAATGACATAGTTCTTTCCAGGAAGCGTCTTGAAAAGGATTCGAAAATGAGGGACCAGTAAAATACTGCAGTGCCTTTGCACTATGAAACCTAATGCAGAAACCTAGTGGAACGAACTAATCTCTTGTCTCTAACCTAAGCTAAATATATGAGTTTGGTTCATTTCGATTAAATTCGACTCATGATGATTCCCAGTTGTGAATTTCAGACTTCAGAACTTACACACGCCAGTTCTTCTGACTTGAAATGGTGAGTTGAATGAATGAGCCTCCGGTAGTTGACTGAACTCATTATGTTCCTAAAGAAACAGGATCACCACGTTAGCAGAGGTCAACCAGCTTAAAATGCCCCACAGTCCGGTGTGTCTGTTGACTTTCTCCTTCACACTACAGCTGCACAGCACACTGAGCCTGCACCAACACCTCATTAGCTATTCAGTGATTTAGGTAAGTAAAAGCAAATTAAATTAATTAATTTAATTAAAATCAATTCCACTCTGTCTTCATATTTTCTTTAAATAGCTCCTACGAAGTGTTTGCGTTGTAATAATAAAGTAGCAAACCACAAGGAGTACAAATAGCCACTCACTTCGCCCCGATGAATGAAGCTATCTGCAGGACTACTGCTGGGGGTTCAACCAAATGATCCCAGTCACGGGGCCTGACGGCGGTCTTTCTAAAATGGAAAGATAAAAGTAAACTAATGAGACATCTGGGTTCATGACGTCTATAAAAACACTCCAGGTGCCTGAAGCGCCTTTACATCTTTACATATTGTCACCTTACTCTCAACTGCACCTGCAGTATAATGTGCTGCGGTTGAGGCGCTGCCGAAATGCTGACACCTTGGATAAACTAAAACACGATCAGTGGAACCAAACCCCCCAACAGGGCCACACTCACAAAATGATGGCGTAAAAATCTGCTTATCAGCGTTGGTGTTATTTCCCCGCTATTTGTCTTGAATTCAATCTGGTGAAGATTTGTTTCAGCCGTGTGCAATGTCGGAGGCACTGAATTAAATATTTACAACTATCGATGTCTCCCGGAGAGCCTGTGCTCAAAGTTTATATAGTGGGTCTTGTCAGACTCTCGACAGTTCATCCATAACCTGAAATATTCAGGCTGAACTGCGGCTGAACAGACTCCATCCTTCTGTTGTTGTCGGACTTTGACCCAGAGGAAGGAGAAGAACTTACGGGACCGACGATTGCTTATTTGGAAGAATTACACTGTGTTGAAACTACAGCATTTTACGTGTGTTATCTCCTCCACAGTAGGACGCTAGTAAGCACCTCCTTTTTCTTTTTACCAGTTTCGTATCTGCTGGAGTTTCTGTTTTGTTTTTGTGTTTTGGGTGATTTCTGGAGGGAACAAATCCAACCGGACAGCAAGAATGAATAAGAGATTTTTATTTCCTCGCACATTGTCTCCTGTATGCCAAAGTAATCGATTCAGATATTCATATTCTTGTTTTTTGTGGGATCCAGAGCCACACGATTGCATCTGAATCCTGAGAACAAAAGTTAATTCAAAACTTCATATTTTCAGAAGTCTTCAGTTCAGCCCTACTAAAAATGACATTGAAAGACTCTCTTCATTGTGCTGTCTTTAGATTTTCGCTGTAAGTGCTGGGGCAGATTTCAATATTTTATTTAATTTCTTTTATATTGAATATATTATTCTAAAATATCTCGACAATGAAAAGGATTAGTTTGAATAGAAAAAGAAAATAAAGTTTATGTGGTATTTCTATTATCTGATACTAATTTGTTATGGATTGTATCGTAGAGAATAGCAAACATTTCTCAAAAAGATGGATAGCAACATTTTTCAGATAGTACAATTTCTGACATGCATATACTATACATATACTGTAATAAAATATACCCTGATGACCAATTTAACGCAAAATATACAAGTGCCACAATGATTGTAACACATTCAAGTGCAATTCGAAGCTGAAACCAACTAAAAAAAAGCTACAACAAAACACTGTTGTGTGTGTGAGAAGTGTCTGACTCTAGGGGACATCCTCAATTCAGTCAAAGTCACTTGTTTGTCAAGGTCCCCTACACTGGGCCTAATTTTAACCATGTGTTCAGCCCAGGTGTCGATGCACCATGCTGCGTGGAGAATTAAAATAGAGTTGACGTCGTTTGGGGAGAGGAATTCATCCCAGATATCTCACCTCCAGCAGCTGTTGGCTGACCCAACCATGAAGCATCGCCGAAATACCTCGGAGCAAACCATCCACTGCCCCCTGGATTATCTCCTGCCTGTAATGGGCTTTGTGCAAATGGATGGTGAGAAGTGTTTAAAGGGGCAATATGTGTGTGTTATGTTTTATTTCTGGCCTGTAGCAGAAGCAGTGTGGAAGCTACGACTTAACAAAGGCATGTTCAGCTGCGTAGGCAACGAATGCGTCTTACGATCTCTGCTGTAATTAGCTAGAATTCTCCTGTAATATAAGAACTGCCTGTGTGACTCGCAGGCCACCGTAGCTCGAGGGGACAGACCTCTTTGATAACAAAGGTGAGTGTCAAGTCCGATGCAGAGCTGTAGATTTTCTCGCCTCTGAACCAGCTCCGAACAGCAAACGCAGTGCGTCGCTCTTTCTCCTTTTCGCTGTAGAGTCAAGTTTCCATCTGATGCGCCCCAGGTTCGGGCTCTCTATCCGTCCGCCGTCCTTGCATTCTTTGGTGTCGGAGTCATGCCTCAGGTATTACTCGATATGAGGACTCACTCTCTCTATGAATGTCCGAGCCTCCGGTTTGTTCAGGTCGGCCAAGTCGTCGTCTGACCTTTCCGTGTTTGCCTGACATTCTTTAAGATAACAAAGTATTACCTGTAGACATCACAAAGGAGGGTTTGGAGTAAAAACAGCACGGGACTACACAGCTTTATCCTTTATCTTCGGATGTGTCAGAGGATTTACAGTAATTCATCATGTTATTGACTCTTCATGTCAATCAAGGGTAGAAATCGGTTAATTCATGCCGCATTTTCAATTATTATCCTTGGCGGTTAAAATCCTTTCGCTCGGCTTTTCTGGAGAATTTAATGAAATAATCTGCCATAATCAGAATATAATGGGCACTGTTTTCCAAGAATTCAACTCAAGTGCAGACATCTCGCATGGTGAGCATTACATGGAGGCGTATATTCTGTTTCTGTACCTCAGATGTTGGGCGACCGATCCTGTGCGAGCGGACAAGTGGAGTCAAGCCTAAGCAGACGCAGACTAGGTTGGGTTGAGAGGTATTGACCTTGCTCCAGGCCTCTTATTCCCGCCATGGCTGCGATGTGTTTGTTCGTGTGATGATCAATGCACTTATTGAACCACACACAGCACTTATTGATCGGCGTTTCTCCTTCCTACGGTGCGTGCTGAGAGGTGGGTGTTTTTTTCCATCGCCCCCCTCTCTCCACACTGCAACCAGACATACAGTATGCCCATTAATGGATTAATAAAGCTGCCACTCAGCTGGAACCCTTCACAAAGCTTGACTGAAACTGTTCAACTTCCACATTCTTTTTTTGCTTTACAAATGGTTCTTTTGAGAAGGTAGAGAGGCCCCTTTTTTTCCTCTGGCCCACATCTTTCCTTTTAAATCACACTGGCATTAGCAGGGTAATCTCAATGCTTGGCTAACTAATGAATACTTTCAAGGCTCCGTTTTTCAAAGGTGCAGATTCCTTTGTAGACCAGGAGACCTGAGAGTTTCCACAGAAATGTTACCAGAGTATGGTGATCCCTGATGGTGATAAAGTGTTACACAACCAGGATTTTTTACATAGCTGGAACATGTTGGTGTTATATCCTTTCACTTTGGGGGAAATGTCAAACAGTCAGTTCCCGCAGGGTTTAGGATGGCAGGTTATTCGTAAAGGTAGACGGCCTTTCTTTGCCATGATTACAGAAGAAATCTTCGGACAATTGTTGATGTTTTAGTAAGTTTGAGACGGATTCAAAAAAGCATGGTGACAAACACATTTATTCACTTTACGATATAAATCAATCCAGCTCCAGCGCACCGTGATATATTGCGTCCCTTATTAGGAAAAAAGGTTTGGACACATGTTTCTGCTCTGTATGCAGGACCAGAACTGTGTAGACTTGAAAAAAATCAAAGACCTCTTCATTATCTTGTGATTCACGTAATGTCGGTACAGTCTGTTTACTCAGTGCTGGGTCCCATCATATTGACAGGGCGAGACAACACATGGGAGATAAAGTGGAGGAGAAGTGAGACTTAAGGGGACATCTTGTTGAAGTGAAAATACTGTGCAGCGGTACGGAGTTAAGCCATCGGTGTTCAAGCTTTACACATCATACTTTTCCCCAGTGCTTGAAATTACCCGACACTGACGACGATTTTCCAGCTGTGTGCAGAGAAATGCTAAAAATGTGGGGTGCAATCCCACCGTGGCCACCATCAGCGGGTGTGATGTCGCAGCAATCTCCTCCTGGGCCACTGACGTACGCACCCGTAACTGGAAACCACAGCACATGTAGCTGGCGATTCTGTGAGTGGAATTACAACGGGACTGACGAATAATCACATTCATGAGGCAATGCTGACTGAGCTGCCTGAAATGCCTCGGTAATGTAATAGCTGCACATCACAAAGTGGAAAGAACAACAAACCGTGATGTGGGTTAAGTCGAATAAATATTAATGAAGACTGGAGCATTTGATGTTATGGGAAATACTTACAGTCCCATCTCTGGTAAAAACGGGGTGGTAAATGAATCTAGGCTGTTTTCATGGACCGATCCATCTTCTCCGTAGACTTTGCTATACAAAAACACACTCCGCATTTTGTGCGACCGTACAGTGAGATTACGATTCGCCTTTACTTTCCCACTTCCTGCTCAGGTGTTTCGTTAAGACAGCCAGAGTCTAATTCCACAAATGTGGCGTAACACTTGGCCGATAAACGTGGTTCTGATTCTGAGTCTCATGTGCACAACAACAGAGGAGACACTAAAAATTATTCTCATATTGTCTGTGCTGTGACGTGTCCCTCATTTATATACACGTATATCTATATATAGACGGATGGATGGGTGGATGGATATAAGATAAAATGAAAGACAAAGCTTGGGGTTTATTTTTCTTTACTAACTTCGTCACACTGTATACTCCTACAACTCTTAAAAGGCTTTTTCACAGCAGGAGTTTTGGCTTGTCACAGGTGTTACTAATAACATTAACTATGTGGGTCTGTTTTAGTCCAGATTCTCAGTAGGCCTGGACAGTGGGCTCGCCCACACAGCACCAGGACCCTGACACTGCAGCAGCTGAATGCAGTTCAGCCATCAACCTTTTGATCGTTTACACCTCTGTTTTTCTACTGTGACGTGTCAAACTGGCTCCAGTGAAAGAGGCCAACTGAAGTGATACAAAGAACTAGTTTTAGTGCCCGTCCACACAGATATCACACCAATGTAATTATCAGTATCAACACTGTTGAGACACTGTCACATTATCTTTCCGTTCAATTAAGTTTACCTGCGCTCGACCCCAAAGAAAGGAAGTGATGTCACATTCCTGATGCGTGTTTCTGTTGGCAAAAACGGGCTCAAAGGTGAAACAAAGATGAACTCTGCCCTGGGAATCCACCGGAGCTGCTGGAGGTCGCATCCACACTGGAAACACCTGCTTGAATTTGGATGTCGTTCTGGCTTCAGTAGAAGTGAACGGGAGAACTGTAACGTGACCGTACCTTTATCCTGAGCCAAAAATTCACACCCCCGCAGGAACGCCACAGTAGGGGGTGCTATCACTGCAGGAAAATTTAAATCTTACCAACTTATTCAATTTCCTCTTTTTCTTTGTTTTGGTAATTATAATTATGACCAAATCAGTACACACGTCAAAACAGACACTAAGGATATAGAGTATATGCTGACTTCTTAGCAAAAATATAGTTTAGTTCCGTTTGACTTCAAAGACTCTTAGAACAGGAGGGTTTATCGACACTTTTTTAAAATTTATTTGTTGAGGATTTTTTTTTATGTAAGAATTAATGTTAGTCTGTGAGATTTGAACTAAGACTGTACTCTGTTACTACAATACTATTGTTGATTATATAATGATTTAGGTTTGGACTGTGCATTGGAGCATTTGCTGCACCATGTCCTTCTTACCAATGAACCTAATTCCAGATAACGTCAGCCACCTGTGTGTTTGACCTGTGGATCCAACGGGGTTCAGCCCAAACCCTGAGTGCGAGTTTTGAAAGGCCTTGTTCATCCTCACAGTCGTTGTGAGTTATTCTAGCTGACTGGATCCCTGCTCGCTGCTGGAATGATAAAGGTGCACGCTGCCCCACCTTAACACGTGCAACAGGAGAGAGAAGAAGAAGTCAGTCAAGCACAGTCTGTACACGGCCACACGGCGTTGGGAAGGGGTCAAATCAGGCAAAAGTGGAAACACCTGGGTGAGCAGTGCCTTTAAAAAGCCCAGAAGTCATTCAGTCAGGTTTCTCATGCGTCACGGTGAGACACAGAAGTCAAGGCTTTGTTGTTTTCAGCTGTGCTGTTTAACAAACATGGCAGATCTGAGCTTCTTGATACTACTAATGACAAGTTTTTGTGTTCAGCTGTTTTATTACAAACACTTAGTCCCTGAGAAATTCATGTCATCAGATATTCTGCTTGGAGGAGGAGAAGGACTGCTCTGTAAAGATTTACACCGGGAGGCGTGTTGAGAACAGACGACGCAAATCAGTCTCAGGTCAACCCTCAAAAATAAAAAGTCCAAAGTCAAGCAAATGACTGAATATAGGGACACTGGGATCTGAAGTTATTTTTTCATGTTTGTCTGTGTCATGTTCTTCCCGTGTGTGTGTGTGGGGGGCGTATCAACACACTGGCAGTTTTCCACAGATGTGCGCGCTGTGGACAAACGGTGTGTGCAACCACGGCATCGGGATCAAAGATGTAAGAGAGTCATCTGTCATATTGCTGTTACACAAGGTGGATCTGTCCTGAAGGTTATTTGTTGGTGCAACAGGTATTCAATCACATGAAGGCAGACACATGGATGCTCCAGATCTGTGTTGCGATAGTAGGACCAGAGACAGCTGCCTCGATCGAAATAGAACCGATTCGGTGCCATGCCTGTGCCAAAACACCTGATGTACAAAAACAGTCTGAGACGTGACTCTGAATGCTTTAGCTTTTGTGAACTACAATGAGGGAAAAACAACAGCAAGAAAACTTGTCACTCGTATGTGGGACCATGTTTTTTTTTTTTTTTTTTTTAAATCATTTTCAGAGGACAATGAGGCCACACTTGGCAGATTCTGACATTTTCATTTGAAGTTTCTTTGACTTTAAAGAGCAAGAGATGATGGTTAGAGAATTAGCATCACTGCAGTATTGTTCCCCTTCAAAGAGGCAGGATCATTCCTGCAATCTTTGATGTTCCTGCAGGTACACCTGGTAATGGGAGTTGGAAGTAAAAAGATGATGGCCTGAGGGAGAAAATAATGCCTCCTGCTGCCTGGTAACTACAAATGAGGGCCATGAGATGGTCGCCTGTGGCTCCATTTAGCCAACATCCCTGCATCTTCCCTTCATTTGGAGAACAAAAGAGAATCTCCGGTAGTGTCGATACAGTTTGCTCCACTGCTGGCATCCCTGCAACTTTAATAAGGATGGGATAATCAGCTGTATTGTGGCCCGGCCCTACTAATAGAAATATCTCTGCAAAGGCTCTGGCAACGAATCAAACAAACAAATGCCATTTATCGGATGGCAAAGAGACAAACATGGCTAAAAGTTCCTCGCCCTGGCAACTGGACCACTGGGTAACCTCCAGGGTTTGGATAGCGCGGCGCGTTGGTTGGCAGCTCGGCAGCTCCAAACTGGGAGAGTATCTGTAAAAAGATCCCCCTTTGCTTCCCCTCCACAGGAGTTAAAGTGCATATTTGAGAAACAAATGCGGGGCGATGCTGAAAAAGAGCACGAGTACTGCACAAGATGGTTCTGCAATAAATAAAAATATGAATGTGTTAGGAGAAGCTAGTCAGTGCAGGAAGTATTGCCACCTGAGTGACATTATCTTTGAACTTTTGAAACCCTTAGTAAAAAAGGATAAGCAGAGACCTTCACAAGACCTTTTTTATGTTTTTTTTTTTTTTTTTTTAAGTTTGTTTGTTTCCTGAAATTCATGCCCAACCAGCTGAAAATCTCTCCTTCTCCTTCGCCTGGTTTCCGCTGATGAGCGATTGCAGTTGGTAACCTAGATAGTTGCCTAGGAAGAGTTTCATTAAGGAGCGGTAGAAAATACCTTCTTTGCTTTCACGTATCCCCAGGGACACAAACAGGTGTGTGAGTGAAATAATTATGTGTGGCGTGTTTGCACTAAAGTCTTCTGCACAGCTTTGGTTTGCTGCGACTTCAGTGATGAAGATATAAATATGCAGTATCTGAGCCTATACTGTGATGACAGTTATCCTCTCCTGTTTTAAAGCAATGTCAAAATGAAATCAAGTGTAAAACCGGAGTGTACGTTTTGTGTGTTGGAGACAATATAAATTCTAGCCGCATAATCAAGAGTGAGTGAATGAATGAATGAATGGTTCAGTCGTGTTTGTAGTAAACATCTGCTGCATACCCTCTTTAGCAACTCAAGATATCCATTTACACTCTGACGAAGCCGCTGACTTTTCATCGACCACACCATGATTTCAAAAAGCCCCATTTTGCAGGAGTTCAAGCAGCTGGAAGCTGACATTAGCTCCTGCAGAATTCCTCAGTGTTCGTCTCTGTGGGCTTACTGAGTCATAGCAACACCGTTTACTGTTTACTTTTCATCTGGCATTAGCATCACCAAAACTGAAATAACTGTTCAATACTTTGGTTTATGACTAAATACCTGGAAAAAACTCCAAAAGACACCCCCATCACCAGGTGGACTTTGTATTAGCGCTTCTTAGCAATTGTTAGCTCGCTAACATGTCGGCTATCGTGGTAAACATTATTCTCGCCAAACATGAGTATGTTAGCATTGTCATTGATTATCTTGTTTACTCAAAGCAGCGCTGGCACAGGCCCACAGAGCTGCTAGCATGGTCCCATTTACAGCTGGTCTCAATGTGATCTGTATCTGGATGACGACATACCATCCACGGGGCTGGTGTTAAAACATCCTCTCGTTGTCTTGATGTGCCTGCACCGTGATCGGGTCTCAATATGCAAATTGTTTAAGCGGGGGCAGGCAGACCTGTCAATGGGCACGGTAAACGGAAGCAGCGCCACCGACAGACCTCATTCATTTCTAAACTACTTTTTTTTTGGGGGGGGGGACTTGCTAGCTACTTTTGCCAGGCAGCTCAAGCTAGCAGGAAGAGACCTTTCAACCTGACAACCTTCACGTGAGATGTGGCTGATCCGATCACACCCCAGTCTCTTTGCATTCTGCACACATTTGTACACATTTCAAAGTCAATGGCTTATGGTAATGAAAATAATACATTTCTAAAACGTTGTCTGCTTGAAGGGTATTTAATGATTTAATCACATTGAAAATATCACAGTCCATTTATTAATCATATACTATACATAATATCAATACATACAACTATACATACACTATTTCGTGTTTTTTTTTTTGTTTTTTTATTACATCGAGAGCAGCCAGGAGCAGTCTTCGAAAAAAAAGAAAGTTTGATCTGTGGAAAGGACAGAAGAATATACAGAGTGGCACCGAAGCAATTGACAAAGGAGATGCACCAACAACATATCAGACCACACGGAGACCACCAACTTACTCACCCTCACTCACTCAAACACACAACAGAAGCATATAGTATTGACAGAAGCGCTGAGCCAAGATGTGCATTGTTATTCTATTTACACCATACTGTATGTTAACATAAAGATAATGTTGAGAGAACATGGTACTGTAAGAAGACATTTGGAGAGACAGACCGTGTGTGTGTGTGTGTGTGTGTGTGTGTGGCCCTGCCTGCTGGAGAAGCCTTAGAAAGATGAAAACGTGTTCAGATGTGAAACATTTTACCTCCACAAGGCTCCCGATGTGCATTAATGATGTAAAACTGTCATACATCACAAATGATATCGCCTAATGTGCCAAAAATGGCTCCATAAATTCCAAAGCAACCTTGAAAATAGATAGTAAGAATAAATGTTAGAAATAAAAACACATGTATCCCCTTGCTGCTGATCTCTGGGAACTGCGGAGCAAAAACGTTACAGCAATGACCGCTTAGCACCAAGGTTTGAAGAAACAACAAAGAAGCAGATCACCGACATTACTACTTGAAAGAATTCAAGACGGTGGGAAATAATGGGAGCATTTGCATATGACCTTGTGGAGCGTTTTGGTGTGAGACAGAAAGGTGTTTCTCCGTGCAGGCATCCAATCAGACATCTTGATTAAACCCGTGCAGACCCCCTGTTGCACCAGGGCTTTTCAGCTCACGTGTGTGAGCGTACACTCATCAAGGTAAATGATGCCAGTCAGGGTCTGAGATGCACTATTTAGGTATCTGTCGGCGTCTGTTCATTAATCCTTCCACAGAGCATTTTCTGTCTTGGTGGACGATTTGTCAGGACATGAAGACAAAAGGAGTGTCTTTTTTTTTTTTGGTTTGTTTGTTTGTTTTTTAAGGCGTCAGAACAGATGGTTTTATTTCCCACTGGTACTCTTTTTTTTTATTTTTTTTTGTGTGTTCTCAGGAACTTGGGCCCATCCAGGTCCATAGTCTTTCCAAATCCTACACAGTCTAACTGGGTCAGGTAAGGTGTGGTTTTACTGCTGCGGGTCTCTGGTCCGTGTGTCCGTACGTCCGATACTCGAGCGGATCGGCATGGACCCGAGCGTACGCGGTATCAGCTCTGATCACGTGGTTCGTCACAATCACCGCGGGAGAAAACGCTGAGTTTGGAGGCGAGAGGGAGAATGAGTGAAGTTCACAGCTCATTACATTTGTTCATAGGTTGTTGTTGTTGTTGTATTGCTGCTCTTTTCCACTGCAGCTGCTTGTGAATTGACTGGTAGATCCTCATGCTGCTGTTGCTGGTGTTTGTGTTCTCTCTCTCTCTCTCTCTGTTCAGGTCGACCACATCTTGGATCGGGTCCGTTCTGGTCAGGTCTGGCCGTGCTCGGGCCCCCCTCAGACCGGGTCTCTTTGTCTTTGAAAATTGATTTATGTATGTTGGCTTCCATGGGTCCGATTGTGAGGAACCTTTTTAGTACATTTCACCGTGAACTATGCACAAGTGGTAACTTCTGTTGTCTTTCTACACAGAAAACAGGAACTGTCAACCGGTGGCCCCCGATGTCTAGCAGGTGTGTGTGATGATGTTGCGAATTAGCTAATCGGGTGACAGTGTTTTTCCATTTCACTGTGTCACAGATGCTCTGGACCAGCCTACAGTGTGTATACGACAATATCAGCTAATTGACTTCCCTTTCTGGCGTGACTCACGCTCCCGCTCCCCGTCAGTCTCTCACTCTCTTTGTTTCCCAGCTCCACCACCGTCACCCGCCCTCCTCACACCCCACCTCTCTCTGCTCTCACACTCCGTCTCCCATTTTTTCTCACACTTTACATCTTTGGTGATTTGGCCCAAGTTCATCTTGTCACCTAGCGGATCCCTCTGCAAAGTGAAAAATGACATTTTGGGTCTGGGACTTCAAGGATGGTCAAGTTAATGAATGGCCACCAGATGGCCCTTATTAGGCTAATGTGCTCCCCCTCTCTGCAGCCCCAGCTCTCTCTAGGGGACTTAACTCACTCTGGCAGCCTGTGTGTGTGTGTGGGTGGATGTGTCTCTGCTGTTGTTGTTATTGTTGTTGTTGTTTTTGAGTTGAATCAGGTTAACCGGAGAGGAAGGAAGGATGCTGCATCTCCACTTTAACTCAGCCGCTCTTTTTTTTTGTTTTGTTTTTTTGATGGGGTCGACTGTCCGCTGCGGGAGACACTGCTGTCCCGGTCGCTCCAGCACCCAGCTGACCCTCGGCCCTGCCCATCTGACAGCCTGAAAACAGCCGCAGCCACTCCACTCAAGTCTGAGTTTACTTGCAAAAAATAGGATTCAGAGAATGAGCAGCCAGCCCCCCCCCAATCTGACAGCATGTTAATTGCCTCATTTATAATCCCTGCTAATCAAAATGAATAATTGTTGTAATGCATACATCTACCACAAAGACCTTTTGTTAAACTCCAGAATTATGCTAAACGTGGTAATTAATTGAGTCTAATTTATTAGATCGTCGTCAGTGTATGCTGCCGCCGGGCCTTTGTGTTTCTGTTGGCGAGTGTTGTAACTACGAGGGATGGGAGCAGAGCTGTCAACTGTTTCAAATGAGGGCCACTGTTAGCTGCTCAACAAGTTGCTGGAGGCCTCATCATCCTCTCACCAGCTGCTGGGATTCTTGGTTATGTACTAATGCTTTCATACAAATCACATCTCTTGCTGGTGGTTTGTGTTAAACTGTACACTGCCTGTATCTGTCACCGTATCCGCCACCACGTTGTCGTTACAGTCCTCACAAACAGGGATGAGGAACATGAGAGTATCATCTGGATCAAATCACAGCCAGTGTCCTTTTTCTTTCCAGTGATTCCACACATTCTTTCTGGCTTATGATTTTAGTACAGTTCATTTTTTTCTGACCAAAAAGGAAAAATAAAAACAACTAACTTAGAATGCAGGTCTCTGCACTCGTCTGATCTGTCTCTTGCTGAGACTCTGAGGTCTATTTATAGCTGCCCTTTAAGAATCAGAAAATATACAAACCCATATTCTTCCTCTGGTTTTATGTTCAGTGTCGGGAGGTTCGGGTGTTGTTTTACCTCGGTTTCTACCCGGTCTGGACCTCGAGTATTTCAAATTTCCAGCCTTGGCCGCTGCTCACCTTTCAGACCGCATAGTGCAGGACACACTACCCTGACGCGAAGGTGTCGAGTGGAAATTAGGCGATATGCCTTCTTATCCTCCTAAAACATGAAGCTTACAAAATCACCGAGTGTTTTTACTGAACTCACTGTGATAATTGTGTTGATGCTACGTGCGTATTTGTTTTTACGGTAGATGAACAAAGCTTTACCGACTAAACCAAACTGTGGCAGCGAGAAGTAACATCCACAGGCTAACAGGCACTGAGTCCACTGTCCGCACCTCTGGGACACGAAGAGACCTGTTGAGCGCCGAAGCTCCCGGTCGGCCTCTTTGGAGTATGAGCAGCTGGAGGCAGAACGTACCAGTGACACTCAGTTCGTATGGAACTCAAAGACTCTGTGGTTCATTTTTGGCCAGCACTACTTCATGTTCCTCCCCTCTCCCTTAAATCACCCCGGGGACGTGGTGCCATTGTGCCAGCGGGCCTGTGCCTGCCACGACTTACTGGGAGACTGACATTTTTTTCGCCAGCGCTTTCCCTGCTATGACAGGTCAAAAGGTCCGTTGCGCTTCCCTGTCTCTCCCGGTCAGGTTGTACACACGACTCTTACTCAGTTACGTTTACAGGCACCAGTCAATGAGGACCAGGAAAAGTTTTTAAAATGTGAATTCTGTTCAGTGAGCTCAGGTCTGGCATTAAATGCACCGGCGTAGATAACAGATCTGTGAGAAGGGCGAGCGCATAAATGAAACGCAACCGAATGAGCAATTGATGCGTGAGCGTGGTTACCACAGCAGACTAAATAGGGCAACAACATCATCATTATCCATCACGTTGAGCATATAAAACTGTAATAAGGGAGTAAGTGACCTCGGGCAGGGCTGAAACTCCTGGTAGTGGTGGTGTGGCGCGGGGACATAACTGCTGACGCCACCACATTCCCAGGAATGACAAATGGAAGCTGGAGGTGCTTCAGGGCACGCTGGGGAACGGGCACATTGCAAATGGCACGATTGCCAGTTGAGGAGGGGAAAAGGAGGGAAAGAGGCAAGGCAAAGACCGAGCTCCTCTCAAAGACCCCAAAATAGAAGCTCTGCCTCCCACATCTCCATCATCCCTCCGCCACGCAGGAGGAAGTAAGGGTCTGCATACGTAATACAGAAAGCTGTATGGGTGTAGACTACCTCTGGCTACAGTATGCAGGTAAAGCTTCATCAAATATGGCTTTGGG
The DNA here is from genome assembly GCF_016859285.1 of Xiphias gladius. Classification (NCBI taxonomy): domain Eukaryota; kingdom Metazoa; phylum Chordata; class Actinopteri; order Istiophoriformes; family Xiphiidae; genus Xiphias; species Xiphias gladius. The sequence continues at coordinate 749,998 of NC_053404.1, read as the reverse complement.
CAAATAAGACCCAGCCACACATTTCAAAGAGCTAATCGTGAATTCAAAGCTCAGTTGACCTGGTGTCAATCAGCGCATTGCTTTCCTTTTTGCCTTCACGTTTTTTATTGTCTTTATACAACAAAACAAAGCAAACAAGGCCAAAACACAGTAACAACATGGATGTGATGAGTCCCAGCAGCACCTTTTTTCCCTTTTTTTTAAAAAACAAACAAAGGAAAAATGTATCAAGCGTTTAAACAAGATGGACTGTATGAACTGTGCGTCCACTTGTACAGCACCCAAGCAAACATTTCAACAGTTAACGTGGCAGATTAGAAATGTGATAGTCATGTAGACAACTAATATGTCAGGCTGGTCTGCAGTGGTCGGTTCAGCAGTGAGGATCCCGTAACACAAGGTTTATGCTGCCGGAAAATCCTTCCAGCCCCGCTTCAATAATACACAAGGCACGATGGCCTAATGCAGTCGGACCAGAGGGGAAAATGAAATGTAACCGAGACAGCAGCTTATCATGCTCAGTGGTAGTGAGTTCGCCCATCTCCTCTGCCAAATTGGAGTGGATGAGCGGATGTGAGCTCCGGCCTCCCGCACACACCGCAGGGGAGGGAAGACTTCCAGGATCTCTTGGACCAGTAGAGGCGCCTCTGCTGTGTTGAAATTTCGCCCCAGCCCCAGCCAGAATGCTGCTTTTAAAACTCTACTGGAGAAAAAATAAAGGTGCAGTTGACGTCCCTTTACCTAATTTAAACTTAACGTTCCCAGCGCTTCTCAGATTTGCCTCAAGGTTGCTTCAAAGTTAGATAACACGTTTCTCACGCCGTCGACTAACATCGCACATTCTGTGTATATTCAACTCTGGCAGACTGTTTTAAAGGCTGCACCGTTCCATGAAATGGGGAATTCTGGGTGTCTCTTATGTACATTTTCTACTAAATCAGAAGGACAAATGTGGTGCCTTTGGAAACTTCGGGACAGTGACTACACATTTAAATAAAGTCCTCACAGTAGAGGCTCTAAATGTCAGAATTAAACCTTAAACTGAAATTTAGAAAATTCCAAAGCTGCGAGCAAAATAAAAGTTGAATCAGTACGATTCATTTTTTTAAACATTAATACACAAACAACTACTCATATGCATAGGACGTTTTCCTAGGTTTTTATACTTCTACTGCATAATTCTACTTTGCTCTTTTCTTTCATACATAGTAAAGTGTTTTCCTTTCCCCCATTGCCGGGCCATGAGAGAAACTTTTTGGTCTTCTTTAAAAATAGCAGCAGCTATACTTACACCTCTGCAGATGTGTTCCCCCTTTCAAATGCCCGGGACCAGCTGTTCCACTTTTCTGAATTGCATCATTTCGTGACATACTTGCGTGCAAACAAATTACAGCATGTACACGTACGCCGGCTCTTGTCATCACAATCTTCGTCCGGTAAATGCGTGCATCGTTTTTCTGTGAATCCCCTTGAGCACGTGCAAACCGTTTCAATCCATGGATGGAAGAAAATTCTGGCTAATGGACGTCGAACAGTTTAGTGACCCAAGCAGAATAATGCCAGCCGTAAATAGTATCTACCACTGGGGTTGATATGATGATTCTTAAGGATTATGACTTTAAAAGAGCGTCAGCGACCACTCAGCAGAAATGCCCAGCGTTCTAATAGAAATCCCAGACTTTGTATAGGTTTTAATCTACGTGAAATGTCAGTGTATTAAGTACATCGAGCAACGCAGTGAAGTATGGGATCACATTGTGTATTTAAACCCGGTACATTGTTCCACAAGCGCATCATTATTCACCAGCATCCACTGAAGGTGTATAATTTCTTTCTGGTTCATATAATGAACAGAGCGTTGTACAGTTTTGTTTCGATAATTTACTCTCATTTAACCGTGGTTACCGGTGTGTCAGCCCGCTGGAATAATTGGGCTGATAGTGCAGGAAACTGCTGTGTAATAACTGTAATAATGCAGCAGGTTGATGTGGTGTTTACCTTACATGATGTTACTTTAACCTCCAGGTACAGTATGAATAATGTAGATCACAGGTGTGATACACACACACACACAGGGGAACAAAACTGAATGGTGGGAACTACAGGGGGTCATCACACCCAACTATGTATCTACAGCTCAGGCTGAAAGTAATTGCCGCAAGTATCATTTATACACGTGACTCCTGTTATGACGCTTTCTTCAAGGATGCTTTGTGTTTAAGTGCATTTATATTTAAACGTACATGGGTCCACGCTCTCCGAGCTTCAGCTGTGCACCAGGCTCGCTGCTGGCTATTTAGCTGATGACCTTGAAGGCACATTTGGAGGAGTCTTTACAGAATGTTTTCAATATTTCGAGTATAATGTGGCTAGATAAAACTTGGAGTGAGCCTCTCGGCAAATTAAATAATACATTTTAACTGCTTTGTAGTGCTGATTATTATTGAAGACAATGTTTGTGTCTCCATCTGTTACCTATATGTGTGCATGCGTACATTCTGTGCAGCTTGTCAGTGTTTGTGCTTGTACGTGTGAATAAAAAGAGGGAAAAGTGCACTAGAGTATGCATGAGCGTGTGCCTTCACATCACGCCGATGCCAGTTGGTATAAACGCAATCGCCCCTGCACGCACTTCGCTTCCGAACAATGCCAAGCCATGTCAACGCGCACACCGGGCTACGGAGGACATACGTTCCCTTGAATCAAGGCTGCACCAATACAAGACTAAACTAAAGGCTAGAAGAGTGCACGTGGTAGAGAAAGATGCTGTAACAGCTGAAACAACTGTGTGTGTGTGTGTGTGTGCGCACGCTTTATGGTGATGGGCTGTCTGAATGTGTTCCGTAGACAGCACCCCAGTGTTTATGCAGCGCTGATATTCTCCAGGAAAACGGGGGGAAAGAGCGCCGCTTGATATTTACACACAGCAGCCGCACCGTCGGGCAATGATGATGGCTCCCTCATGGCCCCAAAAGACAGCAGTAAACCCAGACGGTGAGAAACAGACCGGGATGTGTGGCGTGCGCTCGAAGGAGTGAGAACTTGGCAGATTCGATGAGATACGGGGATCTGGAAAGGAGGACGGAGGGAAAAGTAGACAAACGACTGCGGCGCTACGCCGTCAGCAGAGCAGGTCATTCTGTTTCCACGGTCCTCGCTGGTGTTTTTCTATGTTTTAGACATTGAACTACAAATTGTTATATATGTTACATGTGTACATTAGCACTGAACATTTTCTGTAGCATACTATGAGACTTATGTGGATTTTCTACCTGGCCCGCCTTTGTTGTAATGCTCTTGATGCTGTAACGGTGCTGCCATTTATTTTCTGGACAGGAACACAATGAGTGTGTGTGTGTGTGTGAGAGTGTGTGTATATAAAGCACACTCAGGCAAATCTCTCACGGACCGGCCAGGTTTCACAGTGAAAATGGTATTTTAAAAAAAACAAAAACCAAAGTAAATGATAAGACCCTATCTAGAAACTGTCTCTACGAGTCAGTCGTACAGCTGGAGGATTGAGGGTGGCTCAGACTTGCTACACTACAACAGACCACGTTATTTAAGCGCAGCGGCCAGCTAGCTTGTTTGCACCTTTTGAACAACACAGAGCTCAGTGAAAATGTCGACTGCAGAAGCCCTCTCACACCGGACAGGACAGCAGCAGTCCAGAAAGTTGGGCCTAACAATCTCTGGTGTCACCCTCACCGGCCATCTGTCACACTGGTGGTCCAGCCTCAGCTGGAAGCGGACCGGTGCGATCCAGACCGGCCTGGCCGAGGCACGGCCCGCCCGGCGGGAGTCCGGTACAGCGCGTCTCTCAGATCCCGCGGTGCCGGCACCACTGATGCTTTCGGCGTCCGGGTCTCGGGCAGGTGACCGGGCACCAGATGGCCGAGGAGACCACCACCCACACACGGACACGCGCTCAGGATCATTTTTACCGAGAAGCTACAGTAAACATCAACATATGGTCTGCATCTTTTACACAGTTGTACGACTATTCCCCGCATGTTCTCACACACCCACACTACTGTTGGCTTTCACCTTTTTTATGCATTCGTTTTGAGCGGCTATATTTAGAAGATGAGTTAACATGGTTCATTATTATCAGCACGATAACAGCGACGAGACCCACTGTTTATCCCCACATTCATTCACACCTATTAGCCAATAAGCTAGTGAGAAACAGCACCCCTCTGGCTGCAGGTTATTTAAGTCCTGTGGAGGGACCAGAAACAAAACACAGCAGTGACACCATGACAGCCATTTAAGGAGCACTAGTATACTTCAAGGACCAGGCCCCGATTTTGGCCGGCCGAACTGACGGAGAGGAGACTGGCCACGGTGAAGCCAGTATTATGTCGCTTTTCTTTTTGATTCATCGACATTAAAGACTTGAGTGTGGCAACTTTCAAAATGGTGTTTTGGAAATGATCAGAGCCCGTCGCGCCGTTAGGTTACAAAAGAACCGTTGAACTGCTGCCGGGTGTGAAAAGGCGCCTGTCAAGTTACATATGGAAACAAATTTTATTTGTTTGAGTATGAATATCTGAACATTGAAAGGTTGAAATACTCAATAGTCAACGTTCTGACTCATTAAATGCAGTTTCTGCTGCCCATTGATGAAATGATCAAATCAAAATCCCGATGAAGAATATGCTTTAAATTAAACGGGGCCTTTCTTACTAATTTAAGGAACTGATTTATGCTGATTCTGTGCACGGTTCATACCATTTGCTTTACAGAGAGCTATTTTTATGTTGCTGTCAGCTTTGCTTTGCTGGAGGAAAATCGCCTCGTCACAAGTATTGATCCGTTCAGTAATTAATCCTCAAGTAAAATGTGTTTTGCTCATTGGTCCTTCACCTGGATGTTTGACCTTCACCGTACAGAGCGGCGTCTGTGCAGGGTTTGTTTTCACATCTCACATCTGCTGAAGTTTCTCTGCGCTCGCCTTAAACCTGGCTCGAAAGCGGCTTCTTACAAGCAGGATTTTCTGACGTGGCAAAGTCTGGAAATCAATGGTGGTCCAATGTACGACTTATAGAAGTGTGATGTGGAAAGTGTACATTCACTGAGAGAAGTTTTGAGTGAAGAAGAAATCTCGAGTCCAACAGTTCGACACGATAAATTGGCATATTCATAGATTTGGGTTGGAAGGAGAAGATTTACATCTTTTTGGGGATTTTTAAGGAAAAACCGCATCAGACAGATTATTATTCAGAGTATTTTTATGTGTTAAAACACGTCTGGGTGGGCTCTTTAATCTGTAACCTAGCAACTGACGTCTGCCGTGACATAAATGTAGTGGGGTAAAAAAAAGAACTGCAATATCGGCTTCTGACATATGGTGAAAGACGTTTTAAGTAGCAGAAGTACTTGAGTAAGTGTACTTATAAAGCCTGAAGGTTTATCCATTGAAAACAGAAACACTAAACCTAAAACTACCCACCGACAGACCTCTGAACACTGATTCAGACGGATTTGGGTTCGTGTCACAATCGTTATTTGTATCTGCTTTACTTTAACGGTGTCCCGTTTTCCCTGATACTCAAAGAGAGTGGCTGAACACCGTGGGCATTTAAAGCAGATTTGTTGTCGAATATTTGCAGGAATGCACGACGTGAAACAACGAAACGTTACAAGAGGCAATATGTATCTTTATGATGTGCTATGTACATATTTTACAGTATGATACAGCAACAATACACCGTAACGCTACACAGTCGGGATTGCACTGTTTTAGAGTTAGGCCACAGCGGTCGGGTACCGTGGTTATGAGACATGACATTGAGTATACAGCAAGTACAACGTACATCTTTGGCTTCATTGGGATTAGAACAAACAAGACCAAAACATGGGCGTGGAGCATGAATGCAAACCGCAGACGAGATGGAGGGGGGGTGATTTAGGTTATAATGGATTTTTGTTCACGTGTGGGTGACTGGTATGTTTCTGTTCAGGTTCAGGAGACTGTATCCGAAAACCCCTGCCGGGCTAACACTGGCCCAGCCCTGAATCCCGTCAAACCGCTTTTTCCCCACGTACGCGGTGTGTGCCTTCGCATACACACAACATCTGTGCACACACTGTATATGCGGAGCTAACAACGGTGAGAGCGAACTCTAATTCACTCTCTAATTGGCATCATTTCTCTCAGTCTATTAATTTGTGGTAAAATTAAACTAATCCTCATTTTGCGGTGGTTGTTTATAGAGTCGGACCGCCCCTCTCCCTCCTCTCCTCATAACTCCGAATCTCCCGTTCTCCTCCCGCCGCCACAGGCCAGCGGCTGTTACAGCCAACAGAGCATCGGCACGAGGGACAGAATACAGAGAGAAACCGAGAAGACAGAGATTGGATGAAAGCTAGATGGAGAATGAGAGCAGTAACGAGAGAGAGAGAGAGGGGAGCTGACAGAGAGATGGATGCAGCCGGGTCACCGGGGTGAGGAGATGGTGTAATGATTAGATCACAGATACCCTTGAGCCTTCCTTCCGTCCCTCCTGCACACAAAAAAAATCTGGAGGCTCACTCGGAGGCGGAGGAAGGCCTGCGGTTGTAAATGGCCCTGCTGTCAGAGTTCATCTGGGCAGCGGAGGGAGTGCGGGAGTGGATTAGAGAAGCCTACCCTGCCTCTCCAGTTCTCCCAGGACGGGAGAGAGGCTTTGCCGGATCGCATTTGTGCCGCTCCCAGATTTCCTAAAGATGTTACAGATTTAATGTTGGGCTGCTCAGAGGCCGAGGACGTTTTCAGAAGCAGGAGGGCAGGGGAGACACATTCTGAGAGAAAGTCAGGATAGACATTGTGGTGGCTATGCATTATTTTACAAATCATTTCATATCAATTTCATTCGATATTTTTTTTTTAGATATTTTTTCATCTACTCGCAGTTTAAACAAGACTCCCTACGATGGAGCTGAATTTCGAGTACTGTGATACTTTGGACTCTCCCTACCCTCACGGCTACAGGACTGAGGCTGATCCTAACTGCTTCCTTACATATTGTTCGCCTCCTAATCAGATGATGTCATCTCCTCCAAACTTTAGCAAGCTGAAGGTGACTGCTCGCCGAGGAAGAGAGGTTTTTAGGATGCTTCCATCTAGTGGTCACTTAATGGCACTGTTGATGGTACAGAGGAGGAAAGGGGAGCTGTCACAATGCAAACATACGTTAATAGGACGCCTATAGACACATTTCTTCAGTCCGGTGGTTCAACAATGTGACTGAGAACAACAATATTTTTGTCATATATATAGGTATAGATATATCGATATATCTATACCTATATATAGATATCTATGGATAAGATATATATATAAAATATATGGAGTGGCACATCTGACACAAGGTTATTAATGATTTTCTAACATAATGCATCCATCGAGTCCATACACAAGCATCTCTTTAGAGTAAACTGTCAGTGAGATTCACAAAATATATTTCTGGCCCAAAACCAAGTGAAGCCATGACAGGGGAGGATGATGGCTTTGAGAGGAAATGGTATCCTGAGGGCTGTTTCCAGAAGGCTTTAGTAGTATTTAAATTTCAACTCCAAACAACCTCTGAAACATTACAACACCGTGTGTTCACTGGGGTGGGAAACTGGGAGATGCTTCCTCTTAGTAAACCGCCTCAGTGCGTGTTTCAGTGACAGATATTCTCTTTTATGTACATTGTTAAATCATTACAGAGTTTCCCACTATAAGTTAAAAGACGGAGGATTGTTTCAAATGTCTCGTGTGAGGGTAATGTGTTTGAGGAGGAGCGAAGGAAAGGAGCCAAAGAGCAACTTTAAACGGGTTTCGACCGTCTTCGTTGAAAGGACCGCGTGCATGACATTTGGACATTTGGCAGATGGACCCGCCCAAGGTAGCGGCGGCCTTCTGACCACTGTGTGAACAGGAATCGCCGACCGTGAATTAAATAAAAAATTCAATATGTACATATGTTGAACAAAGATGTGTTGTTTGTAGTTTGTTTCAGAGCAAAAAAACCCCAGCACTCTGTGGCTGAGATGAAATCATCGCTGCACAAAGCCACCTGCCGGGGAGTCTTCAGTGTCACCTCCAGACATAATCTGATCACTGTTCTGGTTCTGTGTACTCTGCCGTCTTATTCCGTCTGACTATATATCGGTGTGTGTGTGTTAACATTACAAGTGTGTTGCGCGGCATCTTTTCCTCTAAAGGTATTTATTCCCTTAAATGTGGGAAAATCCTCTTTACCTGTGGATTAAGGAGACAGTGTGCATGGGGGGGGGTTAGAGGGAGCGACAGTTAGCTGGAAGATGTAAGCAGTGGAAAAAGCTTTTTCTGAGAAGTGATATCAGTTCTTTTGGACCGAAGTGTTTATACTTAAAGACCTTGCAAAACGTGATGTTTTTCTTCCCAAAACAAATCTTCACAATCGCGAGTGTTCAGTGTTTCTGCCAAATGTGTATTGTTGAGCGAAAAATCACTGAAATAGCAGGTGGAGCAGAAGACACGAGTCTCCATCAGTGCCCAGGAAGAGGATGTTACAACATTTTGATGCATAATCTGGGTATATATCATTTCTCAGACGGCACGTGCAGCATTGATCTACTCAGTTGCACGAATGCAATCAAACGGCGGCATATCCATCGTATCTGCAGCTGGTGACACTGAAAAAACAATTCAAGTAAGAAGAAATAGCAAATAAAGCAAGACAATGGAGGAAATGGAGGGAAAAGAGACAAAGAGAAGAATAAAGTTTGGCATTCTTTTCTTCTGCTTTATGTTACTTGGGCAGGTGGCTTGTTCAACGAAACTAATGCCTCCACTAAGATAAACCCTCAGCGAAAGGGCTCCTGTTGACAGAGCTGCCAGCGATAAGAGCGGAGGATCGCTAACAGCCCAGGCGCCTAAAAACACGAGAGGCTGGGCTGCAGATAAAGAATGGAGGAGGTGGGGGGAAAATAGGAACAACAGCGATCAATTGCTGGCAGTGTGCAGCGATGCTATCCGACGCCACGCCTGTCTTACATCTCCTGTAGAGAGCGAGTGAGTGTGTGTGTGTGTGTGTGTGTGTGAGTGTGTGTGGTGATCATAATCTGGAGGGGAGGAGAGATGGGTGGTGTGGATGTGTGAATCTGGGTCATCAAGTCATCAATAACCACCTGCATTAGTGGAAGAAACACACAGGCAAGGTCAAAACTGACTGAGTTCCCTTCAGAGTGAGAAGGGGATGAGAGGAAAAGAAAAACAAAAACTTGACAGTGTGAGTCTTTTCCAGCTCAGATGACTCCACTTCCACAGGGGGTGCGGGGAGAGCAAGACGGATGGATGGATGAGTGCAGGAATGGAAGAGTGGCGTCTGAGTATCTGCTTTTGACAGACTGGCGACGGCCGACTTGGCAGGCAGAAGCAGGTGGGAGTCGGGGGCCGTGGCTGGCTGTGGCTGGCTGTGGCGGAGAGAGGACGGGAGTGAAGGGTGAATTATGGATGGGCGGAGGAAGGGGGTGTCTGGCGAGGGCTTGGGTCCCGCTGACAGGCAAGCTGCTAGTCGGTGGAGTCGCTTAGCCCGGCGGAGTGGACCGGCAATGATCGGGCGTCTCTGCATCTGCGGCGTACTGCGGCCCTTGTCTCTCCCAGAGGCCTCTGGGATGGTCGTAGGCAGCGGGGCTCCGTGGAGGAGAGTGGAGCTGTAACACTGGAGCAAGCAGCCGCGCACTTGTAGCTCTGTCCGTCGCTGTTATCAGCTCAGTTTGCTTACTCCACTGCTGCCGTTCAACTTTTATCTTACTCTAATTCCCACGGTGGACCTTTCACTCCTCACCCTCCTCTACGTATGTGGATGGAAACCAGCCAACCTGTGGGGGGGGGGATAAGTAATTAGACAGGGGTTGACTGAGCATCACTTGTAATTTATGGTGTACCCCGTTTTCCCTCGGGCTCCCTTTGCTTTTTCTAATTAGGGATTTCCTACATGTACCAGAATGCCTTTCAGCAGCTGTGTACCGTACGTGAAACTTTTTAAGATAAAAACGCATATTTTACCATGTCACCGTGCTACCATTGGAGAATGAGAAAGGCAAGTCTAAAATAAAATGAAGCTATTTATTGCTAAGGTTTTAATTTAGAGTAGATGGGCCGAAATGTATTGCCTTCTCACCAACAGCGACTTTTTCAACACCAGTAAAGCGGAGCCTGGAGATCCATTTTGGATCTTGGGGAACACATAACTGCGATGTAGTATTTTAATCTTCAGACACAGTTTTGCGCAGAACTGTTTTAAATGCTCCCATCGCAATTCTCTAAGCCGCCGAAAAAAAGGCACTGGGCCCAGCCGAGCCAAATATTCCAGCACGCACCCCCCCATGACAATGGCAACCTGTCGTTTTTACACTTCAGGTTTTGTACGGATCAAACAGACACCAGGGAAAGTCCTATGGATCTTCTCATCTAACTTGAAAAATTCAGTTCTAACGAGTGAAACTGCAAGTTTTTAAACTGTGGATAGCTTCATTTCGACTTAAACATTTCAACAAAAAACTAACATCTAAAAAATATTAAAACAGTTATTAGATGCAAAACGTCTTCTCTCAAATGTAATGTAAAAAATGTTGAAGCCAATCGAACGCATTTTTAAAAAGCCCAAACCACCAGTAGTAAGGCTGCATAGCTCTTGTGCCAAGACTAATGTTTTGATTTGACCACTTTTCGTGATAGCCAGTCATCAAGATTCCCGGCCTGTCATTTAACTGCGGGGGTGGCATAACCCTAGAAAAGTGCTCGTGAAAAGACGGGCCGGGCCGACTGCCTCTCCAGCCAGCTGTGCCAGTTGTTTTTCCTGGTCCAAGGCTCTGAAGAGACACAAACGGCACTCCAGTGACTCCACACACAGTGTTTACCTTTCCCCAGAGCAGCAGCCGCACACACATCAGGCTTAGTAAAAGAGAAAAGCTTCTTCATTTACCACAGCTGCTCACAAAACACACTCACAGCACAGGCGCATTGCTGCGGGCTGCTGCACACGCGCACACACACACACACACACAGGCCGAGTCTGCTGCTCAGTCTCTGCCAAGCTGAAATGCAGTGAATCTGAGTGGGAGTCAGTACATACGTTTAATTCCCTGCACTTAGAACCAGGATCCTTTCAGTGCTGCATGCCTGATTACAGAGCGCTCTTGGTATTGGACGGGAACATTTCTGCATTTAAGTCATACAAGAGCAGCAAATGAGCTCTTCCAATTGATGTGGATGTGGGGAAAGGTTTACACGACTGGAAAAACAGACTTAATCTGAAATAGTCCCTTCCAGGTACCTGTAGACAAGCATATCTGCCTAATCTCTCGTCTTCAGAAAGCCTGTTATTAGTGCTACCTAAAACTGGATTCATGAGAGAGACCAGCCAGAACCACAACACAACTAATGAAACTTTTCTGCAAGTGTATCTGAATTTAAACTCAATGCAGCTCAAAGCTACATACATTTGAATGAACCAATATCGGCCCTCAGAAGAGACTTTTTCTTCCCCATAGCGATTTGCTGAGTGGAGGCTGTGGCCTCTCAAGGCTGCCACTCACCCTGCCGTTGACCTCGCCCCTCCACCAGCCATTGGCTCCTGACTTCGTGTAGATCTTAACCACGTCGCCCTCCTGCAGCGAGAGCTCCCGGGTGTCGCGCGAGCTGAAGTCGTACCGCGCTATCGCCACACCAATCACTTTGGGGGTGAACACTGGAGGGGGAGAAAGCGGGTGCACAGAGAGATGAGATTTGATTTAGCCCAGGTTTATGATGAGTTTAAAACACATAAAAACATCACTTTCAACATCAAAACTTTCTCACATATGTACATACACGCAGATAGGGAGATGGCTAGCAGCCTCGCTGGTGTCGCACTCTGATCTATAACATGTGAGGTTAGTTAGTAGTTTTGGATACAAGGTCTCATCATCTCACTTGCAAAGTGGTCTGCTGACATTCCCATGCTGTAAATCCTCAAATTCGAGTCGGTATTCGCACGATTTTCGCCCGCTACCTAGACGTCTCTACTCGGTGAAGACGCTGAATCAGAACGGGCTGCGCAAACTAGTTCCTTCCCGGAGATTAGTCGTTGACACTGAGATGCTTACACCCAGTAATTGCCGGGTGTAAGCTAACGGTCACGTCGCTATCGTGACTGAATGAACCGACCAAACCAAGATTAGCTCGCTAATATATGGTGGACACATGCTACCTGATACGAGATAGAGTCTAAACAAGTCTAAAACACCCATTTCTCCATGTATGCACATATGAATACAACAAAGCCAAACCCACATTTACAAAGTATCGGCGGTTACACTTACTACACTGTTCCACAACTAAACTTGTCATTTTTGGAGGTTATGCTAAGGCTCATGATGATACAGAGGTTTTCTAGTCTGAAACCAGCTGGGTGATACTTAGGAGGGACTTTACGCACAGATTTAGTAATGGATTTAGAAACACTGTAGCTTGTGCAACCCGGTTTATTTGGTCCAAAATAAGAGAAACGATGTACACGGGAATGATTTTTCTGTCTGTTCTGTCTGCGTTCATACTCTGTACCATCTGTGCCGGATTCTCTTGCTTCACGTGACTAAGAGAAGTGCGGCCCAGTTGCTACAGGTACTTGTAGTTGTGTAGTCCGTAGCCTCAGTTGAGATCGTCCAGCTAGAGTGTTTTGACAGCCGTGCGTGTGTGTGCGACTAGCATCCTGTCAAGGAGACAGCGGTGTAAGAGACAGCCGTGGAGCAGGTTTAGTTAGGTACCACTTGCCTCTCTTGCCTCTGCAGGCACTGACCGGTGGGTCGGACTGGACTAAGCTGACAGGTAGAAATAGAAGGTCAGACCTCTACAACCTAGCCGTGGGGATAGAATATCTAGTATACAGGAGCTCTGTGTATTCAGACCCGTCCACCTTTACTTTGACAGACACACACACACACACACACACACACACACCAAACTCAGCCACAAATGCCTCTGAAAACACCACCCTTTTCTAAGCAGTGTCTGTCTCACACACTGGCATTCACATGCAGTAATGTGCACACACAAACTCACATACAGTACATACATGCATTACTAAAATAAGCAGGTCCCTATTCTCCACACAGGATGACGTGTACCTATGTGCACACAACTATGGAAGAGGTGAGATGGTGTGATGGGAAGCTAGATGGCAGATGTAAAGGCAGAGATCCAGGCGATGATGTGAATGCACTGGGCTACTGCCAGCATGCTAAGCAGCCCTCAACATGAAAGGAGAGAGAGAAAGAAATACAGCGTCAGAGAAGAGGCAGAGGGAGAAGCGATACCTGTACCTGACCAGAAGGGAGCAGAGGAAGGAGGTACAAAGCTGTAGCCGGCAGGAGTTACAAAAGACAGGCCGCAGAGCAATGGGGCTATGGCAGGACAGGCCAGGCGGGGAGCGGAGAGATGCGAGAGGGGAGAGGCCAGGGATGGGGGGATGGTAGAAGGAGAGAGAAGCAAAGGAGAAACATCATTTTAAGAAAAAAATTTTTTATGCAAAGTTACAAAGAACACAGTCGCAGTTTGATAAAGAGGAAATGACAACAAGCACGGGGGGAGCTCTACCAGCAGCTCTTCCACTGATGCTCAGTGAGTCGGTCCACTGTGGCCACTGTCATTAGAAATCAACGTCTGCTTTCAAAGACATTTCAACGCATGTGTTTAACAAACGCACCGAAAGACTCCTGCTCGTACAGTCAGTCGCTTCGAAACATAAACAAAACCAAGCTTTTATGCATTTACAAAATACACTTGCAGGCATGGAGTGTTGCTCTAATTGAAAACATTTGAAGCATGTTTGCGATATCTCAGAACATTGGTCTCATTTTCATGAACCTTGGAAAAACACACAGTTTTTTTTTTTTAATTAAAGGTCAGACACTGATGGTCCAAACACATCCACACCACTGCTGAGATTTACTAGAAACATGAAGTGATGACACACAGTGTTTCCAATTTGCCTGAAGGAGATCTGCATCGTTAATGGGGGGGTGACATCTTCGCTTGCGCGTTTAATTGGGAGGAACATGCAGTGTACTCCCACTTACAGCATGGGGAATGATGTCTATTTCCATATTTATAAAGACAATCATCCGGTTGTGATACGCTGCAGCTCCACATCTCCTTCACAAGTTTCCTCTGACAGACTAGCTTATCAAACATCAGTCACGTTGCCTTATTTCACATTCTGTCATTGGAGTACTTTCCTATGGTGTGCTAATTGCTCTTGTATGTAGTCACAACGTCAACGGAGCAGATTTCTCCACTTTAGAAAGAGTAACTGTGCCTTTACCTCGCACACAGCTTGAGAAATAACTCACCAGAGGCCCACTGCATTTGTGTTTGTGTGTGTCTTCCAGTATTTCTACTGGCAGAGACAGAGGGAAGCTTCAGGCATTGATCCCATTCCAGCAATGTCTTCGAGTTGGCGGAGTTAGTGCCCTGCTCTCGGCGACAGAACCTCTAGCCCTGACAGCATTAGTACCTTTCTGTGGTCTTTACGGATACATTTGAGTCCATCGGGTTGTTTTGGAATGTCAACACAGCAAATACACCGACGGCATTAAAACCGGTCCTAATGCTGCGGCTGATCGGCACAAGTACAGTCGGGAAAAAAATGCTGATGCTAAAAAGGTTTTGCCCAGTAGCAGTGTTACTGTGGTAGAAACAGACTTCAGTCAAAGTAGCTGGCTTAATGGAGGCCAATGAGTCTGAGCAGAAAAGTTTAACCGGGGCGAACGAAACAGACGGAAACCGGACGTAGGAGTTAATGCACTACACCATCAGTCGGGACCGTGGAGAACTCTGGTTCAAAACCCATTATGTAGACAGATGTAAGAAAGCAGGGTGGTTAACGACCACTAAGAGACTACTGAGGACATATAGCCATGGAGTTAAAAAAAAATAACAGCAGCTATTTATTAATATAATTTCACTTTATTCTACAACGAAACCTTAAAAAAACACTGTAATTATTAATAAAGTACAGTTTATTATTGCCAAAGAAACCCCTGCACCCCATTCAAAAGTTCCTAAACCCACCCCTGCACCGGAGCCCACTTTTCAGCCACTGGGAATAGAAAATCTAATCCCCACTAAGGCAGATAAATGGCCAGACTTTTTGAGAAATGTGCCGCTCCCAACAATACTGCTGGCAAGCGAACAGGCCGGGGTTATTGATATGCCGTAAGGAGAGCAGAGCTCCAGCGGTTCTAAAGTGAATACTAATCAGTGCACTGAGAGAGAGCTCAGCAGCCCTTAATGGTGCCTAGGTATGAGCAGTATGAAGAGGGATCACCCTCCACTTCAACCAGCCACCAAAACACCAGCTGCATTTTACATGCTTCATTTTGGCAAAATCTGATTTGTGGACAACACAGGAATACACAATGTGAACTGGGTGACTGGGTGTCATTTCACAAAAGAGTTTAAAGCCAATCAACAACCCAGCGTCCGACACGTGCTGTTTGGTGAGACTGCTCCGCGGACAGGTATTCCTTTATATTTTGGATTGACGCTGGTATTTTTGCTGTCGTAGTTAGCGTGTTGGTTGAAAGCCATCAATCGAACAGTTTTGCCTTCTGCACAACTGTCAACAAAACGTAAAACAAAGCCTAAACATTAATTAGCAGTCTTCCAGCAGTGCTCGAGGAGGATGGAAATCAAATCAAAAGAGAAAGTGAAGCCCGCGCGCAGGGAGGAGGCTGCCTACAAGACAGAGGACCGCACCGGAACCAAACTGGTTTGGATCGGAGCTGTCTCGACTTGTGTTTTGAAGCAGAGTTTGAACAACGGGCCTCCTCCGGCACAAGCAAACAGCTCTGTACAATCTGTTCGCATTTCTCCCGCCTGACGTGTGTGTCAGCAAGCCGGGAGTTTTTTTTTTTTTTCCCCCATTGCACACAGTGGCATACGAGCTTCAAATGAAACCTCATCTTGCCACAGATTGCGATAAATCATACATTTTCCAGTAACCAACTGATGGGCAGTGCTGCTTCGCCTGGCTCACACGCTGGGTTTGGTACCGTTTTTCTTCTGGCATCGCTTGAAACATTCCGCATGTGCGGATGCGTGTTTTGGAGGTGGCAGACCATCAAATGTGAGTCTTTAAACCTCGCTAGGTGGTTTCTCAAACTTGTTGCTACATGACATTATCGGCCAAGCCAATGAAACAAAGGATAAAAGCGATTCTCATAATGAATGTCTTCTCCCCGAAATAATCTTTTCAGCCTTTTTACTTAAATGATCCTTCATCACTAAATCACACCAGGACTCAAAGCTCGACATCTCAGTTAAATCTCAGTTGAAAAATGACTCACTGGACACTGAGCTCTGATAAATAACATCTCTAACACCTGGATCATGAGAGGAATCGGGTTAGCAAAGGGTAACAACTGACAAAGGAGCGGAGTTAAGAGGGAACGGCAGCTGCGAGCACAAACGATCATCAGTACAGCTGCTTGGTGCTGAGGTGTTGCCAGGTTTGTTCATATCCAGACAAACAGCTCATTCCTCCACAGGTAAAAAGACAGAACCAACCCGACATCCACACCAACCGTAGCGCTGTTGCTGAAAACGTTTTGGGCTCTCTAAAGTGTGAAATGATGTCTGTCGCGAGATGAGCTGAAAACTGAACTACGACAATAATCTGCTGCTGAGCTCCTGTTTTCAGTATCACAAATTACAGCCATGTAGCAAATGGATTGATGGTTCAATAATTCTGCGTTTCTTAATTCAACCCGTGATCACCACTCAGTTAGGAGTTTGACGTATCCTCAAGCGATGATGCATATAAACTAATAGGTTACACATTACAATAATAAACATCATTCATTTGTTGAAGCTTCACTGAGAATGAAAAATACACACAAAATGACACCATCAGTTGAAGAAATATCACATCTCTTATGCTGTGATAATGAGCAGTTTGATTAAAAAAAAACCAACAACCATTAAACTGTAAAAAAAAATACAAGTAAAACAAAATGCTAGTCAAATACTTTTGGCGGCATTTTAAAAACAGCTGAAATATGTCCATATGTCACTTATGCAGTAAAAGTGTACTTTGACTTTTTAGTGAGCATCAAATTTAAATGCCGAGCAAATGTTAGATGTAAAAAGCAACTAATGATGGACGGTATTACTTGAGTGTGCTGTAACATCCACTGGAGAAAAGTCTATAAATCAGAAAATAAATGGTCCTGATTTTGGTTAACTGAAGGTTCTACCTGATTATCTCACTGTCCTGACACTGAAATGAATCTGATCTTCAGTAAACGTCCAGAGAGCGTTATCAAATCTAATAACATGCTTAGTGGATTCTCCAACCTCCGTTTGACAGCTGAGTCAAAAGCGATTAACTTCAGAGGGAGACTGAATCGTTTTTAACGACACCAAACTGCTCCGCGGCTCTTTTAAGGCTGCGAAGACGCTCCCCGGTGAGTGAGAGTTAGGAAGGATGACGGATGAAAAGAAACTGAAAAGGCGGCTGGAGGAATCCGCGGAGCCGGCAACAGCACATGTTACAGGCTGAAACCAAAACTCTCAACGCTGAAAGGAGCACGATCGGCAGAGGAAGCGCCACATCACACGGGACGCTTCGCCGACGTGACTGTGATCGGAAGAGTCTGCTGAGGTCTGACGTTTGGCGTGTCCCGGCTAGCGCTCAAACAATTGATCAAATAACCGGTTAGTCAGAAATTCAACTGGGAGCTGCTGTGATAATCAATTAATCGTTTTCGTCACTTTTCGAGCAAAAAGACAAACATTTGTTGTTTCTAGCTTCTCCAGTGTAATTGGTTGCTGCTTTTCCCTGTTACATGACAGTAAACTAAGTACCTTCAGGTTTGGGACTGTTGGGACTGGTCGCACAAATGAATCAATCTGAGGGTGTCACCTCGGTTCTGGGAAATTGTTTTGGGAATTCCTCACAATTTTCTGACGATTATCACTTAATCGATTAAATAAAGAGTGGATTATTTGATGATGAAAATAACTATTATTTGCAGCCCTTGTTGTGATCAAATGAGGATGATGGGAACTTAAAGGCCCCCTCTGAAGTTTTCTGGCCAAAAACCAGTCATGTTTAAGGCGGGGCCTGCTCATCAAAACATCGCCCCGTGGTGCTACTAGTGGTGAAAAACTCTGCCGGGTGCCTAAACCAGAGAACTAACCTAAGCCGAGAAGTGTTACGAGAACCAAAAGGGACAGAGGTCTTTTAACAAATCATTTCACTGACTGTTGCAAGAGCAAAAAGCTGTACTGTCTGTAATCTAGCTGAGTTCACGCTCAGCATAAAGGATGTGAGGACATCAGCTTATATATCATTAGCTCAAAACATACACATATGGAACGTGAAACTAGTTATGAAATCTCCAGTACCGGCAATGCGTTGGTATTACTTTAATTTGAAGAAGTGCATGATTTCCATCAGGCTTTATTTTGCTTGGGCCAAGAAAAAAGCCGTTTTTAATCCCCAGTCAGTCAATCAGTTTTACATTGCCAGCCGTTGCTGAATCATTTGCTACCATTTCTGGATCAAAGTGATCGGTGTCGTAGTCGCGGATCGTCTGTGGAAACTCCTCAGGTGTACTCACTGTTGCCACCTGGCCGGTTGAGGCGATGCACGGCAGCATTTTCCGGTTCCCGGTAGGGAAACTGCAGCGTGGTGTCCAGACTCCTAAAACCTTCTCTCAGGGAATGGTGTTTGTAGTATTCGATCAGCTCCTGGACACACACACACACACACACACACACACACACACACAGGAATACGTAACAAGATGTGCAGTTACTCGAATTTGTGTTTAACGCACGTCACTTTTATCCTAAAACACAGGTAATATTTTTTCAGCTGTGTAAATGATACAGATGTGAATACACTGTCAAATCATGACGAGTCTTCTTGAAAACTGAATCTCATTATTACCAACGTATCTGTTGCTTTAACCTGCTGTAGATGTAAAAAGGCTACGTAAATAATATTAAGTAGAAAAAAAATAAAAAATCCTGCTGTGCATCAACATGCTATGAAGGCTTATCATAGGTTTGACTTAATACACCACATTAGACAGATTTTCTGATCAGGTTTGAAGCTAAATGTTTTTTGACACTCACTGGTATTCAAATATGATACTCGAAAACATGTTTTTTAGCCAATCTGAGATACAGAAAAAACAGCCCTGGCATAAGTAAGACTGGTGAACCTCTCAAATATGCACTGGACTTATCTATAATGCTGAAACCCTCAGGCCAGAGTAAACACATCTCTAATCATGGCTATTTTTGTGCACACAGCTAAAATAAAAATTCAGGTTTCGACACTTCATTAACCGAACACAATGATTTATTTATGAATTGCAGTGGTGGAATGTGAAAAATAAAACAGGCTGAAAAGACTCACTAATATGCTCCTGAACTTCTTGTTCTCTGCGATGTAGAAGCAGCCCTCCTTGGCCAGGATCTTTATGTGCTTCACGTCATTGTTGTACCTGTGAGCCATTGAATAAGTTATGAGTGTAATTTCCCTCTCTGATCAGCGCCATCGATCGGTGGCCGGCCCCTGGCCCCCGCGGGGAGCACGGCAGTCGTTGTAATGCATAGGGTCCCCCGGGTTGGTGACACGTGAATGATGGGTGTGCGCACGTGTGCAGGGATCGGTCAGATTCTTCCCGTCCTATTTCTTATGCCACTGTGTGGAAGATTCCTTATGTAATTAGCAAATTATTCTGAACACGTGACAGCCCCGGGGAAAACAGATGGCGTCTATATGTTGCTCTCAGCCCGCCACCACTCACTTCAAAAAAAGAAGGACACATGTCATTAATCCCGTCACTTCAAAGCTTCCTCCTGGCTCTACCCCACCCAGAGACAACGGAGACAATTTGGACACGAGGCCCGACCCTGGTCCGGGGTCAGGTCTCGGTTACTGGGGCAGAGCTGGACTGGTGAAGCAACCCTGTCTCCTGCAAATTAGGTGCATATGAAGGTTTTGTCTCGGAGACAGGGCTGAGTGAAGACGTGTAGATTTCAAGAAAGTGAAAAAGAAAAAGCCAAAAAAACGTTGAGACGCTGAAGAGTTGCTGATGTTGATGTTAAAGGAATAGATTGAGAATTTTTTTCTTGCAGAGAGTTAGGTGAGAGGACCGATACCACTGTCATTTCTGTCAATTAAATATGAAGCTACACCCAGCTGCTGGTTAGCCTAGCTTAGCATACAGACTGGGGGAAGCTAGTGTAACAGGTTGTATTGTTTTTGTCTGAACTATCTCAGAAACCAAACATCGAGTCTTCCTTAAACTTAGTTCAAGAATGGCAAATGGACTGCGCTCGTACGACACTTTACTGCCACATTCACCCAGGATCGAACCACCGACCCTCAGGCTGGTGGACGGCCAGCTCTGCGTCCTGAGCCACAGTCGCCCCCACCGTAATATACATCCAGACAGCGTAAGGTTTAAAGAGCCAGATATACTCTCTACCGCGTGTGGCCAGAGCTGCCCAGGAAGCTGCCTCCAGTCTGAGGAACAAAGTCACGGAGCCTCGCTTGTACAGAACTGTGGTCTCGTGACTATTTGGACACAATCATCAAAAGTCGTCCGCCTGCTCTGCTGCGAGAAACGGCCAATGTGCTAGACGGGATTTCCATTTGTGAGCAAGACTTTTTAAACGTGGCTTCTCTTTCTACTCAGCCTCTCTCTCACGGGGAGGTTCTAATGACGCCGACCAGTCTTGCAGTCGTCCTCTGTTCAGAGCTACCCGTCTGTGTGCACGCAAGCAATTAAGACTCCGGCACAGAAGGAACTTGAAGGCACCGAGAGCAGTCCTTTCTCTGCTTAAAAAAGGATGCTAAAGAAGTGAAATGAAATTAAAAGGAGTGTTTCCATTGCTCACAGAAGCCCGCTTGATCCTCATGGAGGGAAAGTGTTCCGGCTCAGAGACTCGACAAAAAGAGACGACCGGTTTCCTTTCACTGCCTGCATTTACACTGACGCCGTTCACCTTGAGTACAGAGATAAGTTACAAACGCCGGTGGGGTCACTAGCGCCCCGAGGTTCTGAAATATGCTCTGTTAATTCCTCATTACCAAGATTAAAATGGCTTCTAATTGGGAAGTGCTAGGATTGTTATACAGTTACAGGGTGTCTTCGCTGAGACCCTGCTCCATGATTAGCATCTGGTTGGGTCAGTCTCAGCCTCAGAGGAAAAGCACATCATCCTGCAAAGGAACTCTAGATGGGTCAGTCAAACTGTGCAGTTGATGTGGGAGGTACATCTGGTCCAGACCGTGGTTTGGGCACCCGATGAATCTAGCAACCGGAAACACTGTCCCGTAGAGGAAGAAAAACAGCTGAACCCGAAGACACGCGCTTACCTCTCGCTAGCTAAATATTTACATCTAAACTGTTTATGTTTGTCGTTGTCTTCACTTACTTATTTTTTATTATTTCATTAACGGTAACAGACATGAACCTCTAGGACATTAAAACAAGATGGATTTCCACAAAACTCTGGAACAGAAAACCCAGACGTGTTTTGCTTCTGCAGAGACAGAAATGAACTAAAGTTGTTCCAACTGTTTTCTGACGCGTGCTCGATAACATCCTAAAGCCGACTTATTTCTTGTTTAGGGAAACTCCCTTTCAGAGAGCACTCGCATTACGTACGAGCACACAGGAGATTTTATTTTTATTGTCGTTTTCTGGAAGTTTGGTGTTAATCAGAGGCAACACGTGAATCCCAGGATAACCCTGACACCTGGACCGAATGACGAGGCAGAAACGGCTGACTTACTTTATGCTGATGGCGTACTCTGTGTACTCCCTGCTGCGGTGACGGACCAGGTAGGTGCTGTTGACCCTGTTGATGAGCTCCGCCTCTGCCTGGAGCCTCTCCATGGGCCCCGCAAACCTTCAACCCAGCGGACAGAAGGAGCAGTGAAGAGGAAAAGGAGAGAGAGAAGAGAAATGAACCCGACCACCCGATAACTCGGCGCTGATCACGTTGTCCTGCAAAATCTGTGCGATGTATGCACATCGCGCTACGTACTTTAATTGTTAGAGGCCAATAAATAAATAATTTTGTTGATAATGGGGCAACATGTATTTCCCACCCCCCTGGAGCTGGTTTGGCTGATCTGATCTGCGGTAGATGTGGGCTGAATGCCCATCTGT
Organism: Xiphias gladius; assembly: GCF_016859285.1. Lineage (NCBI taxonomy): Eukaryota > Metazoa > Chordata > Actinopteri > Istiophoriformes > Xiphiidae > Xiphias > Xiphias gladius. The sequence continues at coordinate 727,798 of NC_053404.1, read as the reverse complement.
ACTTTTTATTATAGCCATTAACAAGCACTGTCAGTAAAAACTTTCTCCTTCTTATTAAAATACAATCAGAGTGAGGAAGCTGTTTTCAACATACCAAGGTTGAGAGGAGTAATCGACGGGCTTCGGGACCTGGAGCAAAGAGTAAAAGTGGAAAAATGTGGTTTTTGTTGCTTGTTATTTCCAAGAAATGATCACTATTCCTAAGACCATGACTATACAGTAATCTTGCAATCAATATGACCTGCAGTAAAATCTTGTGCTTGGCACCAGTTGTGCAGCACACGGTTTTCAAGCTGACGTTTTGCTCCTCTGTAGAACAGGTGCTCTTCCACTGTACGACCTCCATAAAACAGCTAAGTGCTCTTCTTATCTTTACAACGCTGTCGACCTGGGGACTACGGTTTGTTTTCTGTTGGAGGCCTCATATTCATGAAGCGGCTGGACAGAGTCTGAATCTCACTCTATCACAAGTAACGTGACGAGCCAGTTCTGGGGAGAAGATATATATATATATATATATATATATATATATATATAAGGGAGGACAAAAACAAGCAGTTGATACGTTGTTCACTCAGCGGGGCTCTCCTCTCAGCTTTCCTCTTTAGGTGGCACAATGTAATAAATTGCCTGTTCCTCATAAGATGTGCTCTTGTTCTTTGCTTCTTGTTGATGAGGTGAGTCAGAGAATAAACCACCTTTATCTCATAAGAGCAGCCAAGTTCCTTGTGCTCACAGCATAAGAACCGACGAGCAGTCTCTCTTCCCATGCCAGGCAAAGTGGCTCAACCCTCCTGCCGGTAAGCACACGTAGCCCAGCGCTAGCTGCTACGACATGCCCTAATCTAGCAGAGGACCAGAAGGAAATGCTGCTTACACATGGGCAAGGCTTCACGGCGTCGCTTGGAAAGAAGCCAACCTCTTTCGTCGACAGGATTTTGCCCTGGAACCACAGAGAGATAATTGCGTTATGTACATCTGGCTGACTCTGTCTCCATAATTCAGGAACAATTAGCTTGCAACACAGAGCAGTGCAAATTTACAGCCCTAGTTAACTATTGTTGAAATAATGTCTGGCAGGAAGAGAGAAAGAGGATGAGTTCCTTATTCCTCCCATGGCGATGACTCTTTAAGCTCAGAGCCTTGATTTATCAACACTGGGGAGACTGAGTCCATATAAATAAGGGGTTTCCGGAGGCCGTAGCAAAGCTATCTCTTTCTGACTGAGGCTCAGGCGCTGTGGGCTGATGATGCGCTTTTTGTTCTGTGAACTGACAAAATATGTGATTTGTACGGGACAATCATTTGGTCGTGGATTCCGTGGCTGGAAAGAAATTATGGCTCAAAAATGTCCTGTGCATATGCATCGTTACAGTTGCTGCACAGAGGCGGCTGCAGCTTCGACATCCATGTGAAATGGTTGTTTCTGGTCTGTAATTAATATCTCGAGGGGGGAATTCCAAAGTAACAGTCTCTTAAATAACACACGGTCCTACACTGCAGTGAGATTTAATTTAAGACCCTTGGCTTTACTAGTGTTCCAGGTCCTACACTGGCTCGGTGTGTACTGTAGGTTGGCTGCGCATTTTGTCACCATACCCTATAAACATGGAAAAACCACGTCACAATTCAATTTCGTACGTGCTTGAGTTTGTCTGTGTGCTCACTGTTGCTGTTCTACCTGGAACATACCCGCGCTTTACAATGTTTGCCGCCATAAACGTTCTCCTGCACACTCTTGACCTTCTGCCTTTTTACGCGTCCTACTTCTAACGGACTTTCTGATGGAATGAAGTGGCCTTTGCCAGATGTGTAAATGAGCATTATGTAACGCTGCAGTGCCTGTAACTGACTGTCACTTACTCAACAAATTCAGTTCTTTTCAAAATACATATCAAGCATTTATCATAAGAAGAAGCGGTGTGTGAAATACACACACTTTCACCCGTTTAACACAACTACTCATCCTATATGCAGCAAAAAAAAAAAAATCAATGGTGATCAATGGTCACACTGAGACGCCTCCAGAACTCTGTGTCTCTTGCACACAGCTGGCACAGCGTGGATACCCCCCCCCCCCCCCCGGATGATTTAAAACTCGTAACGGAAACTGACCTGGCGGTTTGTTTGTTTTTTCTCACAGTAGACGAGTAATTGTGCTTAATAGTGATCAACTAGCGAGCGCTATTATTACACTAATGTTACTGTTGGTTTGTTTTGAGATGTAAGGAATCTTAAAGGATTGTTTTTTTTCTTCTTTGTGTGCAGCCTATTTGACTTAAGAGACCGTAAATTCGCCTGTTTTTCAAACTCGGGGAGGAGATTAAATGTATTATTTCGTGTTCGCTTTATAGTTTGCAGAACTACCAGCACGCCAGCAGCTGCAGCACCAGAAGCCTATAGATCAGCTCCGCGTGGGGGGGGTTCTAGGTGTTAATTGAGGGGATCCGAGACCCCTTGTTCTTCTCAGGCTGGGAACGGGTGTTATATTCCAGGAAATAGCGAGGGAGGGACTGAGGGGTGCGTTTTCAGACGCCACCGCTCCGGTCTGCGCCCACTTTGTCGGTGTTGCGGCCATCACCAGTCACCTCCCTGCTACCTCAGGGGCACGTTATCAGTGCTGGTGAAAAGCCGTGCTTTCTGCTGCATCCTCGCTACGAGTGTGAAAATGATTATGTCTGGTGGCACTGACGGAGCGAACAGATGGCTGCCGTTGAATGAAATGAAATTACAGTGATCGATTCTATTTGTCACGCACCCCCAGAACAGAAATGATTATGGTCTGCTGGCTACAAAGGAGATGGATATTGAATGTTTGCTGACTGCGGGGCTGGAGCTGCCTCTGGTCAGGCTTTCACACAGGCTTAATTGAATTTTTATATCTGTTGTATCTATTTTGTATTAAGTTTTGTGAGATTAACTGGTTTCTTTATTACATGTCTGTTTACAATACAACAGAAATTCTTGTCAATGCGGCGCCCTTTTCGGGCCTCTGGTAAAACCCTATGAGCGACTGCTACGCCACGATGCATCATACGATGCAGAAAACCGCTCTTCTCTCCTCCACCCGTGAGGATGAGAGCACGTGCTTTGACACATAACTAGAATTTCTGGCATAAAACAAGCAATTCTGCGCTAGTTTTCCTGCCTTGGAAGAGCAGTATCCTTCTCACATGCAACTGTTTAAATGGCCCGACTCAGAAATACTAGACTCAGTCACAGGTCCAATGTCCAACACACTTGGAGTGTTATACCAACATAAACACATGATGAGGAGGTTGATACACAGGAGCTGACACACTGACTGTGCCTGATCTGACTCACAGAGTTGCAGAACAGGAGGTCAGGGTGAGGGTTGGATGGACTGACAGTGGAGGAAATGAGAGCTTGAAATACAGTGTTGGTCCTGTAAGATACGTGACGCAGAGACACTGAGACCTCTGACCTGCCACCAGGGGCTGTGAAGGTCGGCGCAGATTAATTCGATGATGTCACCCGCCTGGATGCTGAGCGCTGGACCAGAAGTGGGGCTCGGCACACCGAAGTAGTTCCTGATCACCAGCATCTTGGGCAGACCTGCGGGAAGGACAGGGTTAGCGCCTGCTTGCTGTCTGCACGAGTAGCACTGTATTAAGAGTGAGAAATCGAGATGGCTGGAAAGTGTGAGCCACCAAGCAGTCTGACCTCTGACCTCAAACAATCTGTCTCCTCCTTATGTTTTTATTCGGTAGTTATCTACTTTATATTCCATGCTTCCATGCTCTTTTTTTTCTTTCTATGGGCTTTGGGTTTGACATAAAGTGAATTTATTTGAAGTGTTAGGATGTTAAAAAAAAAAAAAATCCAGACTGTAATCAACATTTCAACCAAAGTGTCGTCTTCATACGAGAAAGGAAAAGGTAGTTGTGTGAGTAAAGGACTTGAGTTCTGTGTTTGACTTGACGCCCCGGAGTCATGAGTAACTGTCTGCATGTCTGACGTCTCTGTGTGTGTGTGTGTGTGTGTGTCCGCTCAGGTCTAAAGGGGCATGTCCGCCGTTCTAAAGATGCATCTCTGCTCCTCTAAACTATTCATGGCCCCATTATAGGTGGTAACGAGCGGGAGTACACGTGCACACTCACAAAAAACACACCCAAAGTCACCTGTGTGCCTCCCTGGCAAATCATTTGGACCCATTATTCATTATCTTATTACAGATATGAGTGCGCGGCTGGTTATCGGGCTCCTAGATAAAAGATAGGCAGGAGTGAGTGTCGGTGTGGACGCTGTTCTCTGCTGCACAGTGTAATCAGGCGTCCTCGGGGCAATTTATAAGGAAAATTCAGTCAGTGTCATTACTGAGACTTAATGATAACTAGACCTAATCGCATTTACAGTAAAGAAGTAAGGTAAAATCTTTTTTTCTTTTTTTTTTCAGTGCACCAGGTTTAGTGATGGTATTGTCTTGTCTGGAAATGCAGAGCGACACACCTCATCCTCCTTTTTCTTGACTACACTCTAGCTCATAGCCGGCGTACAGGGACTAATGGACACCTACTGCTCCACAGGTAACATATGTCATAGTGGTAGAGGTTTGCACCGGCACTAAAAGAACATTGCATTTTAATCAAGCTGAAGTTGTTTGTCGGAACGGCCTCGATCAGCACTATTTTAATTTTCAACATCCCATCATTCACCAAGGTACCACGGAATTGAACTGAATAATATATCCATTATGAAGCACACATCTCATATGCACAGCACAATAAAAAGAATTGTCTGCGCATGGTGATACAATAAGATAAGAAGAAATTCAAGTGAGAGCATGAAGAGAAGGGTGAAGCTAAAGGCAAATAAGACAGAAGTCAACAACCTTGCACTGTAAGCTAAAACATCTACATCTGCCTGGCTTCTCTTTCAGGGTCTGTTCCAGCTCTGTAGCACTGAGGCAGCACGACGTGTGCTAGCTTGCCTGAATAGGACGTCTAAAGACACAGGGCCACGGAGAATTGAGTCTTGGGAGAATGATTTGCATTCCTATCCACACAAGGACAAGTCACGTTTCAGTGCACCTTTGAAAACAGACAAAGAGAGCAGCGTGGCAATATTATGAAACGGCGAGAGCTGGGGCAATCAAATGCCTATTGATTGTAATGCGTCTTCAGCCAGCCATGATTTTCTGCAGCGTAATGGATGGAGGGCTGGAAAATTAGCGTTGAAGGCAGGTTTATGAGAGATTAAAGGTCTGCAGTGTAGCGCGGTCCCGCACAGACCCACATAGAGACACACGGCGGGATAGGATGCTGTCTGTTCGGCATATTCTCTGGGAGAAAGATTGAGAGGCAGAAAGCAACAGAGGGAGAGAGGCAGAAATACAGCGGCCACATTTACTGCATCTACCGTGCACTCCCGGTAACGCGGCTAGTTTACGCACTCGGCTTTCGGTTTTCTGCGACTTAAACTGTTTACATGCGCCTTTCATAGTCAAAGATCGAGTCTTAGCTGCAACGATTAAAGCAGTTAACGGCCAACAGGTGCACCTTCCTGTCTGACTGAGCAAGGTTACCTCTGATAGCAGCAACAACAACAAAAAAAAAGACCGCATGACGGTGGCACTTCACGCAAACCTTCCTTTAATTGCTGACAAACGACCTGATACAGGAAAGTTTTTGGATCCGCTTCATATCAGGTTTGCGTTAAAGCACAAAATGGAAAAATTCATTAGTGTGTGCACAATGACAGTAAAAGCTTCATCCAAAGTTCCACAATAACAAGAGGTGGACCTGACGGAAAATCCTACTACGACGCGTAAAATTAGTGGGACTGAGACAAAGTCAATCAACGGCGAATTAACGTCGCTGTTTCCTGCCTCTCAATTTGTTCCTTTTCTTTCTTTCATGTCGTTACAAATTGAACATCTTTGTGTTTTGGATCCTAGTTGAACAAAACAGGCAATGTGAAGACGTCACCTTCAGCTCTTGGAACGTGAGACGGGCATCCTCCCTAGTCTCTAACATTGTTAGTTGTGTTAGTTAACAGAGTTAGTAAAAGCCCTAAAAAGGTGTAAGGGTTTAACGTATTTTCTACGATCCTCATCTTAGACGATGGTTGAATCCAAAAGAGACCAATTCCACAACTGGCCACATTTGGTCCTCATTTGCAAGGAAAATCGGTGTGTTTTTAAAGCTGACACACGGTATGCCGGGGTTACAAGCCAGAATCGGGCTCTTTGTCTTAGCAGCAGCAGTCAAACATCACCAGTGAGAGAAAAGAGACAAGAGAGGAGGAGAGAAGATGATGTGCGCCAGGTGGGAGGATATCTGGAGTGGTGGTGCGTTCTGATCTCTCACCTGGATCTCGATCTTTGCCCTGAAAAAATACAGAGAGAGAGTGACACTCGGACACGGTCGTTTGCATGCACGGGCAAACACATGTTCACATACAGCAGCACACACAAATCACTGCCACGGAGAGAGCTTGGCTTAAACATACTGATGCACAAAGTCAGTGCAACCTCGGAGCTCTTCCACTAGCTCACAGCCTACTAAAGGAATTATTAGCTTGTTGTAGTGAGGTGAACAACCTACCGCTGCACACGCAGAGTTAATATTTGAACCCGCTATCTCTCTGCCGTTGCCATGGACGCTTCATAACATACTAAAACCCACATCACATGCACTGACGGTGCAGGCGAACCACTGTGTGTCCCACTGCGGCAGGAAAGCGCAAAGTTGTGGAGGGCAGTGAAAATGACGGGTTTTCTTCAAACACACATATACACAGACATTTTTGCAGATAATGACATTTTGTTCTTTATGGGATGTGGAAATCATTCCGATAAACGACAGGGTTTAGTGCTTCTGAGAGGTTTTTTAAACAAACGTTTTGGTGAGGATGGAAAACTGCATGTGGCCGGTGGGACATTCCACAGTGTTTCCACACAAACGACCGCTTTCCACCAATGACAGCAGAACTACAACCCACTTTATTCAGAGCTGTTTGGAGTTTCTGTTTAGTTTCACCGTTTTGTGTTTTCCCTGTTTTTAGTTTCACTTTTTGTGCACAAAATCACTTTTGATTGGTCACAATACAGAACGTGACACCAGAAATAAACTCAGTACTGCGATAGGGCCACTTCTACACTTTGCCCCGGTTTTGTGTTTTTACTGATGAGAAGGGATTTTTGCACAAAAGTCTTACATACATAGTGCAGTTTCAGCCGCTTGTATCGGCATACTACTTCAGTGAATTGTCCGGTCTAATTTCCAGTACGGGGATACTGGCCCAGTAACACACAAAGCGGCTTCAGGAACAGCAGAGACAACTGAGGGTGGATCTGCAAAAACAGTCTCATTTCTGTCAACAGGTGGGCTGCAGCAAGTAAAATCAATTGGCAAATACCTGCAGTTTTCAGAGTGCAGCAAAGCTCTGGAGAAGAGGCGAGCACAAGACGCAGACAGACGGTACATATATCAACACACGCACGCACGCAAAGCACGCATGCGCGCACACGCACATACGCACGCATGCACACACACGCACGCACGCACGCACGCACGCACACGCACACACAGCGGCTGCTCACCTGAGTTCTGACGAAGCCGGGATCTGAAAGAAGTTTGAAAACAGGCATAGTGAATGACGGGTTAGCGGGTGCACTCAAACACTTGCACGCCCTCGTCGGTACAAGGCAACAGTCCCTCATTAGTGGAGAAGGCGGACGCTCGTGTCTGACCGTGGCTCGCTTTGTTTTGCTGCGCTGCCACTACCTGACAGCAGGGATAGAGGAGGTAACGAGGCGGGGAGGTGGAGAGGGAGGGGGGCAGACCTGAGGTTTTTGCTCCACCAGTTTCTTTCATTGGCTCCCTGAGGGACAGGTTACACCCCCTAGACACACACAAACACACACACACACACACAAACACACACACTCCTGTACCTGTGCAAACAGAACAATTACAACAACACACACATACCTGCACGCTCACATACACACTAGCTAGCAGAAGGCCACAAATATATGCACCGTACCCGCCATAAACACACACACACACACACACACACACACACACACACACACACACCTCTCTCAGCAGGCCTGTTGTTCCTCAAGTGAACTCTGACCTGTTACGCAAACACACAGCAAGGGAGCTGATAACAGAGACAAATAGAGGGAAACAATGGCTTATCTCTGACACAAACACACACACACACTTACATAAAGCTACACTGTGATTTTGTTTGTGCAGCTCTGCTGGTGCATCGACAAAATCTGTTCATGAAAGCATCGTGGTGACTTTCTGAGCTTTAAAGTGGCGAAAGTTCAATGGACATCAGCAAAAAGCGATGCAACCGGGAAGCAGGTAACGAACAAAATGTGGCCTATAACCATAAAGGAGCAGCCTTTATGTGCTCGTTCATTTACAAGTTTTCCGTCCAAGTAAAGTTTCAGACTTGGACTTAAGTTTGTTAGCGAAGTATTCACCCCTCAGCCCTGCACATTTTCCTGCTCCTGCAGAGGATGAATACTGTGTGGAGTAATGAGAGGGGGAATTCAAACCGACATCCTGGTCTGCACGGCTTCGTGCTCCCCTGCTGCCGGTGTCGCCCAAATCTGCTCAGGTACACGCCTGCCCAGGTGGGCCCGGCAGTGGCGTTATTGCCTCTGCGACCCGAGAGCACCGTGACAGATGCCGGGTCCAACAGGAGCTGGCAGTTTGCCATGGGGAATACAAACACACACACACACACACTTACATAAAGCTACACTGTGATTTTGTTTGTGCAGCTCTGCTGGTGCATCGACAAAATCTGTTCATGAAAGCATCGTGGTGACTTTCTGAGCTTTAAAGTGGCGAAAGTTCAATGGACACCAGCAAAAAGCGATGCAACCGGGAAGCAGGTAACGAACAAAATGTGGCCTATAACCATAAAGGAGCAGCCTTTATGTGCTCGTTCATTTACAAGTTTTCCGTCCAAGTAAAGTTTCAGACTTGGACTTAAGTTTGTTAGCGAAGTATTCACCCTCAGCCCTGCACATTTTCCTGCTCCTGCAGAGGATGAATACTGTGTGGAGTAATGAGAGGGGGAATTCAAACCGACATCCTGGTCTGCACGGCTTCGTGCTCCCCTGCTGCCGGTGTCGCCCAAATCTGCTCAGGTACACGCCTGCCCAGGTGGGCCCGGCAGTGGCGTTATTGCCTCTGCGACCCGAGAGCACCGTGACAGATGCTGGGTCCAACAGGAGCTGGCAGTTTGCCATGGGGAATACAAACACACACACACACACACACACAAGCATGCAGGGAGGTATCTTTGTTTTCATTTTCCTTTGCATAGGCCACTCAGAGGCCCTTATGAAAATGAAATGAAAGTAAAGGCTGCTTTGCTCTGCTCCCCTGATAATTGTCCGTTTAGCCTCCATGAGAAAAACTAGCCTGGAGCTCACATGCAGGTATACTGTTGTTTTTTGCCCAGTTCAGAACTACAGAGCGTTCGTTGCATTGACGGAAGGACTCAGTGCACCTGAATCGCTTCAACCGACCAGGACGCCACTTTCAGCTATTCCAGACCAAAAAACCGCATCACCTCATATCTAACAAAGGCTGAAAAGAAAACCCTGAAATTCTCGGTGTGGAAGAAGTGTACACACACACACACACAAGCAGGCAGAGAGGTATCTTTGTTTTCATTTTCCTTTGCATAGGCCACTCAGAGGCCCTTATGAAAATGAAATGAAAGTAAAGGCTGCTTTGCTCTGCTCCCCTGATAATTGTCCGTTTAGCCTCCATGAGAAAAACTAGCCTGGAGCTCACATGCAGGTATACTGTTGTTTTTTGCCCAGTTCAGAACTACAGAGCGTTCGTTGCATTGACGGAAGGACTCAGTGCACCTGAATCGCTTCAACCGACCAGGACGTTTTACTTTCAGCTATTCCAGACCAAAAAACCGCATCACCTCATATCTAACAAAGGCTGAAAAGAAAACCCTGAAATTCTCGGTGTGGAAGAAGTGTACACACACACACACACAAGCATGCAGGGAGGTATCTTTGTTTTCATTTTCCTTTGCATAGGCCACTCAGAGGCCCTTATGAAAATGAAATGAAAGTAAAGGCTGCTTTGCTCTGCTCCCCTGATAATTGTCCGTTTAGCCTCCATGAGAAAACTAGCCTGGAGCTCACATGCAGGTATACTGTTGTTTTTTTGCCCAGTTCAGAACTACAGAGCGTTCGTTGCATTGACGGAAGGACTCAGTGCACCTGAATCGTTTCAACCGACCAGGACGCCACTCTCATTAAAATCACATGGAAGGAAATATGACAAGTCCTACCTTACATTTTCCGTAGCTGAACCTGGTAAATGTCACCAACACGTCAAAGCCGCAAAGCACATTCACGCACGCAAGAGTCTTCATAACCGCAATGCAGTACGCAAGACAGGGTAGACGTAGAAAATCATACCTGTTTACCAAGAAACACACTAAGAATAGTGAGATTTTATAACATTAAACAACGAGGTGCATCTTTAAATCGCAGAGTAAACTTGAGTCATTTGATATCTGGGCCTGTTAGATAAGAGGCTGAATTGCACTTTCGGTGTCTTCTTAAGTTAATGAAATGCCCTCCTACCAGTACTGCAAACAAAGAGCAGTAGGAGAATAGCCATAATGAAATAGTCCAAAAGAACAATGACTGCGTATCGAAAAACTTCAGAGATAATCAAGAAAATAGCTAAATCCTGAAGAAGATAATGAAAAGTTGCACTTCAAAAGCTGCTTGAGACTTTCCCTGCTTCACACTTGTTTTTCTCCAATCTTATCCTCAGAAAATGCTGGTGAACTCAGCGCCTGACTCTGTATGTTCACAGCGCGGTAATCTTGTCCCCTTTACCCACCCATCGCCTTGAAGAGGTGCTGAAGTGTGACAGACATTTTTCTCCACCGTCCTCGGTAGGCGAAACCACTCAGTCGTTCCTGCCGCGAGAAGGACCATGAGGCACAGTCCTCTGGGTGCCGATACCATTCAGAAAATTCAAAAGAAACTTTGGGCAACTAAGTCACATGTGCAGAGGACAGAGCGGAGTGAAGGAAGAGTGACGAATAGATTGTTAGGGTACACTGGAGAGGAACAGGAGGAGCGGAGGTCTTTCAAAGGAGTCCTGACATTGTTTGAAGGCAAAGGGTCCACGTCTTGTCCTCAGGTCTTTATGTCTGATCACAGCCTCGAAGAGATTTTGTGCTTCTTCTGTGTGTGTGTGTGTGTGTGTGTGTGTGTGTGTGTGTGCGTGTGTGTGTGTGCGTGTGTGTGTGAAAAATAATTGGCCTCTTACCTGAGAAGCATGTGGCAAGAGTTGCATGAGGTGATTCTGTCAAAGGTGTGCATACGAAACTCATGGAAGTTGTTGCTGGCGTTCTCAGGATGAATGTTGGATCTAAACAAGACATAACACGCAACAAACATTAGATCGCTGAAAAATCTCAAGCCACAGCGCATACTGTCCATCGGTCATTTGGGGCACTCAGGTTTCTCCGACATGTCACTGTAAATTGATTAAAGCCTATTAACCTTAGTACCACACAGCAGTAGCACCACAGAAGCAAACTCTGGGTTCTGCGTATTTTGGTCCATTAAGACCAAAATGTGTAGGCATGCCGAGATTACTTTTTGGATTGCTTTCCCACCCACAAAGATCTGGGACCTGAAACTTGGTAGTACCTACTGTCACCACATGCTAATGCAGACAATTTCCAGTAAGTGATCTTGTTTATGACTTAAGGGCGCTCTGACCTCCAGGATTTGAGAGCGGGCTTCCAAAAAGTTTAGCATTCATGAACCATGATGTCTGGAAATGAAATCCAAAGGATGAATGATAAACAAAGGTTTCAAAAGAACAAAGCGAACCTGCTTGTTCCTTGCATTTAACTTCAGGTGTCCTTGAACGCAGCAGAGAGTTTTCAAAATAGTCTCTCCTCGCACCGTGCGACAATAAGAGACAGTAGCTTGTGGTAAGAAATGAGAGATCATTACATGATGGTCTGAATATGGGTTCAGGTCAAATGTTTAAAAAAAAGTTCTTGACTTCTTGACGACGTGATCGGTTTGGGGGTTACTGCGATAATAAACACTGACCACGAACGCCGGTTGTACTATAAGTTACAGATGAGTCCAAACGAATGAATGAAAATGACTTTGTGCTTGTTGCCTGCTTTGTTCCAATTGTTAATCAGCTCTGCTCTTTGATTAAAAAAAAATCGGTTTCAAAGCAAAAAGAAAAAATAATGTTCACTTCTAATTGCAGCCAACACACTCTTCCATGGCTAAAGTAACATTTCACTGATGCGGCTCTTTGAAGTGCGAGAGAGAGAGAGAATAGCAAGTAGACAGGCGAGGTCTGCTTGAAGTGAAAAGGTGTTCGTGGGCCCTTGGGACATGGATGCATATGTATGTGTGTGTGTGTGTGTGTGTGTGTATAAGAAAGAAAAAGAAAAGATTTGCCTGAAGCAAAACGGCCTGCTTACTTCAAATTGAGGAGGTCTTCCTTTGTTTTCGGTGCCAGAAAAGCGAGACACGATGACGTTGTTACATAAGCTTTTTTAATATGCACAGGTGCTACTTCTCAAATAATTAGTCAAACTGAAGGGCCACAACGCGTTCTCAGGAAAATAGGACAAACAAGACGGAAAAAGAAAAACAGTGCTGTCCTCGATCCTTGTACCTCCTTTAAGAAGAAAGAGGGTCTGCTTTTACCACTAAGTCAGAATAATCCAAATGAAAGACACTGGATAGGCTGCCGTGGCATGTTTCTCACATAAACAACCTGAGCTTCCTTTTTCTTCCTGTTTGACTTTGACTGGCATCTCCCAGTTCCACTCTGTGCACTGATGGATCTTTGTACGCGCCAGAGAGGCAGCCGCCTGACGTCTGAGGACTTAAAAAGTCTTATTAGGACTTTCAGGGACGTCGTCTGGACATTGAAGTTCTCGCTTTCTGTTTGCAGGGCAGTGTGTCTACCTGGCCCTGGTGGCCGCTGAATCTTAGTCAAGCAGCCGACGGCGTGCGGTTTGGAACTAAAGGCAACATGTGAGAGAACCGCTGTTCCCAGATCAGCCACTAGGCATTGCTGTGGGAGATTGTGATTACCTGGCAACATCTCTCTATTCTCCCAGGTGGTTAACTGAGGCCCCGGACGCCAATCAAGCAAAGTCCCTGTTTTCTCAGACTCGTGTCACACCACACTTCGTCTTCCTAATCCTCTCCCTGTCTTTGTGCCGTGAAAACGTTTCACCAATTTCTCTCTTTTCATTCATCTTTCTTTGTTGCGTCGTCGCCTGTATTTTCACTTTAATTGCATCTGATTGAGAGCCCCACTGCTCTTAACTAATTGTTGCTGCTGTCGCTGGCAGTTAACCTGATCTAATAACAGACATCTCAGCTCAGACTAAAGAGACCCTGGAGGACTGGGAGGATTTTGGCTTCTGTCTGTGGTGTTGTAGGGAATTATGTGCTCATCAGAGGATGTCGTGCGTGGGTAGCAGTGCAGCTATGATAATGCACAGCTGAAATTTGAATGTACATTGCGGAGTGATATCTACCAAATGTCCTTTCCTACTGTCATTAGAAGATATTTATGTTTACTGATACTGGCTTGTCATTGATAATAGTGTCTAGTTGCTGTGTTCCACATCCTCATATTTGTTTTTTGTTTTTTTTGCTGATCACATAGTGACTGAGGAAATGATCAGTACTGCACTAGTTGTCTCTGAGACGTTTGGAAGATCGGAAAAGCGCCACATAAGTGCCGTCCACTTACCCTGGTGCGCCTGGTTAATGCACACATCTTTCAGACCTTCAGTCCGGAGGCTTGTTTTTTTTAGACTTCACACTTGAGTGTCACACGTCAGATAAATTAACTTTGATAACCTGAGAAATAACGAAGCGCAGATGTTTGTTTTTCTTGCACAAATGAGCACAAATGAATGAGACTGCTTCGGAGTCGTTCGGGCGTTAATGGAGTGCTGACTTAATAGGTCTACGCTTTACAAACTTTGATATTTCATTTCTCGAAAATAGTTCTTGCACAGATTTGTATGTTGTGTGCACACGCAAAGTGGAATATTTCTGTTCCTGTCCTGATCACACTGGGGGGCCAACCTCACGGACGTGCAACGTTTTCACAGGGCTCAGTAGTTTTCCCTGCAGATGTCAGTGAGCTGTCTGTTCAATTAGACACCAAACCAGAGTCATATTCCTTCAGACTGTGTTTCTGACTCCAAAAAAACATACAATTAAAAATCTGCTACTACAGTTATACCCAATGGCACTTTGCCCCGTACAGTGTGTACCCATGCCGTGAGAGGCAGGGTGGTTGGCGGCGTATCTGAGGGACCATCGGTCCAGGTTATACTCGGCTCCGTCAGCGAAATACTATAGCTCCACTCTTCATTCGGGTGAATTTGGATCCGGTTCAGGGTGAGGACTGGTTGATTCAGTTTAACTACCCACATCTGATGCTTAACTTAAAGTCAAGCAGTTATGTTCTCCGGGTATAAAGTACTGAGTGATTATAAAATACTCTACAATACTGGATTCAGTAGACTTGAAATTTTCGCTCTGCTGTCTCCTCAGGCACAAGTTGAAGGGGTTTATTTCGTTGCCGTGTGCAATTTTTCTGTTTTAAAGTTAGCGTGCAATCTTTGTATCTGCCCATCTTTGCGTCATGGGGTCGTGTGTCGTAAACCATCAAGTGGCCCAACCTGAAGAACGGGACGGGCGATGTGTTACTTTTTGATGCTGTGACAAAATACAGCTGAGAAAACGAGACACACACATACACAGAAAAGACACACTCACATGGCCATGCCAAACTGCTCCAGCCACTTCTTTTTCAGCTCTTTGGTCTTGAAGAAGAATTCAAATCCGCTCTGGCCCTGGTTGTGAGTGAGGTAGAATCCGTAGGACCACTGCAGCAGCAAAGAGAAACACACACGTCTGAGACAGTAAATACAACGACGGCGAATAAATCGACTGAGCGAAAGACAAACGGAGCAGGAGGTGGCAGGAGCTGAGCGAGACAGGATGCAGAGAGACAGATGGAGACAAAGAGATGCAAAATGAAAGAGGGACGCCTCGGGGAGAGTAAACACAAAGGCTGAGGGGTTGAAGGGCGGCAGAACTGACACGCAGACGAAACAGAGAGAGAGAGAGAGAGCATGAAGGAGGAGAGGAAGCGAGTGCGAGGTAGCTGTGCCATATACCTGCCGGGCATCAGACAGCAGGCAGAGGCGCAAGGAGCGAGTGGGCCTGTAATCAGCTACCATCGCCCGCTTCAGAGGTGAAATATCAGCCTATTAGCCTCTGTGTCAACACATGCCTGCTTTTTTCAAAAGCACGACTAAACAGATGCTTCCGAGATGCACTTTTTATGGCTTCATCAGCTCCGAAGGCTAAAAAAATGCCAAGCTCACAGTGCTGTCAGGGAGGCGCCGCCGCTCGGCTTTTTTCCTTGAAAGAGAGGAGAAAAGGAAAGCAGCGCTCCACAGGGGCATTCCCAGGGGGCACAAAGGCTTACGCTCAGCACAGATATCGTCTAGCTACCAATTTGTACAGAGAGGGAGGAGGTGTTTCTCTGCGTTGTCTGTCTGTTTTGGTCTTTTACTGATAACGTAACGAATCTCTGTGCTGACCCTCCTGAAATACAGTCTGTCTGACCTTCGCTCGTGTGTATCACCATGTGGGTCAATGTGCACGAGTGAACCCTAAGGTAATGATGAACGAGCTTGTTAGCATACCGCTATCTGTTGACACATCCAACAGACACTGAGCTACGTAACCATTCATTTGGAGCCGTGGCTCCGACACATCTAAGTCGGTACTCCCTCTCTCTTAGCTCTGTTTTTGGTCTCCGCCGGCTCCAGAGGGAAACCGTTCACCAGGCATTCGTTACGTAGGCCGTCTGCAGTCCGGTGCTGTGAGGGTCGCGTACGGTGGCCTTTCACAGTTTGTTTTGCTGGAAAAAATGAGGCTATGAGAGGTGCTAGAATGAAACGCTCCGTGGGGCTGAGGCGAGCGGCGGAGTCGGGGGACGTTTCAGATTTTGGGTTTGTCACTGCGAGCGACGCTTTACAAACTTGGCGCAGTCATTTGGTGTTTTGTTATTATAAAAATATCGATTGTAGCAGCTTTAAACTGAGACTGAAACACACGGGAGGCTCTCATACTTGCTCTTGCAAAGGCTCAAACTGGCTTCGGTACATAACGAGTCCGTCGCTTTAGAAACTGTTTGGTTTTGCCGCCGGCCGACTTGCATGTAAATGTGATCATTTAACTCGTGTGTGTGATGAAGGGTCTTATTGCTGCTCCCTTCTGACAGCCACCGCCATCTTTGGCATTTCCATAATAAATATGTCATCAAACAAACTGCTTCATATCCATCATGTCAGAGGAGAATGACACTGAGGTGGCTGCGTGAAAAAGTAACTACACAAGCCCACATGAGTCCGAGCCTACTAATGTCTGCTCTTTACAACATCATTATTACCCAAATCATGGTTTCCTGGCACGCCTTAGATATCATTCCTCATTATGATTGGCGGTATTTTTCCCCACTTGGCACTTAGTATTCACTGTGTGTGTGTGTGTGTGTGTGTGTGTGTGTGTGTGTGTGCGTGTAGTCAGGCCCTAAACAAGGTTTAATGATAACGCCATCTGGGAGGAGGCAGACTGTTCTCGCCTGCCACTGTTTCAGTATGATGCTGGTAAACGAACGAGACAACGTAAAACATGTGCCGGAGCGAGCATCTACCAAATTATTTAAGACGCTTTTCTGGTGATTACTCTGTTGTTTGTTTTGTGAGCCGGAAAGATTTTTGCGTGTAGTTCGTTTTAAGATGCAGAGCACAAAAGGCAGCAGTGGGGTGTGCGGGTCGGTACAGATGTTTATACAGTACGGACAAGAAGCAACTTAACTCAATTTTTACTTGATCTTATGAAGCTGCATTTATGATAAATTGTTATGGCTGCTCATTATACTGAAGTAGAGCTGTTAATTGGTTTGTCAGGAGTCCAACGTGGTTTTCTGAGCTAATGAACGCAGCAGAGTGAGACTTCCCTCCATTATGGCTGATTGGGTGTTATATGAAAAGCTCCTTTTGTTCTTTTTACCTTACAGTAAGTAATAATAAGTAAGTTTGGTTATGATTTTATCATATACATTGTTCATTGTATTATCTCATCATTTTGACATGCTGTACATGATTGCAGCAGCTAAACAATGAAGGTAAGAACTTGCTCACTACGTCGTTCGATTCCTATTAGGGTGGATTCCACGCTGCATGCAGCCCTGGGTGAAATTAAACGTCATCGGAAGCTGTTTTAGCTGTTACAAAGACACTGCAAATCCCAGCCCAAAGAGGGTTATTGCTTTTTGATAATGGGGATAACACACCATAACAGCAAAGGCTAAATATTGAAGACATGTTTCCTTTTTCAGTAAGTGAATTGAATGATCGTGGATTGAAAGTGACCCCACCCGAGAAATCAAAGAGTCCGTGTTCTAGACAAAAACAATAAAATTAGAGGTGTGAATCACACCTCCCTCTCGGCTGTGACGTCTCTGGACTAAGAGGTGTCAACTGTGGAAATAAACCATCGGGCTGTCAGACTTAGAGGAACATTTTTTTCAGTGGATTTAAGCTAAGGGCTCATTTTTGAGCGCAGCACATAGAGCAAGCCTGTGGTCTGTGAGGCGGGCAGAAAGAAAAGCTACCGGTTTTCTTTCTTTTCGACTTCAGCTTGGTTTAATTGAAGTAACGTTTGTGTTAATGCTTCTGCACGTGTGAGGTGAAACCTCATCACTGAGGCCTCACCAAAAGTGGAACTGATTTACTCTCCTGGAGGCCAAAGGGAAATGTTCCCTAATAAAAAAACAGAACTCACTGAGCGATGGGCCAATGTCTTTTTCCAATGCGTCGACCACCGTGTGTCTCTACTGCTGACGTCTGTCTGAATCGGTGCTGCGGTGTGATATATTTCTGTGATGTGACGCACCGCGTCTGACTTTCCCGGACCTGCAGTTAAATTCCCTGACCTCTCCTATGCCTCTCAAGCTTCTACTCTTGAAACGCCATGAGAATATACCGACTCTGTGTGCAATTAGCAAGGCTAACAATCATTTAAACAGCAGACCTTTCTTAGCGAGGTTACTTTGACCTGTAGAAAAAAACAAGATGTAGCTAGGTGTAACGGACAGAGCCGTGTTAGTTCCTGGTTGCCCGGGAAACAGAGCCATCATTAATGTCGTTGGCTTTTGAGTCTGAATGTCTGCAGTGACAAACGAAACACTCAGCAAATAAATCAACGGAAAATTGACTGGCAGATATTTTTGATAGATGATTAATCATTTCAGTCCGTTTTTAAGCTTAAATGTAAAGAATTCACTGGTCCCAGATTCTCAAATTGTGTGGTTTTCTTCGTCGTCTTTGACGCTAGACTTAATGTCTTTGGGTTTTGGACAAAACGTGCAATTTCATTTTGTAAGCTTGGGCTGGGGCAAACTATAGGAAATGACAATGGCCGTTTTCCTGATTTTATGGCATTTTATAGAAAAAAAAACGACTAATCGATGGATCAAGAAAATAATCTACACAACTATCCCCAGAGAAAATAATCCTTGGTCGCGGCCCTAGTCTACTTGGCAGCTTCGCAGAGGCTGACGTCACTGAGGCAGCAGAGCGTCAGGTTAATCCTAACCTAAAGAAAGTGTTTCATGCCTCAGGATGAACCACCCCACAGCTATCCTCAGAGAGAGCATTTTCGCCGGCACAGCTCCTTGAGGATGACCCAATCACACAATAACAGGTAGGCGGTGTCCCCACAGAAACCCCGTCTGTCTGTGTGCAGACCTTTCGGTTCTCCTTGTCCGACGTGGGGTTGTTGGTGACCTTGAAGAGGTGCAGGTCGATCACCTCTTTCATCTCGTAGTTGTCTCCCCGCCGCTTGCAAACGATCACGGCAGCATCGAACAGGAAGATGTGCCTGCGGTTCAGACAGCATAATGTCAGAGACACAAAGTCACTGAAAGCAGACGCCATGCTCCAGCTGATGCTTTTTCACGTTACTCTGGAAATCACTGTGTCACATACATTACTTGAGGTCCATGCTCTTAAACTAAAAGCTACAGTGTGCATTATTTCTGACACAGTTATAGCCATAAAACTGACTTATTATACAGTATGAGCCGGTGTTTGTCTGTAACTCTGTGGGGTCATAACTCAATACCCCCGTGTCCTGATATTGCACTTTTAACAAGATTTTGGAAATTCTTTATATTCTGTGTGTCAGAAAAGTCTGCTTCTCCAGTTCCTGTGTTGGCTTTAGAGATATTTGCGTCAGGCTCGAGGCAACTGTTGTGCTAAGACACAGCAGACGGCTCATCAAGGTGGGTGACGAGTGTAATCCTGGAGACCCAGGGCGAGCCTAACAATGCATTTTCTGTGTAGATTCACTTGTACCTGACCAACAACAATGTTTGCAAATGAAGTTTAGTCTATTGGTGGGATGAAAAACAACACGTAAGAAAAACGTACCACCGGTCGGTTGTTGTTCAGGAGCATCAAGAGCACGAGCTAAAGGCTAGAAATGCGACATGCGCCGTGTACTGAATTCACAACAAACAGCACTTTGGCTTGAAGAAACACATGCTCTGGTAGTTTTCCGACCACAGCGCCTGATCCAAGCCAAGCTGCAGTCAGTCACTCAGTCATTCAGTCAGCCAGCGTGTCAACCTGACATCTCACCTGTCCTGTTTAGCTCGTTTGTCCACTGAGGCCACCCGCACCTCCCCGTCACCTTTGGGTCTCCCGTATGTACTCAGAGACTGATTCTACAGGAGGAGAAAGAGAAAGACGGTGAGCTGTCAGGAATAAAAACCTTTTCAGGACTATTTGAAGTTGAGATCAGCTTCTCATTATCTGGAGGAATCGTGTGGCTCACCAGGTTTTCGATGGATTTCTGATACTGATCTATTTCCCTCAACGTCTCATTGTCCCGCTTGACTTCGTTTACGTACTGAGCCAAGTCCTGTAAACATATCGGAAAACAAAGTCTTTCCTTTTAGTTTGGTTTCATTTAGACGAACACACATTTACCCTCAGAAGCTTTAAATTGCTATGTATTATTTTGCTCATTACGTGCTAAAGTGCGGCAGCAAATATGAGATTAAAGTCTTCCAGTTTCACAATTCTCTTTCGTTTTTGGTTTCCTTAAAAGTAACCCCAGCTGACATGGGCTTGCAAAATCCTACTGTAAATGACGCGGGGCTATATAAATAAATTTGACTGACTAAAAACAGCACTCTCAGCTTTCAACCGAACAGCTTTTTAGGGTTACGTATAAAAGCTGCATTCAACGGAGGATTCATTTATTCATGTGTAGTCCAAAGTAGCTCGGAAATGTTCGGTTATGAGGTACCACGGGCTTTCGCAGCAGGCTGGGAGTACGACATTAGATAGAGGGAAAAAAATGAGCTAGAAAAAATAATAATCAAACTGGCTGTTATGGTTAATAAAAAACTTTTAAAAAATTAAACGATTACTTCCATGTTACAACAAGCCATAAGTCGTAACGTTGGCCCAGCGATGGACCTTTGACTGCTGGGAACGAGTCCAGCCCTCAGTCATCCTGAAAAGGGTGTGTGGAAATGAAATGGACTGGTTATGGTCCCGACGTAACCTCTTATATCTTTTCTTGAGAAAAAACAACAACAGAAAAAAAACTGTATTTTATCAGTCAACCGTTAAAGTGAGATGTTCAGCTCTACAGCTACTGCATGTTGAGCTTAGTCAGCATTATGGGATCCCTGTTTCCCTGAAGGACGTCCGGTAGCTCTCGATGCTGTCCCTCAACACTTCTTAGCCGTTTGAAGGCAAATGACAACCAAGCTCTGTTGTTGGACGCATCTGCAACAGGTATTGGGAATCTTGTTCTCTCCTCTCTGGTCTGTCAACCTTTTCAGGAAGACATACTTACACCTTCAGCCTTATCCCTTTGCTCTACTTTTATTGGAAATATCTGTTGGGATCGGGTCACACACAAGTTGTACACACAGGTTACACTGTCGGTCAACGTAAAAAGTACCTTCATGGCGTCCAGTGCCATCCGCAGATTGCACTTGTCTGTGGCATCATGAGTGTGTTTCACCAGCTCCTATTGGACAGAAACAAATCACACACAGGTACCCAGGTTTGCTACGGTGACACTTTTTTTATACTGTAGAGCAAAACTGAGCTGCTCTATCACCCAATGGATTAAAAAGAAATGAGATTCTATTCTCGAGAGGTAGAATTGTCACTGTCCTTTCAAAGCCACGTATCTCCAAAATGTCAACTTTTCCTGAGCCATGGTTTCTGCACTGTGATGATGCATTTTTATTAGTGTTTTATTGAGATTAGGGAGCAGGAAGATTTTCTCAGCCCATAAAGAAACAGGAGTCAAGGTCCACATCCAGAGTCCCGTCTGTGGTTCAGGCAACAACTGCTCTTTGGTTCAGGTTCGGGAAAGATGGCGGTTTTGGTTCGATGTCAACAAACAGGTTGTGTCTGAAGTCACTGTGAACTTTTTCTGCATTAATACCGGACCAGGATCTTTCCCGAACCCGAACCAGCTGCTGTGAGAGTCTGAACAGAACCGTAAACCACTTTGATGATGCTGGCGTCGCTACAGGTGGATGTTGTGCTGCAGGATCAGATATTTTGGTGGAAAACAAACATGTTGCCAGTCAACATTTTACTGATCAACTTATTTGTGAAGTAAACCACCAACATTTCCTCATTACATTGACAGAAACCATGATCCGGTCACCATTGTGTTTCCTTCTAAACAGATTTGCTGTTGCAAATGAGTTGGATATGAACCTAATTTCTTGGGGACTGGGATGAAAGAAACACAAAAGCTTTAGTGTTTTCCTGAAAAGTTCAAAATCACCAAATTCTGAGCTGCATGGTTTTCAAAGGACAGTAACAGTATGTAAACATGAAGAGAAGGCTATCTGCCAATCACAAGCCACCAACAAATGGCAGACACGAAAACATAACGCTGTGGCTCTAGATATGAAATGAAAAACGGTGACTGCGAACAGAATGCTGTCCTGACCTAAATCAGATAGTGTGTGTGTGTGTGTGTGTGTGTGTGCGTGTGTGTGTGTCTGTGTGTGTGTGTGTGCGCACTCATCTATGTGCAGGATAAGTTTGTGCTAGTATGTATCTGAAATTGCTTGCCAATGCCTGGCTGCAGCGTAAACAAGACATCTAGACCTCAGCACCGGAGGATAAGGAAGGATGCCATGCATGTCCTTCATACAGGTCCATACAAACTGCCTCCACACACACACACACACACACACACACGTACACACACACACGCACGCCGGCACAGACACGCACACGCGCACCGAGCCGCCAAGGGAGATATATATGTCTTCTTGGCACTGCTCAAATCCCTGGTGTCAGTCAAGCTCAACCTGGGCATTATTATCACTAGCAAGACGACAGAGTCCTATTTATCAAGCCTCGCTCCCACCTCCGCGCACCCACAGAGATACAGAGGAAGGGGGTGGTCGCGCCGATAGCCGGGGCCACACATGGCGGACTCATTGAGGGAGACGTGTTCGGGGGGGAGGAGAAATGATGAGCGGCGGCGGCGAGGAAGAAAGAGAGGGAGAGATTGATGACAACCAAAAGACAGAAAGAGAGAGAGAGAGGAACTCGGGGAGCGGGAGGATGTGACAAGACATTAGTTGTACAGATTCTGGCTGTCACCATGTGGGAAAGTAACCCAGCGGATGCTTTATTCGCTGCAGCTAGCTATTACCCGGCTGCTCGGCAGGGATCTTGGCCCATGTTGACACAACAGAATCACTTTGTTCCTACGGAGTTTTTTTTTGTTGCTTTTGACGGGACATTTGTGTTGCTCGCACACACGAGGGGGGAGGATCAGAGCGTTTCAAAGAGCCTAATTTAAGAGTTTTTACGGAAAGCCCTGTTGAAAACAGCTCGTTTGCCTGAACAAAACGAGCGAAGGCTGCGGAACTACAAATGAGCACCTCAATGAAAGAATGCAGCACGCGTGGCTTCTACTTAAAGGCACTTTGGTCTATTAAATCTGCTGTGGACAAGCTCCTTCAGATCCTTCGTTCATTAGCGAAGTTAATATTCGCTGATGAAACCTGCAGCACGCGCTCTGCTGCAAACCAAACTTGTGCCTCACAGACAGGTGTGTATACTGTGGAAACAGAGAAAGGCCTTTTTAATTAGAGTTTTATCAGCAACACCCAATATTAAAAACCACCGACCTGCCAGAACTGAAATGTACTTTGATGTGTGGCGTTTGAATTCCACTTTTTGGAAATTTCCAGGGGATAATTTCAACTTTTCTTTTTTTTTTTTTTAATAAAGCTTTTCACACATTCAGCTCTTCCTGGTTCAATTTTGTATTTTTCATCTTTCATCGTTTTTAGATACAAAAATGACCAATCTGAATCTGAGGGTGCTTTCTGTCTGAACTTGAAACTGAAATTACCTTTTGAATGTTTAAAGAGGGGAAACCGCATTCGTTTGGACAGATGGTTCTCAAAGTAAAATATTTTAATAATTCACATTTCAACATTAAATAGTGATCAAATTCCACAAACAGCTGTTCCGGTGCTTTCAAGTTTTTTTTTGCCTTTTGTTTCCATTTGAAGCCTCCTGAATCTGACCATCCTGCACTCACTGGTTCAACATTATCATACACACAATTCACGAAAATAAATTCCCACCTAAACACACACACACACACACACACACACTTATACACACAGTGCACATCGCAGTGTGACCTGTGTGACTCGTCCTGAGGGATGAGTGTATAGTGTGTGTGTGTGTATCAGGCCGCAACGATCGGCCATGCTTACACACATACAGGGAACAACTTCCCGCCGACTTTGGTGTGAGTTTCCACGGCCTCAGTGCAGCTCCACAGTCAGATTCTGTCTCTGTGTGGCTGTTTGTCCTGTCCTGCCTGCTGCTCTCTCTCTCTCCCTCTCTCTCTGTCACTCTCTCCCTCTCTCCCTCTCTCTCTCTCTCTCCCTTTCAGCCCTCACTTTATTCATTCTCTATTGATTGTCTCGATCAGGCGACAGCGATGTGGGGGTCATTTCAGACTGACAGCCGTAAAGGAGCTACAGAAATAGACGAGAGGAGTCTCAGAGGCTGAAGGACGGAGGCAGAGGGGGAACCAAACGTGGACAACGGCGCCCCTGGTGGAGGTCTGGGGTAGTGACAGGGAGTCCTCTTGCTCACGCAGTCTGATTGGCAGTGACGGAGCCTTTAATGAACCAAAAACTCCCCGATGTGGCTCTGTCACTCACCGACAGTCACCAATGAAGACTTTTAACTCCAAGTTTCTTCCCGGCTTTCATCCTTTACAGTGACAGAAACTGACATCACATGCAGCTGAGTTTTGGAGGAAATACATGGTGACAGATGAGCACCGACAGCTTATTACACAGCTGGTTACGCACAGAGGTGGAAGAGGTGCTGAGATCCTTTGCCTAAGTAAACAAAGTAATATCACAGCGTAAAAACACTCAAAAGTTTACTTTTATCAGCAAAATAAAGGTCCTCCTTATGCTGAATCACCCCTTTCATACACACACACACATATATATATGTGTGTATATATAAAGAGTTCACGTTGATGTTTTCACCGAGAACATGAAGCCACACCAGGAAATGATCACGTCTCGAGTCGAGCTTCATTGACTGACTTTCTATGCAGATGTTTAGCGCTTTGTTTAGCACCTTTTAAACTGCCCTTGCCCTACACGCATGGTATCCAGCACAAACCCGGCTGCGAGTGTGACTTTCTCAATTTAACAAACTGTTAAAAGCTGCCAGGACACAAAACTACAAGAAAAACGACAGAGGCACCTGTAAAAAAAAAGTACAAATCTTTCGTGATAATCGCTCAAAATGTTACTATGAACCAGATCGATGTTGAAGAACAGACACAAATAGCGCAGAAAAATGGAAGATAAAAAACTATGACACAGTCTATTTACACGTAACGTATCCCGACTGGGTTTCGTGAGAGTCTACGTCAGTCCGTAAATCACCGTACCTGCAGGAGGAGGTGGTACTTTAAGACTCGCTGCATCGGAACCACCAGTAGATCCCTTAGTGTGAACTTGCCATAGTTGGCTCTCTTTGAACACTCCTGTACAGACACAGCAAACAGAACTAATCAATAGATTATCTCATGAATTACATGTACATACATATATACATACATATGTATAGAAAAGCAGTCGGTGACAGTGCAGAGTTTGCCCAGTTTCTCCTGAACGGGTCCGGATTGTTTTCATTGGGGCTGTTAATGAAAAACGAGCCGAATCTAACATTTTTCACAACAGGGAGCAAACTACTGACGCTTCATGGAAAACTTTACAGTAATACACAGCATGCTGTCAGCCGTGGTGCCGTCACCTGCAGCGCCTCTGGTCACCACCGGAGGGCATTCTCTGACCACTCTGAGATGTTGAGAAATAAACACTCGTCACCGTGGCTGTAAAGCCCGATCAATCTGTCTTTTATTACGGTCACACGCGAAACGTTTACCTCCAGCTTCATGCGTACGTCCTCCCTGTCTTTGCTGATGTTATCCAGAGTGGCGATGGCGGACTCCACGTGGCTGCAGTATTTCCCGTAGATCAACAACCTGGAACAGATGTTCAAGTGGAGAAACTGAGCTGGCAGACACATCATTTTCTAAACAGAGCAAAAAGCTCAATCTGAACCCATGTTAGCAGTGTGAGAGAAACACAGGCCTGTTTCCTATTCATCTAAACGTGCGGCACAAAAGACCCGCCGTCCTTGGTAACCTACGTTGATTTAACAATTTTTTAGGTCTTCCGTGGACATAATCGTCATCATCATCATCATCATCATCATCATCATAATAATACTCTTTATAGTTTTTAGAGCACTTTTCAAAACTTAAGTTACAGCGTGCTGCAACAAGGCCACAGAGACAGAACCAACTCAGTGATGTGAGATCAAATGATTAAATGGAGATTGAACCTGAAAACAAAGACCAATGAAATAAAGCAGAAAAACAAGGATAGGCTCTCTGATAAAAGTAGGTTTTAAGAAGGGACTTCAAAGATGATACTGACTCGACCGGCCTGAGTTCCTCAGGCAGGAAATCAGGCTCTGTCCCCTTCAGTTTTCTGCTGGGTCTCTGGAAGCCCTGACGAAAGCCCTCTGCCTGAGGATCTCGGACTACATACTGGCTCAGGTGGGGCTAAAAAGGCATCGACGCAACTGGGAGAGGGGCCACGGAGGGGCTTGAGAGTGATCGGTGAGATCCCAAAATCTGTTCTGAAACCCACCGGCAGCCAGTTACAGAAGCCGAAACAGGAGCAATGTGGTCACGCCTCTTGGTTCTGGTTCTGGCAGCTGAGTTCTGAACAGTCTGAAGATGATCAACAGATTTTTGGCTAAGACAACTAGTGGACTGTAGGACTGTCCGGGGTGTTCAGTGGAAGACAACCAATGGAGAAGGAGGAGAGGTTACGGAGTGTGAACTGTACCTCTCTTTGAAAGTGATGAAGATCTGGAAAAGGTTCTGGGCACTTCTGTGGTGGACCGAGTCTTGGATTTCCAGCAGTAAACATTTGTGAACTTTGACCAGGTCCTGAAACACAACGGCAGACGAGCTTGAGTCTCGTCACTTTCACTCATTCACAGCATTAAAAAGAGGAGTAATGTCAGAGGATAACCAGTGGATAAACTCAGACCGGTGAAGCCTCCGATTAGCTTCGGCTAAAGTGTAGAATTTGCTGTGTTTTTGCACATTAAGAGGATGGCGGCATTGGAAAGGGCTCTTTTAATGTCCAGCACGAACAGGAGGACTGAGTGCAGCACGATAAACTGGTTCCAGTGCTCATATGGGTTCATACCACCATTGTTAAGACAGACTTGAACAAACGTGAACCTGTAATTTTCTGATTTATGAAATGAGAAGTATATTGAAAAATGCTCTTCACAATAAACGCTAATCCTCCAATAAATGTCTTGCTTCGTCCGACCAGCCGTCCACAACCCCAGGACATCCAGCTCATTATCACAACTGCACAGGTGAGAAGCTGGTTGACGCATTGACTTGAAAAACGACTGACAATGGCTCCACTTTCATCTGAATCTCAACATTAACTAAACATTGATATCCTGAACCTGGAGACCACATAATGGCCTCATTTTCTCTTTCAGCTTTGTTTCACAGCCTGTTGGATTATTACACTGTATAGCACGAGCCAGTGACTTACCGGGATATTCACAAAGACCTTCTCCATCTCGACCGTGGATAAAAACATGGTGAGGGGCGTCATAAAGTGCTGCAGAGGAAAGAGAGAGAGGATGCAAGTGAATGAGGCTCGTCCCTCCGGACTGCCAGTGAGAAAGTCAATTTGCGAGAAGCTATAATATTACGGGGGCCAAGTTGCAAAGAGCTGCAGTCAGCAAAAACAAGGAGATCTGTCTGGGTCACAACACTAATCTCATTTTCAGAGTTTGGAATTTAATGATTTCCTCTCCGAAGACTCCCGCCAAATAGTCACCTCTACATCTCAAAGGAGCGGCCGAGCACAAACTAAATTCCAACATCCACTTCGTATCGAAAGTCATCTACCGAGATACTCCGCTGGGAAATCAGGCAAGGTCCTTTTCCAGACGTGGACGTGCACCAGAGGGAGAAGACAAGTAGCGAGAGACGGCGGGTCCTCCCACAGTCCTGGAAAAGTGCAGGGCAAGGCGGAAAACCTCCACAACAAAGAGGCTTTGCTCGGAGTTTCGGTCTTTTGGTGCAGTTTCTCCTACGCAGCGCTCGGACTTTACCCAGCGCTAATTTCAAAACTAAAAATGCATTCGTTCCCTCTTTTCCCACTGGGAGTAGAGATGTCTTACACTACTCATTACTTTGAACATCATACCCCAAAGCTGGTGATTGCGGTCGGCCAGTTTTACAGTTTCTCGTGTTGCAGCTGACGAGGAGGCCAAAGTGCTTCCTCGTGCTCTTCTCACCCTTTTACTGCACGAAATCAAAGGAGCGCGGCGACGTCCACCCAGAGGAAGTTAACTGAACTTACATTTTTAGCCCCATTCAACTCGGACAACGGAGGATAATTTAGTCTCTTTCGGATGTTCAGGGCGAAATAACAGTTATAGTTATGATTGTGATAAGTGCCATTACTTATGACCTACTCTGTGGTAAGTCTGCACGTACTTAGGCCTGTCAAGGGGGCTGAGAGAAAAACCACACTGCTGTATGTTCCTGACTTCATCCAGTGGGGTTTTTGTACGGACTGATGTTAGCACTGCTAGTTCCCACAGATTTCTGCCTCTGAGCAGACCCAATCGCAGCGCGGACGTCAGTTCACCACACTTCGGCATGTGCGGGGGACCCACTCGGTCCAACCCACTTCATGAGGTCGCAAGATAAATCTAAAGGGCCGAGAGATTATTGACGTGACAGGACAAAGGAGAAATAGTGTTCTGCTACACTAATAAAGGTTCTTTTCTTCTGACGGGTTAAGAGGAGAAAGTCACTCCCTAGTTCATCTGCTCACAACTCATGGACATAATGGACCTGTGATGGGGGGTCACAAGCAGACAGGGCTTTACTTTAAGGGGTAAAGGGGTAAACCGCTAATCCAAGTAACATTATTTAGAAGATTTAAGAAGATCGAGCAACGAATCTACCCACAGACAGACTGTACGGCTTTTGGGCTTAAGTGAAAGATAAGTGAAAATCTTTCACTTTTACTCCCAAGCTGAAGAATAAAAACTACTTATTTACCAAAGTTGTTCAAACTTAAAAAGTCTCTGGTCTGACAAGTCGTTGGGGAGTGGATCCTCGATGACTGCAGCAGAAAACAGAGCCCCGCACGCCCACGTTTTCTGTCTGGTAATAGCAACTATAATAATAATCATAATAAGAAGACACGAGCTGAAGCTGTATCATTGAGAACAGGGTGGTTTCAGTCTGCTATTTGCATTTGAACATTTGATAGGATGTTGCGCCACTTTTTCTCGTTCCTCGTCCGGCAGCGGCAGAACGTCTGACAGCTGAACGTAGTTTCCATTTCACACAGTTTCCTGCGATTTCATCTCTCTTTCTGTAGCTGTACATTATTATTATATGTCAGACTGTCGGTCAGTATTCCTGCAAGATTTAAAGATTTCACACAACTAACAAGGGCTTTTTGAAATAACAACAGTTCTCTGTGTTCTTAAATTCCCACTGAATAAACTCTAGGATTCTTTAAGAGAATCTACAACATGGCAGATGGAGTCACTTGATGAATGCGTCCTATTGCTCACACTTTTACATGTTTCCATGTAACATGGTGGATCACATCAAAAATCATCTACTGAAACAAATGAGAATGGAGATTAGATTGAACATGTGCTTATTTAGTTCTTAGTTTGTTGGTTAATCCACACAAGAGTTTGATAATCTGCATAAATTTACAGCAAAAATGTTCAGAGCAAAGCCCAACGGCAGGTCAGTCTGTCAGTACCTTCTCTATAGACTCCAGGGTCTCAGTGTATTTCTCCTCAGTCTGCTTGATCTCTGTTAAACAGCAGCTCCTGATGTCAGTCTCCGCCTGCTTGTGAAACGCCTACACACACACACACACACACACACACACACACAGAGGTTCAGGTTCACACATTCTAGCTGGATAGTCTGTGCCTCAGTACCGGCACTTTTTTATGAACCGAATCATTTTTAATGTGTATTGTGAAAATACAGTTAACTTCATAAATTCAGAGCAGCTGCAGGTTTCAATATTTGCAAGAATTTGGACCAAAAACACCCAATTCAAAACATACGGTATGAATATATATATATGATATAACTATTCTTAGGGGCTTTAAATCTAAAGAATTTAAGACTTAATCAGCACTTCAAAGTCACACAGATACTTTGAATATCATGATTATTTTTTCTGATCTGTACAAAATAGTAAACATTCACAAGCTTTGTAGCTTAAAGCTCCATAAGGTCATTTTACGTACTGGCAACCCAAAAGGAACCTTTTCTCTGGACTTCCATGGCCAGGTACACGAAACATAAATGTACCAAGCCTTTGTTCCAGTTTATTCACTAGAGTCACGCTCACATTAAAAATGCTACACCGACATTTTGCACAAAACAATCTCGATATCGATCTTCTTATCGATCTCTCGGCAAACTGAGAGAAAATTTCCCAAAACTTGCAACTCTTTCTATAACTGGCGTCAAGCGGTCGACACCTGCATCACCGAGGCGCAGCAAAGATGTGAGTGAGTGAGAGGAGGACTGACCGGAGGAGGGAGGGCTTCCGTCTTCATCAGGTCCTCGTAGATCTCTCCGCCCTCTTCGTCATCATACACGCAGTCGTACAGATCCTCCTCATCCTCCACCCCGTTCTCACTGCAGCACACATCACAGAGCACGGTGGCGACATTACATTACATCACGCCGCTGTTTGAGCCTGAGTTTTACGGCGAGAGTCTTCACGACAACCGCGTGAAGGGTTCACACAAAAACACACACTCTTCTGCTTTAACAGACGTGGTTTTTAATACGATACTACAAATCTGGTTAGTCAGGGACAACATGTAATCCACAGCTGCGAGAGTGGCTCAGGAACACACACACACACACACACACACACACACGAGCAAAAACTTTAATGTGCGACGCCACAGGCCTGTTCTGTCTGCTCGCCCCTTATCAACCGGGCTAACATGACACGACTCAGTGTGTGTTTGTGCTTTTCCTATGTGTGTCTTAGTCCTCATGTCCTGGTTCAGACGCTCTGACTGCTGGATCTGAGTTTAAAGGCCCTGAGAACTTGTTTTTCTGGTGAACTTCATCTTATGTCGGGGGGGTGTTTTTTGCTAAAACCAGAACACTTTTGGTTCTTGGGGGAATCAGGGAACTTTTGGTTCTTTTCCGTGGCCACAGCCACACCAGGGCCGTTGTATTGAGGGGAACAGTGGAACTAAGTACCCACCATGACTACAACATCATGTCAAGTAGTAACTGTGGACTTCTGATGACTTTACCTGAGTGTTTTCATCTGTTTTACTTTTGTGTTCCCAAACATTATATGCATACACACATAAACCTTCACTAGTATCAGAGTTATCATTTAACATTGCTCCGTGCGTCTTCAGACCAGTCAGTCCGTTTGAATACGGAGGACACGGTTTTCATCATCTCATCCGTCTTCTTTCTGCTTCCTCTCTGAGGCAGCAGTCTGCACAGCTGCACCTGCACCTGCACCCGTTGGAATCTAATTCACCTTAACCCTGTCAATAAAACATGAATCCTGTGATTTGATTTAACTGGTTCTGAGTTACAGAAACACAACAATCCTTTCTCAGTGTGGGGGCTCGGGGTAGATGTCTTAATAGTAAAGCTGCAATTTTGACAGTTAAGCCCCCTAAAAAGTCATTCCTGGAGATGTTTTTCCAACTCTATTGTTACTTATTTGGTCACGGAAATCCAACTTTATGGAGAAATACTTTAAAGTAAGTAAGTCTTTAAAGTACTGTCCAGACATCACGAAACGCCAGTACACAAGTTCAATGTCCCACTGCTTTGTAAATGTGCAGCAGCAAAAAGACTGTACCGTTCAATAAAATTCCCACATGCACCTGTTTCAGCCACTCGCTGGCGGCCACCTCAGTGCCTCCGCTAAATGACTGGACTTTCTCAAGGCATCGAGAGGCAGCAACTCCCGAGCTGCTGCTGCTGCTGCTGCATCAAGCTGAATTCAGCTCATGACAGACTGAAGAGAGGCAGGTCAGGTAATACGAAGAATTTAACCTTCATCTAATGTAATCTTTGCTCTGTTAAACACATAATGAGAACTCCAAGAATCCTCCAGGGAGCTGCCAGCGCTAAACATAGACCAGAGCACCACGTCAAAGCAAGGCCCCCACAAAGTATTTTAACTGGAAGATTTTCTGTCTCCGCTGACGTACATTACAGCGGCACTGCCCTTTCCCCCCATGTCTGTTAATGGTTCCTGCTCAAAGGACCAGTGTGTAGGATTTAGTGGCATCTAGCGGCGGGCTTGCAGATTGCAGACAACTGGGCGCCCCTCCCTTTCCGTGCCGGCAGGAGGTGATGTAGAAACGCTCAGAAAGGCCCTCTCTGGAGCCAGTGTACGGTTTGTCCGTCATGGGGCTTCCGTAGAAACATGGCGGGCTGAAGGGCTCGTTCTGAGACAACGAAAACACAACAGTTCTCGGCTTCAGGTGATTATACGCTGATGAAGTCATAATCATGAATATTATTTTCCGTTTCTGCCGACAGATCCCTCTAAATCCCACACGCTGGTCCTTTTAATCCAAGACGTGACATCGGACTCATCCTGGACCGGCCGGGAGCCAACAGCCTGACGGGCCTCAGGAGACCCGCCGAGGCCCCGCCCGGACAGGCTGCGGCAGAGGAAGAAGACGAGGTGCCTGACCCCAGCCACCCAGGCTGAGTAGAGGAAGCCCTCACCCCGAACCCCAGTGAGCTTTGGTTTTGATAAGCACACGCTATGAACGGAAAAGTGGTAAAAGGAAAACATGAGAAAACATATGAGCACAAAGTGGCACATGACAGCGGCAGCGTAAACAACGGCACCTTCAAAAACCCATCCAACCAAGTCCATTCTCTTCAGTCTGTCGGATTCAGGTTTCATTTTGCTGCCTTGCATTTAGATAAAGCACTCTGCGTGGCATTGTGCCGGGAGTCCTGAAGTCCTGCGGTGCGGGTGGATTGTGTGGTGTTACGGTTTGGTACTCGGATGATTTGTTGTTTTGATTAAAATAAAACATTCATCATAAGATGCTTATGGTTGTCCTCATGTGTTAGGAGCGAGGCCTCCTGCCTGCCGGCAGCATAAAAGCTGCACGTTCAAATGTCAGGTTAAATCAGGTTCAAACGAGGCCCCCAAACAGTTTACGTGGGTTCAAACAGGGTCTTAGGGTTTTTGTGTACGTGAAAACCTGTGATTTGAATCAGCGACACTTTCGTGAGTGAAAAAAATGATCACGCCACAAGCCCACAAGACTCGTGGTTAACTAAGACCAGAGGGGGGCGAGCACGTGCCGGTGGCCTCGGAGGAGGTGGCAGCCTTCCAGTCGACATCCAGGGAACAAACAACGGCCTGCAGATTTTTAAGTGGTAGGAAACTGGGGAATGAATTAACAAATCAACGGACTTTTTACAATGAAGTTCTGAATGAAAACCCTGTAAGAGAAGAAGAAGAAAGTTTCTTCAACTTGGAGAGGAGGGGAGAGGAAACCTACTCTATGAGATCCTCCAGGTGGTTGTAGATATCCTCATCTTCAACGCTCTCCTCCGTCGGAAAGGGCCTTTAAAGGGAAAACAGAGAGCGTTTCGTGTCAGACTTAAAAATCCCTAATCCCAGTGTACACCCTGCCATTGTGTCACATTTTATTGTATATATATGATAATATCACAAAACATAATCACTTAAACACACCTGATTCCAGTTTGTTGTGCAACCACTGTGTGGGAAAGTTTAGACAGCGTGTCCATAACCTGCAACGGAAACAAGGATCTGTTATTTTGTCAGCATCATTACATCATACGAACGTCCACGGCCTGACAAGCGAGAGCGGTGCCTGGTCTGGCAGGTTGGAGGCTGCTGAATTTCCGAGAGGAGACACATGAGGGCAGCAGTCGCACACACTCTAAACAAACACTACTACTGACACACACTCCGCAGTGGCAGACACACATCCCCTGTGAGCTGACCAAGCGGCTTGTGTTAGGAAACATAAGAAATAACACGTTCAGTAAAACAGCGTTCGCCTGCTTGGCTTTAACATCCGCACAGAGCAGATGTTTTACGGAGCTGCCGAAGATCGTATTTGGACATAACGAAAGGGGAACGAGGAACCGCTCCCTGGTGCGGCGACACGCGGTCAACGGTCGGCGGCACGGTAACAGCGGGCCACGGTCACACGAACGGACCAGTGATCGATCGTGCGGTGAAGTTGACCGTGCGCCCCCCTGGGCCGACACGGTCGCTGCTAGTGTGACGTGTCATTTCACGCCGCTGTGCTCAGTCCCGCCAGCGCCCTTGACCCTGCAAGAGTGCGTGTGACCTGCTTGGCTAATCACAGCTGAACTCACCTGCTGAACACAGCTTCATCATCCCGGTGGACACTCGCACACGGGACGTGCGGGCGAAACACACACAGACACATCACAGCTTTAACGTGGACACATCCGCCCTGCAGCAGGAGCTCTCAGAGATCGATGCTGACCACACGGCTGGCCCTTCCCTCCCCCCACCGCCAAAGAGAATAAACAATGGCACGCAAAGGACAGACACACCAGACCCGTGCTGTTCTGCCGGCATCCTTTACACTCTAAGCCGCACCACTGTGCGCCGCTGGGACTAATCGCTGACGCAAAGTGCATGTTTGATCAGTGTGGGAGGCTGGAGATTGATGGACTTCAGCTGTGTTTAGTATCAGCATTCAGTGTTTTTAACCAGTAGAGTCTCTAATTTAAGGGTCTCTACAGATAAGCAGACTAGTATCGATCGACTGCACGGCAGGTAATCAATCGACCCGCATTACATCCATCGAGTAGAAGGTGGACGCCACTGGCTGCAGTCTCACACGTCACAAAGCATCTTCTCGCCGCAGACGTCAGACGCATCGGAGGCAGCAGTGCATCACTGACGCCACGGAAGACGAATCAAAGCGTCAAGCCTGACACCTCATGATAACCTGACACCTCATGATAACCTGATACCTCATGATAACCTGACACCTCATGATAACCTGATACCTCATACGTAATGACAGATGAGGGATAATTCCATTTGGCTTCCGCAAATTGAACGTTTGTTTTTTCTTTGACCTAAAAAACAAGGAGGCAGCACTTCCTTCAGCCGAGTAGTGTCGTGCAGGTGTACCTCACCGCACCCACAACCTCGGCAAAATAAGGCATGACGGCCCGTATGTGGCCTGAGAGACACAACCTTGGGCAAACTAAGACGAAAGACAAGCTCTCTGCTGCTTCTTAAGCTCGCTGCGCTGCCTTCTGAGGACGACTTATACGACTTATATCTTCTCTCAGCTGGACATTGAGAGGACAATGTCCAGAGAGACTTTAGTGGGAAAATCAACCTGTAGCAATACAGGTGAGGAGGACAAGATTTTTCAACAGGATTTGGAAAAGTTAGTGAGTGGGACGTGTCCCCTTGCCCCCAGTGAAAGTGAAAGTGCCTCAACTGGGACTCTGAAGCCCCTGGATACTGTTTATCACTCTGCACTAAGATTTGTTAGTGGTGACGATAATAATACTGATCACTGGGAGCTGTATGCTGAGGCTGGGCAGCCCCCCCCCCTCTCTCTCTTATTTATTTATAAGGCCCTCACTGGTTTTTTACCCCTTACATTATTCCGTCGCTGTCTTTTAATGCGGGCCCTCATCGAACACGGTTCGGAGGATTGGAGAAGGTTTTTCTCACGAGCAGCCTGGAATAACATGCGGAACAATCTAAAGTCTTCCTGGAGTCATGGATGTAGATTCTAACTGCTTTATTTTATTTCTTAGGTTCTACTAGTTGACTAATTTAGGCTTTTGATTATTTTTATTTTTTATCACCCTTTTTTTAAATCTAAGTTTCTTCTCTGTGTTTCTCGGGGAATAGGATCTTTTCTGTTTCTTCTTTTATTCCAAGTCTCCACATAGAAACAAAAACTTACAAACAAAAACATCAATCAAGCGGATCGCTTTTAGCCTTTGGAGTGAGTCATGCACTAATCTTTCAATTCTCAAATAAGAATGATTGTGCCCTAAATCTACCTAAGCGTGCCAAGTGTTGCGGCACAGTGTGGAAACTTTTCTTTTTTTGTCACGTTACAGTAGAAACAAGAAGTAAAACCAGCAACTATAGCGCTTATCTAGAGCTATCAAACTCTAGCACAGTGTGAGGTCCTGAAGCAGGTGCCTGAGGTTAAATCACCTCTGCTATCAATGTGCCCTTCAGCAAGAAAAGAGGAAGAGGAAGAGGAAAAGAGTTTCAGACTTCAGGCGGGTCTGAGAACAGTTGTGGGGACTACTGGTGACTGGCGTACATCATCTTTTTGCACTCCATTAATTCAGTGATTAGACTCCTCAAAAATGCTTTTACAGCATGTCAACCTCCCGCTCATGAACGCACTGTGCTAAACAATTAAAAAGCATTGTCATCGTCAGGGTTTCAATCCGACCACAGACACAGAGAGATGCCCTGAAAATGACACATGGTGTTTCTGAGTGAAACCTCAGTCATTTCACAGAGAATCTTCCTCCCTCCGCTCATTAATCCTCACACAGTTGTCAGACAGAGTTGATGGTCTCACTCTCTCCGACAACGAATGACGGGCATGACATCCAGAGGCCGGCTGGCAGGTACAACGTGTCCAGAAGCTAAAGATCCACTGTGTGCTGAACGGAGCTCTGGAGCTTTCCCAGTTGTAGCTGGCAGGCATTTTTGGGGATGAGTCGTGTTGCTTTTTGGCTTCAGTGAATACATTAGTCACACACAATCGCAACAGAACTGACCATCTGCGCACAGCCAAGAAGGCTTTCGGAAGACTCACAAGTATTACATCCATCAGCGGTCACACCACTAATAATAGAAATGTCGAGAAAATGTGCACAAATGAAACGAGGGGTTGAAATTCCGAGAGGCCGCAAACGTAATTTTAGCCACAGAACTTCATCAGTCAGCAGAGCAAAAACTCAGACAATTACTACTGTTCTTAGAGCCGCATTAGGCAAGACTTAAAAATACCTTGTGATTCAGCTGTCACAAGGGCTCCGGTACAGCATCCGTTCTCTGAAGCTGCACCGAGCAAAATCCCCGCGCGAGGCTGAAGCAGCAAAACGCAGCCCAGCCGAGTAAGAGTACATCTGAGGATTCAAAGAAAGAAGGATTCACACCAGAGCAAGTAAAGCAGGGTGAGGGATGTGTCTGTCCAGGTGAAAGGGAGAAGGGAAGGACTCAATCTCAATCAAACTACATTTTGCAATCAGATGCTCAACATTTTTGGACCATGATGCTGATGATGATCGGATTTTTCTTTTCTCCTTTATTATCGAAAAGGACTCATAATACATCTTACATATTCACATGTGCGTAAATATTTACGGTGCTGCACTGAAAGCCAACTTTTGCCCCCAAAGTTAAACAGTAGGACACCAAGCAGTGGACACAGAAATGGGCGAAACGAGACAGAAGTGCATCGAACTTAAAGTAAAATAGATCAAAAGTGAACTTGCGATCGAACTAAACTAAAAACAAAAGAAATCCACAGATCCGTACAGTGTGTAGTTCCTTGAAGTGTAGATGATGTGTCTTGCCGTTGAAAGTATGATGTTGATGAACTGATTATTTACACCTGCTTTCTCTCTGTCAGTCCAACAGGTAACTTCAGGGTCCACGGGGTCCAGTGCCGGTCCTTTTGTTCAGCGCTCCCGAGGCCCCTGCGGCTCTCGAGGAGATCCTGGACCTGCTCCGTGAAGTGGACGGTGGAGAAAGAGGTGTTCCAGG
This sequence comes from Xiphias gladius, assembly GCF_016859285.1. Lineage (NCBI taxonomy): Eukaryota > Metazoa > Chordata > Actinopteri > Istiophoriformes > Xiphiidae > Xiphias > Xiphias gladius. The sequence goes on along the minus strand of NC_053404.1, from coordinate 690,152 downwards.
TGTTCCTCCTCTTTCTCCCTACATAGAGTGCAGTCTCTCCCACGTCCATTTGATTGATTTGGTGCAGGATGACGGCCGTGAAGATCCTCCTGTGTCTTATTTTGTAATCTGTGTTTGCACATTGCGGGCTGCTGAACGTCGGCTCGATGTTATGCCAGATTGTGGGTATGTCTTTGTTGGGGAAATGCTTTTGCCAGATTGATTCTGAGGCAGGGCTTCTTGGTGTTTGGACAGGAGGAGCGTCATCCTGCACCTGACATCCTGTGTTGGGAAGAGAGCGTGCTTCAGTTTCATCGCTCGTTTTCAATGTTTTTCCTTCTGTTTTTCACTTTCTTGTTCTTTCGGATATTGAAGATTTTTCCTTTGTCGATCTTCCGCTGTTTGTCCATGATGTCCCTAAATCTGTGTATTCCTGCCTGTGTCAGGGAGCCGCTCGAGAGGGAGTTGCCCAGGCGTGTGATCTCTGGGTTGTGGAAAATGGAGGGCCGCAGAAGAGGTGCCCTGCTCTTAACCTGCATTTTGAAGAGTGGTCGCGGCAACCCCCAGGCCTCAAAGATTTCTTTATCAATTGGAGGAGGTGAGAGTGTTGTCCTTTGGATGAATTTGGCAGAAATTGTGTTTAATTACAAAGACCAAGGGATGTAAATGATTCATGAAAATGGTCCTTCCATACGTGTTTGTTTGCGTTTTGCAAGTATTTTTGGATTACTCTCACCCTTACTGCTTTTTTGGTGCTTATGTCTATCAGATTCAGTGCTATTAAATTCCTTTTATTATTGCCAGCAGAAATTTCGAGATCCAATTTGGCAGTTGAGTGCGTGGATGATCTTTGAGAGCACAAGAGTTGGGATTTTGATGGGAGCAAAGAGCAGGTGGGGACACAGAGAGGACACAATTGGATCTCCAAGAAGAAAATGTTTCTGCTATCAACGTGCAAACCCACTGATTACCTCCTCCTCATTTACTCTGAGACACTTTCTTATGGTAGAGAGCACCCCCAGAAAATGGCTGAAGCTTTTTACATGTGTAACGTGCCAACAGTTTTATTGGTTTCACACACAACCCAGCGTGCTGTCCCAGTTTTCTCTGCACTCTGCTTTTACTCCTCCTTTCCGTGGCTCCTATTCTTTCCACTCTTAGTAATATGTTTGTGTGGAGGTGGACGTTCAGTCACCTTTATGGATATCTACTGAGTCTCCCCCAACATAACCGATCACTGCATCCCTCCTCGTACACTGCGAAAACAAATCACTCTGAGTTTCGCGTGAAGAGTTGACACGAGACTGACCAGGGATCAGCTGTTCTGCGGACGCTGCCTACAGGGTTTCGTCACCACCACGTACCGTATGAGATAAAGCAGGAGGGAAACAGTCGTTGATCCGACCACACCAAACGAGCGGGTGTGAAAGCACCTTCGGATGGTGTTACCATCATCTCCATCCTTCGCTCTTTTTCCTTAGGGTTTCCCACCCGACTGCATTAGAGCAGTTATTACAAGAAATTGCAGCACTTAGGGTCAACGAGTGTCTTTACACTCTGTATTTGGAACAGTTCGCGTCCCCTGCTTTCATTTGATTTCTGCACAAAGAACCGAGGCTGTCTCTAGGAGGGTGAGTCTGAGGCTGTAAAATGTTCCATTTTGTTTAACTTTGCTGTACCCAGGAACTAAAAGCTCCAATTTGCATCTTGCATATAGGCTGTGGGTCTATGTCTTTTTTTATTGCAAACGTGCATCAACAAGATCTTCTTCCACTAACCTTTTAACGCCACCGCCTCTCATTTTTACACGCCATGCTTGATAAAACATTAATGCACAGCAGGAGAACGAGTCAGTGGAATCCTGTTTTTGTTTGTCTTTCTGCGTTTCGTGTGTGACTGTTGTTGCACGTGACATTGATTATTGTTTCATCTGCACACATGCATGCATACATAAATGTGTGCGCGCGCGCTTGTGTGTGAGCGCATCTGTCTGACAGATGTGTTAAATTCAGTCCACACCGACCGGAGCCAGTATGGGCCCGGCTGGCTCAGAGAGAGTGACTAGCTAATGTCTGGCAATCAGCGCCATGGCTCATTAATGCCCATAATACATAATTAGTGCGTTTGGATAAACAGGCTCGTAGCTGATTGGAATGCGGCACACGATCGCCATTTCTCCCCCGTCTTCGGTGCCCGCATCATGTAGTCCTCCGCTCTCCTCATCAAACACTGCATTACTGCTACAGTCATACCTACGGTAAAGACAGCAGACACAACGTCCTGGAAAACCCTGTTTAACTGAGGACGTGTCCACACTAAGACAAATCTGAAAATACTCATCCGGAAATGCTGGCCAAGTGTTTTGAGCCATATTTCTGTCTCCTCCGTATTTAGTCTATTTCCTTGGTCAGACAACTTCCTGATCATAAAGTAGTGATTAGAGTGACATCTCAGTGCAGCGGCACGAGATGTCACGACTGTTTGCCTGGTTAACGGGTAGTTTAATTATTTACTACGGTCAAATTATTATCTTATGCTTGTTCACAGAAAACAATCTAGGTGTAATTCACAGCTGGCATTAACATTAAGTCGGGATATCCTCGCTGGAAAAGGAAATGCAGAGCACACTGGTACACAGAAAGCGATCCGATCGTCCAGACCGCATCTGACGGTGGTCTGGCTCGCCAGGTGCAAAGCCCCGTGGATCAGATGTCATCATCCGGGTACACGTCACGTGGCCAGACCAGATGTAAATGGGGCCACACTGTGAGGACGGCTGCTTGAAACAGATTATAGATGATTATGGAGAGCGAGAGAGGTCACAACAGTCTGATAAGAGCTATGTCCCGCTCTTACTCCATCTCTTGGACTCGAGTCCATCTCAGTTGACTTCATGTGCTCCACTAGAGCGAAGGTGAACCAGAGTTGAGTCTGTGTGTGATTCTCTGTCTCTCTCCCTTCAAATAACTCCATCTCAACAGCGTAAGGTCAAGAGCAAGGTCATCCCCGCTGTCCAGGTGAATCACATCAACCTCAGCAGACTGCAGCCCCTCAGGACGGACACACACACACACACACACACACACACACTCCCCAGTACTCAAAGCGGATCCTTGAAACCCTTCGCTCCTGCGCTCCCTGAATGTTTTATTTTCACATTAACAGGTGAGTGTATGGACCAAGTGATCAGGCATTTGCATGGTTTTCACACACTGACAGAAACACACGCACACAAACCCTCAACCGGCATTCTGACGTTCCCACGCAGCTCGAGGCCTCGGTGCACAAACACATCTGATCTGCCAAATCCTCACTTTGCTGACAGGTGAGGTAACTCCAGCTGAATTTCACACTCCCTGAATCAGCAGGCTGCTCGCACCTGACCGGCAGTCCACCGTCAGATGCAACGACACACACATGCACACGCCTCTGCTGTACAGACAGGAAAAGCCTCATAAATGTGTGTGACGTATACACAGTAAAGAAAGAATTGACCACCGTGGCTGTCACAAGGCTTTCACTCATTATCTTACTAGTACCAACAATAAAAAATACTGCCTAATTCCAGCTTCTTAACTGTGAGGAGTGGGGTCTTTTCTTTGCCTTTTGTGAGAACAAATTGAATATTTTTGGGTTTTGAAGCGTTGGGTGGGAAAACCAGGTAATTTGATGATCACCTTGGGATCCCCCAGCGAATTGTGACCGGCATTGTTCAGGCTGAAGAGTAATCTTCGTGACAACCAATCCTATCTTCATTAAATCGGAGGAGTGACCCTTTAATAGATCGATTTAAGATGACTGTTCTTCAAAAGCAGGTTCCTCCTTCCGGGCAGTTTACAGTGGACGGGGTCCTGGCGCCGCAGGGACAGCTCACGATATGTTTTCAGGAGAGGTCAAAAGACACTGCGGAGAGAAACGGGAAGAAAATCCACAAGCGCTGGCGCTTATGTTGCAGATAAGTCTCTCTGAGTAATCGGGCCAAGCTGAGTGGGACGAATGGTAAAATGCTGATTGTTCTGTAGATGGCATTTTTATCATCCAATTTTCACCCCGATCTTTGCATTGCTGACCGTTTTCATCAATTTTGCGTTCACGTCGTAGTGAGCAATATTGTTCGCATATTGAAAAGCAGCCGTTTGCACCTTTAAGCAGAACGCATCTGTGCACGTGGCTCATAAGAACCTCGGCGTTTTACGATCGTCACAGACTGATGCGGAAGCTCGTATGTGTTTTTAACGCGTACTTTAACCGTCCTTAAAGGCAGCCTGCTGATAGCTGAGGAGAATCCTCCATGCAGAGATAGCACGGAGCCTCCCGGAGCTGCTGTGTTCACTGCTGTTATTATCGTTGAATCCACTGTGGCAGCCATGCTAAAGACATAACCTCCTCTCTCCACCCACTCCTGAACCAATCTACAACACAATCTCCATTGTTTCATCACGCTGACATGACGATCTCATTCCCTCTCTGCCGAAACACTATCCTGCAGTTAAACTGAGGATGAAGTGAAGCAAATGGGGAAGACTAGCCTCCCCAGGGGGTCTTTCAGTCCAAAATATAAACTCTGCTCTTAAGAGTCAACCGCTGTAGTGAAGTTACCAGGATACCGTTTAAAAGCTGCAGATTTAAGCTCCTTGTAGACTCGTGTGGGGAGCCAGGACTTGAAAGACTCGCCAAACCCTTAACCAAGTGTACGAGCTAGTTTGAGTGGGCTGTCTGTGTTGTAAACAATGTCCTCAGGTGGTCAGTGAAAATCCATATGTACATTCCTCAGAGTCTTTGATCCCGCTGTGTCAGTCACGGGCCCCCACGCTTCAGTTAGAGTCGAGCCCCCCCCCCGTGGGACCTCAAGATCCTCAAGTGGGGACGGCGAGTGCTGAAACCGGTGGTGAAGCGGTGAAGTTGTTTGGCTGCATGAGGAGACTGACAATACTTCTGTCGATAAAGGCAAATCCTCCGCAGCCTTAACAAGCATTGTCTCAAACATAAGTCTCAATGAAGGACACCTCTAACCCGAAAAAAATATTCTGTATATAAGTTATGGAAAAGTATTTAAAGGATGAATTATCTTAAGGGTTTCCTCTGAATTTAGGGCTCGGAGTTCTAACCTCTAATCTAATCAGGATCTGAGTTACATCTGGGACACCAGGTGAATGTAATTAACTCGTTGGAGGGATAGAAAAGCCAGCAGGTCTGTAGTGCTGGAGAGCCAAGCCTGAGAAGCACTCAGAGGGGAAAGTGCACCTAGTTCAGAGAATCAATGGTGCGCTGGTTTTCGCGTAAAATAAATGACAGAGAAAGACTCAGACTCCTGTAGTTAGACTTGTTGTTTAATTTAGGGAGAAACAAAGTTCTGTAATATATTTAGATACACTCTTTGCAGGTAGCAAAGTGCCTCACCATTTATGAGATCCAGCAGCCCCGACACAGCGGCCATCTCTGACACGCAGCGCATCTGGGGCTATGCCGTGCTTGATTTACAACCATACTGGCTTGTAGGTAAACAGAGGCTGAAGCAGGGTTATCCATCTTGTTGCACCTCGCACCACTATTCATCGTGGTAGTTTACATGTCAGCCATTTTATTGCCTTCTGGATTATAGTGTTGACCAGAGCCGTAACAGGCAAATACTCACTGATGCCATAAATCCAGATCTCCATGGAAAAAGGGGTGAACGCAATGACATCTGTTTTATTGGCTCAGGACATTAAAAGTCTGGAAAGCAAATGAAGAATGCTCACATAAAAACCAATCCTTTAAGTCCTGGGCGTCGGCCTAGAGTGCTGTTTTAAATTTGAGGTCATCTTTATTGGCTTTTATCGGTCTGTGGTTATTATCTGGTTTAGCGTATGTAAAGGTGCAATTGGCAGGATTAATATGTAAAAAGCTTCTCGGATGATCAGTAGATGAAAGAGTAGAGCTGCAGCAGAAAAGAGGGTCCGCTCGTTGATGTTCCTCCTATTTGTTGAAATTAAATTCTGACGTAAGTCATGTTAAGCGTGGGAAAACTTTTTGACGTACAGAACGTGACGCATCAGATCCAAGCGGTGAAATCCCAAACTGCCAGTGAAACAGCAGCGGACAAGCCGGTCTAACCACTGTCCCGCTGTAGTGCAACCAACGTGGTCCCCTTCTCTACGGCTCTGGCCACATATAGCAAGCTTGTCGTATCTATGTGGCATAAGTGGGTCAGCCTCAATTAGCACACCCCGAAGAGTTGCCTTCATAATCATGAGCAATTAAACACACACTGATTCGGTCTCAGGCTGTGTTCAATCTCGTCATGGTATTTCTCAGTGACTTTTGGACTCTGGACTCACAATAGCTGAGAGTAACGTCAGAAAAAAGCGGCTGTTTCTCTTTCAGTAAAGGGGAACGTGCACACACACTCACAGCCTTTTTAACTTTAAGGTGAAGTTTTCAGTCCTTGCGGCTGTTTGGTTGCATGGACTCAACAGGTTTTTAACCACATAGAAAGTGACTGTCCGAGGGGGCAGCACTTCCACCAGATGTGCATGCACAATTTGACCCAACTAATCATGCAGCCCAGTGTAGGAATCACGCTACGTCCATACTGACCGGTCCACACCTGACAATTTAGGTCCCGTGGCAGAATGATGTTACAGTTTCTGTAGCCTGGTAACGTGATAATGTCCTAAAAACAAGCTGGAATAATAACTTCTCCCTGTCCAAACACAGTGCAGCGGTGTTTCTATCGGCCGACCAAAGGACAAAGCTGAACCCTGACCTGCGATTCCACCGGAGCTGCTGGAGATCACACTGAAACGGGAAAACACGTTCATCGTTCAGGCTTCAGTAGAAGTGAATGACAGATGTTTTAAGCCTTTGTTCCCTCCAGTGGCGGCGGTGATGGGGACGACAGCAGCACATAGACGGCACCAGCTTTCATTAGAATTGGCAAATCTTTCTGGAAAAAAACCCCCTAAGACATCACATAATTCTAAACACGGTGGCTTTGAATTTCAATATTATCATTATCATTATCATCATTATTATTATTATTATACAACTTTCTATCTTCTTTACTACAAGATGGTTCTGTAAACTGTCCTCTAATTATAACTCAGTTTAGGTTCAGAGGACAGCATGAACACGGACGTACCACAGAACAATACTGCTTGAATAGGGTTCAATATCACAGATCAGACCAAATGAACAGACCGGTATTGATTAACACTTCTCTGGGGACACGAGCTGTGATGGATAACATAATGTCTTAGCAGAGACATCGGAAGTCATTTCAAAAGGCTCATGCCTTCCTGAGTCTGCCTATGAAACTAATTACACACTGTCCCCGCTGGTCTGTTATTGTTTTACTGTTGAAGCTGCTGTGTTCCTTAAAAACTCTCGTAGTACATGCATGTATAGATACTTATCTTTGGTTACTATGTTTGCCGTTTCAACAGACATAATTTATGCCACTGACCGCGGCTTTTCAGAAGTGTGGGTTTTTGATTTTATACAAAACATAGCTGTGCTGGAGAACAGCTCCACTCTCTGTTTTTATGTGCAAATGCTGTTACAATGAAGATTAAATCATAATTTCTCACATCGCCTAGTTTCCATGTCAACACTGCAGTGAAACACGCAGTGACCATTTGTGTATTATGACAGTGTTAGATGTTGCAGTGCTGTCATCCCCATAAGCATGTGTGTGTTGTCTCTATTTCAGAGAACTCGAAACCAAAGCGCAGCTCTTCGTGCAAGATGAATCACGAGGCTTCCTCCACCATCTATTATCTTATCTAATGCACGAATTCAAACTTGTCCCCCAACTGCTTCTTTTTGGATATTATGTAACACGCAGCAGTGGGTATATTGGGAGGTGGGATCAGATTTTCAGAGCACTGTGGAGGATGGAGATTAGCTTTTAGAATCGTCCCCATTTTGAATGACAGCGCATCCACCCACTCCACCTCCACCTCTGGGAACCAATACAGAGAAGAAAAGACCCCAACCCCCCTCATAGTTGGAGCCTTGAGCATCTGGAAAAGGCATCGTTGACATACATACAGGCGTCTGCGTGGCTTCTGCAGGATCTTTATATTACAGAAAATAATCTCAGCGAGATCAGAAGAACATAAATTTCCCTGCGAAATCCCATTCGTTGTTGTTAGCTCTGATACGTTGGTGAGATGACAGATGCTGCCTCCGGCATCATGAAAGACTTAGAAGAAAGTTGTGATGTGTCAGAGACGGGGATTGCACTTGTTTGAAAATAAAAAAGTCCCTCGCTCCTCTCCTTTTAAATGAAGCAGGCAGATGCCCAACGGAAACTGGCCTCGACCGGTGGACCGAGGAGAGCGAAATAAACATGCCGAATCTAAACATCGCTTCATTTCAGCGCACGGCTGCCCATCTGCAAGAGAATACTGACCGTGGGCAATTCCTGTTCTGAATTTAATGCAACTCATACAGGAGCAGACTTTTAGCAGTGTGTTTCTGAAGTCCAGAACTGGTGAAACACTTTTTTTCTGACGTTTTGGAGGCCGTTACTTTTGAAGTGGAGCTGGTGGAGCAGATCATTTTTAGCCATGCTAGCGGCATGGCCCTATCGACACGTCTGTCAGTCGATCCACGACTTTGGATCTGGGCTGAAATATCTTAAAATCTGTTTCACGGATTGCCGTGAAATTTTGTCCAGACATTCATGTTCCCCAGAGGATGAAACCCACCGACTTGGTTGATCCTCTAACACCGCCATTATATTGACATTTGTGGTTCACATGAAATATCTTGGAAGGACCACTACTGGGTGGATGGATAGTCATGAAATTCTCTACAGATAGTTCAGGCCTCTAGAGGTTGAATTCCAATGACTCTGGTTATCCTTTGACTTCTCCTTTAGCTCCACCAGCAGGTCGCAAGGTCTTTTTCACCTGTTAAGTGAAATAGCCTGACATTTACTGGAAGGATCAGCAAAACAATTTTGTACACACATTCATGGTTCCCAGAGGATGAATCCCGCTGACTGTAGTGATCCCCTCAGTTTTCATCAAGCTCCACTGTAAATTCATCCATTTGATGGAATACTGTGAAATTTGTGACAGATATTCAAGGTCCCTACAGGATACATTTTAACGACTTTAGCTTGTCCCCTGACTTTTCATCGTGTGCCGGGCTAAACTAAGATGGTGAACAAGGTTTACATTATGGCTGAATCCAAATGTTCGGACTTCACCGCACTTGCAGACTCACGGACTGAATGGGCGCATTCCCAGGAAGTCCGTGAGAGCCGATGGATTTCCAGAGATTCTGCATAGGTTGTAATCCATAGTGGTAGAAATGTAACGATGTGATAAATAAATAAATGAGTAATATTTACCATATTTATTTTTGCAGACAGTTGTTTTTGTCATTTTTGTTGTATGAGTTCATTGATGCAGTAAGGTTTTATAGTGCACATACAGAATATCAACAGGCTGAATAATTTGGATTTGTTATGAGTTCCAGGGTCAGAAATTTCAGTTAATCTCCATGGAAACACATGAGGTCTTTAAGTCCCCTGTCATAGCACACTTCATCCGAGTTCATCCCCTCGTGGTCCAGCAGCCTCGCAGACTTGACGTGATGACGATGAAGTCCACAAGGGCTTAGTCCGCAAGTCCGGAGGGGGCAAGTTTGGATTCTGCCAAAAACTGCTAAACATCAGCCTGTTAGCACAGTTGTTATGAGGATGTTAGCATGCTGATGTTAGCATTTAGCTCAAGCCTAAGAACAGCCTCACCACATGGCCCTGATGTTTTCTTCTTCTCAGGGTGGAAAACCCTCCAAAGTAGCACTTAGACCATAAAAGAACGCTAAAACTCTGCAGCCGAATCCAAAAAATAACAACACTGTTTATACATATGTCTGTAAAGTGAATCATATTTGGAAAGTTCAGTTTAAGGGCATCCTATAGACAGATACTGTGGCAGATGTAAATGCTACAATTCTTTGATACTGAATAAATTGATGTAGTTGCATTTATATTATATAACAGATTCCTCACTGATCACAAAAGTCCGGTATCAGCCTTGCAAACCAAAACATCAGTCTAACCCTCTTCTGTGTCCCTTAGTCACAGTGAGATGTACGCCTTTCCCCTCCAGGTAGCAAGGTAGCAAGGCGCTCAGTAGTGAATCTGGGGAAAAAAGCTGTCAGAAAGTAGGACAGCGAGGGGAGGAGGGCCGGTTTGTAGACCTGCACTTCAGTCTTGGTAGTCTTTGATCCTGACCACGGTGGCTTAGCTTCACGTGCTCTCTGGTTGGCCCGGCTTCAGCGGTGGCCTATAAATACCTGGCATGTCTGCATGGCCAACTAACCTCAATACCCAGCAACAGCCTGAGATAAAAAGCTTCACACTAAGGTCCCTGCAAGTAGAATTACTGCTAACCCCACACTTTTTACTGAATTCTACAAACCAGTGCAGGACAACAGGGTGACGTGTTTGCAGAGCAACTCAAATGAGAGTTACAATGATCTACAGTCATGAAATATTTGATTGTTACAAAAGATTTCACAAGAATTACAAATCACATCAAATATTTGTGCCGTATTCATGAAAAAACCCGACTGGATTTTAAGTCTTTAAAATGAGTCATATTTCCACTAGGGCTACCTGCTGTGGTTATGACTTACACACTCAATGGGAGGCTGCCTTTGAACTGGTATGGGGCGACAATGTACAATACACTCTCTCTGTCTCACACACACTCTCTCACACACACACACACACACACACACACACACACAGACACACACACATGCACCACAGCACATCAAAAAGCAGCAAGCATATAAATTATCCACCCATCCAGTTTTCCAGTTGGAGCGCTCCTTTGCCTTTATATTGCTTTGCTAAATTCACACACTTCCACTTTCAGGGGCCGGGGCCCGGTCACAGGAAAAGTGAGTCTCGGACAGGACAACACAGTGGCAAGCTCAGGAAACTTAGGGGAAGTCCAGTTGTCTTGGTCACACACACACAAAATACAGATCTTGACAGGCCTTTTGGCCCCACGAGGCCTCGGTGAGAAATACGACACACCCGGGGAGGCAGGTTTGATTTTAATCTCATGAGTGCGAGCGGAAAACATCTGTCTGAGTAACACATACTAATTACGCTGAAGAAATATATCCACACCCTCATACAGAGAGAAGCAACTCCAGAGGGGCTCTGTCCTGTCGTGACCATTTCCTCTTCCTGTTTCCTGCTGCTTACTGAGACTTGAGATGAGTCAGTCCTCAAGGGAGTCACAGCTAGCGCGCACACACACACACACACACACACACACACACACACACACACACACACACACACACACACACACACACACACACACACACACACACACACACACACACAAACTCACATGCAAACATCTTATTTCCTCATTTGAATTTAAAAGGTCCATGTGACATTTTAAATGTCAGAGGAGCCATGTCACAATTGTTCTAGCTTTTGTACGACGACTGGAAACACGTGGTGGAGATGACTGGTAGCCTCTCTCCTAATCAGGCCATGCTCGCGCCTATATTTCTTTAATTTCAGTTTATTTCCAGTAAACTCTGTTACAGTGGATCTTTTCATAAAGAGGTTGCTGCCAAATGCTTCAATCATTATCTTAATCTGTCCTCTAACTGACTTCACAACGACAGGTGCTTTGACCCTGGGGCTCTAGTCCGAATCTGGGGGCAGTTCGACTAAATGTTTGGTAATATTTTTCAAACCTGGATGTGAAAGAGACAACATCTACGTGGTCTGAAATCGTCACCCTGTTGCTGTGTTCACATCACGTAGGAGCGAAGGTAATGATGGGAAAGATGCCCGTGTTTACGACTTGCGCGCATTCACGTCGTCATACAACTCAGGATGGCAGCTGTGAGTCTTCCTGTGCTGCTGCTTCTCACTCGTTACTGCGGATTGCAGCTGTCGGATATATCAGAGCTTTCAGAATAATTCAACTTTCCCAGTGGTAATTACGACGTGGATTTTGACATGAATGCTACTTCCAAGTCGGAAGTCAGTAACCAACGGTAACCTCGCAGACCGGCGAGGTCTAAGGGTGGAGATGAAATACCCCTACAGAACCCCCTCCTCGCCATCAGTTGAAGGTTACCACAGCTAAGGAATCCAGTGTGCTCAAACTGGGATCAAACAGATGTCTGCAATCATCAAAGAAGAACCTCCGCAGCTGGCAAGCAGAGAGGCAGGGAGCTCTCTGGCTCACCCACCTTCTGCGAGCCAGGGTTGGGGTTGTTTGTTTTTGCACGTGCATTCACGCTCGAAGAAAACCAGTCGATGCGAGGAGAGTGATTTCAGTGGAAGCCGCTGTCGTGCCGTCAGTCACTGGGAGTCCATGGTTTATCCAGAAACCTTCAGAGCAGGTTCCATCAAATTGTTTTGGAGATCATTCTAAAACCATGCATTGTAAGTGAAATTAAGTGAAGCATGGAGGCGTTTTCAGACACAGCACAGACACTGGAACTCGAGGTAACTGACCAGCGCTGCACAGGGTGATTTTAGGGCACACCCTTCTACAGTAACCAGACCACTGAGATTTCTCTACAGCACCGACTGAACTCAGGTGATATAACAACTCATGTTGCACTAGAGCAAGAGATGTAGATTTGATTCCAAGCCTTGGCTCCTTTCTACCCCCGTTGGCCCTAAAATATCTGAGCTCTCCACATACATGTTGTGACTCCTTGCATCAAACTCCACATGTTTGCAGATGACCCCTCTGTATTACTGACGAGAAATAATTACTTTAGCTACAAGAAATAATCCAGACTGCCAACTACACAGACCCGGAATCCCAGATCAAATCAGCTATGTTAATTTTGTTAATCTGACGTTGATTTGTTGCCAGAAAGAGGTCTGTTCTACAGCTCTCTGTTAAATCTAACCAGTTTTTTTTGTATCTGTTCTGCAGAGCAAATAAACCCTAACCCATAGGTTTTGAACAATCAGGTTTTCTGACAGCCACATTTTTGTGCACAAAACACCACCAACAGAATGACATAATTTCAGTGTTTCCTGTATATCTGTACTGTTTTGTGTTCTGTATCAGGATAGAAAGCCTATGAGAGAGCAGGCTATGCACTAAAAGGCAGATGAATTAACATGTTCTAGGTAGGGTCACAGCTCCTGAAGGCTGAAGGTTTGATTGCAGGTTCAACTGACGGACGCCCCCTAAGCTACTACGTAAAACCTCCTACACCACACTGGAAAGGTTCTTCTGGTAATCCACTTGATGATAGCAATGATCTGGGAGGAACCTCTATAATAATCAGAGGTGGCGGTCACTGATGGCCCAATATGTGATTTTCAATAAGGCCGATATCAGCTCACTATATTGACGACCCGACACACTGATCTAGCCCTAATGGTAGCTCATAAAACCCCTTCTACTGCAGTTTAGCCATGCAGTACAGAGAGTCAGCCCAAGTGTCCATTAGCACGTAGCAGATATTTGATATCTGACCACACAGGTCTGCTGCAGAGAGCACCGCTGAAGGACAAAGAAAAGAGGCAGAGAGGGAGAGATGATGGGGGCTGGTCGAGAGATGAATCAGACTTTAGTGGTTTTCCACAGTTAAATTTATCACTGTCAACTGAGGAGGAAGACACCAATCAATAAACCCTCTCCGTCTGTCTCCTTCTTCCTTTGACTTCCCCTCCCCCAGTCAGTAAAAACCAGGAGAACCAGTGTTAGAGGATGGAGCCCACCGGGGCTGAGTTGACACTGTCTGTCTGTCTTCAGTAAACATGTGGTGATTTCACTGCAGATGGGTGAAAAGAATAGGATGCAGCTGCAAAAGCCAGAGCATGCTGCATTCATTTCTAATTGCCAGATTACTGACATATTATACAGCTAAACACATGCAGGTGTGGCATCTCTTGGCCCATTTAAAGGAAGTTGCGGTGCAGCAAAATTTGCATAGTCTAGAGAAGGGAATGTAGCAGATGATCTGAGGCTACTTTACCATGTAGCAATCAGCACACATGAAGCCCGGAGTGTTCATCACGCATCCCGCTGTGTTTTTTGTCTCCATAGCCCGTCTCTGGGATCCAAGTTGGGTTTTTGCTCATAGTTTTCATGTTAAATTCAGTATTTAACATCACATTTAAAACTGAAATATGGTGAAGTTAAAAAAAACAAAAACATTATGCAATTTCACAAGACATTAGGAAATTTCAATAGTTTAACAAGTCTGGAAATTCGCTTATTTGGATTTATTGTTTAAGTGAATTTCTAAGTGTCAGAAAAATTCCCATTCTAACTCCTCACATGTGATAATTTGTTACTTTTCTCTGTTTCTTCAGTGTAAAATGAATATTTTGGGGTTTTGCACTGCTGATGCAAACGTTTGGCATGAAAATAAGCATATTTCCCAAAACGTCGAAATATCCTGTAGTCCTTTAATAAAATGTAATTCCAGTAATGATATGTAATGTTAATATACTGTGTATAGTGTCATTTGAAATCCATATTCGTAATTAAGAATTGGAAAGTAGTATTAATAAATACCAGGTTTAGGTGTGAAATTTTAAGATCTAAAAGGACTTATGATGCTAATGAGGGTTACTTAACTGTGCGTATGTTATTTTGTTTTAATTTAACGAACTAATTTTTAATTAATTGATTCGATTTTTTTCTTTGATTAATTATTTTTATTTTATTGATTCCGAATTTGCGTCATTGTATTAGCTGAATTGTGCATTTGTCCGGTAATCCACTGTTCGTCGAGCCAGAATGCGTGGCTCGACGACTGAGGCCTACCGGGCCTCTACTGAGCCTCCTGCAGGCAGATCTGTGGTCGGTGAGGACTCCCTGCAAACAGCTGACTGAGCACAGCACGTTGCACTGCCGTGGCCGGTTTCAGTGGGATCCTCAATTGTGCGACAGTAATTTTTTCCAAGACTTGAGCAACTCTCCCCTCATGTGACTGTGAGCATGGAAGGCTCCTGTCAGCACTTTGATTCTATTTAGAAAGGAGCTGATAGGAGGTGTCTGGAATTAGCGTTAAAACGGAAGTGAGGCGATGGTCAGGGACGATGATGGCAGCACATATTTTCAATCGTGTCACAACCGAGGATACGTGATGTTTTTCAACGAGATCAGGGGACACTTGGGGCTTGCCGACACGTAGAACTTGTGGAACACGTTCTGCTTTTTATCAAGATACTGACAAAGTTTTTGATGTGTTCTGCTCAGGAAACACTGTACACACTTGATCATCGTAACTTATCTTAGCTGAGTCTGTGGTTAAAGAAACTGCACTTGCGACTCATTGGAGTCTCTGAAACATCACCTGATTATCTTTAGGCCTACTGACACTACTGGCTGGGTGCAGTTGATTCCGTCGAAGAAATGCCTACATGCGGTAGCCATATTTGCAGTTCTGAAACAGTTTGCTCACAGAATTAAAAATACTACTTCATATCTAGGTGCTCGAGGATAGAGTGAAGTCGTATGAATCGGCTTTTGTTCTGTCACGGTACATTTTTCTTAAGAGATGTCAGCGTGACGCCGACGTGCTGTTTACATGCAGGTTTTCCACCGCGGAGCTACACTGTCTATCACTCTTTATAGCGACAGACATACAACTACAGCACTTTAATGCTCAGGATTTCAGGATTTAAGAAATTCTTCTGCAGATTAAAAAAAAATTCACTTCAAACAGCGAGAGGATATTGCGGATCTCAATATCTTCTCTAAATACACACACACACACCGTTAACTCCGGTGCTCTCTCAACCTTCCTCTCTCTCTGCCAGGTGTGTATCAGTGTGTGTGTGAATGGCCTGTGCAGCCAAGTTTCTTTTCTCCCTACAGAGCCCACAACCCTCCATGTGTCTACAAGACATATGTGCAAACCAGATGTTCCTGCACTGAGGGGAAAGGGCTACAGACAGGCCGGCTGTATTTGTCCGTATGTGTTCCTGTATCGCTGCGCTGTGCAGCCACATTTTAAATCCAAGAACACCAACAGGCCACAAGCTGTTTGTCAGATGTATTAATGTTTTCACAAATTCTAACACACAGACTCTCACATCTCATTTTGACTTCCCTCTCCCCAGTTTTTAAGGTAGTAAGGGAAAGGCAGTCTCACGTGAGATCAGTTTAAAACGTGTCCGGTTTAGCAGCGGGCAAGAAGAAACCTTAAGATTACACAGCACAACAGTTGAGGCCCAGAGCGAGATATCCAGCCTGCGTTTCCTCGACAAGACTACCCCACGAACTCCAAAATAAACAGGCATGCCTGATCTTTTATGCAGTAGTAGTCCAGCAGCTATTTTTACGACAAAAGCCACAAAACAAAAAAATGGGACGAGAGGGCACCCAGTTATCGAGTACCGACAAGTTATCAAGTCCTTGAGTGACGTCATGAAACGAGCCGTGGGAGAGTCAGTCTGAGTGTAATGTTCTCATACCACATTTGTTAAGGGCAAATGTGCTTAAACACCCGGAGAACAAGCAAGATATTAAAGCAATAGTTTGACATCTGGGATGAACAGATCGCTCCTCCGCTTTCTTCCTGAGCATCAGATGAGAAGAAGGACACCATTGATATCTGCCCGCTGAAGCCGTTAGCTTAGCTTAGCATACCAGAAACGCCTGGTTTCTGTCTACAGAAAATGAAATGGGTTGTTGTTGAGGAATTGGATTTAAGTGACTGGGAAATCCATTCATTTAGATCAGACACGTTGTTTTTGTGACTGTGTATGTATGTTTACATACATATGAGCTTATGCCGTAAAGTGATGCATACAGTGGCACACAGCGGCTACAATTTGAAGCACTGGAATATAGAATCAAGAGGATGAGAATATCTAACAGCAACAGTTTTTGTTTCTCAAACAGTAAGGACAAAGATTTGTATGTGCACATCCTAAGTCATCGAGCCTCCGTTGGCTCCTGTGTAGATTCTCTGTGGAAATATTTCCCTAAGAAGGCGAAGAGAGAAATTTGCCAGCGGTCCAAATGTATTTTAATTATAGACGTCTTAATGAATAGACGACTTAATTCTCTCTGCTTCTCGATTCAGCTCGGCACGCCAGCGAAACAGTCAAGTGGGGATAAGGATGAGCTGGTGACCCTATCAAAAGCCCTTTTCCTTTTCCCATCTCTATTCTTAGGATCATATATTTCTTCATAATCTACAGTGCACTGCGAGTGGCTTTTTTTTCTTGCACGTTGCATCATCAATGCGACAGACGGTATTAACATATCATTTGTGAGTCAAAGCCTTCATTAAGTGAAGACTTTTTAGGAGGATATTGGCCAATTAGTCAACTTACATTTTGGGTAATGAGAACGTCAACACCAGCATGTTTAGGAGTCAGCCTTCACGGGAGACACACAGATGTTTTTGCTGATCATGTTTTTATCAGTGAAAAGCTAAACCGAAAAGTCCAGTCAAGTTAGGGGACGGTTTTACTCGGGACGAAGGACTGTCAGTGCGAATGCTCACGACTGTCCGAGTTCTACGGTACAACGGCACCACAGCGACACAGGTCTTCATTTCACAAGCCGTTATCTTTCGTAAGTGTTCTCTGGTAGAGGGGTGTTGCTCCCTGAATCGCAGGTTCGCCATGAGAGGGGAAGTTCAAAGGCACATTTCTAGAGGTACGTATTCTTTCCATTCATCAGAAAAGGCCCGGGAGTCGATTTGCTTCGAGTGACGGTCGGTTATTTTCTTCGTATGACGTGGTTTTGTGATGACGGCTTTGTTCTCTAATAATGACCGCACGCAAAGTGCTGATAATTAGGCCCAAGTAAGCGTGCTGTTCCTTTTTAATTGGACGCCACAGTCGTTGTGTCTCACTTCTGATTTAATGCACATGATGTTACTCATTTGCTTATTGTGGGGCTTATTAGCGGTATACTGTGTTAGCTTTCCACCACGCTCTAAATGCCATCTCAATGCAGGCGGACGACCGCTAATCAATCATTATGTTTCTCTGTCTCCCTGTGTCTCTCCCTCTGACACACATCACATATTTTCAGCTCAAGTACGTGACCCTGTCATCTCGTAAGCGCCTTGCATCATGTGCCCCCGGGTCCAGCAGCACCCTCTCCCCGCTCAAGGCTGCAGTTTCTAATTAAACCTCCTGGGGACCTCATGAGCGCAGCAGCAGTGCTGTCAAAGAGCCGCAGACACTTTCACAGCACCGCAAGCAAAGACTGAGAGTCATATCAAAGTAACGAACCTGAGGCCAGACTTTTAACCCCTCGTAAAGTCTGCACGCTGAGGCATTTCCACTTTAATGAGAGGAAGCGATTATACTGCTGGGTCATGTTGCTGACTTCAGCTTTAGCCGGAGTTTAGGAGTGTGAGGAAAGCTGCTATGTGGCCTCCAGACTCCGTTTATTAGAACCTGCAACGGCAGGAACATCATCTAGTAATGATGCTCTACACAAGACCCGGAGGCCATAGAAAGCAGGATCAACTACACAAAGACTACACCCGAAAGGTGGCAGAGATATCGAAGGCCAGGATGGTTTCAATCTTTGCAAAGACAGGAGGAGCACAGACACTGGATTTCATGCACCGAGACCTTCATTGTAATTGAAAATCCAAGTCGAAGAAAGAGGAGCTCTTTCACTTATAAATAATTTTGACTAAGTTCCATAACTTGGGCACAAAGACAAGAGTGGGGGTAGAAGCACATTTGGCTAATTCAGTTCGGTCTTTAGGGACAGCTGGTACACAAACCGAGGGTGGATGCAGGCAAGACTGAGAGATCCGGCCTTACCTTTCCAAAGTCCCTGACGTCAAAAAGGTCAAAGGCCTCAAACAGCTCGCTCTTCTTCATGCCGAAATTCTCGCTGCACGCTGCCAGGAAGGTCCTGATATTCTTCAGGCACAGGAACTGTGTTAGGGAAGACACAACAGGGTTCATCTGTGAGTGACTCACACAGCAACGTACACACAGGACCACATGCATGGAGGATATGATGTGTTATTATCTTTCAGGGGCTGTGCGACTTAGAATCATTGAATGGGGTAGATTGTTCTGCTTTTCTACTCTGCCTGCTGGCGCTTACGCTGGCTGTCTAATCAGGGCGTGCAGCTGAGGACACTGGAGGGCCACAGCTCTGAAAGAGAGATGAATCGCTGTTTATAGGCACCATGAGAACATCTTGGTTCATTAATGTGATGTATTTCCTGTAGAAATAGGCCAGTGGAGTGGCGGCTAATTGGGAAAATAAAATTCAGCAGAGCAGAGAGAGAAAGGCAGAGGGAAAGATCTTATTTACTCCGACTGATACAGTATCTTGTCACCGCTACAGTCATGCAATCAGAAAACCGATCTGTCAGAGGCTAATAGGAGGCTTCAGCAGTCTTGACAAGTGAAATCACGGGGGTGTTTTCACTTCAACCTACTCTCTCTGTGTTTCTCTGCTGAGCTGCAGTGGACGAACAGTGACAAAGAGAGGGAATTCTGAACTAAAATGACTGGTACTTTGGAAATATCCACTTGATTTGTCCAACTCTGACCGCTGAAGCTTGATATTAACTTTTAAAACTTGAAAAAAAAAAGAAAGAATTCTAATGACAATATAAAGCCTTCATTTAACACTGCACCTACAACTTCCAGACTATACTGGAAGGCATAACTTAGATGACACTGAACAGGCCGGGCACAGCTAGCGCTTAAAACAAAGTTTAACCCATTTTTACAAGGTCAGCAAAAACGGGCTGAGGGATTTCCACATAAAACTTCCCTTTTAATATCTGCTCTGTCCTGATACTCGCAGTTTGACCGTGCAGTACTGTCCCCGTCGTTTACTCCCACCCTGCTCTGGTGAGGCTCGGAGACACTGAATTTAGCAGCATTAAAGCGTAACAGTCCAGTTCAGACAAACACTCAGACATGAAAAAAAAAGGTCCGTTCTACACTGTCCGGTGCCAAGAGCTCACTGCTACTTTACTACAAATCCCAGAGATCACCGGGAAAGACCAAAGCTACGACAATAATGGAACATAAAGCAGGTGTGTTCGGGAAGAGCCAAACAGGCTCCTCCTCTGCTCATTCGTATACACTGCGAGCTTACGTACGGCTGGGGATGCACCTTGACCGAGAAAAACTGAATCAGACGATCGATAAACCAGGTGGTCATTTACTGAGAATGCCTCGTCCGCAGCATAAACCTTGGGCCAATGATCTTAATGGGGCTTCGTCCAGAAAATACTAGAGCCCTGCCCAGGACCACCGAGAAGTAAAGCCACATAGGTCATAGGTCAGGTTTTCTGAGGGAGTTATCTGTCTGTATGAAGGGTGCAGGGCGGCAGGCGGGAAAGGAAGAGGAAGGTGTCAACACACCGTAGTTAGCCAACATGCAGCATCCGTGACTTACGCCCATTAGCCTTCCTGTGGTTGATACAGGCTGGAACAAGAGAGGACTCTGACAGAACACATGTTTCAGGAAGTGAAGTTTTTTGCCACATCACCGTGCTGGGGTTGGGTTTGACGGATGACCTCATCGGTAAATGTGTATTTGAGTTGATTATTGTTAGACAGAAGCGGCGTTTCTTTCACCACGACATGCAAATGTTCGCAGTGGTTAATGTTAACCTGTCGTAAGCAGATCATTACTGCGGTGTGGCTTCACGTGAAGATTCGCTTGCAAGATGGAAGCGGTACGAGTTACATCAGTGCCAATGCTGACACGCGGGGTACGGAGACATCACAATATAACCAACTGCGTGGGTTTGTTTTGTGCATTTGAGTAGCAAGGCGTTGTGGCTGCATCAGTGGAGGGTTTTTAACGTGAGCAAAGACGAGTGAAACTGTGCTGCAGCGCATGCAGAGGAGGAGTAAAAACCTCAACAGGACAAGAAAAGGGACTTGAAGAGTTAAAGTTGCTTATTGACATCATTAACACTGAATTACTTAAGTTTTAGTTGCATGGGAGCACGACTAGAGGACCACAGCTGTTTTAAAGACAAAGTCCCCTTCTGCTGGCATTTGTCCACCCCCCTTATAACTCAGCATGGCATACGGTACAGGTACTGCATCTACACCACTTGCCATCTAGCCTTCTGTCAAATTCTGCAGGGAGAAGTTTCCATACAACAATACTTCATCAGCACCCTCTCCTTCTTCTTCTTTGCTCATTGGGTAACAGGTTAACAGGAAGTCGATTTCATTAGCTGTTTCCTGTTCCCTAAAATAGAGCACCACTCCACCGCCATACTTTTGACGTGTGGAGTCCGCGCTCAGAGGCCTGACCGTAATCACGTTAACACGCCTTCGCCCTCGCGGTGCAAAGCGAGATCAGATTTGTCTGCACGACGCACGTCCTTCCATCAAATATGAAAGGCCTCTCCGCTCCGACTGAATTAGGCTTTACGGATGGCTTCACAAGAGAGAGAAGAGCCCCCAGCCAGGCAGCTCCAGATGAGAGGCAGCGGAACGCAGCGAGCGAAGAATATTGAATGTTTACACTTGTACACATCAGTTTCTTTTATCACACAAGCACATCTTGTCTGCCTGGAGTCTCTGCAGAGTCCCAAAGGACCAGAGTATATTATCTGAGGGAAGCAGCTTCAGAGAGCACATATGGAAGACAGCAGAGGGGGAACTGTCTTAACCAGAGTGTAGCAGTATGAGGCAGCCGCTAACTGCTCCACCGTCAGCTTTTCTCCTGCATTACTGACTCTCTGGGGCTCAGGAAGTGAGTGGCCTCGCGTGTGTGTGTGTGTGTGTGTGTGTGTGTGTGTGTGTGTGTGTGTGTGTGTGTGTGTGTGTGTGTGTGTGTGTGCGTGTGTGTGTGTGTGTGTGTGCATGCACGGTATTTGTAGCCGTACAAGCTGAAGTTATTACAGTTCAAATTTATGTCAAACGTTTTTTGTCATTAAATGTAAGTTTTAACAAAATGTTTTTGCGACTGACTCTTTCTACGGAACGCACCTTTAACGCTCACTAATTAAGACGTTATACTTTCTTTGTTTATTCAGTAATGAGTGATATCTCATTTTTAGGGCTTTAGAGGTGCTGTTGGAAGGATTTTGTTACCTTTGGACAGGGCCGGGCCAGCTGTTTCACCCTGTTTCCAGTCTTTATGCTAAGCTAGGATAAGCTAACCTGCTACTGGCGGCAGCTTCAGAGTGATCCCGGACTTCCCTAACCAATCCTTTAAAGCTGAAATTGAACTGGAAAAATGTTGACAAAAGAAAGTTTGAGGAAGACCATGAGATGTGGTCGAAAGCTCTGGGAAAAGCTGGTAGTGAAACGTTAAGTTTAGAATTTTTTTGGTCAAAAAACCTAAACTATATAGAACTAAACCTGGTTTTCAAAAAATCCCAAATGATTAAAACTAGAGGTTGTGAGAGAATATGTCGTCTGGTAATTAACGACAAGCTGCAGTTCAGAAGTTTGACGGTGGAAATCACTGAGGTAATTAAAACTTTGTCACCATTACATAGTTTGTCCACTAGCACGGACAAATGTAAAACCTCCCCCTCAGAACTTATTTTTTCCACAGTTCTTTAAAGAAGAACTGCATCAAACATGCATACTTATGTTATGCGTTCATGAAAAAATGAATGCTGGCCAATTACACTGTAACTTAGAGCTGCAACAATTAGTCACTTAATCGATCAGTTGAAGAACAGAAAATGAATCAGCCACTGTTTCAGGAATCAGACAATCGCCTTTTTCTTTTTTCTTCCAGCTTCTCGGATGTGAGGATTTGACGCTTTCCTTTGCTGGATATGATTGTAAACTGAATATCTTTGGTTTTCGACCGTTGGTTGGACAAAACAAGACACCTGAGGACCTGAACTTGGACTGTGGGAAATCATAACAGGCATTTTCACCATCTTCTGACGCTTCATAGAAAAAACAAAATAATCCATTACTCGAGAAAATAACTGACCCATTTATCGAAAATGAAAATAATGGTTAGTTGCAGCCCTAATGTAAACGTGAAACTGCACCAAATCCAAACTGAACATAACCAACAACGTTAGCGAACCTATTTCTGCATTTGAGTGGAACCCGCAAATAACCTCATTGTGCAGAATAAGGAATTAAGGAGAGATAATGCTGCACCCTCCCAGCAGGAAGCTCCAAACACACACTGACTCGGTGTTGATAAAACTGCATAGCTTACACAAGAACAGTGTGTGGATGATTTAAAATCCCACCACTGCACTTCATCTCCATAACAATAAAAAAAAATATCCCTTAAAGACAATCCATCTCGCTGCTGTGCTTTTGATATGAGCCAGGTTGTGCTCTGTATCCACAAGAAGTATCCAAGTCAGAGCTCCATAGCAACAAGCTGGAGCCTTTTACGGCCCCACTGCGTATTGTGGAGCTTAATGAAATCGTGTTCTTCTTCTCTCATAGAGTCACACGACGACACCCGGCCAGAATACGGCCATCTCACTGCATAAACCTTTCACTCCATCACTTAATGGCAATCAAATTGATGAGTCTCTCGCAGAGGGAATCAAAGCCTGTGCAAAGAATCTAATTTGGTGTTTAAAAGCTCTCTCTCATGTGCTCACTCACAGCAGTGTGGGAGGGCAAAGAGGAAAATTATTAAGAGGAGAAAATGCTAATAAGACATACTGTATATGGCTGTCAGCTTCAACCGCCTGCTGGTTTACCACTCTGAGATATCTGGTCTGGTGTGCACGACATCATGTGCACGGAACAAGTCACAACCAGCGGGCGACTGGTGTGTCGCAGTCCCACGGATCGGGTCACAGCCATGTCATGTTGGAGCTTTTGTCAGCTGTGGGGCCCGGAAGTGGGAGGTGGACCGTGGGCGAAGGTCTGCCGGCGCTGACGAAACCGAAGCTCTCTCACAGTCTGAGGATCGGAGTACTTATATTTATGAGATTCTGTCAGCAACCGCAGCGGTCAGCAGCTTCTGATACTCTAGTAACAGATTTCATGGTCCCTACTCTCTGGCTTAAGACCTGATAACCCACACGCCTGGTTTTACGGCCGCACAAGACTGAAAAACCCTGGTGTAGCAGAGGGTGCAGATGGTGTTTCCAGTCACTTTTTCCAGTCGGGCTCATGACTGAACATCCCCTGCTTGTTGGTGACAAACACTTTCTCACCTCTTGTCACTTTTCTGGAGAAAAGCTATTGTTTTTGTTTTGGTTTTTTCAGGAGTTCGTCTCACTGGTCAACCTCCCTGTGTTTCCAGGAGACAGCTCTGTGGTGCTCATGCCGATCCTCCCACACAGAGTGTTAAATAATTGTGACACGTAACAAGCGTTATGCTAACACACACACACACACACACACACACACACACACACACACACACACACACACACAGAAAATGAGAACTACTAGTAGCAGTAATTGGTTAAGGCTGCTATGATCAATATCTTTATATTGACCAGTGAAAAAAAATCTGTGTAAACCCACAGACAATTATCACAGGGCTCTGCAGTTCCTCTCCTCTCTACGGAGCATTTTTGCCTCTTTCAGCCTCCTTTCATTGTTTTGGTTTTCCGGCCCGTAACTTTTCTGTTTTGGTCCATTCTCAGCTCTCATCAACCTCATTTCCAGGCAGAACAGGTGGCTATTTTCAGCAAAAAAAAACCTAAATCTGATAATCTGATAATCCCATTTAGCAGCTAAACAGCCAGATATTTCCCTCAGCAGCATGTGGAGACCAAAAACAGAGCTAAAAGAGAGGGAGTACTGGACTTAGATTGATCAGGTTACCAAAAACACAACATGACTGCTGATGTTGCTCATGCCCGTAAGTGGTCAAAAAAATGCGAGTTCAAACGGCAGAGGCTTTCTCTTCCTGCAAGACTACAAGCAAAACCTGGATTATTTCAGTGCAGGAAGATGGTGGTTCGCTAATGGACCTTTCAGAAGTTTTTAATTTGCAGGAGAAACTAAAGAAACTGCATTTCTGGATATGAAACGGCTCAGTTTTCCTAACTGCTGGACTCGAACCGGCCGGGACCAGTTTCCAGCACATAACTCCTCATAAAATAGCCAACTGTTTTTTTTGGGGGGTTTTCGGGATATTGTATAAATTTAAAAAACGAGATATAATGTGTTAATTACTGAGCTCTAGAGGAGGTGGTAGGTAGATTTTATTAGTCCTGTAAAGAGCTGGGCGAGCTGTTTCCCCATTTCCAGTCTTTGTGCTAAGCTAAGCTAACAGGCTGCTGGCTGAGAGACTATTTCCCCAAAATGTCAAACTATTCCTTCGAACTTTTAACAACAGACTGAGGCCTTGTTCACAAGAGTCATGCAGCAGACTAGAGCCACATAGCAGAGCCATATGCTCTCATAAAGGTAAAGTACCATCGAGAACTTCAAGGCAACCTGCTCCACAAGATGCTGGACATGTTGCCCAAGCACAGTTTTGAAAACTGACCGCACTGAAACACAACACCAAGTGAAAAGCTAAATCTCTTCCTCTTCCTCATCTTTGCGTTGGCAAACATCAAAACTGCATCACAGCCCTCTGGTAAGAAGTCAGACGCAGCCCGGTTCCTGCTGGTTACGTTTTTAGGTTCTTCTGACAACATGAATAAAGGTTAATAAGAGCCAACCGGCTGATCAGCTGTACTGAGATTCATAAGGAACAATCACAGAAAGAAGTGGAGATGACAAAAAACTGGCCTCCTGACACCCGACCAGCAGGTTTTTCCCCGGTGGGACGCAAATGCACGTTCTCCTCCACGCTGCTCAGTTTCTCTCGTGTAATGACAATAAGGCCTTAAGGGAAAACTCTATTCCCTCCACCCCCACCCTTCCACCTCTGTGCCTCCCCCACAACACCAATAAGTGTCTCTGCAGCCATTTTCCATTTATCCTGATTTTAACCCCAGTGACCCCCAGATATACACAAAGCGTACTCCACCCCCCACTCGGCCAGGGGATTGAATAAGCGTATCTGTGTGAACAATGAATCCTCTTGGCTACGGCAACACAGGTCAAGGAGTTTCAGCTCAAAAGAAGCTTTATCTGGGCTAGAAGGTGGGTAAGGGCGGCAGGGAGTCCTGGAGACTGGAGAGTTGAACGGCACATAATCTGAGTGACGCACTAAATAAAATGTACAAACAAACACCGCAGCGTGAGTGGCGAGCAGACAGCATCACTCCTCCTCCTCCACCTCCTTCTGCCCCCCCCCCGCTGCTTGACAGAGGCCGGTCAGCTGCTGTCTGCGTTTGTATCTGTGCCCATTCAGATGCGGGGGTGGGCTAATATGGGCTTTTGACACAGGATCGGTGCTTTGACATTTGAGCTGATAAACTGAAAGTTTGTCCATTTTCTTGCCAAAACGTATTTAATGTTTCCACAGATTGTTATTCCAGGTGGTTGGAGCCTCCCAGGACACTGTGCATTTCTATAAGACAATACCAACCTCACGCTTCGTAAGCCTGCACATGGTCCTATCCCTTGTATCCCGGCACTCTTTGCGGGGTTTCCTACCCCTTCCCTCTCTGTCTCCATTACACAAATAAGGATATTCCCGTTTCCAATAAACAACAGTCATCCATCACTTCCACCTTGAGGCGCTCAGCACAAGACAACTGTCCCTGCTGGATAAGACATGGGGTCAATAATCTGCAGCAGGCATTGTCCATATCCATAGTGGGCCCTCACACTTGCACAAACACAAAAATGCATGTATCTTATGTGCACACAGCTCCTTCAGTGTTTATTTAGGCGGTATACAGAGGTTCTAGGAAGCCTGGCAATCAGTTTTCCGTAGAGCTAATCCACCTCGCCTGGCTCCAGGTTTCCACTACAGTGAACCTGACAGTAAAAGGTTGCACACACACACACACTGCTGCCAGCTAGGACCATGGTTGTAGGTTGGTATCACCTGGATAAACACGTACAATTCCTGACTGCTCGCTGTCTTCCGCAAAGCATCCCGACCCTTTCGCCAAGCTTAAATAACAAGCATCCGTAGTGCAATTGTCAATTTTCTCTATAAGCTGTAATAATTCTACTGTATGCTGAGGGTTCTCCTCTGACGTGGGAAGGTTCCCGACTGCAAAACGTCACTCGTGATGATGATGACAGACAGCGCTGACTTTCTCAGAGCTGTCAGCGGTGACGAACTGAACCCTCCACGCCACGTTTGATTGCAGGTACATTCACCGCCCCTGAACATCACCTCATAAAATCAGCAGCATATACATTATCTATACTTTAACGAGCACTGGACCAGAGCCTCTAACGGTCGGCTGTGGATCAGGCATGTTACCCCGGTGACGGGATGAAAGGTCACGTGTGCATGTAGCAATGAGGTGCAACATAATGCACTCTTTGCGAATATCTGCGTCCACGTCAGTGGTCATAAAGCAGCACGTGAACACGCTCGTCAGGGTGATGACACGGCGGAACAAACCAGTGCCACTGCACCACGCTGCACTGGAAGTGTAAATGGGAAGCCGGGGGCCTTGCTCCGACGTGGCACGCATGGCTGCAGTAATGTGGCGTTAGCAGTCCCTTCTGCTACATGAGTCAACGCGGGCAGACGAGCGACAGCAAGCCCGGGGTAGTCATCGCGGGACTCACGAGCTGTGTCTGAGCGCCGGCGCACTGCACACCAGGCGCACGCAATCTGCAGTATGTGCGACATTAGTGTGCACATTGAGTAAGTTAAGTAACAGTGTTTATACAATATAGATGAGAATGTTATGTACGAAGGATGGTGACTGATCAAATGTGACCCATTATTCTTTGTGCCTTATTGTTCCCATGGAAACAACCCAGGAGGGAACGTCTTCTACACAGAAGATGGACAACAACAGAAACGCAGAAAAATCATGCCACAAGGCCATTTTTTTATTATGATACAATATATGATTCATCCCCTAGTGTTAAAAAACCCACTTGCATATGAAAGCGCTGCAGACTTTGGTTTATCACATCCACAAAAAGGAATATTTCAGATATTAATCAGTTTCACTTAATTATACATAGAAACCACAGGCTCGGCGGTCGGTTTAGTTTCCTTTAAAACAAATCGCATAAAAGAGCCTGAAAAAGTCGAATAAAATGTGGTGTCAGCGTGTGGTTGTGTACCTTTGTGTGATTCCGCACTGCGTTTATTTGAAACTGTCGCTCTAAGACAGTGTCTCTCGAACCCAGGGGTCTGGACTGAGGGTGCTGCTTGTTACCACCCTAGCTCCTAATCTGAGACTGACTCACATCTGGAAGGCCAGCTGAGCCTTGGACTCGCTGACTAGCCGAATACAAGTTGGAGGCTGCAACACCTGCTGGTAAAAAACCTCAAATTCAAGGGGCTGAAAAGTATGTTTACGAGAGCGTACGCACACAGTACTAATACGCACTTCACCACATTGCTTCGCGCGGTTACACCTCGCACATCTTTCACCTTGTGCTGGTTTAGTTTCAAGTACTTTAAATTTCAGTGACTGTGACAAGCCCACATTCGGCTTTAACCATCTATAACTACACGCTGATACCAACCCAAACCCAAACTCTACCCATAAGGTTTGCCCTAAAAGTAACACCACACGTGATGACATTCGAGACGTCTTTCTTTATGTTTTTGCTCAGACTCGCAGTCTGCTATGTGGCTGCAGGTTTTAAATCCTGTTGCCTGAGTCCATAGGAGTTAGAGAGAGAGTGTCTTGATTTGCTTTTGGATCCTGCAGAGAAAGTACTCGCAGGCTCCCACGCCATCTTTTTTCTAACTTTTGTCTCTGCGAGCGGAGCCTTTGAAGGCTGCCGTACGGAGAGCTCACTGTGTGAAACCAGCCTTTCTCTTCGCTGTCTGACATCACACAACTTCGGTCTCAGCTTGATAAAATATACATACATGCCATGTATAATGTATAACGGTATTCTCCCAGTGTACTACATGTCCAAATGTAATACACGGTCAAATTCGGGTCGGTCCGTCCGGTGAAACGACGCAGCTGCCGCAAACCTGTCCACCGGCGTCACAGAAAGACATCGTCCGTCCGTCGATCAGTGTAGTGACAGTTGTGTGACGTCTTAGCTACGCCGTCGCAGTCGCCTTCTCACAGGACGACAACTTTTCCTTTATTATGCTCTGGCGTAATAAATCGATGGCCTGTATCGGCAGTGCCTCTCTGCGTGCCCTGTCCAGTACATGTAGCCTTCCATGTCTCTGTATCCTGCACCACTTTAAAATAAACACATCATTCATTCATGACTGGGTTAAGAAAGGCTTGGTGGCATCTCCGTGCTGGTGTAGAATCCGCCTTTACCCTCTTGTTTTTCTTGTGTGGACATACTCTGTGTCTCTGTGAAACGCTCGTTAAAATCGGGCCCCACTCTTACTCAGGCTCTGTCTTTCTCTCACTTTCACTTTCCAGACATGCAGAACGGGCCCCGAAGTCTTTGAAGCCGCCTCTATGAAGAGCAATGTGGGTTTTTTTTCTGGGTGAAGAGGGAGGCGGCTTTTCTCTTCACCGTGCCTGGCATCTCAGTGCTTTGGTCTGAGCCTGATGACGCGCATGTTTAGTTTCACTTCCTTCCTCTATTCCATTTCCTGATTTCCTGTTCATGTCGAGGCTCACAGCTGGTCTGTGACGGACGTTTTCAGCTGCTGCTCTTATTCGGAATCGGCAGCTTGTTGTCCTGGCTCGTGGAAAACAGGGAGAGCGAAGGCTCAACAAATTCTTATCTTTTCAAGATTTGTATTTCAATCCCGACACGAGCTCACTTTTACGCATTAAGCAGCTGTATGTGTGTTTTAAATGGATGCCTGAATGGCTGCGCTTTGCTCCAGCAGACTGTGTCGTTCTGTCACACTGCCGGGCCCCTAGCTAGCTTGTTTTTAGGCAGCATCAGACAGAAAAACACACACCCGTTCAAGGAGGCAAATGCTCCTACAGGCCCAGTTTGAAAGACGTGGGCAGTCCTCTCAGTAAACACTGAGATTCAGCACGACACCAACCCAAACGGTTCAAGGAAAAGAAGGATGGAAAGAGTGCACGCTTCTTGTTTGACTAGCAACCCATACTTCCTCCTAATGCTAAACCCACAGAGCAGGACAAAAACAACCACTGATTATGTGGTGTTTGCTCTGGTAGAACAGCAAAATGCAGCAGTTGCTGTGGTTGAGCCGCGTCTAGGCCTGTAAAACGATGATCACAGAGGGCGGAAATTTAGCTTTGCACTGACCTTAAGCCCTTAACTGGAAATTTGAGCTCTCCATCTTAAACCTTGTAAACTTCACAATTTCATGCGTACATGCACAGAGCAAACATGGGCTCTCCGATCACCCAGTATTTGCTCACTGCGCTTTCATCATGTTACGGCAGAGAGCGAAGCATTTCATCAGTAAGTAGACTGATCCCAGCTGCTTCACCTAATAACCGTACTGCTTTTTCATCCCGCGTACGAGTAGTTTGCCGGCTCTTTGTTGCCCTTGCGAATCCACTTCTGATCAGAACTGACACACTGTTTACCGTATTCAAATTATACACACGATTATTGTTGCGGAATGAGAACCTGCCCCTTCTGATGCCGCCATCACACATGTGAACCCTCCACAGCCTCTCATGCATTGTGCTTTAATTACGTAGCTAACGTAGCACGGCGCACTACCCCTTCAGGGCCCTTTATGTCCTCAGAGATGTCTCTGCGGAGGCCAGACAGTCTCTTTGTAGCCCTGTCCCTTCTGCCTTTGTCTTTCCATCTCACGGGTCCCATGGGTGAGGCCACAGTGGCGTCCCATGTGTTTATACTGGCCAATGATAAAGTAGCTGCCACGGCCCTCATGAATTATGCAGGGGGGGGGGACCCCAACCTCAGTTATGTAAATTTAACTCTGGGGGAGAAAGAGGGAGGAAAGTTGCTGGGGGGGCTCTGACATCCAAAAGTGATGTGCTCCTAGAGGGAGGCGGTACCCGGCATCAGGCGGTGCGGGTGTGTGGGACGGGGGAAGACGCACGTCGTGAGCCGCTGACACACACATAAAGCAGTGGTAAATAATTCATTACTACATGTACATGCTGGATCCATTTATCACACCGGTAACTGAACCCATAGGTGTTTCATGAGTCTTGCAGGTGTTTCCCTGTAAAACTCCTCTGGCGAACAGGAGGTGATGCCCTCTGCATCAGAAGCTGGCTTTCATCAACAGTTTAACCACTGCGGCAAAGAACCGAGATCCACCTAAAACCCTCAAACTTGACCAGAAAAAGATTTCCCACCAGACTCTCTATCTGCTTGGCAGATGGCCTATGGGAAATGCATTTCCAAAAACGCTGTAGTTACAAGCCAACGGCACCAAGAGTAGTGCTTGTGTGCAGCCAATGCTCCCGGGCACCTGAGCCTACAACCCCTGCTAATTTGCCTCTGAATCCAGTTTGATCACCGCCTCAGTGTGAGTAAGTCATCCAGCCGTGCATAAAACAAACTGCGCCTATAAATAACCCGGGCCATCCACCGAGCATAAGCAACCTACCCACGGCGCCTCTACCCACGGCAGCTCCGCTGTATGTCACTATGTCACAGCTGACGGCAAACACTGAACCTCCGGTGACTCTCTACCAGTAACCGTATTGGTTCTAGCCTAACTTCTAACAATAAATGGACTAGTCAGCTCCTCTTACAGCCCCAATCTAGTTTTCTCTGAAATCTCCGAGTAAACGGATCCTCACGCAGTTGCTTTCCACTCCCACTGATCGCATTAAAGTCCTCCGTGCTCTTTTAAACTGTCCACTCGACCCGTGTGCTGGAGCGGACGTCATATTGACCGCTCCACCCTGACATCGAGTTTGGAGAGCTCTTTTCCAGGAAACCAGCCTGACGACCCTCTCCATAAGTTGTGCGGTACGACATAAGACTGACATTCAAGCCTTTATCACCTGTTCTGGATCAGATGAGAGCATTAGGGGCATCCATTACAGAATAATATACTTTAGTGTGCGTGTGTGTGTGTGTGTGAGTGTGTGTGTGCAGGTCCGCAGGCTCGGTAGGTGAGTGTCTACTTCACTGTGCCTTGTCACCAAGCCAGACATCCACATTCACTGTCATGAAGGTGAATACTAATCTGGTCCTGGCTCCGGCTGTTCTGTTATTGAAGCAGATGGTATCTGACAAACAGGAGCCACGTGGCCACAGCTCTCTGTCTGTCTCTCTATCTGCCTGTCTGTCTGCCTGTCTGTCTGCCTGTCTGTCTCTCTATCTGCCTGTCTGCCTGCCTTTCTGCCTCTCTATCAGCCTCTCTATCAGGCTGTCTGTCTCTCTATCAGCCTTTCTATCAGCCTGTCTGCCTGCCTGCCTGTCTGTCTCTCTATCAGCCTTTCTATCAGCCTGTCTGCCTGCCTGCCTGCCTGCCTCTCTGTCAGCCTGTCTGTCTGCCTGCCTTTCTGCCTCTCTATCAGCCTGTCTGCCTCTCTATCAGCCTGTCTGTCTGCCTGCCTGCCTGCCTGTTTGTCTCTCTATCAGCCTGCCTGTCTGTCTCTCTATCAGCCTGTCTGTCTGTCTGCCTGCCTGCCTTTCTGCCTCTCTATCAGCCTGTCTGCCTCTCTATCAGCCTGTCTGTCTCTCTATCAGCCTGTCTGTCTGTCTGCCTTCCCGCCTGTCTGTCTCTCTGTCAGCCTGTCTGTCTGCCTGCCTTTCTGCCTCTCTATCAGCCTGTCTGCCTCTCTATCAGCCTGTCTGTCTGCCTGCCTGCCTGCCTGTTTGTCTCTCTATCAGCCTGCCTGTCTGTCACTCTATCAGCCTGTCTGTCTGTCTGCCTGCCTGCCTTTCTGCCTCTCTATCAGCCTGCCTGTCTGCCTCTCTGTCAGCCTGTCTGTCTGCCTGCCTGCCTGTTTGTCTCTCTATCAGCCTGCCTGTCTGCCTCTCTATCAGCCTGTCTGTCTCTCTATCAGCCTGCCTGTCTGTCTCTCTGTCAGCCTGTCTGTCTGCCTGCCTGTCTGCCTCTCTATCAGCCTGTCTGTCTCTCTATCAGCCTGTCTGTCTGCCTGCCTTTCTGCCTCTCTATCAGCCTGCCTGTCTGTCTCTCTGTCTGCCTGCCTTTCTGCCTCTCTGTCAGCCTGTCTGTCTGTCTGCCTTTCTGCCTCTCTATCAGCCTGCCTGTCTGTCTCTCTGTCTGTCTGCCTTTCTGCCTCTCTATCAGCCTGTCTGCCTCTCTGTCAGCCTGTCTGTCTGCCTCTCTATCAGCCTGCCTGTCTGTCTCTCTGTCAGCCTGTCTGTCTGCCTGCCTTTCTGCCTCTCTATCAGCCTGTCTGTCTGCCTGTCTTTCTATCAGCCTGCCTGTCTGTCTCTCTGTCAGCCTGTCTGTCTGCCTGCCTTTCTGCCTCTCTATCAGCCTGTCTGCCTCTCTATCAGCCTGTCTGTCTGCCTGCCTGTCTGCCTGCCTGTCTCTCTGTTAGCCTGTCTGTCTGCCTGCCTTTCTGCCTCTCTATCAGCCTGTCTGCCTCTCTATCAGCCTGTCTGCCTGCCCGTCTGCCTTCCCGCCTGTCTGTCTGCCTGCCTGCCTGTCTCTCTGTTAGCCTGTCTGTCTGCCTGCCTTTCTGCCTCTCTATCAGCCTGTCTGTCTGTCTGCTTTCCCGCCTGTTTGTCTCTCTATCAGCCTGTCTGTCTGCCTGCCTGTCTCTCTGTCAGCCTGTCTGTCTCTCTGTCAGCCTGCCTGTCTCTCTATCAGCCTGTCTGCCTGTCTGCCTGCCTGTCTCTCTGTTAGCCTGTCTGTCTGCCTGCCTTTCTGCCTCTCTATCAGCCTGTCTGCCTCTCTATCAGCCTGTCTGCCTGCCCGTCTGCCTTCCCGCCTGTCTGTCTGCCTGCCTGCCTGTCTCTCTGTTAGCCTGTCTGTCTGCCTGCCTTTCTGCCTCTCTATCAGCCTGTCTGTCTGTCTGCTTTCCCGCCTGTTTGTCTCTCTATCAGCCTGTCTGTCTGCCTGCCTGTCTCTCTGTCAGCCTGTCTGTCTCTCTGTCAGCCTGCCTGTCTCTCTATCAGCCTGTCTGCCTGTCTGCCTGTCTGCCTCTCTATCAGCCTGTCTGCCTGCCCGTCTGCCTGCCCGTCTGTCCAGCCAGACAAGCCTGGATATAAAGCTGTCCTACTAAACTCCCTGGTTGCTCGGGCGTGCTGTTAATTCCGCGAGCCGAATCCACCTCTCTGGCCGGGACAGCCCGCGACAGACCCGTACCGTCACTCCGGCCCCCTCCGCCGCATGTCTGCATCACCTAGCGGGGGCAGGTCGAGGATCCCCGGGTACAGAGTGCTGCTCAGCGCTGCTCAGCGCTGATCGGCGCTGATCGGCGCCGTCCATGAGTATCGGTTGCAGCGAGTAACGGACACCACAAAGTGAAGTAAAAGAATCCGATTTTTAACTTCGATACAGCACTAAGTGGGTCCAGGTCGGTGGCTACAGAACTCCGTCTAATTCTCTGGCAGTTTAGTGTTTCCTTGCTCACGGTCGGGAAGACTTCAGACACAAACCCATAACAAAGAGTTAATCGTACCGGTATGGAGCACCTATTTACTTCGGCATTGACTTGAGTGAACGAGATTTCATCTCTTATCATTTGTTAGCGCCTTCTGTTGGACGGTTTTCCGCCGCCGGAACGCACGGTGGGGGCGGTAGCGAGCGCCGTGGCCAAGATCTGAGAAAGTTTAAATTTTCTCCAAACCAAGTGCTAATCTGTGGACGGAATCGCGACGGATTTTATATATAATTATTGTCATTCACAGTGGGATTCGGTGATGTTCTAGCATCTATGCACGGATGCCGAGAAGCAAGAAAACTTTAAACGTGACCTAATTCTGACGAGGTCTGGTTGCGCTCGCTCCATCGTGGCTACGTTGTGGGTCGGCGACGAAGCGAGGACCGGACAGGAGAGACGTGCACATTGGCGTCTTACCTGGGACATCTGCGGTCTGAGGTTGATCTCCTTTAGGTTGATGGACTGGGGTCTCAGGTTGTTGAGCAGATGGCACAGGAGGACTCCATCCCGGAGGGTCTGGGCCAAGTCAAATACCTGTGCAGACTCCCATGTAACCCTGTGGTTGGCTGGGAGCACCTTGCAGTTTATTAACCACAGCGCGCATTGCCTCCAGTACTCCATCATTTTTCTGACTTCGGCCGGAGGAGCTGGGAGGAAATCTGTTCTGGTTTTTCTTCTTGTTGTTCTTGTTGTTCTTGGGTTCTTGGTTCTTGGATCTTTTTTTTTTTTGCTGCTGTTGTTTAGCGGGGGGGGGGGGGGACCGCTGACGGCTCGACAGTGCGTCCTAAATCGCATCCATTCCGTATCCGCCGACCGTAAATCCGACGAAGACGAACGCAGAGCTGGCGGAGATGCAGGCAGCCGCTGCAAGGATGACAGTCCGGTGTACTGAGGCGGTGGATGGAGCGCACCCTGCGCTCTCCCCCTCTCTTCCTCTCTCTCTCTCTCTCTCTCTCTCCATCCGTGTCTCTCTTCCCTCCCCCTCGGCCCGTTCTTCACCTCTTCCGCTTGCCACCCATAGGCTGCCTGTGTACTGTATGAAATGACAGCAAGAGAAACGCCGAGATGTAGCCGACAACCTCACTGGCTGAGCGACGGACGCGCCGCTGAAAGGCAAAGAGAGCAGGAACTTCTTTTGATTGTGTCAACGAACCGTTGTCGGTTGCCATTTTTTCCAGCCACTTTGATCGGGTTTGATGCCCGGGCCCTTCTCCGTGTGCAGACCCCCCCCCCCCAGCTGCACAGAGTCTAATCATAAAGTTTGGCATGTGAGGATTAAAGAAACCGGCTGAGAGCCGGACCCACTTTCCTTCATCCGAGCACTGTTATATGTCACTTTCCGCAGAATAGGATGGCGCTTAACTTCCTGACGTTATGTCCCCTATAATTCTGCACGTATCTTCTGGGATATCCGGGGTATAACTGATCAATACGTCGTATGATCGACCGCTGTATCAATACGTTGCCTTCATCTGAATACAGTATGTAGTTGCAGTGTTCATGAATGTCGGCGCGTTCTTGTTCAGTGGTGCATCTCACGTGTTCCCAACCTTTCGTTTTGCATTCTGCACGATTGTCAGTTCTGGCTCCTCTAAGAGCAGATGTGTGTTTTGTCTGCCTGTGCTGAATATGATGAAGACGCACTCGGTATCTAAAAACGACTGAATGTCAGGCGTCATCCTGTTCCTGTCCCAGACCGACGCTGGGAGCCCGGTCCTCTGGTTTTCCTCTTTATTTAACCGTCCTTTGGGTTTGTTGGGCGTGAGGTAGCAGGACAGCATTGTGCTTCCTTATTTTGAAAAAGAAAAGGGATGTAGGAAGGTACATAGCAGCTGTTTAAAAGGAAATACGTTTTCATGGCCTTTACTGACTGGGC
The DNA here is from genome assembly GCF_016859285.1 of Xiphias gladius. Taxonomy (NCBI): domain Eukaryota; kingdom Metazoa; phylum Chordata; class Actinopteri; order Istiophoriformes; family Xiphiidae; genus Xiphias; species Xiphias gladius. The sequence goes on along the minus strand of NC_053404.1, from coordinate 653,872 downwards.
GGTTTCACACAGTGACAGTAGCCATTGAGTTTCATTTATGATTTCACATATCCAAAACTGCGTATGTAGGTTCACTATAGAGAAACCACATAGTCAGTCCCCTTTGGCTGCCTTTAACCCTCCCCTGGGGGGGACGGGACCACCAGCGGGTTCCCAAATTGTCTCCTCCAAAGTAACAGTGTCACCTTCTTAGGTGTCTTTCCTCTGTCTAAGAAAGCCGTCTCTACTTTCGACCACTGTTATCTCTCTGATTTGGAGAACGACAGCGTCAGATTTTTCTCCAACCCAAAGGTCTGGTGAAAAAGCGACATGTGATTGTTACTGTAAACGAATGAATGCCACGCACCGGTTTGCTTCCATGGTTTGAGACCGAGGGTTTTATCTGCATGACAGTGTTTTTTACACAAATGCACTGCGGCGATGCCCCGTGAGAGAGACAGAAATGTGTTAAAATATAAAAAGGGCAAAGCATTAACATTTCTAACACATTCCCCTTGTAAGTGCATAGAGCTGATTATCACCTCGCTGAGAACACGGCTGAGCCACTATATGGTCTAACTGACACTGGGTTTAACATTTATCTGTGTGGGGGTTAAATGAGGAAACCGTCTTCTGATTCAGATGTACGCCGAGTTCTCTGGTGAGACCTCACAGGCATTGAATGAAATGCTTCAAGTAGCTCAGTAAAGGCAACGGAAAGGATGTGGGGTATCGCAGTATGCGCACGCTGCCTGCGCTGCATCTTTGCCAGGTGCCGGTTTCGTACCTGTGTCCGAACAAACACGACTGGCTGAGACAACCCGCCGACGACTGTGAAACGGCTGAACCACCAACTGGCTCTTGAGCAAGACGGCGAAGCTTCAACCGGTCCAGTGGTGCGGCGGGCCGAGAGTCGAAGACTGCAGAGAGTGCTGTCCGGACATGAACGAGAAGCAGTAGAGTGCATCTGCAGTACAATTTATTGATTCCTGCGGGGCTGTTAGCACCACAAAAAGCGTTCATCTACACAAAGACTGTGGAGTAAATAGACGTATATAAACTTCTAAATCAGGATGTGCGGAAGAGCAGCAGTGAAAGGCATCACAGACAGAAAAGATAAAAGTAGAGCTTTCTTAATCTATTGCAAAAGGGATGCATTGCAGGACAGGAACGTATACGTATGTACGCGAAATGAACACAGCTATCTTCTGTATGTGGTCCGGTGTGTGCAGAAAGGTGCCGGTAGTCACAGCGAGAGCGCCCGATGAAGCTGCTTGGATACAGTATGTGCAGAAATGATGGGGAGAGTCAGGCTGATTTCATTTTCCAGATGGAAATACCATCCACAGACTTCACAGGAAAAAAATGGCTCAATAGAAAGAATCTGTGTCGATGAATTTGCATTTACATTCAGCGACTGAACACACGGGTCTGTGCAAACAGTACTGGGAAGACCGGTCTCCGGCATTTGCAGCTGTAAACTCTTCTGTCATCCTGAATTCCCCACTCACTCTCTCCGTGTCTCAGCTCCTCATCTGCACTTCTTGTCTTCATATTTGTGCAGAAGACTTGGATGGATGTCAGAAGGGTAGGGATGGCAACGCTCCTACTCTTTTGTCTATCCACATTGTATGCAGATGAAGCCTGAGGGAGAGTGGAGGGAGTCTGTGTGGTTCACTTGTGAGCACCCAGCCTTGTCCTCCACTGGCTGCACACTGGACGCCAGGGCTGGCGTAGCACGGATGACGGGAGAGTCGACTGGCGGCCGGACGCTGGCATACCTCTCAGCACTCTTCTCAGTCTCAGTTTCAGCCATGCAGCCAGGCAATTATCAGCGTTCCTCTGATTATTACTGCACAGGGGCTGAGGGGAAACACACACACACACACACAAAGTACCGAGGATGCTTTATCGTAGCTTTTCAGTGCTGGTGCCATTTTCACACAAAATATACATGAACTGCTCGGGTGTTGACGGCACTCATTCCGTCGGAAAACAGCATTACTCTCAGTTGGTTTTAGAAAAGCATTTCACACTGAATTGCCTTGATGTAGATAATCCAAAATAATCTGTTTGTGCTGTTTTCGTAGCACCGTAGCATCAAAACTTAACGTAATTGCCTTCGGTTTTCCTTCGGCGCAAAGAGGAATGATTTGCCTATTTCTGGGTTATTTCACCTGGAATATGACCAGCGCTGGAAGATAATGACTAACCAATCGAGCTTCCAAGAAACAGCGTGATTTTGTCGGGGCACATATGGCAGATGTGATCTTCCTGCCAGGATTCTTTTTACTGCCACAGCAAATTATTAAAGTGCCTCGACAATCAAATGAGACCGGGCCACTGAAGATGAGCAATAACAAGAACAACCGAAAAAAAGAAGACGATGACAAAATATATCTCCGCCAAGATTTTGCAAGCCTGTAAGTGATCTCTCTAGCTCTGTAAAAACTGTGTTTTTGTCCTACTTCCATTTGTGTGCCTGTCAAAGGGTCTTATTACCTTCAAATATCAATGTATTTTTCAGAGTAACCATAGCTATTGGAAAATGAGGAAAATGTTGCATTCAAGTTGCATTCAAGATTATGAATGATCACATGTAATTCAAGGAGCAGCATTTAGGTTCGCATTGACAATTATGACGGTACCGGACATAACAGCTCACTACAGAACAGTGACTCTGCTGAACAGTGAAACAACTGTGGGCTAGTGCCACAGCACCATAACCTACGGATGTCATAAGCAGAACTTTGGAGTGAAAAGTAACTCAAAGTAACTTTTATTCAGGTTTTACTCCACGTTACAAACATCTCTTACGTCATAGGGGTCCAAGGTCAGCACTTAGAATACTATGATGCGTCCACACTGCTTGGATCACCATGACAGCATGTAAGAAAGGGTTACAGCCGAGTCTGTTCGCTACCGACATGCTGATTGACGGGGGAGGTACACCGACCGGCTCACGCACAGGCATCGCTAAAACAGTGGGGAGGGTGCTGGTGCTTCGCTGCGACCGGTGGAGCTAAGTGATCTGTCGCAGCCAGGAATATTTTAACAACATGCATACGACACACCGATTCTGAGCAGGTTTTTAATGTGTAGCGTGTTCACATTAGAAGAGTGACTGAATAAAGTGCGCTGACTGAGAGCAGACAGCAGTCGTTCAAAGAAAACACATCCGGGACACAGCGTAAGAGTTTACAGGTCTGCTGGCAGCTCCTCGGGGTTACTGGGAGCAGTGCTAAGCTAGACGCTAATATTTTCACAGTGACAGTGCTAACAACAGGGGACCATGAATGTCTGGACCACACTCAATGATTACCAAAGGCAGAACAATCCATCCTCTGGGGACCGTGAATGTCCGGACAGATATTCATTGCCATATTTACTGGGATATTTCGGCCTGGATCGAAATGACGGAGCAACAGGCCGACTTTGTCATCTCTAGAGCCGTGGCGCTAAAAAAAGAGTCAAATCTGGAAATGTCAGCCCTGAACCAGGCAACCAAGCTGCCCTGCTACCAGGCTCTTTGATAACGAGCTTTTTGATTTGCTTCGTCTCAGCTGTATTTTGCTCCATACCAGCAACAACAGTGTTAGGGTGAAAGTGCCGCATGCATGCCCTCCTTGTTAAACGTTGCTGCTTTGCAAGTTTTGGCCTCAAGTAACAGAGTGGCACCCCCCACCCCCACCCCCATCCCCCCACCCCCCTCCCACCGTCCTGCCACATGATCAAAGCCCCCAAAGCTCTGCAACCCCCCCAACACATGGACACTGCCACATTGTCTGCACTCCATCAATATCTTCCTGCAGTGCTGCCAGGCTGTAATTTACAGAGCTTCACTCTGATCATTGTGTCACTTGATCTGGTGTAAGGGCTGATCTATTTGTGCAGCTCTTTTATCCTCTCTGTGAAGGGCATGCCGCCCCCCCACCACAGAAAGCCAATGCTCTCTGTTTGCTGCAGACTTACTTGATGAAGAACGATCTCTCAGCTGTACCTGTGACTTCATGTATTTATGTGTATTTCAATGTAGGGCTTTTTTCGTGAGGAGACCCTGATTTGAAGACTCATACTCTCATTTCTACCCCCCGAGACAGCGCATAATCCTTTCTGTTCTTTAATGCAAAGCAGCAAATTTCCTCCTCCTTGATGTAACATTTCAGTAAATACGTTTGCCTGAGCAGGACTTTGGCACAGCTACGGTAAACATCATCAGCCTTCCTCCCAGAATGAAATCCACAACCGCGACCCAGATGCAACACTGAAGACGACCATAGCAGCTTTCGTTCACCGTTTTCTAACTGCTATTGATTGCCTGACCCTACCCTTAGCACTCCATTTTGCTGTTTTAGGAGGTCAGAAGAGAAATCAATGGGCTGGGTTACCCATGAGAGGCCTGGGATAAGTGGAGCCTGGCCAGGCCTTGCAGGGTTTCATCAGAGTTGGAACAGCGGAGGGGATCAGCTGGGGAACTGTCCGGGTGGAGGCAGTGGAGTGGAACAGAGAGAGCAGGGCAAATCAAAATGACCCGGGAGAGTTTTTCATCGTATAGTAATTTGCCCTCTGGTGTTGCGGTGGAGTCCATTAAGAGCAAATTCACAGATAAATGGAGACCAGGTCCACGTCCACGGTCCCATCTGTGGTTAAACTAGGACAGCGAACATTAAACCTGCTAAACATCAGCGTGTCGTCATCGTAACCGCCCGTTAGCATGCTGACATTAGCCTTTAGCTCAAAGCACCACTGCGCCAGAACACAGTCTCACAGAGCAGCTATGTTATGCTGTTATAAAGATTACACAGAGTCCCTCAATCAGCCAGCACAGGAGGTAACCGGTATTGAACCGCTGCTGCATATGTAAGTTCCCAAAGTTAGATTTAGAAAGGCCCCATCAAGCAACTCTGGCCTCACAACAGCATTGAAATACCTGCCAGACATATGTGAGAAGCAGGGTTATACAGCCCCTGACAGACAAATCATCAAAAAGCTGAGGTCAGTCTCCCGGTGACCCCCTACCACATCGCTGCACCAGGACTGGTCGTGTTGCCAGAGTCTGGTGGAATACTACTCACACTTCACTTTACCAACCTTACATGACCACCGCGGTCCAGTGTTTTAACCTCCACCTTACCCCCCCCCCCCCCGTACACTGGGTGCCCATTGGTGTGTGCTTATCTCTGGGCTGACGGGACCCTCCCCCTGCCAGGAAACTGACGCTGAGAGGACTTTATGCAACATTTCAAGTGGAGGCTACAAGGTGAAGACGAGGCACTGAGCTAAGAAAAAAGAAGTCGGCATCTGTTTAACGGCCCTCAAGGACTTTAAGGACTTCCAAGGTATTTAACGATAGAATGCGACTACATGTATCTAAATAATGAGATGACAACCAAATGTTCCCTCTCTAAGGGGGATCTGAAGTCTTGAAGTGCACAAGAATCATTTTCTAACCTTTTTACCAGATGCTTTGTAATTGAATAAATGTTGTGTTGCATAACTTTTCCAGCTGAAACAAGATAAATGACTGAAAACAACCGAAAGAGACGTTCGATCCCACAATGAGGATTTCAACGAAAAATAAACAATTACTTCAGTTATCAATTTAAACAGTGAGAGCAGTGCTTAGGTTACTGGCTCTATTAGGACCATTTCCAACAACAACGACGAGCTGCGTTTCTGTCTCATCAATCAAAATGACAGCAATCCTTTTCTGCCGACAGAGTTTTCTGAAGGCTAGGTTTTAATTTTGGATGAATGTTTCAGTTCAGTGGTTTATACTGTATGTCTGTGTGTAATGAAAGCAGATGGCCTCGAGTGTGGCAGACCGAGCCACCGGGGCCATTATCGGGGCAGCGGTGGCAGATGCAGCAGGTAAGATAAACTGTTTGTGATACTGAGATAATTACAGCAACAGGACTTTCCATCTTACAAACCAGATCGGTTCCCACATCCCAATAACTCATTGGTCCACTGCATGTTTGGAGGCTTTCATGCACTGGTAGATTTGTATGCAGTAATAATCTTTATTCCTTATATTACAGATGTGATACATAAGCCTCACACTGGCTTGATTTTACCTGTCACAGGAATTAAGTTCCACTGTTTGTGACGGAAAATCTTTAAAAGCTCACTAATGCTCACAATGGAAGTTTTTAACCAGTGCCACATGTTTTTCTTCAGTATCGCACAGAAACATTATCAGTAGCATTATCCATAAGCAACATCTGTACGGACTGATAAAGGCCAGGGGTGGAGCCTTAACTTGCACAAGTCATGCTGACTTACACATAACGGTATGGAAGCTGAGTTTCTGCATCAGCTGCTCTGATAAACATAAATGAACCATGTGTTTGCTACCACTTGTCCTTCTCCCGTCGTTGGCCAAACGAAGCAACGCATGACGATGCGTGTATTAGCAACCTGAAACATTAGCTCTCGCTGCTTAACGTGTAATTGTAGTTGGGATCCAGGATTCTCTCGCTCCTGTTTAACACACATCCGCCCCCCTTTCTATGCTATCTGTTATCGACAGACTGTGTGCATGACAGGTCATGTAAAACACATTAGGAAAACAAAACTATTGACTGTTCCACTATTTTTCTCCCTCTTTCGTGTGCGTGTTCCTCACCCATACAGCCCAGCCCATGCACTGGATCTACAATCCGGACAGGCTCAGAGAAGTTCTCTCTGATCTGGAGCCCTGTCCAGAGTTTAGGCCTCAGTCAGCGAATCCTTTCTACCGCAGGGCGACGGGCGAGCAGACCTGCTATGGAGACCAGGCCTACGTCCTGCTGGAGTCGCTGAGTCAGTGTGGAGGTATTGAAATTCACCGCAGGCAGAAACTACGTGTCGTGTGTTACCCCGACATTTTCTGAGCCCGTCAGTGATTGACACATATCATTATCTATGTTACCCACGTCTTCGTTGCATTGCTACTGCCTTCTTGTGTCCTATCACAGCGAGGGGTAACCCCTCAAAGATTTCCTAGATGCCTCAAATGTGAACACTGACTCTGTGTCTTACTGACACAAGTTAACGTCTTAGAGGAGACTTTTCCGTCTGCCTTTCTTGTGTTGCCCTGTCATTTTTCATCTCAGAAAAACCCCTGAGGTTTTTTTGCCCTGGAAGACCACAAACCTCTTCCTGTCCTCTTCTTCCTGTAAAGACATTAACATTTCTCATGAAAACCTAATGTTCAGAGACCCCAGGTAGAAATCAACTTACAAACTGTCAGTCTTCCCGGTCATATCTGATTATGGCAGTTACAGTCTTCTGAAGCCTTCATCTTTTATGTTAAAGGAATCATTCAATTCTCATTTAAACTCATGTCTGTATGGTAAATATAAAGGTGGAGCTTTAAATAACCTTAGCTTAGCATAAAATCTAGAGGCAGGGGGGAAAAGCAGTCTGAACTGAAGTGTAATAATGACAAGTCTTAGTCTCAGGGCGTTATGTGCCAGTCACATGTAACTTTTGGCAAAAAAAAAAGTGAACAAGTGTATTTCCCTAAACCATTCCTTTAAAAACACACTCCATCCCACCCATGGATGCCGAGGCCTTGGTATGATTCAGATGGTTTTTTTGTTTTTTTTATTGGGTTAACATGTGACCCAAAGCCCCTTTAACACATCATTACTGCTATTGTTTGTTTGTTTTTTTACTATGTGCTGTATGTAAAATAAAACAACTTCAACTTCAGTTTATTTATAATGAGACATCACCCAGTTACACAGTTAAAGAATGTCAGTACAATAATGACAAAACCAAGGACACCAGCTGCGGAGTAGAAGTTGGAACGGCACAGAGAAAAAATACGAGTTTCGAGCCTGGACGTGAAAATCTCGCAGTGCCTGTCTCCCAAACTTGCATCAGAAGCCTTTTTCAAAGGAGAGGGGCTCAGTGAGCAGAGACTCTAGCCCCAAAGGATTCACTGAATCGGGGGCCAGATACGAATCCAGCGTGAAGGGAGCCTAAAGGACATGATGTGGGGTAATAAGGCCGGAGATGCAGGGGGGAGCCAATCAGATTAACACACAGAAGTCGATCTCATAATGATAAAAGCCACGTGCATTGTTCTTCCGATTGTAAAGGCAACTGAGATGCACCGTGACTGTTTTCTAAAGATACAGTGTGTCATGTGTTGGCAGATGTTGATGTGGACGACTTGACCAAGCGCATCTACACGTTCTTTGGCCCCGGAACAGTGTACGACCTGCCTCTCAACGATCCTTACCGGAAGAAAGGAGGTACCGTACCTGTCCATTTCACCAAATAACTTGTCAAATTGGCCGAGGTCCACGTGTATTAATGATCAACTGAACAAGCCTAAAATGATGTGAGCGCCTCTGTTACTGTCTGGAGCATAATGATTTTCCTGTCTGCTGATGGGGAATTCCCTCTCCGTGAAAATATTCCATACAGTCAGACTTCCCTGTCCTAGTTGGTGACCGGTGCTTTGGATATGTTTTTACTGCCAGGATATCATATACATGCAGCGCTGCGGTGAATCACCATAACAGCACTGGGCACCTTTTGTGTACAGTAAACTGCAGACAGCTTTATGTCTTGGAATAATAAGAGGAGCTGTGTCATCATGGGCAGTGAAAACCGTCAGGACTGACGACACAAAGAAAAGAGCTCCACCTACAGCAATTTAAACTGCATCAACACAGAGTCCAGGGAAATGTGTCCTCTAGCCATATGAATTATCTGTCAATGGAGAGGAAGCTGTCAGATCAGTGAGTATTCACATTTCTATATTAAAAGGCTGTTTAATTTGTCAGGTCCCAAAGCCGTCCTCCCCATTGATGGCCCATGGAGGAATGGCAGCCTGAAAGCTTTCATCAGAAATGTGGACGCTGGCAAAGAAGAAACCGGTAAAGATCACAGATTATAAGTGTGTGTAAAAAAACAGACAAACAAACAAACAAAAAACACTCAACAGTCCATGAAAACTACAAACGTACAGTATCGATCACGCCATTACATCTGACTGTGAGGGACGGACTACGTTTCCAGGTCCATTACGAGGCCAGATATCGGTAAACATATAAGTAAATCTATCAGGCAGAGAAGAAGCCACAAATTAAACTTTCCACTGTACAGAGATTAAAGGTATCGGGAGGTCAGGATGTTGCAAATTTTTAGATATAATATTGGTCTGTTTGGTTTGACACGGCATCAGGACCTACTGTATGCGGGGCAGAGTGAAAGAAGAAAACCCCTATGGGTTGTAAGACCTTGGGTACACCGATGTCCCTCTGAACGCTGCCGAAACTAAGTTGGGGCCAAGTTTTACCTATAGTCTTTCGGTGTGGCCCTCGGCATCCCAGGAAATTAAAACAGGATAAATATTATGCATATTATTTTAGAACCATCATCTGATATAATGAGCGGAGTAAAAAGGGTGTCCTTACTCTCAAAGCTCTTGTTGGACAAGAGGCTCCGCTCACATTTCAAGACCAAGATCATTTTAATCTTCGTAGCTCTTGCTCCATCTTCTATTTACAGTTACACACTGCTCTCCATGCATATGGACGGCCAGGAGGGTGCAGCTTGTCCTCTCATCCTCTTACCAAAGCCCACAGCAGCTCTAAAAACACCATGGAAACCACCGCGCACACTATGCAGGCGGGAACGGCTACTTTCATTATTCAATGTACTATCTCTTGTAGGGTCTGCCTTCTGGGGTCCTTCTGGGGTGGGGGCAGAGGGGTATGGGACAGGCTGATGTTTTTAGGTTGTTGTAATCTGTGTGTTTGTGTGTGTGTGTTCTGAGGCTGTGAAGCGGACTGTCAGATGGACGGTGTCACTAAGCTGGCTCCAGTGGTGGCCATGTACGCCGGGCGGCCTGAAATGCTGGAGAAAGTGGAAAAGGCCATTCGCGTCACCCAGAACAATGACATGTGTGTGGCCGTGACACTGGCTGCAGCGAGGTACGTGTGATAGGTCCCTCGTACTTCAGAAGGCTGTGCAGGTTTACGCCGTGTGGTTTCTAGAGTAACAGAAATACCACTACAAGTAACTATACTATAACGATAAAACAAATTCAGTGAGTTACACTGAAAGACCTACGAAACTCTGTCCACAGCACAAAACTTGGTCACTAGAGCCACAGATACAATCTGAAAAGAGAATGAAGTGGGCAGACAAACCATGAACTAAGAAGAAACCTCTATATGTTTGTGGTAGAGCATTAACCCATAAGACTCCACAACTACAACAAATTCTCACACTTAGAGATAAACAATACGACAGTAAATATATGTTCATGCCCAGTTACAATGAGGACTGAGATGTGTCAGGTTGTGGGTCAGTTCACCTCCCACCGGCTCTGTCTGCTGGAGTCAAGTCACACACACACATCTCATCCGTTATTTACAATGACGGTACCAAATATAAAGCAGACGTAGTGCATCACAGCCAGAAAGACATCTTTTAACCCAAACATGTCCCCCCAACTCTCTGGAGGGGAACGAAATGAGCCAGTAAACCAGTTCACACTCAGAGCAGCTGACTGGCTCCTGCTCAGGCCGCTGTGCCTGGATCTGTGTAAACTGCAAGGTTTCTTAACGGCAAGTTGCCAAAGAAGCGGATAAACTTTCAGTCGAGCACACTAGTCATAAAGTAGTTTCGAGGGGAGCGAAGGGAGGGGAATGCTTAGCTTTTGTTTTGTCTTTGAAAGGTTTTTGGAGCTCTTCATTCTGAATGGTCCAGATCCCAACGCTCTGGATGCGGTTCTGGCTCAGTTGAGCGACCCGAAGAGACAGAACCCTCAGGAGCTGGACCGGGCTGTTGCGGGTAAGACCACAGCACCTATGCACCCGTTAAACAAATGAGGTGTTGTTAGAGCGTTATCCGTTTTCTCATCTCAATCAGGAAAAGAATGGCAAAAGATAAGCTGTGGCTGTGGCTCCACACTCAATGTACAAACATGAGAGCGGTACCCATCTTCTCATCTAACGCTCGGCAAGAAAGCGACTCTGTGGATTTCCCAAAATGTGTGAGCCGCTAGGGGCCTGTACACGGTGTTTTACCGTGTATTCCAACACGGTGGATTTTGTGCGAGATCTGCTGGATTAAGAGGAGGATTTGCAGTATAAAGCAGGAACTTTTCTACTTTTCTCTTTATTCTTCTCTCATTCCTCCTTAAAACAAGCAGAGGGAGAAGAAGGCAAAACACAACGCATAGAAACCAGCCGGTCTTATGGGAAATGTGGTTAAAACTGGAAGAAACACAAAGTCCTACGTGCAGGAACACGATCATCTGTACAGAAAAAAAAAAAATCGAAATATAACTTCACAGCAAAGATGTGAAAGATATTTAATGTGTGTTTTGACAGCAGGCGTCCACAGCCACAACTGAGCCCCAGTCTTTAAACAGTACATTTTATCTCTCTCCCTGTGTCTCTGCTGAAGCACACGTCCACCAGGTGAAGGACAACCGAGCCAAGACATCCCAACAGCTCATACCTGCTGTGTTCACGAACACATGAGGTAAGCCGGTCGCTGGCAGCAGGATCCAGGTCTGTTGACTTGGCATGGCCTGCGTAGCCTTCCTGTCAGTACACCCGTTAGTTGGTCCTCCGGCCTTTGATCCTCTGACTACTGACTACCGGTCTCCCTCCTCTCTCCTCTTCATTTTCCCCCTCCCGCTGAGATGAGTGACACTGTTGATAAGGGAGTAATGACGTCAATAGTTCCTCGCATTCGAGAGAACACTGTGACGGACTGGATCCACCGATCTGTTTCTGAATCATTTGCCATGTCTCAATCTGCTACTGAATCTGGGTCTGTGTGCAGCTTTGCCCGGTGCGTTCCAGGGAGCGCTTCACGGAGTCCTGACGCTGAACCGGCTGGACGAGGCAGTCAGGGACACCATGCGCTGCGGGGGATGCACCGCCAGCCGAGCCTCCTTCATAGGAGCCTGTTTTGGGGCACAGGTACTGTGGGGACGTGGCTGTCAGGCATGTAAACCAGTCGTTAGTCGCTGATGGAAATCAGTGAGAGCAGGAGAAAAGTTCCTATTCCAGCCTGATCATAAGCGCGTCACAGTAGTTAGCCAATCCTAAAACTATCTGAAATATTATTTTAAGGTGCTGATGTTATGAGGACATTTATTAGAAATAGCTCGGTCCTCTGTCCAACACTGCTGGACTAGTGGGCAAGGCCAAGTCCGACGGTGGCAGTGCGAGTGATTGGTGGAGATGATTGAAAACAAGGCCCTGGCTGGGTTGTCCACACACCAGCCATATGCCCTCCTCGTATCGCGGGCCCCTTCATGTAGACCATGTTATCTCAGATCAGTTAAGTGCTGATTCATGAACAAGACCCATCAACGTACCGGCAACACAACGAATACGATATCGTCACTCAGTAAAGTATTTGTTCCACTGTCCAGCTCTGTCTGTCGTATTTATTCACCATCATATACCAACATACTTTCTGTTGTTTGGGCTCAACAGTGAGTTTATGGTACTTTTCCTACTATTGTATCAATAAAATAAATAGAAGAAAAATTTGGTTTGGTTAGTATAGCAGTGCACCCCCTGGTTTCAATGAATCTTACTGTCAATTCGACTGTGTACTCTTTGTTTGCCGGGTGGTAGTGTAATACGCCTCCAGTGGGATATTCGTGACACCCCCATCAGGGTGGCCACAGCCAGCACAGCGATAAAATGCGGACCCGTGCTTACTTCCTTTTTAGGCCAAGCCCAGCAGTGACAGCGGCACATGAAAAAGTACCATTCTGCACATTGTTGTGTTTAGTCGTGGATCTGTGTTGGATGAACTTGACAGTGAGCTGGCGTTGTGAAACAGCTGTCATCTTGATGTGTTTTCAGACCGGTCTCCAGGGAATCCCCGAGTCTTGGAGGAAGAGGACGTTCAGATATCCTCTGCTGCTGGAGTTAGCCGAAAACCTGGTCAAAAAAAAGTCAGATGTTGTAGTTTAGCTATGATTTAGACTCACAACCTGTCAAGTATTTATGAAGTGTGGGTAATTGCCTTTCAAAGCTATTTGAAGACTTTCTCTTATTGCAGATGTGCAGGACTTTGACAGGACAATCCATGACAGTAGCATTTTAAAGTCTTGTACTGAATGAAACTCGAATCTATTTGCTCTGTCAAAGCTGCATCATGCAAGAAAGTGAAAGTCTCTGCAAAGTATTCGTGTTGTGTTGAGGACACGAAACACATTTAACCTCAGCAGCTGCAGTGTAAGCAAAAAAATAAAGAACATTTATGTCCCTGACATGTCTGGACTGTTCCATTCTCTTTCTTGAAGTTCTTTGCGGCAAAATGTGGACGGCAGAGATTTCCTAGTCCCAAGAAAACATGCCTTGCCTTGGTGAGAAAGTATTTTTTGTGAAGTGAGGTTTCGGCAGGTTTTGGTCCTCTCTTTCCCCCGGGTACTTTCTGTTACCGTGAAGTGAAGGAGCAGATACAGATTCACTTCTGGAACAACCAGAGAGTGCAACATACTCCTTCCTCTGAGGAGCTGTTCTGCCTTCTTAAAAGTGCTGACTGCCATATTCACGTGTTCAAAGCACCACCACCCCAACAATTCTGAGAGTCAGCCAAGCACAAAGCAGCCAAAGCCTTAATATCTTTGACACAGTGTGGTTATAAAAAATGCAGTGTGTAGGCTACTGTTGGAGTCCCTTAGTGGCTTTTACAGCTTATACGGACTCGTCGAAACTAATACATAGGCAGTAGTTCGAGCCTGCTCAAATCAACATCTTTACTGGTACGACACGTCATCTCGGCGGAGCGCTCAGAATCGATGTGTGTGATGGGGAACAGCCCCAGCTTCGGCTGCGTAGCCTGAACACCGAGTGTAGCTGAGCAGAGAGCTCGTGGCCGACGGTCATTTGATTTCTCCCTCGGCCTGACTTCCTCCCACACAGCAGGTAGCAGGCGCTGTCTGGCATAATTACATCCAGCCCCGAAGAATGTTTTTGTTTTTCCGAAACCTGCCAAAGTCCACATCCTCGAGACGTTTCCTACAGAAGAGGAGAGGGTTGCAAAAGATATTATATTGTGGAAATGTTATCTTCACCGTGTCAGTATTACTCATCAGGATACATAACAAGTCAAATACTGCTACAGGTCAGATAGGACGCATCGCCGTTAGACGAGGATACATAGGCAGTCATTATAGGGAAAGGTGTAACTGTGTACAACCTCTCCCTGTCTCCCATGATAGCCTCCCTTGCACCACTTTGTACTTTGCTTTCATTAGAATTGCTATGTTGGGAGTGCTGCCATGACTGCTGCTCAAAAACACTGTGACATAATGGGATCAGATGAGCCTCCTCTCTCCTCCTCCACATACAAGTGATGCATCATAACAGTAAAATCGTGCCATGTACCTTTTCCTTGTTCTTTTTTTTTTGGTGGGTAGGATCAAGATCCAAGATGTCAACAACTAAGGCCGGTTTCTGTTCAAAAATAGCGGGGCTGGCGGAGAGCTGGAGCTATGTTTAGCTAGTGTATTAAAGGTCAGAGTCGACAGGTGTCAACAATACACGAGGGAAATCATGAAGGGTGTGAGGTCTACTCATGGCTGCCTTTAGCCGGTGCGGGATGCTGCTTATAGTTTTCAGTAAATAAAACCAGACAGGCATCCGAGCCGGAGGCACCGCGAACACACGCACGGTGCATTCACAGGTATTTTCATTTCCTTTAAGCTTCTAACTGATAAATATAAAATTCAAAAATTTAAGATTTTTTTTTTTTTTTGCTTTTTGGTTGAACTGAATACCTAAAAGCATTATATATATTATTTTTTTTTTATTTATTTTTTTTTTTATGATTTTTTTTTTTTAACCTTTGAATAATAGCATGTGTGCTTTAAATTTGGAATGGATCTGTTTTTTTTGGTGTTGTTGTTTTCATCAGTCCTATTGTGCAAAGATGTCGCCATGGCACACGGGCCGGTTTTGACCGTCTCTCCTTCCACCGACAACACATCTCGATCACGCCGCTGCTGAAGAGCATTGCGGTTTCTCCACTTGTTCTCTCCGCCTCTGGATCCGCTTCTTTATACCTGATATGATTCCGACATCTCCGCACGAACTGGACGCAACAAAGGATTAGTGGAAGCGAAGTTTAGCAAGAGAGACGTTTCCTGTTAACTACCGTCTTCGCTTTTCTCGTCCACTTCCTGTCGCTGTCGTGTGACTTTTGTCACGGCTGTCAGAACGGGGCGGAGACGTGAACTATCTTGTCGGTGTGCTATCTTTGTCGGAACAGCTGGGTGGACCTCCGTCTAAGCGCTGCCTCAATGGCATTTTCTGTGGGGATGGCCGTCGGACTGTGAGACGGGCTGCCTGCTGTTTTAAGTGTCTATTTTCCCCGCCGTGCCATGGACTTTAACGTTAAGCGGTTGGCCGCAGACGCCGGAACTTTCCTGAGCCGCGCGGTACAGGTACGTTCAACCGTTTAGTTCGCGGACGTTGGCGCTAACCAACGTTAGCTGCTAGCTTAGGCAGCGTTAGCTCGCCTGCTAGCCAAACAGCTAACGTTACAGCGGCTGCTGTTGTGTCTCTGATTATCCGCTGAGATAAAATATTTCCCTCCGAGCTAAGCACAGGCACGCTGTAGAGCGGTTTTAAACGGTACCCGCCACATGCCAGTCAGCGTTACAGTTATTCAGCACATCCACCAGAGCAGGCCGCAGGAAGCATCAGGCAGCAGCGGCAGCAGCATTAGCATCATCATCATCATCAGCAGCAGCAGCAGCAGCAGCAGCCGCCGCCGGGCGGATACCGTTTCTGTTCGTCCACATGCTAACCCGTCCAGCCTGCCGACGTTAGCCGAGCTGCACGGCACCGCGGCCCCGCGAATCACGCTCCGGGCAGTAAGTCATGTTCACGCTGTAACCGAACTTTTGCTCTGTCAGTTCACAGAGGAGAAGCTTGGCCAGGCTGAGAAGACAGAGTTGGACGCCCATTTGGAGAACCTTTTGGTCAGAGCTGAGAACACCAAGCAATGGACAGAGAGGATCATGAAGCAGACAGAAGTCCTACTGCAGCCCAACCCGAGTAAGAGCTCACTTCTGACTCTGTAATGAACTTGGCTGCTCTGACAAACAAAATCCGGAAAAACTGGACCCCTGGGGGCACGTACCGACTCTATGTTCCCCCGTGGCGAGAAAGTCACCAGATCCCGTTTAAAGATGTGTCATTTCAACGCCACTCACTTTGCACGTAATCGGTGCCTTTTCCGGTTTCTTGACTAATGACAGCACATATTTAAAAAAATCCTCTGGTAGATCCATTACGAGACTGATCCATCCACTCATTATTTACCATAGCAGCCCAGTATTTGGAAATCAGCTATTCTGTGTTATTAGTCAGATTAGTTCAAAAAGTTCATATTTGCTTTTTACAGACAGATGATGCTGCACTGAAGAGTAGCTCAGTGCCTTAAATACGCCTGACTTTAGGAGATGTGGCAGTAATATGGGCCACGTAAAAAAGAAATGCTCAGCCCCTCTGAGATGGTGTTTGCCATGCGTCAGTAGGCAGGGTGTCTGTGAAGTCTGTAAGCTCAGCTGTGCATCCTCCTCGGTTCACACCATGGTGCCATGTCGCCGTAGCACAACAAGCACCGACGGACCAGCTGCTGCTTGCAGTCTTGTGTAACATTCTAGGATATGGCAAACTGGATTTGTTCTGCGTTTTCTGTGTTCGCACACTACGCGCCCCAGGCACGCTGGCTGTAATTGTCCGCGTTCGTTCACGTGATGTGATGACATTAAGCAAATCCAAGTGTTTCCTGCGATGGTTGTCATTATGAAAGCTTCTGTGTTAATTTTCAGACGTACGTCAGGCTGTCTGGACTCACTGTCCTAAAGTAAGTGCCTGCGCTTGTCTCCCTTACTGTAGTCTTATGACTTTGTAATTGAGTTTTCTTGTTGTGAACTGCAGATGTCCGGCTCGAAGAATTTGTGTATGAGAAGCTGGAGAAAAAAGCCCCCACGCGAATGAACAACCATGAGCTGCTGGGCCAGTCCATGATCGACTCGGGAAATGAATTTGGTCCCGGAACTGCCTATGGTGAGTGATCCGACGAGCCGTCTAACACTCCAGGACTTAAATGAACGTTAGAGCCCCGCTGAATTCTGGACACGCACCTGTGGCTGTGCCTCCTACCAGCTTTCTTCGTGGGGGTTTTTTGCTGAGTCCTGTGTCAAATTTCTGTTTTAAAATCTACAAAGGCAACTAAGAAGATGGCTGCTGTAACTCAGATTGTGCAAGTCAAAGTAGATGGTTGACGAACACCGTCCTCCGTCCTCCCCCACGATATTTCTCAATTTATAGAACAAACTAAATGGTTGTAAATTGAAGCAATGTTTTGCTGTTGGGCGAGCTTGCATTAAAAAAAAAGTTGTTGATATTGCAGTATTCTGTCTAGTATAGGCTCGTAAGGTCGAGTGCAGGCTTTTTGACAGTTTGTGAAGAACATTTGAACACCAGTCTTCTGTTATGACTTTGAGTATCCCTATCATCGCCTGCCACGGTTTCTCATGGTCATTCCACAGTTGTGGCCATGGCCTCGTTCAGCTTTGTGTACTGATCCACTGGTCTCTGTGTCTTCTCAAGACATTCAGGCCTTGGATGAGACATTGTTGTCACTGTACAGTCTCCTGTCTGGTGTTTCTTTGGCGGTGAAGTTTTCTTTGTGCTGCTGACCATCTCAGGAAATGCTCTGATAAAATGTGGTGAGACGGAGAAACAGATCGGTGGGGCAGAGCGGGAGTTCATCCAAAGTGCCGCCATCAACTTCCTGACACCTTTCCGAAACTTTCTAGAGGGCGACTTCAAAACCATCCTGGTGAGTTGGACTCTCGACTGAACGTTTTGAACCAGTTTCACTTTTCACAGGACTTTGAACTTCTGTTTGGAACTAATTCACAATAGTATGGGCCGTAGAGTGTAGACTGTCCCTTTATAGCAGCGCAAAAATCAGATATCACACTTTACACAGTCCTCAGTTCACTCTAGGAATTAGTCTTAAGCACATGTCATTCTTTTTTGTCAAATGTGTAGAAACACTTTCACAAATTTAGATCGAGTCAGACACTCAGGAAGGATCTGTTCAGAAGTGGCGTGAAAGTAAGGAAGTTTTCATGGGGCAAAAATGTTCAAAAAAGGGAAAATACAGACACAAGCTCCAACAGGACTGTGATATATATATATATATATATATATATATATATATATATATTTTTTTTTTTTTTCCCCCCACAACAGGTGATCCAGAGGTATGAGTCCTGTGGATCACCTGTTGTACTTGTGGGCTTGAAAGGTGACCGCATTATTGGGTTGATATTTTGTCTACTATGGGTTTGAGTTTATTACCATCATGACGGGTTTGTGTGTGTGTGTGTGTGTGTGTGTTTTTTAAATTAATTCATTAATTTTTTTGGATATAATGACAATGGAAAACTCAGTTTTCTCTTCAGCTCAGCTCTGACCTGCGGTTACGTTGTAACATCTGACCATAGCTGCTTCCAGTCTGCTACAGCAGAGGGATGCTGAGCCAAAACGTGCCTCAGATCATTAGAATTATTCCCTTTTGTAGTTGATCCTGTGCTGTTGGTTTGATGATGATGTAATTCTGAACATCAATCACACATATCAGTGTAGTATAAAAGGCACGACGAAAGCCCTGATCTCATCTTCACGAAAAGCGTGACAGTATTCGGTGCCGGGAGCTAAGAATTCTGACCTGTTCTGCTGTTATTTGTGTCCAGAAAGAAAGAAAGCTACTGCAGGTCAAACGCCTGGATCTGGACGCAGCCAAAACCAGGTTAAAGAAAGCCAGGATGGCTGACGCAAGAGCTGCGGTAAGCATGCATTTTTTTGCACCTGAATGTTTTTTGTTTATATTCTAATGCTGATTAGTGACCAGTGTTGGTGAAGTCTACTTTCTCCAAAATCATTCAGCAGCTTCCTTAAGGGAAACTTAAAAAAAAACTGTTAGGGTGTATCCTCCTTCCCTCTGTCTGAACTCACACAAGTCATGACTGACACACCAAGTTACACAACATTAAACTGACCATTTTACATCTTATGACTACAACACAGTCACATGAGCAGCTATGGGAAGTTTAGACTTCCCTTTTCCCAGACAGTTGTTTTCTTGCTGCGACGGCCCCGTTTTTTGGATTTTTATTTATGTCGTCGTCCTTCAAACAGATAATTTGGATTTGAGTTTTGTAAGGTAAACCTTTCATTGTGCCAAATTTGGCCCAACATAATGTCCTGTTTGAGGGAGAGACATTAATCCCAGCGCCATGTGGTGTGTTTCACCTGGTAGAGCACGATGATTCCGATCAGTCTCAAGAACCATCACATCACAACCAAGTGGGGCTTGAGGCCTTTAAAAATTTAAAAAATATGGGTGGAAAAAAAGTCTTAGAATATGCTGAGTTCAGTTTTTTTAGTAAAAAATCAGACTTGTGCTGCTGACCCACTAGTTTTTGATTACATGTCTATATGCAAATTGATCCGACATTAGATTCTAACTGGCTTTTAAATGGTCTAAAAAGTCTGACTTTGTTAAAAGTCACGGATACTCTGTCATGTTTATCCCACGCTACAATGTGCTCCAGTTAACAGTGAAGAAGGTGATACCCCGGTATTTATCACCAATCAGCCAAGACCTGGCTCGTTTACGACGACGTCCTTTCAGGACTAGGTTAGACGAGTACTTGTGTAAGCTGTCGACATTCTACGGCTACTCCAAACAATATAAGTAAACAGTGCAATGTGATGTCAACGCCAGGGATGGACGTTAAATCAACGGGCAACATCCCGGCAAAGCTATTTGGCTGCAGTCTTCAGAGCAGAGTAAACGAGCGCATTTTGAGCACATTTTTCTATAAATGCAGGAAGAAACAATTTAGCGGAGACCCAGCGAGCTTACTTTCCATCCCACTCTAAAGAACTATTATACTATGGCAAGTTATCCCAGCGGCCTGTCAACTCACTCCTTTAGTTTAGCTTTTTCCAAATGGGAGGGTTGTGTAGTGTTTATTGACAGTCTAATGGTGTGCTGAAACTGAGCTGTAGTAAGACTAAACATATTCATGAAAGAGAGAACTGTGGCCTCACTACGGGAGGTGTAAATAGTCGTTTTTTGCTGGTCAACACCAACACCAGCTTTAATTTTGAAGGACGCTACTTGCACGATCCCAGGGATCTGAGGTGGTTTGATTGTGTGAAAGCTGAGGATGAGAAATATTTTTTGTGCTGCATTGTTCCAGTCCTGCTACCTTCTAAAAAAAAGTGTGGTTTTGTCAGGGCAGGCTGCTGTCTCACCCTCACACAATCACGCACCGAATCACACGGAGCGTAATGATGTCTTGTGTTGGCTACGGCCGTGCGGCAGCTGTAGCTCTAACTACTGTGTCACTGTTTTCAAAATGCAAGGCAGCAGATGTGAGCAGAGGAAGTGACAGAGGTGAGTGGAATGTTGGAGCCATCTTTGACTTGAACACACACACACACCAAAACCCCCTGATCCTAGTGTCAGCAGCTGCTGTCAATCCCTCTCTCGATTTCCTCCATGACACATACCGTTGGAGCGTTTGTGGAAAAGTCCTCTTAGAACCAAACTGTAAAACTCCATCCGCAGCTCTCTCTGCGGCTCTAATGTGAGCTGCAGGGAGCTCAGGACAGGGAGGCCATTGTCCCTGTCAGTCTCAGCTCCAGACCTTATGTTTATTGGACTTTTCGGCAAGTCACAACATGCCATTGTTCAGCAGCCTCATATTGAATCCTTTGGCTCAGTTTGAGGAAGAGGAAACCTTTCCCTCAGGACAGAAACTTCACGTTCACTTGTTGTGTTCTGTTCCCGGTTTTTCCTTCATGTCCCATCTTACGAATCCCTACTGTAAGTCTTGTTGTTTTGGTCTTTTTTTATTTTATTGTGCCTCCTTTTTAACTTTTACTTTTTGACTTCCGTATCACGTCGTACTCTCTGCACACACACAGATCCTGGCATCGTTTTGTTTTGTGGTTGACTGAACTGTTCATCTGTTCGTTTTTATTTTTTAAGCCACCTTTTGAACTAACCGATGGAATATGTTAATAATCGCTTCGATTGAATTTGATTATTGCAAAGTATTTCGTGTTGTTTTTTGTTTTTCCCTCAGAGAGCAACGAGCTTCAGACCATGGGACACGTTCACATACCGATGATGTTTCGTGTCAGAGGTGGAAACACCTACTGGCCTCATTTTCAAACAGAGGATGATATCAGTAAACCAATTAGTTTGCCTGAATCGTGTTCATTCACTCTGGTTTTTCAGCATTATCTGTGTCCTTTGGTCTGCGCAGCATTCTGATTACAGGCATACGTTATAAAGAATAAGTATTTAGCTTGTTAAGATCTCTCCAACCCAGACACGTGTATGGTGATGTTGCTCGATTAAAATCAGGTTGTTTTGTTTCATCTCTCTCAGGCAGAGCAGGAGTTGAGGATGACCCAGAGTGAGTTCGACCGGCAGGCTGAGATCACCCGCCTGCTCCTGGAAGGCGTCAGCAGCACCCACGTACGTAGTCCAGCTCAGCCCGGCACAGCTCCCGGGTTCAGACACGGTGCTGAATGTGGTCCTCTCCCCGTTCGGTCATTAAAGGAATAACACCAGTGGATGTTGTGGTAGTGCCGCTGGGTTTTGGCTAGTTACTTAATATTGCACCTTCATAATGTTGGTTGACTTGAGAGAGACTGAGAAAAGGATGGTCTAAACCGACGTAGCAGAGGCCGAGGTGGCCCAACCTTTAGTTCCTCGGGATACACAAGGGAGAAAAACACTGGTAAGCAGACGTCCTGAGACTCACACCTCAAGTTTGTTACGCAGGCTTTCTGTCAAAATAAATAAATAAATAGGTGAAGTTTCTTAGCTGAGATGAGCTCGGTGACATCACTAGGTTTTCTTCTCAGACTTAAAGGAGTAGTTCCATATTTTGCGCTCGATACCACTCTGTTCTGGGTCTGGTAGATAAATATAAGGTCACAGCCCGTTGCCTTATATCCTGGCTTATCTGCCTTCGGTCTGAGCCAGGCTAGCTGTTTCCCTCCGTTTCCGGTCTCTGTGCTAAGCCAAGCTAAGTGGTTGCTCGCCCGCTCACCTTTTGGCAGGAAAGCGAATAAGCACATTTCTGAAAATGTCAAACTGTTCCTTTATTTTCACAAGCTAATTCCTGCTCTTTATGAGGCAGCTGATTACACCACTGCTAGTAGTGTTTGGTATAGAAAGATGGCTGCGCTGTAAACCTCACCTCGGTGTAAAAACGCTAAAGCTAAGATGCCAGTTGAATTCTACTGCAGCGGTACTTGGGCACTACTTGGTACAACTGACAGAAGACTGAAACTGTGTGTGTAATTCTCTCGCATCTCTTCTCGTGCATTTCCAGGCACACCACCTCCGCTGCTTGAGTGACTTCGTGGAGGCCCAGACTACGTACTACGCACAGTGTTACCAATACATGGTGGATCTCCAGAAGCAGCTGGGCAGGTGAAATACAGCATGAATTGCTCCGGATCAGCATCGTTTCTGACCGACTGGTATTACTGTGCATAAACTGGCAGTTTTTACAGGCACTTAGCAAAACAGCTGATGTCACATAGCGGACCCTAGAAGCTTCTCTGAGACACGAGGTCCAGTGGAGGAGGGGTTTGGAGGTCAGGCACCACTCACCTGAAAACCCCTCGAGCCCAACCTACAATAAGTCATCACTCATTTCAGAAGCAGGAGTATAAATATGCTCTCGTTTCACAGAGCAGCAGGTCAATACGGTCCTTGTCTGTCACTTGTCTCTCTGAAATGGTTCAGTAACCATCCTGTCTTGCCTTTAGAAGCCCTCAAAAAAGTGTTGATGACGAATGTTCTTGTGAAAATCGGGGTTGAAAAGTTCATGTAGGGTTACACAGAGTGTTCACCTTCCAGGTGAGAGAGGAGAAGGAGGAACACAGACAAAACGTTGGCTTTAATTGAATAGCTACACGAAAAAATGGACTGAAATGCCTGACTGCACAGTATAACTGCTGATATTTAAACTGAAGAACGTTTTACCCCCCAGCTCTGTGTCAGGGTGTGCTTATCCTCTTCTCCCCCACCCCCCAAACCACCACAGTTTCCCCTCCTCATTCTCCAACAACAACCAGTCGTCAGTGTCGGGCGGGGCCAGCATCTCGGTGCCCACCATCCCGGTGTCAGCCTCTCTGCCCAGCGTGTCCGCGGGCCGCGGCAGCTCGGGCGGATTCAGCGAATTGCGCAGCTCCAACGGCAGCCGCAAAGCCCGAGTCCTTTACGACTACGACGCTGCCAGCAGCAGCGAGCTTTCCCTGCTGGCTGATGAGGTGAGCCTGAAGCAAGTACTCCTCTCTTGTAGCGTATGAGTGAGAAATACCATATTGTCGCTTCCATTTTCTGCCGTGTACTCCAGTTTCTTTGGATGTAAGAATCAACCTTTGAACTAACATTAGGAAGCTGAAATTCTGACGTTTCTCAGCTTTCCCTGTGTGTGCACTTTTAACAACACCGTGCCCTGTAGCAGCAGTTGAACACAGGCCACTCCCTTTCCTGGAAAAGCACTCAGCTGTCCACGACAAGCCTGCGGTCGGCTAACAATCGACCAGCATTACCTCACTGGGCGACTCACGTTCAGAAACATTTTCCAGTCTGCCCTCACGTTTACTGAGCCAACTGTGTGGCCTCAGCTGCCCTCCATAATAACAGGATTCATAACCAAGAACTCAGGAAATGTGGTGAACGCTGCATAAAAGACTTGTCAGTCATTTGCCTTGACATGAACGGAACACGGATAACACGTGAACACAGCGAAGCTTTTTGAATAGAAAACAGCGACTCGATAGCGTCATACGATAAACACTGACGTCCGTCATCCGCGCTCTTTGTCTTTCCAGGTGATCGCAGTCAGCAGCGTCCCAGGCATGGATTCGGACTGGCTGATGGGCGAGCGAGGCAACCAGAAGGGCAAAGTGCCCATCACCTACCTGGAGCTGCTTAACTGAGCCCACTGTAACCAGCTGTGATCCCATATTTATACTGCGTTGCAGGGACCGGCCTCACTTTCTTCTCCATGTCAGTCATTTTAGAACGAGTTTTATTTGTATGAAAAGAAGATGGAGTCTCAGTTTTAGAGGACTGGAGCTGGAATGAATAAATCTGAGTGAAGGAAAGGAGATGGACCCATTCCCTGATCTGTTTGTATGCAGCTGCAGTACATTTCTAAAACCTGCTTCCATGCCTTTGTGTTTGATGCCATACAATCTGCAATATGTGCCAGAACATCTCCCAAACTGTAACCTGTTTTTTAAAGATTGTTTTGTTTACAATATATATCTCAGACGGTGACCTAAACGCTTATGATGCAAGGGTTTTTTTTCTCTTCCCTCTCTGCCGATTCGAGTTTTTGCGAGTAGTGATACAGTAGATACGTTGCTTCGATGGCAGAAATGCACTTCAGTTTGAAGTGGAGCGTGATGCTGATTATCCTCCAGTCTTATTTTATAATTATCATCTTATGGTTATCCTACGTATGAATAGCGTTTTGGTTTTTTGTTTTCCATTTTTTTTAACAGTATCATATGTGTTGTGTGTCAGCTTTATTCACATGGAGTTAAGCGCATCGCTCCAGTGCTTTTGGTTGAAGTTGCAGCCACCCAGCAGTTCTGAAACTCACACGCTAAACATATTCAAGTGCCCATCACAGTGAATCGGCTTTTCTCAAAGCGTTTGCCTTTTCGCAGCTACACCAGCAGTATTGAGACCGTCAGTCCAGTCTCCCCTTTGTGTTGAACCCTGATATTTTGACTTAACTTATTGACAATTGGAAACATTTCTATTATCACTGATTACATTATTAATTTATGTATTGTACATAAATACACAATTTGTGACACATTTAGTGCCTCTGGTTTTGGTCGACTCGGTGTTAACTGTAAAGGAAGAAAACGCCTTGAAGTAAAGACTTGTACCTTTTTTCTTTTTTTTTTGACATTGCTGTCTTCATCATAACATAATTTCAGCAATTTCCCCTAAACCTGCATTTCAGGTCCACATTGAAATTAAGTCCTGTTACATTCTGGGAGATTTGAGTATATTACAGCTGCACAGCTGCTTTTTTGATTTGTGTGTAACTGGTAAGATAGCGTACAGTTGTAAAATAAATATGCAATGTGGTGCATTAAAATAAAAAAGTATATCAGCCACAGAGAGAGGTGTGAAGTTTCAGGATCTCATGTTATGCATTCTTGTGTGTGCACTTGAGTTTCAGTGCTCGGGGAGTTAAATGTGGCCCTCACATTGGGCCTGTTTACGAGTCGAACCACTGGAGGGCAGAACAGGCAACAGGATCAGTCTGCACTGGTTTCTTTGTTGGTACATCTAAGCAGAGACATTTTGACCATCCGGTGTCTGCGATGTGGCAGAAGCACATGAGACTGAGACACTCATGAACAGTCACGGTGATGCCTGTTCATGTCTCTAATGCATGAGCAGCTCTCAAGGCTGAAACAAGTTAGTAGTGAAAGTACCACAACATATTAAAGAAAATCTACACAACAGACAAACGACAAAGAATTAACATATTAAACATGACGGCGTTTACGTTTAAAGAATAAATCCAATGTCCAAAACCTTTTCACCCTCATTCAAGCTCATGCATATCAGACCCTCAAGGTGTACTAAAGATGTCCGACAAATGTCTTGGAGTTGGAAAGATCTGGTGGCATTTCAAAGCCGAAACCTGTCGCGTTTGAACAGAGATAAAAACCTTTACTGGGAACCAACGAGACCGGGAGGAGAGGTCAAGTAAGTCAAAGGTCCTGACCCGCAGTGCCCACCGTGCTCCAAGGCCCAGATAATCCACAGCTCTCGTTTAATATATAGACATGTAAGGGAATGCTACATACACTGCAGTGCCTCTAAATTCAAGCTTAGTCTTCTGAACCACAACTTACTGTTAATTCTGAGCAATGTTATTTTAAAGCTGTTTCTGAAATATTTGTTTGTTACCTTTACAAATTCCATCAGGAAGTCTTATGAGCAGAAGCAAAGAGTAGATTCCCTCTGCCCCGGCGTTACTTTGGGCTCTCACCTGACCCCTTCCCCAGTGACTTCCAGAACTCCCAGAGGAGCTCCGCAAACACAAATCCCCAGAGAGACGCTGCGAACGCTGACCCGGCTTGACCAAAAGTCTTCATTTAAAAGGGACTGTGTAGACGTATGTGCAGTAATATTGCCTTACTTGACCTTACTTGTCACGAGGGCTCCTCTCTGACCGCAGCTTCAGAAAATGTAACTTGTCAACCTTCAGTAAAATTTCAGTAGGCAATATTCGATACGAGGTGCTCCCTGCTAATCGGTTAGCCCAGTGCTAGGGGCCCCTTCCTTGCAGAGACGGAGCAGAGCAGCGAGGGTTAAGAGGAAGTGTTGTTTTGCAAAGTGACTGTTGACTTCCCGAGAAGTTGCTTGCACATCAGCCTACATGGGACAGGGTTTTCATTTTCCAGCATGAGCCCATTAGAAAGAGCCCAGAGAAATTAACTGCTAACTTTTGACCATAGCAGCCTGGGATACAATTTTTGCGAGTGTAAAAATGTAAAGCCTGAAAGTCCAAGAGAGACAGAAAAACTCTTGGTGTGAGACGAATGGACGGTAGAGTAAAGCATCACCACAGAGCTCAGATCGGACACAACGGCAGCGAGCTTAACCTTTCAATTGAGCGGTATTTTACCCTCCTGACACGTGTCCTAATCTTTCACCTCTCTGTCTCTCTTATCTCATTTCACACATCAGATGAGTGATAGCATGCCCGAGAAAGAAAACCTCCTCTTTCATCACTTCTTACTTTTCTTTGATGTGTTGCACAGGAAACAGAAAACACTTGTTGATACCTACCACTTTTTCGGCCTCCCTGAAGTTCCCACCATGTACAGGGATTCTACATAAAACTAAAAGTTCACCTTTTGCAGTGCATCTTCAGCTGTCATGTCACTGCTGCAGAGGACGGTCTACAAAATAATCTGCGACCCTGGTGTGTAAACAGCTCCACATTCCTTTTGACAGAAAGTGAGGAGCCTGTTCGAGAGAAAAAAGTCATCAGAGCAGGAAAAAACGGTGAAAACGAGAGAATAATCTGATATCTGGAGCTGCTGGTTATCTGACTGCTGAAGAGGATGAAACAGGCAGCCGCCAAATTATCACTACGTCACTTTGTCACTTCATTTCAGCCACGCTAGCGGCTAGATTACGGGGACTTGCTGCGTGGCCCGGCCAGTCAGTCGGTCCATCGGTCCGCCTGAACATTCACGGTCCCCAGGGGAGGAAACCTACTGACTTTTTCTCTTGTGCCACCGCGAGTTCGACACTTGTGGTTTTCAGTGAAATATATCTTGGCGGTGGCTAAAATAAATAAACTATCGGCTCAATTTGTGTTGTTGCATGTGCTAAAAATATTAACATTATACACATTAACACACTACTCTAAGATGGTCAAAAAGAAAACGGTATACATCAGCACGGTAGCGTTGTCACTGTGGTTTCAGGAAGTTTTCAGAACCCTTCATTTTATTTTGCTGTAGATTTAACTTTGAATGGATAAAACTGACATTTTTGTCCCATCGGTCCTCACTCAATAACCCATCACGAGAAAGTGAAAACATGTTTTTAGAAATTTTTGCAAACATATTAAAAATCAAACAAAAGCAGAAGTATTCAGACCCGCCCTGCTGTGGCTACTAAACTTTAATCAAGTGCTTCCTGTTTGCTTTAATTAACCTTGAGATGAGCCTGGAGCGTGTGTGTACATAAGGTCCCGCGTTGAACGCTGCATGTCAGACGAGCGCCACGAAGTCCAAGGAACCCTCTGCAGAGCTGTCTGCTGTCCTTTATTTTGTCCTTTATAGGTCACCTCTTTCTCTGCCAACCGCGCTCCACCAGGCAGCCGTCTCCCTCAAGATGTTCCACTGAATCAGTACATAGAGTTTGTAAACGACAGCGACTCTGTAGACATTGCAAAACAAGACTAGAGCGAGTTGCCTTCAGGGACATATTTACATTCACATATAGTACACATGTGATCCTGACAACATCAGGTGTAATGAATCCACACATACATATCTAGATTTTATCTAGATCCAGCTCACACACACACACACACACGCACACACACAGCTGCTGCCAGAATACAACTCAAATTAATCTCGTTTTGACCACAGGAGGCCAAATTTCAATTCTCCATTCACATTTGCACTTATCTGTGAGAAACTGTGACCACTACTTGAAACAAAAACAAGTCGTGTCACTCAGCCACACTACTTGTAGAGAGTATTGTGGTGTATATTTGCCAACTCACCTCAAGTCCGGACCCCATAACCGAGGCTGAGATGTTTTACAAAGACAAATCGGCTGCATCGCTCTGTGCTTGGCAGGTCTGCAGTGCTGTAAATGCACCCTGGAAACTCGACGGGGCAGTCCTATAATTCATATATGGTACGTACCTGACCACCTCTGAATATGGCTTGCGCAACTCTCGGGCATTCACACACCATGTTAAGTTATCAAGGTTTGGCTGCCATGTTGTGTGAACGCCCTTTAACATATTTTATGTTGCTCTCCTCTGACTCCTGACCTAATATAGTTGAGTAATCAAATGAAATTCCTCTTGGTCGACAATCTGTGACCAGTGGCAAAGAGCCTTCCGCAAATGGTGGTTTCTCGGCTGTAGGTCTTTCCCAATTCTCCCCGATGTGATCGGGATCTTTAGCCGTTTTGTGGGGCCAGTAGCTGCACTTTACCGCTCCAGGTCCACATCCTGCTTCCTATAAGTTGACGCCTTTATTTAATATCTTGCCTGTGGCCCATTTCCTGACTGAAAGTGAAAACCTCAATTTACGCCCTTCAACTTAATGTCTGCAAGTAGTTTTGCTTCAATGGAGACGTCCGCCGGATTCAAGATTCATAATGAGTCCAGATGTGCAGGACGAGGCTCGCATTAGTTCACATTACATTACAAATAACTGCATGGTGGTTAGTGGTAAGTAGAAAATGAAATTCCTCCAACTTTCATATCTAATCAACTGCTGCCCTGACTTGACTGTATTTCTCTTTCTCACTTGGAACCCATTTGCATGCCTAGAACTAATCCTCCCTGCCCTGCGGAAGAACAAAAACTCACTCATATATTATACTTTTGGCTCTTTGACTGACCGACTGGCGACTTTGTTTTGTAAGCTATGTAAAAATGTCGGTGTTTCGAGGCTTTAACGAGGCTGCGCTCCGACTTTTCTTTTTCATGTTTCCAACCACCATGACCCTGAGCATCACCACAGTGGTATTTTGGTTACCTTCTGGTTAGGCCTCCGGCATTCTGCACAGCTATCAGCTCTCTCAGCCTTGTCACTCCTGAGCAGCTACACACATGCACACAAAGGCATTCCTCCCTGTGCTACACGCTGCTGACGCTGTCCCCTCTTTAACAATGTAATGTTTCCGACGTACGCGTTTGTTTAAACTTAGTGGCTTCTCACTTTTTTTGCTGCCAAGTAAAGAGCAGGATAGACTAGCAAGTATCAGTATTGGGGCCCAAACCAACTCCTCGTGAGTACTGACACGCTGGAATTTCATGTCGATGTCGCATCTGAGTCTCACTGATGGGAAGGAAACCTCAAACCCCTCCTCTTAGAGATACAGAACTGGGCAGTTGCTGCAGATCTTAGCAAAACAGGAAATTTCATGTTTCCTCTGCTGCTTATAACAACAGCTTGCATCACATTACTTCTGCATATGTTGACACACACACACGCACACACACATCGACAGGAACGCGGCCACATTTTTACATCGGGGTATCGGGATTAGGGCCTGGTTTTGAAACACACTTCAATGAACCAAAAAAGGCAATGTGAAAAACAGAATGCCCTGTTGTTTACGTACTTATCGTACACTTGTTCCTTCATTAATGTAGACAGTCTTACGACGAATTGAATTTATTTCCAAAATACATTCACTTACATTTCTCAATACTATACTGCACAAAACACAGTTTTGTGTGGGGTTTATAAAGTATCAGTAAGATGTAGGCCTCAAACACTTCTTTTTAATTGATTTCTGTAGCATCTTGGGCTGGAAGGTGCGGAGAACAATCACTGAAATGCCAACAAACGAAAGACATATGGGTACAAAAAGCAGAATGTACCAGAGAATAGATTCCCCCCCTTCTCCCCAACACACAGATGACTGAAAGTGCTGCACGCTGTGTGTTGTTTGGACGGGATATTCACATTCAATGTCTGACAGCCCGATCATATGGACTGTCTTTTTTGTTTCAAATGTCCTGAACCATTCTGTTTGGCAGCAGTTGAACGGATTTCCTGTGAGGAAAACAACGTTAAGTTTTGCAGCCAACTGGGCAGCCAGGCCTGAGGGGATGGTGGACAGTCGGTTGTCCCTCAAGTCGAGCACTTTCAGGTCAAGATTTAGGAGTGAAGGGGGGAGATGGGCAAGAGAGTTCCTCGAAAGGTTTAAAAACATCAGACGTTTGAAACCGGACAAGTCAAAGTCTTGTATCTGAGTGTTTGCTAGACCTAGATGCTTTAAAGTTCTGCTGAGACCTTGTATTGATTGTTGGATAATGAGCCCCGGGTTATCGGACAGTTCCAGGTGTGTTAGCGACAACCCTGCGAACGCAGACGATGGGATTATTTCGAGGTTGCATCCTTTAAGGTAAAGCTGCCCAAGGGACGCAATGTTTTTCCAATCCACACAAGCCGAGATACTGTCTGCACTGACCTCAGTTTCTTCAGAAAGACAAATGCCAATGTTGTTATAGCTCAGATCCACCGACCCGAGGCTTGGCAGCGACTGAAAGAATTTTGAGGGTAACCCCCCAAGCTCATTCAGGCTCAGGTTAAAGTATGTCAGATTGCCAAGAGTGGTCAGCGTACCTTCATCTGCTACAATCCGGCTGAGCCTGTTGTCGCTGACATCCAACTCGTACAAGCTGCCGGAGAATTGTTCAGAAGTCAGATTTAAGGTTTCCAGGCAGTTTTTGCACATTTGAAGTCTGGACAGGGTAGGCATTGTCTGGATGAACCCTGGGGGGAAATACTCCACCTGGTTTCCTCTCAGATCCAAAATCTTGAGAGAGGAGATGTCACCGTGAAGACTGTCATTCCACAACTGAGCGGTCACGTTGCCCTGGTACTTCTTCAGATTGTAGAACTCAATGGTATTAGTCGAGTTCGGGAACGTGGTGTTGTCTGCCAAGTGTCCGTAGAACCTAATGCTGTTGTGGGACAGGAAAAGGTTCCGTAAGTGACTGTGGCTGGGCAAGAAAGGAAAGAAGAGCAGATTGTTATCTGATAGATCGAGTGTCTCCAGCTGGAAAGTGTCATTGAGGTCTTGTCTGGAGATGAACCACTCAATGAAGTTGTGGCTGGCGTTGAGGACCACCAGCTGGGTCATGTGGAAGTCAGTTAGGCAAGGCAGATAGTTAAAGGCCAAGTTGAGCCGCTGGAGCTTGGGATTGTTGTCGAAGGCGCCGTCAATCTCGAACATGATGTTCCTCTGCAGGTCCAGTTCTCTGAGCTGGTGAAGGTCCCTGAACGAGGTCTCGTCAAGTCTCTGCAAGAGGTTTCCGGAAAGATTCAGGTACTCTAAGGACGTCAGATTCTGAAGGAGAGTGGCGGCCATTTCATCATTAAGCTTATTCTCAGACAGATCTAAAGCCCTAAGACCAGGTAGCTTCTTTAATGCATGGCTGGTGTCTGGGTAGCCGATATAAAGATTGTTATTTGCCAAATTGAGGCTTTCTAACCACTTTGAGTCTTGAAAAGTGTTTGATTCTAATTTCTCCAAACTGTTACAAGCCAAGCTCAGGGTGTTTAGTGAGGTGTAATGGAGGAGAGAGTTGTCCTTTAGTGTTTGCAGGTGATTGTAGTTGATCTGAAGCTCCTCGATGTAGGACGGTAGCCCCGGAGGCACAGACGAGAGCTTGGCGTTGTTGCAGAGAGCTGCTCTTTGTATCTGCAGGAAAAACATGAGCACACAAACGTTTGTGCGTTAGTGTATTTGCACTTGTCTGTTTGTGGGAGAGAAATGTTTTGGCGTTTTAGAAATCCTACAGAAACCGGATTTCTTTCAGGTACAACCTGCATTGGTCTTTACATCGTAAGTCCGCGTGCATTCGCGATGTTTTGCATCAGGGCATTTTTATCCCTTAAGACGCTTGTTAATCTTGTCAGTTGATTATTATACCAGGTGCAGGGACAACAATCACATGGCTGAAAGAAGCAGCCTCACAGAGCAGTTAGTGAGGGTTGTTGCCCTCATGATGTTCGGCAGTGGAAAATTTCAATTCACATGGCATCGGTTCACCGTGATCGCTGCTCTTTAATTCGCAGGGCCGGTCTAAGCAACAAAAGGTCTTAAACACACCCAGGAGGCCCGTTAACACTCACACAGTAGTGGCACATATTGAGGGTCACGGAGACAGTTTGTCAGCTCCGGTTGTTTGGTTCAGTTTTAATGAACCACTTGGTTTATTTTTTCCTGGCTGCCAGTTTTTAGCTGCGAGGGAAGAATTGGCTTTTATTGTTTCCTCTCTGGTGTGTGTTTGACATATTTCATTTATCAAATCGTTTACATGTTAAAATGTTAAATAAACAATCTGCGGCAGAGATTTCTCACTTTTTTCTGTGTGTACCTTTTTTCCCACTATGGCAGACTTTGTAAAGGCTTTGTAAAGTAAAACAATTGTTTTTATTAGTGTTAAGTAAATGACTAATTTCTGATTTTTAAGTAAATTACTAGTCTCTGAGTTTTAAGTAAATTACTAGTTTCTGATTTTTAAGTAAATTACTCATTTCTGACTACCAAGTTTGTCTCCGTTTGCCTCCCCAATGAGGCAAAGTGGGAAATATCAGGCCGCACACATTTTTTGAAGAATTTCCTTGAGGATGTTCACGTGAAAAAGTTTAGTGTCAGTCACCAGATCATGTTTCCGAGTTTCCCTCTGAGTTTGTCAGTGAGAGGGCCCTTTTCTTCCTGAAACTAGATTAACACTCTAAGTACATCGTTTATACGCTACAACGTTCACAAAAACCACACGTAAAAACTGTATTCCGTACACTGTTCCTCGGCCCTCGCTCGGTTCACCTCACACCCAGCTTTTGTTAAGCAGAGCGGAGCAAAAGAGAGACGACTTACCAGCTGGCATCGGCTGAGCTGTGGATGACTCGAGATCGGTGTCAGGATTATCCACACGGGTGACAAGCAAAGCAGGATGGGAGTGAGCCCGTGGACTGGCATTTTAACATCTTTACTGTTACAAGAGGACAGAAGGAGACAGAAATGAGTCCGTGAACGATGCCTTATTGACTCCTGTACTTGCAAGACACTTTTACATTAGTATTGTTAACACGTTGTCTTTAAAGCTTATGAATACCTGCCTGTTATGATTTAGGTGTGACGTCTGAGACGATGAAATGAGCACCCTGTCTGGAAATAGTGTCCTCTGCGCATGAATAAATGGATTATCAAACGAGTGGAAGTGGCTCGACGTTGTAGGGTGAAGGTCAAAGAGGGGGACGGGCACCGGCAGTCACACTCAACCCTGAAAAACCCGGGTTCAGCTCCAGCTCTCTACGGTGACCATTGTTACGATCCGGTCATAGCTAACACATTTCTGTCGCCTTGGACCAATGATTTTTCCTGTCGTGTCCTAAACTTTAACGAGGACTCGACAAACGTGAGAACGGTGCGTCCAGTTCACGTGTCTCTCACGGTGGAGGTTGGTAGTCCCTACATGTAATCTGTGTCTCATTTTCTGTTGTACGTGGATGACCTTACACAGTGTGGAAAGACATTACGGTAAAGTTTTGTTAAAATTTCCCTAATTTCAGTTCAACCCGCTGGGTGACGCAAACTGAATACGGAGCCCCCTGTGTTCCTTTTTGACTCGCACGCATTTAATTTCTGTATTTTAGCGGCTTTAGGAAAAATGCTGTTTTGACGAGGGAGTGTGTGTGTGTGCGTGTGTGTGTGTGGGGGGGGGTCATTAAACCCCTCGCAGTCTTTTTTCTTTAAAATGAACAATTTTTCTGTC
The DNA here is from genome assembly GCF_016859285.1 of Xiphias gladius. NCBI lineage: Eukaryota > Metazoa > Chordata > Actinopteri > Istiophoriformes > Xiphiidae > Xiphias > Xiphias gladius. Next base: position 619,743 of record NC_053404.1, on the reverse strand, counting down.
TTTTTTGTTTTCCATAACAGCATTTTTATCCCTGTGTTCTCGTCACTTTGCTGCCGTGTTTTACCGCAGTTCAAATAAATACCCGATCCCAGCCGATCCGCGTGGCCGACAGCGATGAGCGACACAGGCGCTAACGCTGTTCAGTTTTTCACTCATGGTATATTTTCTGGAGAAGAGTCACCCACCGTAAAGACATTTTGCAGAATACTACTTTCTCTGTCACAAATCTCATTTGAAAAAGAACCATATGATCTATGAAAATGACATTGACCCCACTTATACTGCACAAATGCACAGAATGTGATTCCGTTCACCAGATTAATGATCAAAATATGTGCTATGTTCATATAACATTGAAACTAAAAATAGGCATTAATACATTGAAATCTGTCACTTGTTTTTTTTTTTTTCACTTTAGATAATTGATAATGTGCCGTCCACAATTCAAGGGACATTATTCAAATGCAACACCAGGCAATTCAGTAACATTATTAAAGATTAATGTTTTTGTTCAAAAGTCTGTAATTGTGATATTCGATGAACTTGAGCTACACGCCAGAAAATAATGTGCTAGGACTATAGAAAGACAAAAACACATTCTGAAAACTGCTCTTTTATCCTGGCAGTTGTCTTGTGACATCCTAAACAGCACTGGCAGGATTTGCAGTATGCTCAAAAGCAGGTGGACAAGGTGTCTTGAGGTGTCTCGCTCAAACAGACAAAGACAAAGTATGTTTAAAATCAGCATTATTAATGTAGAACAAGCACGCCGCTTGCTTCTTTCAGCAGTCACAGCACCAGTGCATACTGCTGTACCAGATCATTGCACGCTTCTTGTACTTACACTGGTGGTTGGGTGTAGATTTCCCCAGCCACTGACGGTCGATCCCGTGACCATATCGCTGGTTGACTCGCCGCTGCAGAGTGTGTTCTCGTGTGTGACGTTCGGCTGCCTTCCTCTGGTCTCGCTCAAACACTGATGCCTCTTTTTACTATTCACGGAAGCAGGCAGGCAGCGGAAACCGAGTCACATGGACAAGCTGTGATCAGAAAGAGGTTCTCAAGCCCGGGGCCACAGGAAGGGGAGCGCAGGCTTCACAGTTTCTTAACCAGCACTGCACTTTTTTTTCCTTCTCAAGCCGTGACAGTGATGTTGTTGTACACGCAACTGAGGCTGGTAGCACAACTGCTACCACAAAAACCCAATGAGAAAAACGCCCTTCACACCCTCAGCCTCGCTCTGATCAGTCAACTAGAGAGGAAACCGCTCGACACACACCCTTCCTGCCTGATTTTTGGCCTGTCACTGCAACAGCCATTACAAAACACACACGAACACGCCAAAGACAGGCTCGACTCAACTGTGTATATACAGTAACGTACTGGAGGGCCACAGTGCTCCTGGACCAAATAACATGAGGCAGGGAATCCAGAAGGTGTCCGACGGATATGCACAAATCATATCACAGCAACAGGCACTGAGTGAGTAAAGGAGAAGTCCCCTGCTGTTTTATTTTCAGCATTAGCTGCAACAAGCTACCTCAAGTTCCCTCCATAAACGCCATGTGCCATCCTCTCTCTCTCTATTCTGTCCTTTGGTTAAGTCCATTTACCAACCTGTTTCTACTCAGTAGTTGTCCATGGGTGAAAGAATAGGGAATTAGGAAACAGGAAGTGACGGCCCCCCTCCTTGGACAGTTCATTTGTGTGTGACTCCTTCCTGTTTTCACACTGGACATCTCTAGCTCTCACTTCTGACTCTGTTGTAAGTTTGAGAGGCAACGAGATTTTCTGATCCACAAGAGTCCGTGTTGAGGTGGATTCAGGGGCGCGTGAAGTACAGTGTCTGAGGGAAAGCGCGTCAGCCGGCTGTACAAAGTGAAAGAACGCAACGGTGAGCTGACCCGTGTTCACCGTCACGCTCCGGCCTCTGCTCTTTGTACGCTGGTAAACTTTGTCCCCGCCAACCCTTTGAGGTTTCTCCAGTGAGCAGGGGTGGCGGCGTACTGCAGGACAGGTGCGACTTTAAAAAGAAGGACACCCCAGAGGAAGACTGCCGGAGGCACCCTGGTGGCCGAGGGCTTAAGGTGCCGGCGGTGACCTTTGTTGTCCTTCTCCCCTCGTTTCATGTCAGCAGCAAATGCAAGCGAAAATGGAAGATTTTCTTAAAGGTTCCCTGTGGAGTTTGTGACCACTGGTGGCGCCATGGAGCAGCGTTTTGTCATCGCGGTCCCTGTTTTGTTTGTTAGCGGGTAACGTGACGCGCGTTCCCGCAAACGGTCTCACGCTGTTCCACCCATCAACAGGTGGTGCTAATGTGCCTACAGGGCCCCAGTAACGACGGGCAAGAAGAAGAGGACATCGCTAGCGAGCGATCACGAGTGTAGTCAGTGCAGGTTTTGAACTTTTTAAAGAAAAACTCGGCTTTGGAAATGTTTTATGAGAAAGACCTCAAGGATCCACACAGTGACTTTAAAGGTTGTTCAGCAGTTGCATGGCAGTTGAGCCCCCTGCTCGAAGCCTCTGGTCACTCTCTGACTTGTTAACAACTAAAATATCCTCACAGTGGCGATACACTGTTTCACCGCTGAACGAGTGGCCCTTTCTCCGGGGGGGTCATAAACATCACAGCAATGAGGACTTCTACAACCAACGTGAAGACAAAGTCTCAGTGTCTCAGGTTTAGTGTTTTCAAATGTCCTTTTTCAGCTGTTTTCTCAACACCAGATAGACACACAACATCTCTCAAACATACAATTCTTCGTTCTCCAGATTTTCAGCTTCTGTTTAGCTAGAGACTTTACTGCTCTGCTGCAGGTCGGTGAAAACAGATTCGGTTTTCAGAAACCAGGAGGAAACCCTGGATCTCCCTGAGATTTCACACTGGCCACGACCAGGATTTTCTGTGGTGCAAGGCGCACGTTTGTGTCATCATCTTGTGCATACTATTTGCTTGACATGCACAAGGTGATCACTGCCCTCTTGTGGAAGGGGGATGCATTGCATGTTTTTGGCAGGTCTCTGACAGTGTCAGGTGAGTATTACATCGTTTTGTGTTCTCAGGAGGATTTAAGATGGCTCCAAAGGAACCTCTGGGGCAGTTGAATATACCATTTATATTTGTATGTATTATTTTCTACATCATATGTTTAAATACCAACCGGTGCCACAGCACAAGTAGGACCCATAAGAGAGAAATCGAATGCTATGTGCAGGTTGATTTCTCATCTTGACTTCGATCTTGTACCTTTGAAATAGTCATTTATATGGTGTGAGAACTGTGACCACAGAGAAAAAGACTGTAGAGCCAGTCCATCAGATCACAGCTCTGTCACAAAGGGATTTAAAATACTTTTCCATTTGTTCTTGTAACGTAAAATAAAATACAATGACTGCTGCTCAAATGTTACCCAGTAAAGTAGCGGCTGCAAATTCTCAGTCAGTGTCTGTGATATCCAGCATTAATCTGCAGACAAGACTAAAGTATTGGACACGTTTAAATTTAAACCAAATGTTTTCTCACCGTGAAATAAAGCTGAACACCCGCCACCTTGTTTAGTAGCCTGAGCAACATGGGCATTAAACTCAGGTGGGGGCGTTGCCTCAGTCTACAAGCCTATTTTCAATGTAACCTTCACGGATGGAACCGGATATTACTTTGAACCCTGGCTATAAATTGCTTTGTCCGGGTCAACAGACTCCGACTGTTCCACCTGGTACTCTACTCTACGGACCAGACCACCTGGCCCTCACTCGAGATTTTTGGAAGAATACGGAGTCTTAATTCAGAACTCGTCACTCACTCTGATGAGGTTCTAATTATAGGTGACTTCAACACCCACCTGAACGACGCCTGTGACCCTCTAAGTCAAGCCTTTCTGGCACTCGTCGATACTTTTGGTTTCACCCAGTTTGTGCGTGAACCTGCACGCTGCAGTGGTAACCTGGTGACCTGCCCTAGTGTTAGTGGGAAAGGGGTTTCTGATCCGACTGTCTCTCCCATCACATCCGTTGTGTCAGACCACTATCCTCTCACGGTGGTCCTGGCTCCTGTCAGTGCGGCTACGGGCTCTATGGAAAACTGTACCGGTGACTTTAACGCAGCTCTGCCTGGTCTGCTCGATTCAGTCGCACCTCTTACCACAGCTGTGCTCTGTCCGCTGCTACAGCAGCGTATTTCATAAACACGGTCCCTCGATTTTTCTTTGACACTGTAGCCAAACTTACTCAAAAGCAGCTGTCTCTTAGCTGCAGCTAAGAGACAGCTGCTCCCCCTTTACGGCTAACGATTTTTTAGACTTTTTCTGCAGGAAAACAGATGAGATTAGGTTAAAAAAAAAATTGTTCCTCATTTCTACCTTTTTCTGCAGAACCAGTGGAGCATTAGGTTGATTCCCAGACAGTCTCTGTTTTAATACCTTTTGAGACTATATCTCTGGAATCATTGTCAGAGTTGGTGTTGGTTTTTCTAAACCTGGATCCTTGATCCTCTATCAGCTAAACTCTCCAGAGATCTCTGGCCAGGTTTGGGACCTGCAATCCTAAATACTGTTAATTTATCATTGACTACTGGCAATGTCTCCACTAGCTTTAAAATTGGTGAGGATGAACGTTCACATAACAAACCACACCTTGATCCGGGGTCTATGAATAATTATTGACTTTCCAACCCTCTACCCTTTCTAAAAGCGCTAGAAAGAGTTGTGTCTCAGCAGCTTTCAGCCCACATATGTAACAATAATCTTTCTGCTTTCAGGGCCTGTCACTCCACTGAAACTGTACTTACTAAAGTGATAAATGATCTTCTGCTTTCTGTGGATCCAGATTCCAACTTTGTACTTCTCTTACTCGATTTCAGTGCCGATTTTGATACCATAGATCCCTGCATACTGCATGAACAACATATTCTGATGTGAAATGTGGAGTACCCCAGGTCTCTGTTCTTGGCCCTCTGCTTTTCTCTCTCTATATGTTTCACCTCTTGTCCATATTATACACAGTCATGGAAGTAATTTCCACTGCTACGCTGATGTTACTCCACTGCGTATTCCTGTAAAAGCTGATGACCCTTCTCAGCTGATGACTCTTCTCAAATTATCCTTTTGGAAGGCCTGCTTGTGTGCTGTGAAAAACTGGATGTCAAAAAATGTCCTGCTCCTAAACTGATCATTGGTCCAGCCCCACCGCGATACCGGTCTGAAAGAGGAACAGTAACTCTCGACAACCGTGTGATTTCTCAAAGTCTGAGAACCAAGAACCTGGGTGTTTGATCGTTACGTTTGAAGACATCACCAAGACCGCCTTTTGAGGGATATTTCGCTCCTGACCACCGGTTTCAACCTCGTGGTGACGCTAGAGGAAAAAGCATCGATCGGATTCATCCTTTGGGGACCATAAATGCGTGTGTGTACCAAATTCCACGGCGATCCATCCCATAGTTGGTGAGACATTTTAGTCTGGACCAAAGTGGTGGATCGACTGACTGAGTCTGACAGACTGAGCTTGGCTGCTAAAACTGCCGTAACACTCAAGGCATATCCTGTACAAGGCAGAATTTAACAAAGTTGTAATACACACAAAATTCACTTGGACTTACCGATGCCCTTAATGCTCATTTTGGCAACATTTTCCCAACACTATTTACAGAAAAGGCGACAAATGTAATACTTCAAGATCCAGGTTGTGTTGCGGGACACAGGCCGCCCTGCTTGTGTCTTTTCACATGAAGATAGGCATGTAGTGGATGAAAACGTGGGTCAGTCTGAGGCAGCTGTGATAGGGTTGATGGTGCTCTAAAGGACACAGGGAGGTCTCCTGATAGACCCATTCTGCAATTAGAAACGCAGTTCGCAGGAAATCAGACAACAATCGAAGATGGAGGGACTGACGCCGTTGGGCAGGCTCTCCAGCAAACGGGTCAGAACGGGACAGAATAACAGGAACTGGAGAGACTCTGCTCTGTATTAGGAGGCACTCAAAGATACATTCAAAGAGAAAGGGATAGATAGGCCGACATGAGGCGGCCGAGCTCTCGGCATCGGCAGCACATATTCAATAAATCATCCTCTCCTACACGCTGCAGCGGAGCAGTGTGTCCAGCACTGTGGTGTCTTTTGTTTCCTGCTGGTGAAGGATGAGCGTCTGTAAGTGGCGGGCTTTGTTTTTGTCTCTTTATCCCCAGTTGTGAATCGTGATCTCACAACAAAATGAAATGAAAGATGCATCTCTTCGTTTGCAGCGGAGGGGACCAGACGTGCCTTGTTGAGAGCAGTAAAATGTTCCAGTCACCTGAATATAGACTGAGTCGCTGCTGTGCCAGCTTTATAAATCATGTTGTAAATGATTACTTTGAGCTTAGATGAATTACATGTATTAGCAATGTGCTGGAGGACTCCGAATAAAAGCTCCTCGAGTTTTTCATTAGAGTGTTTGTTCTGTTTTTCAGAGGTGGTGAATCGGGTTATTTTTAGGTCTTGTCTGTGAAATATCCTAATGCAGTCTGTCAGTTAGTGTTGCTGAAGGCTGACTGTTGCTTGGCTAATGCAGAGTTCCTATTTTTGGCATATGTTGTTATATTTTTGCGAGGCCTTTCCCTGTAACTGTGCACGGTTTAGCAGTGTTTATGATACCGCGGCCGGTCAGGCAGCGACAGTTGCTGGCTTATGCCTCGAAACCTCACTTTTGCCAAGGGTTTTCAATTTGATGCTACACACTGCCGAATCTGAAACGGAATACCCTTATACAGCAATTAATAATAGTATAGGCTCAAATAGAATATTAACAATAATAATATTAAAAACAGGCTCTAGTATTTTTTTTTAAATAAAAGAAATAGTCTGGCCAACTATTTATTTAGCCTACAGTAATAATTTACTTATAATGCTAACATCTACATTTTCTAGTGAACTAGTTTAGTTTACACTAAACGCAAATTTGTGCTTAATTAAACAGGACATGCATTGTATATAAATATGCCTTATAGAAGTCACTGCCATTACCTGGTATGAACAGAGCCCAAAGAGAACTTCAAACATTAAAACAGCGTTAACTTCTCGATTCAAAATGCTTTGTGACCATGGAGCTCGGGTCGTCATGTAGCCTTACAACTGCCTCTTCTCCAAAATGGGAGTCAAATGTATTCCTCCGTCCTCTGCAAAAAAAAAAAAAAGCAGGGAAAGGATGAGAGCGGAGGACAAGTCTACTCTCGGTAAAGCAGTGATTCATTTGCTGTGAACGCATGCAGCTCAGGATATTACAAGCTGAATGGAAGACCTCGACCTGACATACTTTTCAGGGACTCTCACTCTCAGGGCGACGCGTTGTGCAGTTTGCTTTCAGATCAACAGCCTACTGTAACACCGCAGCTACTGTGGACGCATGTCATCGCTGTCCCGTAAAAAACGCAGCTTTTCACGGGCCGAGAAAAACAGCTGTTTTCGGCTTTGTGACAATGCACATTTCAGATAATCCAAAGGGATTTTGCATGATTTATTAGTTTCAGGATTTAGGAGAATTTCCCATCCCACGAAGGACCGGCTTATCTGAAAAATTCACAATCACAAGATGTGGAAGATACGTGGCCTTCGCTGGACCTCGGCAGTTTATAGACTGGCCGCGGGGCAGGTCAACATCTCGCTAATCTTTATTTAGACACACGAGTCGTTCCGTGGCTTTTTGTTTATATCTTCAAACTTTTAAAGTTCACGCGGCATTGGCTGGAAACACGTACTGCTGACTGGACAGCAGGGAGTCCGCAGACAAACCGACAGGCTGTGGTATGAGCTGCATCTGTGCAGTGCACGCCGAAACCCAAGCATCAAACCGTCTTTATCCTAAGAGTGGCACCATGTAGACTTTATTTTCAGGCCTTATAATCATACAGTATCAACAGTACCATAGATAAAACCAATAAATAGTGTGTAATAGTACAGTAGCACATTAAAAAGGACACACATTAACATGATACGGCTATAGTTTCCGCCATTACTGGATGAGTATTTAAAAAGGGCGAATGTTTTAGTCCACATGCCAGTGTCCATGCACACGGACACATGGACAGTTGGTCCCCACATCCTCTGTTTGCCTTTATCAAAACACAACATTAGGTCGCACTGGTTTGGCATAAAACCATTACAATCCAGTCACTGATGACAGTTGGCCTGTGTTAGTCCAAAACGAGCTGTTTCCATTAACCCATACGACAGAGAGCTTCTCGTGACAACTACTGTGTCTCTCATTAAAGTTACGTCTTAAAGTATCTGCCAGTTTAGAATAGTTTTGGCCTCATTCAAACAGACATAAAACCTCACGTAAATGTTCAGCACCGTTCGTCTGAATCACTTAAATTAAATTATGTTCCCCTGTCCTGTAAAAGTAAAAGTCCAGCAGCTAAACCGTAAAAGTGGACACTTCCACGTTGATGCAGAAGCATGTCTATGACCCTCCCCGCACCTCCTTTTCCCTGTAGTCTGACAAGTCAAAAAGCGGACTCTGGGTTCGTGTCCAGCTGTCGTAGAAATGCCAGCAGTTCGGTCTTTGTGTACGTGAATAGACTCATTTTGCCCGGAAGAAACGAGACCACCTTGCCTCCGAGACCTTCTGACGTGGTGCGTCAAACGTGGTTGGCACTCTGTCGACCGAAAAAGTCCTGCACTTGCCGGCACGTGTTACTCGGCTTCTAGCCGTCCAGAGGTTTGCCCAGGTACACCATGGTGACTTCGGTGTTGCCGTACACTGCAGAGACAGCGGGGAACAGGCAGGCTTTGGGCAGTCCGCGAAACGCTACTCCGAGAAACTCAAAGCCTCTCTCGAAGGCTAACGTCTTGTCGTCCATGTCTAGAATCACCCGGATTCTCTCCCCGATCTGTGGACACACACAGTTACATGTCGGTGTTGGATCAAACAGACACCCAAAGAACAACCACACTTAAAAATGGCCGCAGCAAACGTGTTTCACCGAGGACGCAAATAGCATGCAGACGCGGCTCCAGCTCCCACCTGATATTTGGGTGCATTGTTACACTGGGGGAAGTTTCCATTAACCTCCCCGTTATGGAGGAGGTTGTTGTCGACCAGGTTCCAGCCCCAGCTCTGGTCGTCGCTGCCCAGCAGGGCCACGTAGCCCTGGCACTGCATCGCCGCCCGCTTCGTGGCGATGCCTATCACTGCCACGGTGCCAAGGGGGCCTTCCCACCAGATCTCCCAGGCGTGCCGCCCCTCCGAAAAGCCGATCTTGCCACGTGCGCCGTCCGTGCTCTGAGCGATGGGGTTGCGGTGCAGGGTGAAGCCGTTCTTCTTCACGTAAACATTGCGGGAGCAGTCGTGGGAGCTCAGAGCGTGTTGAAAGGCCTTGAGCTGCAGAGGACAAGAGACGAGTCAGTTGGCGTACAGCTGTTAGGGTCAACAGCATCTTTGAGGCGGGAGTTGCGTTTACTGGTGCATTCTAGACATTCGGAAAACATCTGCCGCTAGATTTGGATTCCTGCGTCAACAAGGTGAGACTTGGTCACGGACTTTGGCGTTTCCTCCATGGAGGACGCCACGTGTTGCTCCAGTCTGCGCTTTGGAGCTCAAAGCGTTTGTTTTAGAAGTAGATGATTATGATCCATCATTTCAGTTTGGGATAATCAGTCTCCTCACACGAATCACTGTTTATCCGAAAACGATATTTAGCAGAAGTACAAGGTTTCACTCTGAATTTAAGACGGCGTTTTGGCTTTCTAAAGTGTAGAACCTGATCTATAACTGGATCAGCGGGTCTCAAAGTGAGGTCTGGGGACCCTCCAAGATTCCCTGGGGGAAGATAAAAAAGGAGAGGTTCCCACAGACAGTCCCGTCCAGGGGCTGCTCCAGAAATAAGTTTCACTTTAATGTCGTCTCCCTGCATCGGATGCACACAGTTATGCAATTGTGAGCAAACGCTGCGACCATGAGTTCGTGGTCTAAGGTGTGCTAGTGCCTGGTTGGAGCCCCTTAAGTCTCGCCCCCAGCGCGTCTGTGCCTCCAAACAACCGTGCAGCAGACTGCATTTAAGAATCCGCCGACTTAATTCGGATTCGTGCTGCACCTTACTCTGTATTTGTTTGCAGCAGCCCGGGTGTGAACCACAAGGGCCTTCTGGCACACAACAGCGTAGCGTACGGATTCGTCCTGAACACCCCACGCCTCCTAGACACCCTGCCGAGCAAAAGCGGCGCTGATCGGGCAGCCTTTCTAACCGAGTTCGTGGATGGTCTCCCGAACAGACACGGCGGCGGTAGACCGGGAAACCTACCTTCCCCTTGTAGGTGGGCAGGTTGCACAGGATGTCAGAGCGCAGAGCTTCGTCGCTCAGAGCCCGGGTGCAGAGGCTGCGCCACACCTCGCTGTTTTCATCCGCCAGGATGTTGTTCCAGTGCCAGCAGACCAGGGCGCACCGCATCAGGTCGGACAGCTCCAGGTAGGAGAAAACGTGCTCCAGGACCCGGGCTGGCAGCCTCCCGGCCACCCCCGCGCCTCCTCCGGCCGCGGCGGCGTAGGGAGAGCCGGCGGAGCTGCAACTGGCTGCCGCTGCTGCGCCCAGACAGGCGGAGCCTCCACCTCCTCCTCCGACAGCTCCAGACATGATGATGGCCCAGCTCCTCACCGACGACACCAGCCGACACAATAGTTTGAGCTTACACCGCAGAATGGCTCCTAATCTGAGTTACACAGCGACATTTCCCCGAGAGATCACGCACAGGTCGCACCGAAACCACAACAGCACGCACCCTGCTCCCCCCACTTCAATGGCTGAATGGAGGCGATGCGTCAAGGTCCTGGAAGAGCAAAACCTCCGTAACTCGCTGCGACGCTGGCGGAGAAACGCGGAGACGAGAGAGCGAGAGCCGCGGTTACTGTAGACGAGACCCACCGTGGCTCAGATCCGGGGGCAGTGGGGGGTCACTTGTCCGATACACAGAACCCCCCCCCCCCGCTCCAGTCAAATATATTTTATTTCCTGCGAGGACCGCGGGGCAGCGCTGCAGTGACGGGATCCGGGACGGTACAATTTCGCAGGGTTACGGGGTACCGACCCTGTGACACAGACAGGACACGGGATCCAGGACCGGGATCAGGGGTCCGATAAATACTGTTATCTGGCCCGTTGAGTCCTTCCGACCGGATCCATACTCGTCTGACAGATCGCGCTTTTATTGATTTAAAAAAAAAAAAAATAAAATAAAATAAAAAAAAATGGTTCAACGTATGAAGAGAAAACCACAACACATTAGCGGGAGGAGGCAGGTCACGTGATCACCTGGTAACGCAAAAATGTTATTAGCTTAAATAGTGGCAGACCACGTGACCCTTCGCGGAAGTGACGCGGGGAGCTCAAACGAGTTCGGCCAAGCATCGGGGATCAGACGAGCTGCAGCTACGTCTCGTCTGACAGCGGAGGACCAGGCGAGGACCAGCGGAGGACCAGCGGAGGACCAGACGGCCGGCCGGGACAGGTGCGCTCACTTACTGTCGGTCGTTATCAGCGGAGGAAGGTGCGTGTGCCGGGACCGGCGGGGCGGCGGCGCCCAGCTGTCTCCGTGCTCTGCGGCCTGTGGACTAGCTGCCCCCCGTCCGTCCGCTGTCCGGGGCCGCTCCGGTGGTTTTCCGCGGTCGGATAAGACAGGTGAGCGGCGGGTCAGTGCGGACGCAGGAGCCTACCTGCGGCGGCAGACCGCGGGCTGGGAGGTGGGCTGGCCCCCGAAACCGGAGCCGCGGTCGTAGCTCTCCCGCTGCCCCGCTGACAGGTTGCCATCTTTATTTCCGCAGGAACAAAACGTCACCTGTAAATAAAATCCCGCGTGTGGTCGCGCGTGTACCGAGGCTGCGGCTCCTCCGAGCGGACCGGTTCGTTGCCGCCCGTGCGTCGTTGCGTCGCTGCGTCGCCTGCTCGTTGTCGACCGGGACGACACAGCTCGTGCTGTCTGTCCTGGTACCGGACGTCGGAGCTGTGAACCTTCGCCTCGGTGTCGTCTGCCCCCAAGCAGCGTTTTGTTCACTCGAGATAAAAGACAAAGCTGCTCAGTTAAGGCCAGACGAGGAGAGCTGCGTCGATTAGTCGATTCACTGGTCGGTTGATGAACAGAAACGTAATCAACAACCACTCTGAAAGCTGAAAAGCCAAACAGTTGCCGTTTCCAGCTTCTCTGATGTGACCCTTGGACAAACAGGACACCTGAAGACGTCGCCGTGGACTCGTGTAAGCTGTACTCCGCCCAACGTCTCCATCTCCTGACGTCTTGGAGGCGAAATGAATAATCGATTCACCGAGAAAAATCGTCAGGTGATTGATGGAGTGACATCATGGGGTTTAGAGGACAGGGCAGAGACAGTCAAGAGAAAGGGCAGAGACAGGATAGACAGTCAAGAGAAAGGGCAGAGACAGGAAAGACAGTCAAGAGAAAGGGCAGAGACAGGAGAGACAGTCAAGAGAAAGGGCAGAGACAGGGCAGAGACAGGAGAGACAGTCAAGAGAAAGGGCAGAGACAGGAGAGACAGTCAAGAGAAAGGGCAGAGACAGGAGAGACAGTCAAGAGAAAGGGCAGAGACAGGACAGACAGTCAAGAGAGAGGGCAGAGGACAGGAGAGACAGTCAAGAGACAGGGCAGACACAGGGCAGAGACAGTCAAGTGGCAGGGCAGAGACAGGAGAGACAGTCAAGAGAAAGGGCAGAGGACAGGGCAGAGACAGGAGAGACAGTCAAGACGCAGGGCAGAGACAGTCAAGTGGCAGGGCAGAGACAGTCAAGAGAAAGGACAGGGCAGAGGACAGGGCAGAGACAGTCAAGAGACAGGGCAGAGGAAAGGGTAGACACAGCGCAGAGACAGAGGAGAGACAGTCAAGAGACAGAGGAGAGACAGTCAAGAGAGAGGACAGGGCAGAGACAGTCAAGAAACAGTCAAGAGACAGTTAAGAGGCAGGGCAGAGGACAGGGCAGACACAGCTAAGAGACAGGGTAGACGCAGCTAAGAGACAGCTAAGAGACAGGGTAGATGCAGCTAAGAGACAGCTAAGAGACAGTCAAGAGACAGGGCAGAGGCAGCGCAGAGACAGTCAAGAGAAAGGACAGAGACAGTCAAGAGAAAGGACAGAGACAGTCAAGAGAAAGGACAGGACAGAGACAGTCAAGAGAAAGGACAGGACAGAGACAGTCAAGAGAAAGGACAGGACAGAGACAGTCAAGACAGTCAAGAGAGAGGGCAGAGGACAGGGCAGAGACAGAACAGACAGTCAAGAGAGAGGGCAGAGGACAGGGCAGAGACAGAACAGACAGTCAAGAGAGAGGGCAGAGACAGTCAAGAGAGAGGACAGGGCAGAGACAGTCAAGAAACAGTCAAGAGACAGTTAAGAGGCAGGGCAGAGGACAGGGCAGAGACAGTCAAGAGACAGGGCAGAGACAGGAGAGACAGTCAAGAGAAAGGGCAGAGACAGGAGAGACAGTCAAGAGAAAGGGCAGAGGACAGGGCAGAGACAGTCAAGAGAAAGGGCAGAGGACAGCTAAGAGACAGCCAAGAGGCAGCCAAGAGACAGGGCAGAGGACAGGGCAGAGACAGGGCAGACGCAGGGCAGAGGACAGTCAAGAGAAAGGACAGAGACAGTCAAGAGAAAGGGCAGAGAGACAGTCAAGAGAAAGGGCAGAGGACAGGGCAGAGGAAAGGGTAGACACAGCGCAGAGACAGGAGAGACAGTCAAGAGACAGAGGAGAGACAGTCAAGAGAGAGGACAGGGCAGAGACAGTCAAGAAACAGTCAAGAGACAGTTAAGAGGCAGGGCAGAGGACAGTGTAGACACAGCTAAGAGACAGGGTAGACGCAGATAAGAGACAGGGTAGACGCAGATAAGAGAGAGGGCAGAGGGCAGGGCAGAGGACAGAGCAGAGGATAGGGTAGACACAGCTAAGAGACAGCTAAGAGACAGCTAAGAGGCAGCCAAGAGACAGGGCAGAGACAGGGCAGAGGCAGCGCAGAGACAGTCAAGAGAAAGGACAGGACAGAGACAGTCAAGAGAAAGGACAGGACAGAGACAGTCAAGAGAAAGGGCAGAGGAAAGGGTAGACACAGCGCAGAGACAGGAGAGACAGTCAAGAGACAGAGGAGAGACAGTCAAGAGAAAGGACAGGGCAGAGACAGTCAAGAGACAGTTAAGAGGCAGGGCAGAGGTCAGTGTAGACACAGCTAAGAGACAGGGTAGACGCAGATAAGAGACAGGGTAGACGCAGCTAAGAGAGAGGGCAGAGGGCAGGGCAGAGGATAGGGTAGACACAGCGCAGAGACAGCTAAGAGACAGCTAAGAGACAGCCAAGAGGCAGCCAAGAGGCAGCCAAGAGGCAGGTTCTCAGACTCAGCTTTGTCAGTGCTGTGGTGACACAGTATCTGGCCCCTGGACCATGTGGGTTTGGCAGGTTTTCTTGTGCGTCCGTCTTGTCCTCTAGAGAGAGCTCCACTAATGATGGCCGGAGCCTCAGTGTGCGAAAAAGGCAAATTATTAAGATTAGTGAGTGCAGTGGGACGGTCTTGTATAGACACGTCTCCGATCCAGACCCGGTTACGGAGCAGTTAGTCCCCAGTGTTGACCACCGGCAGCGTCAGGGGAACGTCTGCATGTCAGCAAGATCTGCTCTGTTCCAAATGTCTGGGTGGTCTGGTTGGTGGACGCTACAGCCACTTACACAACAGACAGATGCCTGTAAACAATTCTGCTGTGTGTGTTTGATTTGCTGGGGTTGAGCTTCTCTGCAGTTTAGATGCAGAAGGATTAACTAGGCTCCATAAAGGCTGCAGTCTGCTCTGTCTTCAGATTTGGTTAAATGTGAAACGAGGCGCCCGCCTGCGCTTGGTGAGTTAATGTAGCTGGACTCTGGAGCCCGGAGCCCGGAGCCCGGAGCCCGGAGCCTTTGACTGCGCTCAGTATCCTGTTACTTTCTGAATAAGTTTCACCAGACGGTCTTTGCATTAGTGACGGGCGGATGAAGCCCGGTGAACCTTGGGGGCTTTTCTTTCTATTTGCTCCCAAAAATGGTTTTGTAACTTCGAACAAAGCGAGTAGAGCAACATCCGGTGCCTCGCCACACTTAGAGCAGCTCTTTAAGACGGGGGTCAAAGCTCTACAACAAGCTCACTGATTTTCATAGTTTCGGTCTCGTGTGACTATTGAAAGTCCAGGTCCTTTTGTTCACAAGTGCTGCGTCGAATGTGGATGTTACCGTGCAGCATGTTACAGTAAAATATTGATTCAATACAGTGTCTGGATAGAAAAGATCTAAAGATGAGTCCAGCTCGCTACAGTAGTTTGGGCGCGGCGTCACCGTGGACCCGCTGGTTGATGTTTACGTAGCAGTTCGTGTGAGTTACGGTGGGATGTGACCGGAGAATGATATTCATTAAATGATCTGATTACTGTTATTACTTTGTAGAATCAAGTGAAGAGAAATGACCCCGCGAGCCGACTCTGAAGCGGACGCCGTCGGTCGCGGGGTCATTTCTCTTCACTTGATTCTCGCTCGGACGCAGTTTGTTGAAACGGTGACTTCGCGGGAGAGAAACGAGCCCCAGCGCTTCGGCCTCATCTGCCCGTCTCCACTCTGCGTCGAATTTAACGCGCTCCGAAGTCGTGTGGTGGAATTCACGTGGTCTGTGCTTCTTTCATTGCAGCATCTGTGAGTACGCGACCATAATGAATCCGGTGTACAGCCCTGCGCCAACGGGGGTCCCCTTTACCAACACCAAGGGTATAGGCTACCCAGGTAACTTTATGTGTTGATGTGTCCCGGTTCAAGCCGATATTCTAATTCCAGGAAAATACCCTAAAATCAAGAAAAGCAACGAGTACTGACTCTGTGTTCTCTCTTTGGTGATGGCAGCTGGATTCCCCGTTGGCTACGCGGCAGCTGCTCCAGCATACACTCCCAATGTGTACGCAGGAGCAAACGCAGCCTTCCCCGGCGGTAAGAAGGGCATCCTACTGAAACATCCAGCGGAGTTAACATAAAGACACGGGGGATTCATACATCGCACAAACTTCGCATGCCAGTGTGCTGCATTAAAATGATCAAATTCGGCATTTCCGTTGCAAAGGTGTAATGTGAGTTAACTGTAGGAATACCGTGGAAAAGAATTTCAGAACCAGAGAGAAGTGTGATTAGGAGAGGCCCAACTGAGAGGCTTGAGGAAAAAACAGCAAAAGAAAAATGAAAAGAGAGAGCTTTTTCTTTTGTGTATTCTCCCTGCGTTCGGGTAGTTAATAAACGAGACGGGTGGACAAATGGAGAGTCTACGACTAGTGGAGAAAATTTGAGCATTAATTCCGCGGCAGCGCAGACGGATGGCTGTCCGTGTTCACTGAGCCACGAGCTCCAAGCTCCGGTCTGCAGTACTCCCACAACCGTTCTCCACCTGACTCTCCCGTAGAGAAAAAATATTCAGTCAAACTCCGTTACTATTATATCCTGTCAGAGGCGGGTGGCAAGAATTTAGAAAATCAAATGGTTCCAGCTGATCCTCATCACTGGAAGAGACTGTAGATCTGAAAGCCGGCAGCACTAACGCCGGGCGTCTTCCTCCCACTCCAGGCTACGCTCCGGGCACTTCTTTCAAAATGTCCTGCTCTCCCAACACGGGGACCGTCCCGCCGTACTCCTCCTCACCCAACCCCTACCCTGCTGCCGTTTACCCCGTCAGGAGCACCTACGCCCAGCAGAACCCGTATGCGCAGGTCAGTGTGTTTATGCTGTCCACGGCTGACGGACCTGGGCACTGGTTCTGGCAGCTCAGGACGGCGCCACCTTCTCTAGTCTTTTATTTTTGATGTCGCTGTTCCGTTTTTTTTGTGAGTAAAATGTCCCCTCTCTTCATTTCCAATTTCCATTTCCTGTCCCTCTGTGATCCAGGCATTAATACCCTCACAACAACAAGGCACTTACTACACGCAGCCGCTGTACGCCGCGCCGCCTCATGTCATTCATCACACAACGGTGGTCCAGCCCAACGGGATGCCTGCGGCCATGTATGCCCCCCCCATGCCTCCTCCCCGCCCCAGCGGTGTCGCCATGGGGATGGTAGCCGGCACCACCATGGCCATGTCCGCCGGTAAGCCACAGTGTTTTATCAGTCTGATCAAGTTTGATATTAGCTGTTGGTCGCCACGCAAACCAACCCTATCGCTGGCCAGCGAAATATTTATTAGGGTTTTCTGCTAGAGGTGCACGGTCGTCTGGGACGTTTGATCTTTTACACTATTGTGGATTTGAGGGAAATTAATTTCCTTGCAATCAATTTTACTTGAAGTGCAGAATCACCGTGCGGCTTGGTCCCAATACACTTTACAATTAAAGAGCAACACATGGGACAAAGCCCACAGCAAGCAAATAAAAACAATGAAAATGAAAATAAGGCAGCTGCGTTACACACATCAAGCGTGAAAGCAGTGGTTCTCAAACTCCTTCCGGCGTGTGGTTCACGGAGTCGGAGCCGCACTCAGGTCAAGAAGCTGCGACACTGACGTCGGGCCAGAACCCACCGTAATTAGCAGGGCGTTGACCGCTCTGGCCAAGGCAGTTTCAGCACAATGACGGGCCCGAAAGCCGGGCTGGAATTCATCAAAGAGATTGATAAACAGGCAGTGAGCTGATCAGCGAAGATCGGAAATTGGTCTTGAATTTTTTCAGAATCTGTGGATCAGTATTAGCGGTTTAATAATGGCGGTTTTAAAAGCTGAGGACGCAGAGCCCATGGAAAGAGACTTATCGATAATATCAGGAGCAGGACTTGAGGAAACAGTTCCTTAGAAAGACCAAGTCACAAGGTCATAAGGGTCTAGTATGAAGCTTGTCGATTACGAGTCAGTTACCAGGCTGTCGAAGGCCCCAGGGGAAACGATTTCAAAGTGTGAAAGAGCGCAGTTGGTCCGGGTCACTGTGACTGCATCCATCAAAGCATTGGAGAGTTTATAACCATCATCCTGAGAGGAGAGTGGAGCAGTGACTCTGTCTCTAACTGAGTCAGTCTTATTTGTGAGTACATTCAGAAAACCCGCTGCGTTGTCGGAGGCAGTTTTCTCAAACCGAAACCGGGGTTATTTTTATTAATGCTAATCAAGTGACAGAAATATCCTGTCCCAGCAGCTGAGACTGCAGCTTTAAACTTCCTGAAACTCTCAATCCAGGCGAAAAGTCTCTTGTTTTGTCAAACGCCACCTGTTTTATACAGAGCTGGACCACTAACAAGGTCCAAGATTATTTCTGAGATCCAAATGTGGAGATGGAGGAATTCAGATACAAGTTCAGGCCAAATACTGTCAAACACGGGCAGAGAAAATCTGGCAAAGGCCAAACCTGAGAACTTGTGGTTTATTTACGAAAGATTCCGAGAGTGAAAACTTTGTCGGCTAGAATTTGTGTGCACCGGTCAGAGGGGGTTTACCGGCACGACGTGTGGAAACGGGCTGAAGGCGAAAGAATCTGTGACTGTCGGGAACTTAAAGATGCCGCTAAATAAAATCGACCATCCAGGCATTCAGGGTTTGAGTAGAAAGGCTCGATGTGAAGTTATGATCACGGTGTTCACTCTGCTTCCCAGGAACTCTGTTGACAACCCCATCACCAGCCCCCGTTGCCCCCCACCCGGTCACGATGCCCACGTATCGGCCTCCCGGCACGCCCAGCTACAGCTACGTGCCCCCCCAGTGGTGAAGAGAGGGAAGCGTGAGTACGACGCGTGGCTCTACGACCATTCACCAAACATACGTGCAGATTTAAACTTTGTATTTCTACGCGTTGCTCTCTGCAGGTCAGAAGACGGTAGATACGCATTCACACTCTACTCCGGTGTTTTTCGCTCTGGGTGAAGACCTGTCCTGACGGTGTCTGCAACCAGTTACTCTTCTTCAAGCATAATGTGAATCCAGAACCCAACTACATAGAAAGAGGCCCATTCGGAGAGGGAGGTGGTGAAGAATAGGCCCGTCCCCCTGACCCCCTCTGAACGGAACAAGGCCGCATCCCACGCCGCACCCCAGCGCCAGCACCTCTGCGACCTGCTGCATTTCTCACATCAAACAGCACAGCCTCCATGCAAACCTTTGGTGGACTCTCATGCAGGTTTTTATAGCTTCAACTCTCAAGTGGTGACAAAAGGGAGTTTGGAATTTTTATTTTCTTTGTTTTTTATTTCATTTGGGGGACACACATGATGTTGAATGCATGTGTGTGTGTGTGTATATGTATGTGTATGTGTGTGTATATGTTTGTGTGTGTGTGTATATATCTATATAATAAACGCACACAAGCACGCACACACATACACGAAGTAATGCTAGCTCAATCTACCTGCTGTGACAGATGCAAAATCAACTAAAGGCACACATCCAAAGGAACTTTAAAAAAAAAAAAAAAAATCTGCGATGCTGAATCACCACTGATCATGTCTTAAATGTGAAAGAAGAAAAGACAAGAAACCTGAGTTCATGCAAACTAAACTGTGCTATCGTCACTGCTTTGTGTTTGGGTAAGTGACGCTAGGTTCCCATTGTTTCTTTCAGTGTTGCCGTGTATGCATCATGTCTCGCCATTTTTGTATTTTACGAGAGAGATGGGGCTTTGAGCTTGTGCCTCCGACTGACGGCCATTCCAACACTTAGTGTTTTATTTGTCCTGCCTCGCCGCACGTTTTACGAGAAGAGTACCAACTTTTCCAAAGGTCTGAAGCAGCTTTTGTTTCCTGCTTGAATCTCTTTCGGGTGATTTCAATGTTTAAACTACTCACTGATTCTTCGCCACAAACAAACAGCAGAGGATGCGTTTCGAAATCATTCGCACCCATTGAGTGAGCGTGAATGAGCGGGAACAGTGCTGTGTGCGGTGTGTGTGCTGTTGCTGTGTTTGTACGAAAGAGGACTGAAATATTGACCGTTAGAAATGGTTCCATACCTGCTTTGAATTTCGACCTAGGTCACGTTAATCGGTTCGCCCTTAGCTCTGCAGCGCTGCGTCATTTAACCACCGCTGACTGTGGCCATGTTAGGAAAACGCGACTGTGGGAAGCTCCACCGAGTGACGGCACCAATTCAAACCGCTGCGTGACGGTGTCTGACCTTTTGACATTGCTCGCTGTTTAACCTGGAGGTTCGGGGAAAACCCACCAGTATCACTGCTGCAGACATGCTCTTCTGTGTTGCCTCGGTCACCTCAGTTGAATAATCTGTTTTGTAAATGTTATTTTTGTGATTTTGGCTCTTGTTTTGTAATCTAAAGAAAGACCAAAAATAAAAAACAAATAGTCAAGCAGTGTTCTCCGTATTGTCTTGTTGGGGGGGGGGGGTTGGCCCCGAGCGGCGCCTGGCAGGCGGATGTGAGATTTGTTGGTGTGGGACAGTTTGTCAATCACACAAACTTCAATCTCTCTCACTTATTTTCCAACATTTGAAACCGGAACAAATGTCCGAGTTGCTGACAAATCCGGTTCCAGTTGGCCGCGGCCTTACTGAACTGTCGCCATGGGACGGTTCAGCCTTGCTCCGCGTTTTCTGTCTGTTCAGTCACACACTCTCTCTCTCTCTCTCTCTCTCTCTCTCACACACACACACACACACACACACACACACACACACACACACACACACACACTCTCTCTCTCTAGAGCAGTTTGGTCAAACGCAACCTTGCAACCAATGAGCAACAAATACAAACTAAAACAGTTCCGGTCTTAAGACTGGACCCGGGACCAACTGCGACCAGAAGGTGGCGGTACTGCATCACTGAGGCCGCTATAGAAGAAGAGGAAGGCTTCCCAGCATGCAGCGGGGCGCGCCAGTTTTGAGACCGTTGTGGACCCGATTCCGGACGCCGCGCTAAGACGTCGACCCGCCTGCCTCAGGCCCGACTGAAGTCTCGCCGTGTCCCGGACTCGTCGGCGTAAGTCGTGTGAAGTCCGGAGGCCAGCGGCCGCGGCTGTGGTGTCGCGTCATCAGACCAGCGCCAGCGTTTGTTGCTGTGAAGCGGTAAAATGTGCGTAACGACGCAGGGGAAGCGTCACTAATGTTGGCGGCGTTGGAGGTCCTGCCCCGGTTTGTGTCTCTCAGGTGTCAGCTTTCGTTCCGGTGGCTCGCAAGTCGATACAGGTAATTCACCGGCGGCCGCGTTTCTCGCGGTGTTTTCTGAATCTGATAACTACGGATGAAACGGGTCTTCTGCCCTCTGCAGGTCCGGGTCAGGGCCGGGTTCACCTCCTGTGGGGGCTCCGGGGATAAACATCTGCTCTTGGGCCTCTGTTGACCCCCACTGTGCATGGCACCCAGAAACCAACCGGGACGCTAGAGCTGAAACGATTAGTTGATTAACTGAATAGATGATTGACAGAAAATTAATTGGCAACAATCCTGATGTTTGATTAATCGCTTGAGTCATTTTTTTCAAGCAGAAATTCCCTGGTTCCTTCTCAGATTCTTCTCAGACTCGACGTCTTTGGGTTTTCGACTGTTGCTCTGACAAAAGCTGTTTAACTCTGTTTCCTGACATTTTGTTCACCGAACAGTCGATAGATTATTAAAGACAACAGCTGTCAGATAATGAAAATAATCGCGGGTTCTCCTGTGATGGGGTAATATGACCTTACCAGAGGTTTTCTGTTTGTTCATTAGTGACACACAGAAAAAAATGAAAACAATCTGATGAAACACAACTTTACAACAAATGTAAAGTAAAACAGTTCAGGACTGGAAACCGGACTTTGACTCTAGAGTCCCTCTACCAGACCAGGACCACAGGATGGAGGATGCAGGACAGCTCTCGTTGATATTCTACTTCAAATGGAGCAAATTTCCAACAGAACTGTGTTTAATCGAATGATGTGGAGTAAACCCGGGGCTTTAGGGGGCCCCTGGGGATCTGGGGCCCCTGGGCCGTTGCCCAGCCTGCCTGCCCGGTTGGTGACGGAGCCTTGACGCGGGTTTTTCCCACATCGCTGGTTACCGGTCTCTCGGAGGACCCGACGCTGCCTCTGTGACTCTGCGAGTGACCGCTGATACCTGAGAGACACTGCCCGGGGCCGAGCGGACATGGTCTCTGTGTGTCGCGGTTAGCTTCATCCTGTGCGGGACGAACAGACTGGGGACACTGGTAAACACGAGCTAAACCACTATGGGAAATAACGTCCCTCTTCATAGCCAAGCGAATATAAAGTACGTGACACAAAGACGGGAACGTTGAGGACTGAGGGATGTGAACCAAAATATTAACGTTCAGTGCAGCCGGATTGACGAGACAGAAGTAAGGCCGAGCTCGTAGCGTAATGTCGTGGTTAGTGTGTGTGTGTGTGTGTGTGTGTGTGTGTAAAGGCAACGAGAGGCCAACGTGCACTATCCTAACTTCATAGAGAGGTGTGTTGTGAACGCTGCTCTTTCTTCCCCAGCCGGTGTGGGCGGGTTCAGGGGGGCCGGCTGCGTTTGAGCAGGGAAGGGGAGGATGAGCAGCCCGGGACCGAGCAGCGGGACCAACGGACCGGATCAGCTCTTTGAAGATTTATGGCGACGGCTCGGAGAGTGCCACCGGGACGCGCTTCAAGGTAAGCGACCCTCCCGCCGACTCCACGCATACATCGGGCGAATTTTCTCATGGGTCGCTTCGGCTGTAGCGAGGTCGGATGCTGAAACAAACCCTCCGGGGTTCTGTTGCTGTTCGCAGAGCTGGAGGCAAAAGTGAGCAGGCTGAAAAAGGAGCGCTGTTTGTGAGTATACCGCTTCACTCTGCTTTCAAAAATAACTGTGATGGAGCGTTTGTAGCCCTGGCTCGAGAAGACCCTCCGTCGTCTACACTGACCAGGGCTTCGACTAAGGATTAGTTTCCCTAGAAAATGCCTGACAACAGTGAAGAATGCCTGTTGCCATTTGTAACGGAGCGAGGTAATGTCTTCAGCCGCGCTGTCAGGAAGGACAGAGAGAAGCATTAAATCCTAGGGACAGCAAACATTCGCTGTTCCTCGCTTCAAAAATGACTGAAATCGATCGACTAGTCGCTGCGGCTCTGAAACGGTCGTTGCCATTGTTTCCTGCAGAGACGCCCAGAGGCTCGAGGTGTTTTACAATCGCAACCAGCAGCTGAAGGAGCAGAACAAGAGCCTGCAGGATGCCGTCGGTCTCTTGGAGGAAAGGTAACTTCCCTCCAGGACAGGGTGACTTGAAACCTTTATGCGAAACACGAAGACGAGCAACTCTGTCCGCTGTTTCCAGGCTGCGAGCAGGAGAGTGTGATCGGTGTGCCACCGCAGAGGAGAACCTGAAAAGCAACCGGGACCAGAATCTGCAGCTCGTCGCCAACCTGGGTGAGTGAACTCACTGTCGATCTCACTCCGCCATCGCAAAGAGCAGCGACTAACTACGGACGAACGCCGTCCCTGTTGGAAGACAGAAAGAGGACAGGTCTACGTTGCGCTCATACGCTCGGTCCACATGCCTGAAGCACTTTGAGAATAACGGGTAAAAGAGGATATCAAAAAATCTTCAGACCTGTAGTTTGTAGTTTAGATGTAGTTCAATAGAAAAGAACAAAAAACATCAGAACCTGCAGGAAGTCGTCTAATTGGAGTAAACTGTTAATTGGGGCCCTTTACTGGCCTTTCCTTTCCAGCATGTAGCTCATCCACATTCTCAGGCTCTGCCAGCAGCGCGGCTCTGGACATGGCTACGCCAGTCGGCGGTTTGGTCGCCCATTTCGGTCCAGACTGACGTATCTCAGCGACGACTGGCTGGATCGCTGATTTGGTACAGGCGTTGGCGGTGCCTAGAGGAGGAATCCTCCTGACTCTGGTGTCAACTCCCGCAGCGCCAGCAGCGGCTGAAAGTTTTCGCTTCTCCGCGGAGATGCCTCAACATCTCCCGCAAAGACTGGCATAAAATTTAGTCCAGGCCACCGCGTTACCCAGACAATCAGGTCAAACTTTCAGTTCGTCCAACACACCGCTTTTACGAGCAAATACTTGTTAATACCTGTTGATCCTCTGCCGCACTCTGTGTTAACATAGCACGTTGCGCTAAACTGCGACGGTGAACTTGTTAAACATCAGGACGTTGTTGTTGACATCAGGAGCGCGATGGCGCTCAGGGAGCTGTAGAGAAAAAAAATCTCAGTCTTGTTTAAATAGTAGTAGCTCATGACATATCATGGGTTTATATTGACAACACGTTGTACCACAAGATACAGCTCCTGGTCTGTTGAAGAGCATAATGTTGTTCTTTGTCATTTGTTCCACAGAGAACGAAAGAAATGGCCTCAAGGATGAAAACCGAAAACTACATGCTGAACTGCAGCGGTTACAGGTGTCTCGGTGAGCTCTTGTTAGAGCCATGTTTTGTCATTGCAAAAACGTTCAAATAATAAAATGCATCAAATTGTCTTTGTTCTGTGAAACCAGCTACAAAACCTGCCGGTCTCGTCGGGTTTCCGCTCTCCTCCGTACAGAACAGGGTTACGGCTCAGGCTGAGTTTAAAGCCGTGGCGTTCTGCACAGGAATAAGTCTCAGTTCCCAGTTAGACGCTGCTGTGTCTGTGTTGTTGTATCAGCTCAGAGCCCCGGCGGTCCTCAACCCCACAACAGGAAGAAGGCGTCATCCCGGACTCGCCGGTCCTGCTGGGCTCGCTGCCCGCGGCGAACAAACTGAGGAAACGTAAAAATGTGGTCAAAAGCAGGCACGTCCGCTATGCAGAAGTGCCTCTACCGCAGTGCGACAGCTCGCTCTTCAGCGGTCAGTGGCATTCGAAGTAACCCCCAGACATTTAGTGCCCCCGTCCGTTTTCCGAATCCCCCGCCCGAAGGCAACACGTCTTCTGACTTGTGCTCTTGTTGTTTCAGGGCTGAGTAAGGAGCCTGCTGATGCCTCAAAGAATCCCGGGAGAGCAGAAGTGCTCGTACCCGACACGTGTGAACTGGACACAACCCAAATCCCAAGTAGGACTTCATCCACTGTACTGCAATTACATCATCGTGGTTTCAGAATTAAGGGCTGTAAAAACACTTGCAGTGTTTCCTCCCTTGAGCTGCTTGACACCCCGGTGTGCTCCTGGTGGTTTTGCCTTCTGTCTAGCGTGCACATTTCTAACAGCTCCCTTTGCAGCTCCAGGCAACATTTATCTATGTAAACACACCCACCGTATGCAGGGGCTGCACAGAGAAATCTACCCTGTGGTGGTAGGTAGGGCCACCTCTCATCAGAGGCCGATGAACGAACTCAAAAGTCAAACCGCAGAGTGCCTCTGAAACAGAAGCTGGATTCAGTCTCTCTGCTGTCATTTGGTATGAGGCATCACAGATGTGGTGTGGCCTTGTGACTGGTGGTTGAACGCGTCTCTGCATCGTTTCAGAAGACGTGAAGCAGTGTATGGAGGAGGCGATCGCAGAAACCTGTGTTCTCCAACGTCTTGACCAGCATCACGCGGTAGGTGCGGTTCGTACAGGCGCAGCTACAGAAACGTAATAAGGGTGACCTACTGCCATCTTTTTGAAATTTTGTGTCCTGAGTTAGAATAAGTTCAATCTTAGCCCACGCACTGACACTCATTTAACTCGTTTTTTTTTCCCTCTTCTTCCTCTGTCTTCTCAGAAAACTGAATGGACTGCAGGGCAGCAGAGCAGCTCAAAAACTCCCTGGAAGAAAGATGTTCGTTTAAAGTAAGGATGACAACAGCTGGGATACATTCATATATAAACTTGCAAATTCTTTATCTACTGGTTTTAAACGAATGACACTTGAGTTAAAACTGTACAACAGCTATGTGCAGGATTTGGTGACCTAGACCATTCCGATAACACAACCATGTTGGTTTTCCTGCCTCAAGGCCTTACTGCTCCTCCGGTTGGTCCACGCTGATCCACAGTCCAGACCTGACCACAGAAAGGTCCCCGTCTCTTCTGCCCCGGGTCAAGAGGTTTTCAGACGATGGCTCCGTTAACAGAGCAAAACGCAAGAAGGAGGAAGCTGAGCCGGAGGTGCAAGAGGACGCCAAACGCGGGATCCAGGAAGGGGTGGACACACAGAAGGAAGCCAAACGCACACAACCTGAACCGATCAAACGGAGCGCCACCCCTTTAAGCAATCAAAGCTTCACGAAGCAGCTACTGGACAGCAAGGTTAGACTAAGGTTTGACTGTGTCTGTGTTTGAGAAAGCAGCGTGTCAGATGGCAAACCTAGTGTCCTGGCTTCTGCATCCTGTAACCACACCCTGATCCATCCTTTCACCACAACCTTTTCAGCACTGTCGTGTTTTGAACAAAATCTTCTACCAAAGAAATAGTTTTTCCCAAGACTCTTCTGATTACATTTCAGCTGTTAACGTTGACCTGGACAGAATAATACTTCAGTGCGGTTTTCAAATTTCCGTGACATTTAACAGGTTCAGTCAGCACTACATGGGGCCTCCAGCCCAAGGCCAAGTGTTTCCGGTGCTAGTCCTGCCTTCAAGAAGCCAAACGGGAAGGTTAAAGGGGAAGGGGCCGGTGTTGGGAAGAAAAGGAACCCCCTGCAGGATCTGAACGCTTCACCTGACCAACATGAAGCAGAGGATGGTGAGTCTTCTGTCCCGTCGCTGTCCTTTGCAATGCAAATCATTTGCAGGACGGCCTCGTCCCCGATTGCAGACCAAAGGTCGTACAGTTTTGAGGTGTTTCTTCATAACAATCAGTTGAATTGAATGTGACTGTGCTACCTGTGCCTCCCCAGCCGAGAGGAAGCACAAGGTGGAGCCCACGTGGAGCGTGGACCCTGCACTCGCCCTGTCCACGTACGACAGTGAGTGGAGAGGAGACGAGGTACGGTCACGAGCTGCTACGCGGCTGCAGCCACCGGGTGACGGTGTCACTTTGATTTAGCACTTAGGCTGCATCATGCCGACCTGAGAGTACTGTACTCTAGATAGCCCTTGGTTACACGCGAACTGGGTGAAGCTTGTCGTGTTTTTCGCCAGACGTCAGGATCGTGGATGAAACTTGATCTTTTTTAGGCTTGCAGTCTGCTGCGCTGTTGTTAAGCAAATACCCTGTCAGGTGTCCAGCGTGAAAAACATTAGTGATGTCTGGCCACTGACAGTCGTCTGGATATACTGGACAGATGGGGTCTGACACAGGTCTTGTCTGCATTTTAGCAAGAAGAGATTCACGGAGAACCGGCAGATACCGACTGCACTTGGGTCAGTCACAGCTTACTCCAGTGCCGGGACAGAGGGGACAGTGTGTCCGGTAAATATAAACCACAACTTTTAGAATAGATTCCTGACATAAGCTGATGCTGTAAGGTCTCACCTGCGGAAACCGACGACAGTTTTTTATGAAATATGCAGAACGTGCTGTGAATGAAAGTTCTAAAACTTCAGACTTGATGAAGAGAGTTTCCCGTGTCCTCTTTTCAAGGGCTCGGCCAGAAGGCTAATGACAGTCTGGATTTGATGTTTGACACCACAGCTTACGGGGAGTACAAGTCTTACAACGGTTCACAACTAGGCCAGAGCCAGCCCTGTGACGACGACGACGACTACGATGATGAAGAGGAGGGCGAAAAGGACAGTGGTAGGGTTTCAGACTAAGAGGAACTGTGTCTGTCACCGTGTAATTGGACCCGCGTTTTTGGGTGTTTGTCATTAGAGTTCAGCTCTTGAACTTGACCCGTGTTTGTTTCCCAAATTAGGACGAGATTCTCCCGACAAGGCTTCAGCTCAAAGTAAAGCACGGTAAGATCTTACTGGCCTTCTGGGGACCATCACTGATCGACATGCACTAGTTTTTGGATATTTTGTGCGTTGTTACATTTGAAGGTTAACAGAGGCGAGAGGAAAAGAGCAGACAGGCTGCAGATCTCACAGACACTGTCAGTTTCCCGCAACCTGAATCTTCTCTCTCTGGGTCAGACACCCGACATTTGCGCACGTGGCAGTAGTTCGCAAGAAAGACGAGAGGAGAAAACTGAAGGGCACTACCTGCAAGGAATGTGAGATTGTAAGTATATGTCATTATGAAGCTAAGTAAAACTGACATGTTTTACGGCTGATCCCATTTAAATTATGCATTTTTATTTCTTCCAGTATTACGCTCATCTCTCAGAGGAGGAAAAACAGAAAAAGTTGTCTGCGTGCTCGAGGCACCGCTTTCTTTACATTCCTCCCTGTACTCCTGAAAACTTCTGGGAAGTTGGATTCCCATCAACACAAACATGCATCGAAAGAGGTAATTTGACTATCCATCAAACCACGGCAGATCATTTTCACCCGGCTGCTCTGTTAATACTGTACAGTGAGATCATTTTCCTCGTTTGTAGGTTATATCAAGGAAGAGAAGAATCCTCAGGTACGTTCACGGAGAAGACAACCGTTCAACGCTTTGTTCTCCCAGCAGCAGGAGAGAAACCAGCAGGAGAGCTGAAGAAGTTTGGCCCATGTAGAGCAAGAAAAAAAACCCACTACACTACACAAAGAACAAGCCTGTTAATGTGTTAAAACTGCACTGAGGAGTACAGCGACGCCTCCGAAGAATGTGTCCTCTTCTTTCATTTCAACAGCAGGCTCCTCAAGTTTGGCAGGTTAATTTGTTTGTGTAGAAACTAAGTATGTCTGAGCTATGTTTGGATAAATAAAAGATAACTGCGTGTCTGTGGAGGGTTGTAAATGTCGCAGGTCTTCATTCAGTCACATTGAGCGTAATCACAAATGTTTGATGAAATTATATCAAGGTCATGTGAAGAACAAGGCTTTTACACCGTACGTTGAATCTAAATTCAGTCATCTACATTAAAAACTAGATGCGGTACATCAGGGACCTGACCTGGGAGACTAGAACACATTGACAAGATCATTTTATTTGGTCAGCGAGTTATCACAGTACACACGGGGGGAGATGACAGACAAAGTAATGTGAGAGAAGAACATCATGAAGGGCAAGTTGTGGGATCATCACAGCTGAGGTTCTCTGTCAGAATACACCAGCAGGGCCTCCCCGGCATGACTGATGACCACACTGCAACCGGATGAGAACAGGAAACATCGTCAGCGGCTTAATCATGATCGTCTAGTTCCAAGGCATCTGAAAGTTACGTTTCAAACGTGTTCAATCTGGCAAAAAGTAGCAAATGACGGAGAGTTTAGCCAAGCGGATAGTTCCACATTTTTCCTTCCTGCGTTCATCAGACGCCTCCTAAAAACAGTACAACACACTAGCACTTTAACAACAACTGGAATTATTCAGTGATCACTTTCATTCTTCTGAACATGAAAACAGATCAGACTGACACATCATGCAGCAGGGAAGGCAGGCGGCAGGCAGGCAGGCAGGCAGGCAGGCAGGCAGGCGAGCCACTCACCACATCAGAGATGGAGCATTGCTGTCCATGGAGAAAATAAACGGGGAGAGGGACATGGCAGTGACCTGGGAGGGAAGGACCACAGCTGTGGGTTACTTGGTTTTATCTGGTAGGTAAAACTGATTGTTTTGGCTTTTGGTGAAACACAATTATACGTTCTTTTAACTCTGTTAATTACGAGTGTTCAAATTTAAATTAAAATGCAATGAACATTCACCTTGGACAAAAAATTCCAGATCCCAAAGTGCTCTTGGGACAGTCCACTTTTTAGTTTGACTGTGGCCAACAGCAACAAAAAGCCCAGCAGTGCACTGCGGAGTGAGACACACCCAAAGTCAAACAGACCTCAGAGCACAGAAACTGTCTAGTTTGAAAAGAAAATGGCTTCCTGGATCGATAGAGGGCAAAGTGTCACAGCTTTACCGACACAGGAATCTCTAGTACGGAAATAAGAGCAGAAGTCAAATTTAAACTTTCAGGCTGGCACTCCTGCACCTTTTACAGGACTTTACTACTCGATGATCTACGTTCTGTACAAGCCTATAACTTAGTATCAGCATCTGTACGTCTGCCTCCACGCGTCACGAATAGCTCACTGCTGGTGGCGTCGTGCACCTCTCCGAGCTCACGTTGGCAGCCTGGGCTCTTCATCAAACGACGAAGGTAAAAGCACCTTCTCCTCTAATCCCGTACAATGCGTCCTCTACCCGTGCCGCTCCACCCCCGTTAAGCAGGGAGATTATTTGGTGGAGCAGAACCCGGAGGATTTGAGAGTTTGATCGCAGCAACTGTGAGCGGCTCCTCTAAATATACAATAAACACAGTATCGTGTTGTCGACTAACCAGAAGAGAAACAAAACTGCACAATACCTGGCACAGCAACCGCAGTGAAACGTGTGAGACTGAAGGGAGGGGAACTCCAGGGCACCCACGAGGTCCCCTACGGAGAAACACAGGAACACATGTAGTCCTGGGCTGACATCAGCGCTACAACACAACAGACCGTGTGAACCTGCGGTCCGCTCAGTCAAAAGAGAAACCATTCTAGCAGGAGGAATCTCCATCGGGCCGCTGGACCGTTATTAGCTTAGCATTTACCCAAGTGAGAAACATGCAACACCTGTACGGGCTCATTCATACCTGTGGGATGAGCAGCCGCGGCCAGCAGCAGTACACTGTCATTTACAGGCAGGAAGAGGTCTGGTTAGTCACCTGAGAAAACACCTGACGCTGCACTAGGTCACATTTTGATGTTCTGATGTGCACAAGGTTAAGGTTTTTCACTGTCTTCTCACATTGAATGAGTCAAAACCACTTAGCGGCTGTCGGCTAGCGCCAGCAGACCCCTCGCTCCTTTAACAGAGGCGTCGAGTATTATCGTTTATTCGGAATATTTTCAGGAAGGTGGCTCCAATTTGTGCGTAACAGGAAATTCCTGGTTCCTGTGCGTTGCCCGGTAAAGGCCCTTTAACACCCCCCCTAACGTGGTCGAGGAGCTGCTCCTGCAATTTTCTTGCTGACCTTGACTCCTCGTGCTCCCCTTTAATTTCTCAAATGAAGGAATGACTATAGATCCTCGGGTTAGATGGGAGCGAGCTCCAGTAAAGATCACTACAGTTACACGAGCCTCAGATCCGTATCATGTAGAAGAGTTTCTTCTTACCTGAACCAGTAGTTAATGCACTGCTGTTCAAGGTCACTACAACAAAATCCCCGCCAACAGAGCGAGACAGAGAGTCAGCAGCGAGCTTGGACAACTTGGTGTGAGAGAAGGGACAGTGTTGGTTTTCCACTGCCATCAGACGGGCTCACACTTACCTCAAGTTACTGGGCTTGTAGTGCACCTGAAACACCCTGTATCCACCTGCAACATGCATCAGAACACCTGGGGCTTTAGACTGGAACAGTTCATGGTGCGGCATCTGCGTTCACCCTCCTGACGCTGACGCCGAACTCGGCGTCTACGTCTCAGCAGCAGGGCTGCGTTATTTCACCCAGTTTAGCAGTGTAACGTCTCAGCCGTGGCTGCATGGGTTTGGGGTGGTTGTTCTTTTAATGCGCGACGACGCCGAAGAGGTCACGAAACAGACACAAGCAAAGTTCGAGACTTCGACGAATCGAAGCAGACTTACCGACGCAGAGCAGGTGACCAACGGCCCACAGGTAACCGCCGTAATCGAACTGCAGAGAAGAGACCGGATTAATGACCCCAAACCACCCGGGTTCCCCCCGATCAGGACGCTGTGGACGAGACACGACCTTACCTTCGGGTCGCAGAGGGGGAGGTTGATGGCCGAAAGCAGCAGGAGACATATGCTGTAGGAAGAAGAAGAAGAAGAAGAAGAGGTGAAGACGCTCTTATTCCCGTTTTACTGCCGAGCGGATCCAGAGCTCGGCACACGACTGTGTCACCATCACTGTGGTGTTGACCCAAGTGTGCTCCTGTCATGTGAGAACCGACATGCAGTGCGCCTCCCGACCTCTGCCACCTTTTCGTGGTCTTGTCATGCGAAAGAAAAAGCACCGACCTGATCGACTTCAGCCGCTGCGTCTTCTGTGGGCGCAGAGAGAGACGAGAGCCGCGTGTCAGCGCACCGCGCCGGCAAAGCCTGTACGTGCCAGACGGCGCACCCGTGCGTGCACTTACCTGTCCGTGGGCGACCCTCAGGATCACGTGGCTGACGACGTGAGAGCAGTTCTGGAGCGTGAAGAAAAAGGGGATGTCCTGCACGCAGAGAGAAACGGACATGTCACCGGCAGGCCAGTCAGCTGATACCGTGCGTCCAACAGGCATGAGGCCTGAGCTCGGCCGCAGCCCTTCACGTTAGTGTAGGTGGCGTTAATGAGTGTGGGGGGGGACGTACGATGCGAGACAAGGCCCTGGAACCGGCATATATGTTCCCCACAAACAGGAGGGAGGCTGGGATCCAGGGCAGCGCCGCGGACCTGCAACACAACAGTCAGGCACGTCAGACGGAGCAACCGGCGCCACGCCAGTGAATCCCGCGGTCGGCTGCGGAACGTACCTGCTGATGCGGCTCAGCTCCACCCACCCCAGCTTTCCGCAGAGCAGGAGCAGGACGGCCCCGACGGACGTCTGCCATCTGAAAAAGTTAGCAGTTTGGTCCAGTTAGTGAACAGACACGCCGGACTCCCCGAGCCCTCATCACAATGACACACGTTTACGATTCACAGCTGCATCGATTAGTCGACACAAAAACGACCCGCCGCTGTTCATCGTCGGTCGGTCGGTCGGTCGGTCGGTCGTCACGGGTTCGACGACTTCAGGAAACGGGACCAACCCCCGTTTTCTGGGGCTGCAGCGACACAAGCATCCGTCGCAAGAACAATCTGCAAAGCGAGTCGACGGTGGGGAGACTCGCTGGCTGCAGCCCTCGAGGACTGACACACGAGCAGCGGGCCACCTGTGAGGGAACTGACATTGCACCGTGAAACGTACAGTATCCAGCTACTCACCCCTGGAATAAGGTTGGAAAGGTGAATTTTAACACGGACAGGACGAACTGGAAGGAAGAAGAAAAGAACAGCTGTAATTCGAGTCGTGGCCCCCCCGTGTGCAACCAAACCCCCGTCGCGATTCTGCTCATCCAACCTGCCAGCTGCTCACCGATCAGTTCTCCACTCTGACTGCTATTGATTAGTGGTGGGCTTTTCTTTTTTAAACTGACTTTTTAGTTTTTACTTCCTGCAACAGGTTTCTACCAAAATAAGAGCAGGTCGTGTTGATGCTTTGACGGGTCCCGTGGCCTCGGGGCCTCCGGGTCTCCGGGTCATGTTCGCCTGCTGGTTTTTACTGACGATGAGGTCTAACTGAGTCTGGTCTGAGACTGGGAGGCTCTGTATTCGGGCCACGGTGAAAGTCGAGCCGTGTTCCGGACTTACTGCGTTTTCACGGGGCCTCTGAGCTGACGACCCGAAGTTAAAACTCGTGTTTTCTGACCGGAGTCCGCTGAACACTCACCTTATTCGTGAAGCAAGACACAACGAAGACGAAGCAGAAAGCGAAGCCGGCGACGTGTCTCCTCCACTGCATGTTGACCTGCCGCCGCGCCGCAGCGCGGACATGGTTCCTGGGTCAGAGAGAACTACGTGGAGCGCACGAAGCCCGCTTCAGACCGCGGACTGTTCAAGATCGAAACTTCCCTCACCCCCATCCTCCCCCCGGCGACACGTCAAGACGCTGCCGCGCAAAGATCGTCTATGCCGCACCCGATGTGCGCGACGCCGCGGCTTCGTGAGGGAGCGAGCCCGGATCACCGAGCGGGCGAAAGAAGGCAACCGCCCAGGGGCCGCAGACCTCCGGGGCCGCAGACCTCCGGGGCCCCCAAAGCCCCAGCTTTACGCCACATCACCTGCGTCGGTGTGATTTGATTAATGGCACGTTTGTTCCACATCCGCACCACTGGAGGCAGAGTTTCAGCTCTGAGTCAGGCCACAAGGAAGCAAAGCTGGATGTAGGTTTAGCGCAGCGCTGGCACCCGGAAACGGGGTCAGAGTGGAGCCTCCGTGGTGGATCTCTGCGGAGTCACGTGGTTTCCTGCAGGTTTCCGTGTTTACAGAGATCCGTGGCTGGTCGCACTTCAGTTTCTGCAGAGGACAGAGTGCAGTCATGGCGTTTCTAAAGACGCACGAACGGACTAAAGACAGGTAAGTGCTGCCTCACCCGTCGTTGCCTCAGACGGGGGCTGGTTCTGTGTTGCCGTGTGGATGAGTCCCGGTGCATCGCCCGGCAGGGCCACTCCGCCGTCCGCCGTGCGACCCGCGCCGGTCACTGATGCAGGATCAGCGGGGGTTCGGTCTGCACGCAGGCAGGCAGGCAGGCAGGTACCTGTCAGGAAACCAACCCAGAACAGACCTTCAATCCGTGCCCAAGTTTCCCAGAATGCCTCTGTGTAAGCGTAGAAATGGCCTCCGAGCCTCCAACTGACCCAAGGGAAGCAGCAGTACTCATCCGCAGCCAGGGGCTAAAATGTGTTGTGGGGCCCCTGGTGACCCTCGGTAAACATGGCACTTTCCTTTTTACCCCCCACAACCAGAACAGGCAACAACTCTGACCAGCGGGTTAAAGGTTTCACTGGTTTCTCTAAGCGAAAGTCACAAAAATCCTCCGGTTCCGTATTTGTCAGTTTGTTATTAATCTGAATCAGACAGAAGTGATGTGGAGTGAACCTGGGCCTCTCTGGGCCCCTGGTGGTCTGGGCTTGTGCCTGGCGCGTGATCCGGCCCGGTCTACAATTGATTTGTTTGTCCACGCAGTCCTCAGATCCACCAAAGTGCGTAGTGGACCATATAGCAGCAGCTATGTGATCCAAAGAAACCCCGGGGGCCAAGTGACTTAGTCCTCAAGGGCTTCTGAATGCTGCTCCATGCAGGGCACTGCGCTTCCAGAGCGCTCGGTCGGTGCGGTCCGACTCAGAGCCCGCTCGGCCTGGGAGCCAGTCTGGGTTTGTTAGTGCAGAGACAACAGGGGGGTTAAACCGCTGCCTGCCGGTGTCTCCCCTTCAGAGGGACCTGACTGTGCTGCAGGGATCCGACTCTTCTCCCCCCTGACGCCGCCTCAGAGAGCCCAGCTCAGTATGTGACAGACACCGAGTCTGATCACGACATCTATCCAGTCCCTGTGTCCAAGCAAACGGCCGGTGATCCAACCCGGCGCAGGTTCACATTGCTCCGACTCTCAGTACTGAACACGGGTATTTACCTTTTTAAAGGCACACTCCGAAATGTTTGTTGCAGCCCATATCTTAGCTACATTCACAGGTGTGATTGAAGACGGGTTTGTCTTTGTGAACAGGTGTCGTTCCAGTCTGCGTGTTCTTACAGAGCATAGCGGCCCGTTTCCCTGCCGATGAGAACAAACCTCTGACTGCACCTCGCATTTTAAAAGAGCACCCCTCCTAGGAGCTTGTCGGACTGACGATGGTCAACGGAACCAGAGATATCGAATCCCGGCACCTACATTCCCCATAAAGCAAGCTGAGCTAGTGACATCCCGTGAGGCCATTTATCAGACCCGGCCCGGCTCCCTCTGGAGCCCCGGAAGGCTTTCTCAGCTCGGTTCGGTTGTTGTCTGGTGCCGGTCCCCCGTAGTGAAAGACCCGTCGGTGAGCGTGGGACTGAACCTGCGCGTGTTTTGTGTTTCAGTGCCGGGTTGACCCGGTCGTTGCACCCTGGTCACCACACCGTCGCCGCCACTGTGCAGCTGTTTCATGTCATCTCACTCTCCTCTGCTGTTGTCGTTCTTCCCCAGATTTTCTCTGCTGTTGCTGGATTTGGAGGAGTATTATTTTGAACAGCACACTGCGTACCATGTGACAAGCAGTTCCAAAAAGGAGAGGTAATTCAGATTATCAACAGCAACGCTTCATCTGCTACCAGCCGCATCACTCACCACACTGTCGACTGATCCCAAATAGTGGAGGATGTTTGTTGTGTCACTTAAAACACCCACAGCCCCTCAGAATCCGGGGGTGAAAACCAGAATAAAGGTCTGAACCGTTAGATGCACTTGTAGCATACGTATGGTTTTATCATGCGGGACTGTCGTGTTTCGGGTCCTCGTATTTGCCTACAGCCTTGGGAGCTCATGGCGGTTACCTTGGCCCGTGAGGAGCAGCTGTTCAAACATCGTCTCATCCTGTTTCGGAGGCCTGAGCAAACTGAAAAAGAACCTCCCGAGCCGTTGGGTGTTACTGTCACATCAAAGCGAGAGGAATATGTTTCCCCGGGGGGAGCGGAAGGATTGAAAAGGGGAGAAGGAAAAACGGTGAAACTAAAACCGGCATAAAGCGGCACACAGCTCTGACCTCTTTATCTAACTCGCTGTGACACTTTCACCCTACGTGACATTTATAAATTGAATGTTGGTAACATACAAACACAGTGGATATGGGCTTGTTTGTTCTCTAGCAGTGACATAAAACAGATTCCATATTGTAACATTAGTAAATTAGTTTAACCTTAATAGTGTGTCACCAGTCAGCACACAGTATCATACACTGTCTGCTATTATGTCAGATCGGCCTGGAGGTCTGCTGGGTCGCTTAACGGCACAACAAGACCCGACACAACACACATTCTTCTGCATTTATGGCACCCGGTAAATGCGCAGATTCTACAGTATGAACTGCTGTTTGAATTTATTCTGATTTAGAAGAAGAAAATGTGTGTGTGTGTGTGTGTGTGTGTGTGTTTATTTTTAACAGAGTATTGACACAGAGCCGGCTTGAAAAGCTAGACAAGGGTTGCGAGGACCTAGCATTTCTTAATGCCAGAACTGCTCCAACAGAACTGCTGAAATTCAGAATTTCCTTGTTCTGCAGAATATCCATTCGAGCATCAGGTTCTGTTTGTCAGATCCTTTCTGCAGTCCTAACGGCGTAACGGTACGTCTTTTCCTATTTTCCAGAAAAATGAGGGGCTCGCTGAAGGTCTGTTCCAGATCGGTCATATTCGACCCAGAGGATCTCACAGAGCCAATTTTAAAGGTTCGTTTTGGGAACATTTCTTACGTATGTTATGTCTTTTAACTCTCGCTACCAGATAAAATGTTTCATTTAAATAACGAAGTTGCCATAAACTGGAAATGTTAGTATGACAGTGTTCCCACGTGAATCATGAGGGCCATGTCATCTGGGAAAGCTGACACTAGAACAACTAACAAAGGCTAAAGAAGGGCCAATACAGTGCGGTTCAAGCAGCAGCGGCGGCGGTGGTGGTGTTAACGTGGCGTTCTGTTACGCAGGCCCGATGCGTTGTACGCCGTGTGTCAGTTTCTGTTCTCTGTGTCTGCAGATCCCTCTACGAGACTGTAAGAAGATTGAGTTTGTGGAGAAAGAGAAAAACCCTTTCAATGAGTGAGCATTGTTTTATCTCTGGTATCACATGTTCAGTTCACACGCTGATGTTTGTTTACTTTGTCGAACTGGTTCGGATACTTCAGAATGGCCTTGCGAAAGTCAAATATACTTGGAAACCGATTTCGAAAGCAACATCCAAAAATGTGAGGACACACCTGGTGTGGTCTGGTCTTTACACGTTTGGTCGGAACTTTCCTTTAAATCCCGCTGAGTGAAGGACTGCGGTGACGCTGTTTGGTACGTTAACTTTTGTGTCTTCTCCTCACAGGCCCAGGCCATCAGCCATCTCTGTTTTATCTGGGCAGGTGAGTGATCGTCGCCATGGAGATGTGATATTGTGTGGGAAGGATCCTCAGAGTAATAAATGCTAGTAGTTTGTCCTTTTATTTGGTTTGGTCCTCACTTGTCTTCTGCTGTCCAGAGGTGTTCTTTTTCACTGTCACTTTATTTGTGAGTGGAGGTCTTTGAACAGAAAAATCCCGTGGTCACTGTCGTTTCAGGTTATTTACATCAAAGAAAGCAACGTGATAGCACCGTACAGAAATGAGAGGGTGAGTCAGTCCAAACTCCAATTCCCCAGATGTTTCCGCTGTGTTCACAGCTGCTGGGACCGACTTCTTGGTGCTCTTCGTGTGTGTGTGTGTCTGTTTTGTACAGTGACAACCTGTTCACGCAGGTCCCCGAACGACAAGTCTGTGCACTAACCCGGTTATAGTCTGTTTTTGTCTGAGCTTGAAACATGTTCAGCGGAACCGAGTCTACGATTGTCACAACCTGAGACAGTGACGGCCGCGGTCCCGGCGGCAGCACGTCCAACCGTCACACTGTCACAAACAAACAAATCGAATCGGTGACCTCTGATTGAAGAGGATACGATGTGAATTGAAGCCGTTCGAGTACTTTGCTTCCGTGTGTTTGAGGCCTCACGTTTGTGGATCATGAAACAGCTCAGTTTCAGCCCGTGCGTAATTATGTCAGCATTAAGATCTCTAGGGATTTGGTTGAAGCCAAACCGAGGCCTTCAACAGAGGTGGAGGAGGAACGCAGAGGACTGAGAGAGGCTGGAAGTATCGTTCATGTGTTCGAATGAAAAAACTCACCCCCCCCCAAATTTAATAAACTTCTCTCGTTGCTTTGACAGGGAGCAAAGAAAATGACCTTTCAGTTGGAAGTTTGGAGTAAAACAGAAGATGTTGTTCAAACATTACTTCAGGTATGTGACTGTCACAGGACTAAAGCAGAGTGTGCGTGATAGACCAGGCTGTCAGATGTGGGCTCATCTTCCCAGCCTCCTTTTAAAGAGAACGCAGGCGCTTGTGCTGCGTTTGTTTTAGTGCTCTGCTGGGTGTCGCTGTCATTCTGCTCCTTCTGATTCTGGTGCTTTTTGCAGCTTCGCAGAGCCTCCTGTCTGGAAAAGCTTGGAGACCAGACTGCAATGGTGAGTCGGTCAAGTACACAGCAGACCTCTGAAGCCCGAAACACACAGGAAATCAAAAGGCACTAAGGATTTTTTCTGCCTCGGGTCTTTTGTTCCCCATAGTCCTGCTTCCTCCAGTCCATGATTATTTTATAAGTGTTTGTTGTCCCTGATAAAACATACATTTCTTCCTGTGTATTTCCAGATTGCAGCTAATCTACAGTCACGACTGGCGAGGTCATCGTTTGACAAAAACTGGTATGTTGTCGTCAGACCGAAGGACTTTTACACGGTTTTTACCTGCTGCTTTGATTCACACGTCACTGTCGTGTTTAGTGATTGAATTCAAGAGGACAATCACATCAGTGGTCGGGTAGTACTGTACTTAATTATCTCAGCGATGTTACTTTGCTGTGAAGCTTTCAGAATGTGGCTGAGAAGCCTCACATGGAGTGCGCAGTGGAGATGGTCACGCCTCTGGTGTCCAACCCCGGCCACGTCTGCATAACCGACGAGAACCTTTACTTCCAGCCGCTGAACGGATACCCGGTGAGCTGACGAAGCTGAGCGGACCTGCCGGGGCCGCTCAGTCAGTCCGGTACCTGCAGCTCATTTAACCGACTCAGTGACTCAGTAAAGTGCTGAGCAACAGTCACCTCGTCACAGACGGATTGTTCTTAATTAATCTGGTTGATGTGACTTTTCATGTCAGGAAAACGTGATCCAAATCAAACTCCACAGAGTCCGGAGAATCTACAAAAGACGGCACGGTCTCAGACCGCTGGTGAGCGCTCGCACTTACAGTAGACGGCGGCGTAGTCAGTCAGTTCGGAATATAGGCACGGCAGGATGACGGCATGCGTGTGCTTACGTGTGTTCACATGTCGTCCAGGGTCTGGAGGTGTTCTGCACCGAGAACGACTTCTGCTCGGACATCTACCTGAAGTTTTACAGCACAGCAGACAGAGATGAAATCTACTACTACATCGCCACTTTCCTGGGTGAGAAAAGCTCACAGCTGGCAATGAATCTGTTACCGAGTGTCCTCGGTCCCAAAAGGCCCGTGTCCTAAATCCTGAAGATCAACGGTTCTAAAACATGCTGTAATCTAAGTCTTCAAAATGTGGGGTTTCCTGGTCTGCTGCTTTTTCTGTTGTGCGAACTTGTACAATTACAGCCACGAGGAAAAGAAAGTGAACCCTTCGGAATCATCTGCACACATTTAAAGTTACAAACACAATTTGTTTTAACTCATGACGCACAAATCATTGTGGTGTTCCTGTCCATACTGAGTACAACACACACACATTCACAGTGTAGGCTGGAAAAGTATGTGAACCTCTTGGCTAATGACACCAGCAGAAGCTACCGGGATCAGGACTGATCAGACCTGGAGTCCAGTCAGTGAAACCAGACTGGAGGTCTGGGTCTTATAAAAAACACTCACTAACACTGTTATTCACGAGAAGCATCTGCCGATGTGAACCGTGCCTTGCAGTAAGAGAAGACTCAGGATGAAGTGTTGTTCTCAGTTAGGGAAAGTGTCCGTGGACGGAGACGGTTCAGTTCTGTGGCTGCTCTGCCTGGAAGTGGGCGTCCAGCTGAGACGACTCCAAAGGCGCCGCACAGAATGACCAGTGAGGTCATCACGCACCTGCCAACCAGTCGAGTTGCAGTTTACATCCACGTCTGTCCAGACTCATGTAAAGTATGTAATGAAGAATTTGATCATAATTAGCATATGAATTGTTGCGTCATGGCCAAAAACATGATTTGTCAGGTCACAATGCCCTTGACCTTTGACCTTTGACCACCAGATTCTAATCAGTTCATCCTTGAGTCCAAGTGATTGTTTGTGCCATGGGACGGACGGACGGACGGACGGACGGCCTGAAGACATGACCCCACGGCTGAGTGACAGCTGAAGGCTTAAAGGAACCACTGGAGCTGCTTAACGTCTCTGTTCACGAGTCCACCATACACAGAGAGTGGAGACTGGCGTCTAGGGCAGGACGTCATGGAGGACGCTGCTGCTCTCCAAAAAAAACCCAAAAAAAAAACATCACTGCGCATTTGACTCAATGCCGAAAAGCAGGTCATTCCAAAGGGATCACTGACTTTTTCTTGACACTGTAACAAAACAAAAAACCAGCTCTTTGTCAATTCTGAGATTTTTCCACCTCGGCATTCACATCCAGGGGAAGCCTCTCAGTGATCGTGATTATTTGTCCCGATAATCCCGGCAACACGCTACTGACTGGAATCACTGAACCGTGCTGTTTCTCTTCTTCTGGCTCAGAGAACCACGTGACGGAGCACACGGCAGAGAGTTACATGCTGCAGTGGCAGCGTGGTCATCTGAGTAACTACCAGTATCTCCTCCACCTCAACAACCTGGCCGACCGCAGCTGCAACGACCTCTCCCAGTATCCCGTCTTCCCCTGGGTCGTCGCTGACTACACCAGCGCACAGTTAGGTGGGTCACCAGGCAGCAGCCTAACGACCTCCTCTGGTAACCGTCCTGGGTTTGAAACGAAGGTTCCTCTCTTGCTCTAATCTCCCACGTCTCTGTCCCGCAGACATGAGAAACGCTGCCACGTTCAGAGACCTGAGCAAACCCGTGGGAGCCCTGAACAAAGAGCGCCTGGAGAGACTGCTGGTGAGACTCTGAGACACTGAGACGCTGGTGAGACACTGAGTGTCTCCAGTCAGAAGCAAGCCGGCCGGTAACCGCAGAGCTGTTGTCTTGTTCACAGGCTCGCTACAGAGGGATGCCTGAGCCTCGCTTCATGTACGGCAGTCACTACTCGTCTCCAGGCTACGTCCTCTTTTACCTGGTCAGAGTCGGTAGGTCACGCACTTCTGCATTAATGCGCAGCCACAGCGGAGCCACGGTAAACGCAGCCTGCTAGTTCCCCAACGCACAGGTGTAACGCTAAGGTGTAAAAAAATCATTTCCAGATTTGTCGGAGACAGTTGTCAACGATGCTCTAGCATCTGACAGCGGTGCTGTCAAAAGTAAAGGTTTTTAGAGAAGCAGTGTGAGTGTAGCCAGCGGCCTTCCTTCAGATACTACGTGAATGTTTTTTAGATGTAATACTGTACTGTAGGTGTTGGATAATGAAGGATGAGAGCCTTATTTTCCACCGTCAAGCTCAGTAGATCTTACAGACGAATAAACCGATCAGTCAAAATATTGAATCAAACAGCCCTGTATTAGTTTCTTTCTTACTATCTGTGGCCCGTCTTTCACAGCCCGTCTGGCAACACGCGACTAATTAGACTAATTACATGAAGAGAAGGTCGGGTCTTTTCTACGTCACATGTTCTGTAGGCTCTATCAGTATGTTGCAGCCTCGATTGTTCCAAAGAAACAAGGAGACCAGTTAGTTTTGTGACCTTCCTGGTCGTGTCTTGTTAATCCTCAGCCGTGTTCTCCCTGCAGCTCCAGAGCACATGCTGTGTCTGCAGAACGGCCGCTACGACCATGCAGATCGCATGTTTAACAGGTACAGAAAATCCAACGCCGGTCCAGTTCCTGAACTTAACGTGAACTCTGTATTTGTTCCCTTAGTTGTTCTCTTATCTCACTGATCGGTGATACGGTGCAGATTTTACTGCGTTTACTGGCGCTGAACTGAGGATTGTAAAAAAAAAGTTGTAAATTTCCTGATACTAAACCATTAGATGTTTGTTTTGGATACAGCTTATGAGCATAATGAAAAAAAATCCAATCAAACTTCTAATTGATCTGTTACACTAAACTTTAAATTGCAACAGTTGTATTGCTTAAATGGCTTTATTAAATGCAGTGCACTGAGCTTTAAAATATTGACTCTATGATTTTGTACACTGGCATAAAGGGCCCTGTCTTGCTTTCTTACAGCGTAGGTGAAACATGGAAAAACTGCTTAGAGGGAGCCACGGACTTCAAAGAGGTAACGTGTTGATCTTCAGGATTGGCCAGATCCAGCAAAGATTTTTGCCTTGTGAAACGGGCATGTCTCCTGCCAACCATTCAGTAAAGTTGGCAAAGTTTAGACAAGCCACATGGTCTCTCTATGGGTACAGCCAGTTGTCCTGCTGAGTGGAGTGGGGGGGGCTGGAGAAACAGTCAGTGAACCAACAGATTCTTTGTACAAACAAACCTTCAGAAGCCAATTCAGTATCATCTCTGTAGGACACTGGAGAAACTTCACCTTCTGAATTTTTGTCTTGTGTCTGACATTTTTAATGGCCCGACCTCCTCCCCCAGTATGTGACTTTGTTTACCTCCGTGCTGTTTGATGGCGCTGCGTTTGGACAGCGGAGTTCTCTGTGAGAGACTCGGCTCAGTGGAACCAGACGACATGACGGGTTTCAGTTCGGTCACAAACTCTGACTAATCTGCCCAAAGCTCCTCAACTCTGTAACCGCCGACTCTGCTTTTTATTGGTTTTGCAAATATCTTTGCTTTTAGTTTTTCTAACACATGCTAGGTTTTGACGTGTGTGTGTGTGTTGTGTGTGTGTGTGTGTGTGTGTGTGTGTGTGTGTGTGTGTGTGTGTGTGTGTGTGTGTGTGTGTGTGTGTGTGAGTGAGTGAGATGTTCTATTGTGTGTAACTTTGTATTATCTGCCTTGTGCTGTTCTGAGCTCTAAGCTAGGATAGAGACTGGGTGACAAGGACTTCAGACAGGGATGAGAGAGATCTTGTCTCAGTGCAGAGAATGACCTGTGTGTATTTCTTTGCCACCTTGTAGCTGATTCCAGAGTTTTATGGGAATGACCACAGCTTCCTGGAAAACAGACTGAGTCTGGATTTGGGCAGAAGGCAGAATGGAAGCATAGTCGGTGAAGTCCTTCTCCCACCGTGGGCCTCAGGTAACTCTGTCGGACCCAGCTGTCATACGCTCTTTGTGGGTTGAACCCCCTCCCCTCACCCCCACGCCGACATCCACCTGACAACGCAAGCTCGTCCTCTTGGCGCTGTGTGCGCGCTGCCGCGTATTCACCGCGTCCTCTCTGTCACTGTCCCAGATGCCAGTGATTTCCTGCAGAAGCACAAGGCAGCACTGGAGAGTCAGTATGTGTCCGAGCACCTTCACGAGTGGATCGACCTGGTGTTCGGCTTCAAACAGAGAGG
Organism: Xiphias gladius; assembly: GCF_016859285.1. Lineage (NCBI taxonomy): Eukaryota > Metazoa > Chordata > Actinopteri > Istiophoriformes > Xiphiidae > Xiphias > Xiphias gladius. The sequence continues at coordinate 575,979 of NC_053404.1, read as the reverse complement.
CAGTGAAGCTGTGGCGGCTCATAATGGTAAAGCGCCCGGCAGCTAATGTCAATGTCAAACCGGCCAAAGCCAGACAAAGTCTGACATCTGCCTCATTGTCTTTCAGTGTTTCACCCTCTGACCTATGAAGGTGGCATCGACTGTGACAGGTATCACTGAAAATCCCTCAAGAGTTATCATTCCAAGTATCTTCTTTAGCGTCACTTACCAGACTTTCCTCCTCTCCGTCGCTCCGCGAAGCATCGAGGACCCTGACGAGAGAATCGCCATGCTGACGCAGATCCTGGAGTTTGGCCAGACGCCCACACAGCTGTTCAGCAGCCCTCACCCTCAGAGGATCACGCCGCGGTTCCAATGCATCACTCGAAGCGCCAGCATCAACTCACCTGTCAGTGAACTGTCCCCAGGTAGCACCGAAGGAACACACACAGAGTTACACGACATTACACAACATATCATCTCTGTTAGCGGGTTGTGATGCCGTTCACCATTGTAGAACCCACTTTGTGATTGAGGCCGAGGAGACTGGGCTTCATTTAGCACGTCCGGTCGTGCTATTTCCAACGTCCCTGTGTTGTTTTCCAGTCTCTCGCAGCGAGGACTCGTCCTTCGAGGACCTGACTGAGGAGAGCAGGAAGATGGCCTGGGCAAACATGGGCAACCTGACGCTGGTCTCCAGCCACAAGATCCATAAGGAGTAAGTCGGGAGGCATCTCAGAGTAGGAATACCATTGACTTGCTAGTCCACATGTGATGGTGTTAACTGAAGTGAAAGCTCAGGTTCAAATATGAGGAAGTGCATGCAAAGCAAAGAGGCGGCAGGCAGCTGCAGCGGCTTCACACTTGCCTAGCGTTCTGAAAATAGTAACGTATGAAAGTGTACACTTTGTGTCTCTGTGTGTGTGTGTGGGGGGGGGGCTGAGGACAGGTGGCTGCTGTTAAACTGCCTACTCCAGTTTGAAAAAATACAACAAAGCCATGTGTACAGCACTTATGAAAAAGCGTGTTCTCCCATTTCAAAGTCCCTTTGTGACTGCGCCTTTGTCTCAGCTTTGTCTTTGCCAATTGCAACAGTGTGACTGCTACATGAGCCTAAACTCATCCTCCCTTCCACATGTTCTGGTAAACGTGCAGGGCCGTGACGGGCATTGCTGTGACTCGAGACGGAGCGGCTATTTTCTCCACATCCCGAGGTCTGGAAATATCTTACATCTCTACACGGAGACAAATAGTGATTATTGTAGAGGTGCAAACGGCGCCGACGGGCAGGCACCGTCTGACTGTTGAGGAATTCTTTGCAGTAAAATGTGTTTCAAATAGAACTGAAGGCCCAGGTAGAGGATAGGGGTGTTTTCCATGTACTTTTGTTGCCAGAACTGCAGCACGGTATTACCTGAGATATTCTCATCGGCAGGCAGAGCTGTTCTCTGTATCACTCCAGCGTTTCCCTCTGTATTGCAGACTCCACGCTTAAGATGTTCTCCAGAGAGCTGAAGGAGTTCCAGAGGAGCATGTCCTTCTCTAACATGGTACGCGGCTGTGCTCTCCTTTCCCGGTCACCCCTTCCGCCTGTGGTCCTCCCTGCGACCTGCTCTGACTCTCTCTGCTTTTTCAGGCCTTGTCCTCATGTTCGATGCTGGCAGACGGTAAAACGGTGGCGTGTTCTTCGTGGGACAACAACGTGTATGTACAGTATATGTGCACGTGTGATGTGCTTTTTCCACGGATTGTCTCCGGGTCCCTGCTAACCGACGCATTCCCGTCCCCTAGTTATTTCTACTCCGTCCCGTACGGCAGGCGGCAGGACACGCTGATGGGTCACGATGATGCCGTCAGCGAAATGTGTTGGTTTGACGACCGACTGTACACGGCTTCCTGGGATTCCACCGTCAAGGTAGAAACTAAATAACTCTGATGAGGTGATGCTATTCTCTTATGTCCGTGTATTTATTAATTAGCCGTGAAATGATTAAACATTTTGTCATTTGGAGAAGTGAAGTATGAAAAATGCTAATACTGCAACAACGTGACATCAATGTGGCAGACAGAGGTGGTGCATGTACTCTTTTGTTTATTTTCTCTAAGTTCAGGTATTCAACATTACAATGAAGTCATTTATTTGTACAATATACAGTATTATATATGTACAAAGACAGAGTAATGGTGAGATGGAGCATGAGTAAACTGCAGGGCTGTAGGAGAGGAAAGAAAAGAAGAAGAAAAAGTTTTGGACAGCTGCAGAACATGTGTATAAAGGTGCCCTCATGACCTCAACATTTCCAGCAAGAAGCATTTTTTTCCTCCTACTGTAGCTCAGTGAAGTGTCAGGGGCGTCCAGTAAAGTGTGTGGATTAGATTCAGCGGGACCAGCCTTGTTTCAGACCAGTGCATCGTGTTCCTTCTCTCGCAGGTTTGGCTGTGCGCGTCCGATGGCTCCTCCAGTCACAAGAGATCCCAGTTTCAGTTGCTGGCTGAGCTGGAACATGATGCTGGGGTGAGGGAGGTTGTTAACTCTGTGGTACATGTGTTGCATCACCTGTGTATGAAACGTGTGTATGTAATTGACCTGCTTCATTCTAAGGAAATGGAATTTTTATGGGGTTTGATCCAAGTCACCAGGACTTCAATGACTTATCATAAGTTATAAACTAAAACTAGATTTTATTTTTTATAGTTTAGAGTTTAAAGACAGATTTGCAATAGTGGATAATGTCTTATACAATTTTTCACAAATTCACCAAAGAGAGTTAAAATCTCCCAAAACTAAATAATCTGGAGAGACAAACGTGGTCGTGGCTCTGAAAATCACGGGAAAATAATGTAAACTCATTTATCTCCCTGTCCTGTTGCTTTTGTGGCCCCCATGTTCAGGTGAACACCATTGGTCTGAATCCAGCCGGGACTCTGCTGGTGTCTGGCTGTAAAGACGGGACCGTCACCATCTGGGACACCAGCAGCTACGAAACACTGCAGCAAGTCCGCTGCCACACCGGAACCATCCACCACATGGCTTTCAGTCCTGGTACGTGTCAGACCATTCAGGCTGGTGTGTAATGGCGACGGGTCCCGACTCTTTGTCTTCTTAGCATTCGTCCCGATGCGAAGCCGTTGTAAAGTTTAGAAACCGTCTGCCCTGATGATAGAGGCGGAAACCATACTGAGATACTAACACCACCGCTGCACACTCCTCTGGGTTCACCTCTGGAAGGTTTCCAGTCCAAGAAATGGGCTTCTCGATTGGTCCACGAGATTTCATCGGAGCCCGGGAACTGCCTCTCAGAGACACAGAACACAGCAACTGGTTCTGCACCGCCCTTTCGTTTTGTGCATACAAAGCACTGTAACACTGAGCGTTGAAATGTTGGCAGCTGTTTAACTGTGTGGGTCATACAGGCCCACACACCGTAAGCTCTAGTTGGGCCTGTTAGGGTGTTAGAGATGTTAGGAGAGGAGGTGGTCTCGAAAGAGATGAGTCTTCAAGAGGTTCTTGAAGACAGAGACGGACGCCCCGGCTCTGATAACATTTGGTAGCTCCGTTCACAATCGGGGAACCACGGACGAGAGCAGTCTGGACTGTGGTGCCTTGTTTGCAGGGATGGCAGCGCCAGACGACGTGGCGGAGACGGAGCCTTTAGCTTGCTGATACAGGGTCCAGCAAGATAAGGACCGAGGACTCTGGCTTATGATTGTAAAAAGCAGTTTAGGCAGCACTGATGCTGGATGAGAAAGAAGACGAGAGCGACCGATAAACTCAGCGGGGTCACTGGGAGAAGGGGGACACGTGTGGGTGAGGATTGTCGCAAGGACCGGAGGTTAGCCAGATGCCTTTGGGCACTGTGAAACTTTCTGCCTTTTCCAGAGACAACAGGAATGCAGCGGAAGCACTTGGCTACGGTGCTGAGTATGGATCGATTGCTCAGGGGAAATAGGACCGTTTACCGTGTCTGTGGCCTGTGGCTCAGTGGAACCGTGCTGGTAGACTCGCTGGTCTTTACCCGAGTCGGCCTTCGAACGAGGGCTGACGCTCCAGCCACACTCTCTACTGACATAGCATGAGGTTAATCAATAATAATAATAATTAAATAATAATTGAATGCAGGATTCGTTGCATTAGCTGCATGCAAGGTTTGTTTTTCCGCCTCACAATTTAGCAGCAGTAATGCACAGTTAATGTGCTTGGCGGTGGTAGGAAGGAGCCCTACACAGGAATGTGTGTGATTAAGAAGTAGCAGTTACATTACAACTGCAGCCTTCACTCGCCCTGTGAGTTTGCCTTTACAACCAAAAGAGACCACCTCCGTCTTGAATGACCAGTACGTCGAATAGCCCGTCCTGGCAAACAAACCAACAGCTGTATAATTCCATGTCATGTCTATAAGCAACAGACTAAGCAGCATCAGTGGTTGTCAGAGCTGAATTGACAAATTCATCACCACGAAAATGACCCTGTTCCGGGTGAACAAAGGTCGGTTCTGACACGAGACAAATCAGGCCAACAACACGACAGGCTTTGGAGTAACGGCTTCATCTTTCGCATCCCCAGATAGCCGACATGTTCTCAGCGTGGGTGCCGACTCCTGTATGAAGGTCATCGATGTTCAGACAGGAATGGTGATCTCAACCGCGAAAGCTGAGGAGGAGCAGAGGTGAGGTCCCACCACCTGCCGAGCGGCAAAGGCTCTCGCCCCAAATTACAGTGTAACCCACAGCGAGAGGTCGGGGTACCTGGTACTCGGTAGAAAGCCCGGGAGTCACACACGACTGACAGCAGTTGTCGTAAAAGCTTATTTAAATCAGTACAGACTGAAGAACTTTCATAGCTTTAATTTGCGTTGTGTTCAAGGCTCAGAGAACTGAGGCCAGTCTTCTGGTGTTTCCAGGTGTTTCTGCTGGGACGGGAACTCGGTGCTGTGTGGGGGACAGTCGGGCGACCTCCTGCTGTGGGATCTGCTCAGCAACGCAGTCACCAAGAGGATTCCTGCACACTCAGGTACAGCTTAACATCCAACGGCTCACCCGGGAGACCTTTCCATACTGTTCAGCCAAAGCAAATACCACTATAGTTTATACAGTGGTCACAGGCACGTGTTGCTACTTGTTACCTGTCAGTCATCAATGGTTTTTAAAAGTGACATGTGAGATGAGATTTTCTCCGTCAAACTTTCCTGCGTTTGTCGTCTGACATTCTAAAGCTTTTGCCGCGTCGTTACCAAAAAAAGCAGCATCTGCTCATTTTGTGCCAAAATCGATGTGGAACTCCACCAAATCTGCTCTAGTCAAACACAGCACACTACAGGATGCAGCAGGAAACGCTCATCTTTTTTTAGTCAGCGTGTTAGTTTATGGCAGCTAGGTCTCACGACTAACGTCGGTGTTCATTTCTTGAGATAAAAAGGCTGCGTGTACATACCTGTTGTAAACTGCACCGTGACAAAATACAACAGGTAGAGGAAAAACTCTACCTGTCGTATTTTGAAAGAAAAGAACTGATTATCGGTTTGTGTGATATGTCATAGTCAAAGTGTGCCTTCCTTGCCCAGGTGCTGTCACAGCCATGTGGATGAACGAGCAGTGCACCGCAGTGATCACAGGGGGAGAGGACAGACAGGTGACCCTCTGGAAGCTCCAGCGTTAAAGAACTCTTTCGGCTTGGGAGTCAAAGACTTCCAGTGCGATACCCTGGACCGGTGTCCTGCAGACTACCTGACCCTGAACAGACTCATGAACCGGTTGAGAAGAGCTGAGAACGTAGTGTAAACGTACAGTGTCACGGAGCAGTTGGGGGGGGGGGTGATGGCAAAAGTCTCTCTCAACTGTTCTCAATCCTAAACCAGACTGAAGGTCATCAGCGGTCCCGCCGGTCTCCAGTTCAATCTGCTCTTTGAGAGAAAATGTCCAATTGCAGTTTTGTGCACGAGAGCAGGAAGCTGAACAGCGTCCATGCCTTATTTTTCGGCCTATTCTACATCTGTGTACATTATTGTTCCCATGTATTATTTGCTATGCATCATGTTACAGGTTTTTTTTTTTTTTTTTTTTTTTTAAATCATGTTTCGCTTTTTGTGCATTTTATGCTGTGAAGTGGACTCACGCTGTCAGAGCTTCATGCTGCTCAGGTGTTAAATTACCATATAACGCTTAACTCTGAAAATACTGTCCCTTTTTTTATTAGTGTTTTAAGCCTCAGAGATTCCCACAGACAGATTGTTACCTTAGGCTGCACAGGACGCGACAAGCAAGAGATGTATCAATAATTTGTATTTACGGAGCGGCTCAGTTTTAATGTGTGGAAACAGCTGTTTCAAAAACCGAACCTTGAAAAACAGAATTAACTACTTTACCAAGCGAAATATTACAATCAAAGTATTTATCCCAAAACAGTTTACAAGGTGTTTCACAAAACAGGAACAGAGGAAAAGAATATAAAGAAGAGTCTGCAAACATAAGAACAAAAGACCCTGAGAATAAGAGCTCGCATGCACTGTTTAGTGAGAGGTGAGAAAGTCAGAACCCAACACAAATGAAACACTCACCTAACGTAGACATGAAACATCTGCTTCTTCAGCTTGGATTCATGTCCGTTACAGGGGGGACAGTTTTCACGTTTGGGGGGTTACGTCACATGTTCAGTAGGTTTCAAACTCTCTGAATTCTGCCATAAAGTGACTCCTCATGCTGCCCCCGTGTCCTAATGCCCAGAGGCATCCGGCACCTCGCTTTCATCTGGCAGTGACTCAGGTTTGAACATTTCTGAGTAGTTCTGTTCACGTTTAACGTGCTTTCCACCGGTGAACAGCGCCAACCAGGACTGAGGGCGTCCTCCTTTCAGTTTCTTTTGACTAAGTTCAAATTCTAACGTCAAACAGTAGGTGGTGCTCTTTGGCTGCTCAGCCACCCGAGCTGAGTTCTTTCAACCCAAGACAAATCACAAAGTCCAAACTAAGTGACTAGAGAAGGGACCCCAGTCTGAAGTCTGACGGAGCTCCTCCTCTACTAATATCGCTCACAACACACTCTGCAGTAAACATCTTAACCTATTTGAACAATGACGCACAAGTTACGATATGCAAACTTTACACATAATGTTGGCTACCGGCACTGATCTCCATTAAAGGTGAGTACCATTAGATTATGACTACAGGTGTCCTGTTTCACTTCTGCTTCTGCAACCCGGTTTCTGAACATCTTCCTGGAACAACTGAATCACTTTGGCTGATAAATCTGTCTCTTCATGAGTCTTTCACTAGCTGCTGGAAAGTGGATCACACAGATTGATACCGATTTGAAAGAGTGAGGCTCAGTGGCATCACACATCCCGTCCTCATTTCGTCTCTTCTGCATTTTTCTGTGAACAGAGGACAAAAACAAAAGATAAAAGGGAGGATTAACCACTACGTGACGAGACGACTGGACCCAAAGTCCTCGCTGTGTCTTTAGTAACATCTGCACAACACCAGAATCAGACTGGCCCAGTGTATGTGTGAACCAAGCTGCGTCAGCGTAACGACTTTACCTTGAGTTTGCGTAGATTTGCGATGGCTTTGAGTAACTTGGGCGTCGGCGGTTTTTGTCCAAACAGAGTCAGACCTTTCTGCCTCTCCTCATTGGTTTTAGCAGCTGCGGGGCCTTTGGCTTTGATCAGTTTCCTTTACAATCACACAGACGCAATCCTTACTGGGCTGCATATTTAATATTGATTTAGTCTTTGATGTAGTGTAATAAGGATTTGAGTTTTTTGGAGAATTAATTCGCTCTTACAGTTCTTGACTAAAACAGTCCCAATAACAGGGACTCACCTTCCCTTCCTGGCCAGCACTTTCTGGGACTCTGGGTAGTGGACCAGGATGTCAAACAGGTCCTTCTTCTCCAGGACAAAGAGGTTGGCGAAGCCGTGGGCTTTGACGTTAGCGGTGCGCCTGTTTCCTCCATCCTTAGCAGACTGTAGTAAACTGTGTGTGTGTGTGTGGGGGGGGGTGAAACATAGGTGTAGCATTGGAGCCTGAAAGTTCGTCATTATCACACCTGCTCACTTAAAACAGACGTGTTACAGTGGAGTGTAATTTAACTTTGTTTAATGTAAGAAAAACAAATGAAGCAAACATATTGTCATGGGTATGAGATTTTTTTTTATCATGCCAATCTCTCAAGTATATCAGGTCTTTTATGAAATGATGACAGTGAGACCCGTTGAATGTTTTTGGTCCTTTTATATGATGTCCTAGGGGTCACAGATCCCCAAATACTCTCCTGCACACTAACCTGATTTCCCCAAACACGCAGCCGGCCTTCAGCGTGACGAACACAATGCTGTTGTCGGGGCCTCCCACCACCTGCACCGCTCCACTTTTGATGATGTACATCTCTTTACCGATGTCACCCTGCGGAGGGTGCGGGACGGGGACACAGAGGTCAGCGGTGTTCTCACATAATGAAACCCCGCACACATCTCTCTCTCACACACACACACACGCAGCGTATACCCACTTTCTTCACGACATAGTCTCCGGGTAGATAGATGATTGACTTGAGCCTCAGCAACATGTCCACCAGCATCTGCTGGTCACAGCCCTGGAGGAGACAGAGTGAGGTCATCGGGTTAGGTTTCAGTGCTGTCCCCACATGGATGTGTGACTCCAGGCTTCTCATTTGACCTTCGCCCAGCCGGCGAATCTGAATCACGGGAGACGACTCTGACTGAGCTGCAGAGGACTGCAGCAGCTAAAGTGACTTGGAGTTTGGCCGCCATTTCAGGCGTGTGGGTGGGCTTAGCACGTTCCACTGCTGTCTTTCATCCTCGTCTAATTACGAAAGGCTTCACTCAGCGTAGCGGTACGGCAAAGACTTGTTGCTCTCTTTTTCTGCAGATGTTTGGTACAAAAGCTTTAGCTCAGAATTTAAGCCAAATTAAAAATAACAAAATCTCATGCTGTTCCCAGAACAGTGTCACCTGATGGCCCGTGTCTTATTTCATTTTTGGGCCATTATGTGGTGAAGCTTTGTTGCAGCTGCTGCTCTCTCTGCTCTGACATACAGTGAGACCACGCTCCTGACCAGAGGACGAAGGAAACGGCAAGTCACCTGAAACAGCGCGATCTTCTGAAAAGTGGCCAGGTTGACGTCCACAGCGATGGCGGTCTTCATCACCAGAGGCATCTTGTCCAGCAGCTCCGTCTCGTCTGGAGAGGACAGACGAGGTTGGAGGTTAATATGTATACACACTTGTAGGTCATCTGTGAGGGTCCAGGTCTTGTCTTTTTTTGGATGTTAGATAATTATCGGTCGATGTCTCGTACTTCAAAAGTGTCTGAGGCTTTTTCATGACGGTTTGAGAGAAGGTGGAAATTTCTGTCTAACTGGAAACAGTTCTGGGATAAAGTTCTTTCAGACTTACCCAGCATGCCCTGAGCGGCCCACGTGTAGTTGTACCAGGTCCGGACTCTGTTCTGGACCAGCTTGGGGATGGTGTACGTGTTCATGTAGGCAACACAGCCGTCCATCGAGGCCCGAAAATATGTCTTACCTGCCGTTGCTGCTCCGATGACGTCTCTCATCTGAAGAGAGGAAGTTGGAAAGGGTTCAGGAGAAATGAAGTTAAAATGGATAACACTGTCACGAAAACCTTCTGCTAACAAGTCCAAAAAGAACACGTCAGACCCGAAAACTTAAATGCACTGCAACGAATCGACTGGCCCAAGATCCTTAGACGGCTGTCACATGAAAGGGCTATGCATCAAACGTGTGTTGAACACTATCCTCCTACCTGTCCGATCAAACTGGAGAACACAAAGACACCAACAAAAAAGTTGGTCATCTGAAAGGTAATCTCAAAGGTGGTTACAGGCTCTGGAAGACCCCCGATGTTGATCAGACTGCGGACAGCAAAGTAGTAACAACGCAGGTACCTGTGGAGGAACAGGGGAAAAAAGCGGCAGGTGACTGATGGACAGAGATCCTCACTTCCTTCTGATAAAAAGACGCTGTAACACCCTGAGGCTCTGCTTTGCTCTGTTCCACAACACATACGGCCCAAGTGCAGACACTGCTGTCAGGGGCGTGACGACCCTCTCTGGGCAGGCCTCTCCCTGCAGGAGCCCGGTTTGGCTTGGGCTGTTTTTGTTTGTTTGGTGTCTATATGTTAATTTCCGTTTAAGTTGTGTAAAATAAACTCATTTCAGTCACAACCAACGCGTGGTCCCCCCTTCTTTGTCCAGCCGAAGGGGCCTGTGGGTGCTGCTGGATACACCGCTTTGTTCAGGGGGGTTTCTAGGGCGTCCGGGGGTTGCTGCTTGGTGGTCGCTGTGGTGTTCGGGGTGTTTGGGAGGGCGTGGTCAAGGCGTGTCCAGGTGGTTGCACGGTGGGAGAGGGAGGAGGGCTGTGTCTGAAATCACTCCCTTGTTCGCACCTTCTCTACTCCCTGTATAGCAGACGCTCCGCTCAGGAGTTCACTCTGCAGCGGGAACTGAAGGACTGTAATAACTGCCAGGCGCGGTTTCGTATCTACAACATGCGATGCATTGCATTGTGGGATTGTTAGCCGAAAGTACTCTTTTCATTCTGTAGCGGGGATTTTCGAGGGCACTGTATAGTACAATATATTGGACGATTTAGCAAAAAGAGATTGATTTTTGGAAACAGTCAGCAAAACTTTGCATGCCCTTTTCAGAACCGCTGACAGAGGCTCAGCGTGGGATCGGCGTTCCGTGTCTCAGCACCACAGAGAGCCCCGACAGCACCGCTTCGTCAATACGAGCCCTACTCACAACAAGAACGAGACAGAGAGAGGAGAACATACGCCGTGCCACTTCCGTCATACACCCACGAAGTCGTCGCCAGACCCTGGTGCACCGAGGCAAAGTAGAACGCGCAGGCGTTGAGATGGAGCATATAGAGCAGGTAGCCGGTGGTGCGAGCCACTCTGCGTCGGAAAGACAGCGACATGCAAAGACAGGATGAGACAGACATAGTTAGGGTACAGTAGAAGAACAAAATCGAGAAACTGAGGAAACAGCAGAACTTCTCAGGTTTGACCCTGTTTTGAATATGTAGTCTAGTGTATGGTTCAACTCCCGTTTACAAATTGGCAGCTCTTCTTCATGTTGTTGCATAAGGATACCTCGGCACTGGGGGACCTCTGTAGAGATCAAGGTATAACGTCCTTCAACGAATTACAGGTAGAATTTGATCCGCATGGATGGGAACAGTGGCTCACAAACTCCCTCTCCCTCTCCTTCTCCAGCTGAGTGAAGGGTTGCAGAGCATCCATGTTTTATTCTGTGCTGCTGCAGAAGTGCAGTATCACTGAAAAAGACCTGGGGGGGGGCGCTTGGCGGCTGTAACATTTTATGTAACATGACGCACACGTCGCAGGAGGCACGCACAAGGCAAATTCAGGTCCACAAGCTATTTGAGCCTCCTCCAGACTTTATAAAGCCAAGCTTTAAGTTGATCTTCCCTGCTGGAGCCGTGGAGAGGAGGGTACATTAATCCACGTGTAACTGAAACGTGTTAAAGTTCAGGAATTGTGGACACCGATCGACAATTTCCCGCCGCGCTTCCTGAGTGGACTCAGAGGGCCTTCAAGCTCGGCGGGAGCTCGGTGGCTAGATTGGACAAGTGCTATATGAAATGGGGAACTATTCTCAGTTGTGTTATTGGACCTCAGAGTTGTATCTACAGCTCAGCCTCTAGTGAGACCAAGCCTTATATTATTAATACCACACGGCCTTGTATTCTTTAGTTGTTTTGGGTTTGATTTAATTTCTACTCAGAAATGAGTAACAGCATGTGCAGGCTGGGAAAATAGCAAAATCTCTCTTTTATCCATGTTTTTGTTTTGGTTCAAAAATCTAGTTAATGTACTGTATGTTTTATATATTAACAGGTTTGTGGAGGGAAACATTTTCGAAAAACGGGTCATGTGGATATCCAACATTACACAAACAATCTACTCACAGAGACTCACCGAGAAGTAATCGAACAGTAAACGGTTCAGAAACTCTCCGCTCATCTAACGGCGAAGGTTTACACACAGTGTACTGAGAACTGGATAAAAACCAGACGAACTGCTCCGTCGACCCTTGAGCACCTACCTCCAGATGTAAGCCTTGGCCATGATGCTCTCGAGTCGATCGCTGAACTCAAAAAAGGACTCGATCTAGGACGCACGAGGAAACACAAAGGAGACGTCAGGTCCAGTCGGACGGGAACAGATTCTTCTCTGTCTTTCTTCGTGTACGTGATCGGTGAAAATGATCGGCCGCCTGCCTACCCTGATGAAGCGGTTGAGTCGGTAGATGGTGGAGAATTCAAAGTGCAGGCAGAGAATGTCGAAGGGGAGGATGCTGATTAAATCCGTCTACACACGGAGGAATAGCAAACATTAGAAAAAACCTTCACACAAGCTACACCACGTCTGTACCGGTGAGGTCACAGTGAGCGGCAGACTTTGTTAAATTCAAAAAGCTTCGCTCTGATGGGACATTTGCATCTGTGGAAGACATATGAAGATCTTTTACTTCAGTAAAAGTACCAGTACAACACTGTAAAGCTTCTCCAGACGATACTTTCAGAGAAAACCGTACGGAAAGGATTCAAGAGAAAGAACTTGACTGACATATTCGTACAGATGACAGTATTCGGTTGGTAATACTGAGGCGTCAATGTGAACGCAGCATTTCACTGTTGTACGGTGGGTGGAGTTCGTTTTGCGACTCTTTATACTGTTTAGTCCATCGGTTTCCAGCCTGGGGGTTGGGCCCCTCCCGAGGGTCACGAGATAAACCTGAGGGGGCGTCAGATGACGAATGGGGTAGGAAAAAGGCAAAAGCAAAGGTGTGCTGCAGACATTTGAAATAATTTGAGCCTCTTTGTGAAAGATCGGATGATCTGACCTGACCTGACCTGACCTGTTTGAGCCATGAACAAACATTTAAAAGGAACCGAGCGAAGTTTGGAGGGGAACTGATCTGAAACCAGGGACCCCGACCCTGTAGACCACAGGCCAAAGATGTTGGGAACCAGTGGTTTAATCTACAGCAACACATTTTATTTGACAAGCGTCTCGTGTTTTCTTATTGAAAATCTGTAGAGCAACTGTAGCAGTTAAATGTTAAAGGTGGTGGAGTAAAAAGTACAAAACGTCCCCCTGAAATGTCCAAGTATAAGAGAGTGTACAGCGGAAATACTCAAGTAAAGTACAAGTACCTCAAACCTGTAAGTAGAGAAAGTAAATGTACCTAGTTCCTTTCCACCACTGGATGTGTTTTGACTTTCTCACCTTAAATCGTTGCGATTTCCGATAGTGTTCCTTCGTCATAGCTCTGTCTTTCTGCAGGGGACAGAGGATTTCTGTTAACCACACACACACACACAGACACACACACACTTAAAGCTACTGAAAGCCAAACGTCACAGATTAGACAGAGGTCATTCACGGGGATTCCCGCGGAAGACTCACAATGATGTCGCCGGCTTTGACAAACTGAAGTCGGGGCTGCCAAATGATGATGTCAATCACGTTCACTAAGTCGCTGAGAACGTCAAAAAATATCCAGAAGGGGTTGGTAGTCTGATCGTGGTAAGGGAACGCCAAGCGCGCAGAGCAGAACCACACGTTGTAGTTGTATGCCGCTGCCACCACCGTCAACCAGGAGATATAGCGACGATCTGGAGACAGACAGCCACACAGATCTCAGCATTCTGGTGCGCTCGTGCGTTCATTCGAACTCTGCTGTCGGGTGACCCACCTGTGAACGGATCTATGGTCTTTCCCAGGATCGAATCCATCATGTCCTCGACTGGATGGAGGAGGCGGTCGAGGCAGGAGCAGCTGATGTCTGGGAGCAGCTTGGCTTTCTTCCTGGCCTCCTCCGCCAGCCTCTCCTCCTCTGCCTTCTTCTCAGCCTCCAGCCTCTTCTCCTCATCCTTCTTCTTCTTCTCCTCTGCCTTTTTAGCTGCTTCTTCCGCCTTCTTTTTATCCGCTTCTTCTTTGGCCCGCCGCTCCTCCTCCTTCAATCTGATGTAGTCCTCCTTCTTCAGAATAGGTGCTGGACAGACAGAGAGAGGGACGCTGGGTTAAAGGGCCCTTCTTCCATTTGCGAGCTTGTCTTCGGCCTCTGTGCTTTTGGGACCGTGCGTCCGTACTTACTGACAGGTGGCGTGATTTCCGGAGAAGTGGCATAGGGATCTATGACTCTCTCCTTGAGCATCTCAGTCCGCTCTCTTAGCCTCTTGACCAAATCTCTGAGCGTGTCATCTGCGTAGCGGGAGTAGACAACAGGTGGGGGAGGGGCTTGCTGGCTGAAAACAGGTAAAAGGAAAAAAGGGAAAAGAAAGAAGAAGAAAAAAGCACCACAGAAAAGGTGCCATTAAATTAGAAAGGAGAAAAGTGAACTGGGAAATAATATTCCGTATAGAGAAGACTCTCAATAATATTCTCAATAAATGGGACAGTTCTTGCTCGTGTGCTAGTGAACTTCATGTCACTATTAATCTGCCGTTGAAGGAGAAAAATCCCAACTCTGCATTAGCTCGTGAAGAGCCACTTTTAGCTGAGCCTCTCAGAGACCATAGGACTGTCTCATTTAAATGAGAAACTAAAGTCCATCTTATTTTATTTTTTCAGACAAGACTTAAAATTTAAAAAAAAAAATCCCCAAAATTCCCTAAAAATGTATATAAATTAGCTGCAAAGAACAAAATGAATTCCTGGAAATCAAGTCCCACACGCTAGCCCCGATTCTTCGCAGTCACAAATAAAACTAAGCTGCTAAGCTCCTTTGCTACTTTAGGAGTCACAGTCCGCAAGTCACAGTGTAATCATGGTGCAACGGACGGCATGGCCACACACTGGGCTCACTGGCAGGAAGGCTGCAACAGACCCCCGGAGCTATGCAGACCCCGCAGCCACTGAGACTCAACTGTCCCTCTGTACAATCAGCATCTGTGGAGACGAAACCCAGGTTTAGATCGTTTGTCTGGCTGCTGAAATGGTTCACATCGGATAGTTCACTGCTCACGCTAGCTGGCTGAGGCTGCTGCACTCCGCCAGTACCTGGAGACTGGGCGCGCCAAGAGCTCCCGAAATGGACACAGCTCAAGCTGCAGGGTCCGGTATTTTTAGTCAGGTCGGGTGTATCTGTATAGCAGCTAATCTCAGTTCGAGTCTCAACGGGCCTCGCAGTGCTCACATTTTTAATACTACAAATTGACATACGAACAATGATGCTTAATGACTCTTTGATGTAAAGTAGTAAAATCTCTGATCCACCGTGATCTGGGCCCAGAGTCAACACAACAGCCATGAAGATGAAATGCAGAGTGCGGTACCGATGCCTACGACGGCACCGGACATGGTGTCAGGGTTTCCAGATGGTCCCCAAGCAGCATCAGCCCGTCCCCTCCCTGCCGCCGCCTCATACAGGCACACAAACACCAAGTCAAGTCAGGGATTCTCAAAGCCAAACACCAGTTCATCGAGATCCAGTCCCGCAGACCCACGAAGGAGGTTTCTGTTGATTTCTTAATGCTTTATAAACACAGCTGTCATCTCTCTGCACGATGAACGCCGACTCAAAGCAATCAGGGGCTTTTTTGCAAACACAGATGGGATAGGCTCCCTCGTTGGTGCAGTCATCGAGGCCGTCGTGTGAACGGGTGATGCGGTACATCTCGCCGCGCAAAATATCATCTGGCGTTTGGAATTGGCTACTTTCATATGTGTGCAGACATAAAGCAGGTCCTCTCCTGCACCCACACTGGCTGTGCACAGTATCCTCAGCGCTCCTTTCAGCCTTTTTCAAACAGTGGCCGGGAGCCTGTCGCAGCTCACACCGTGGGGCGCACTAAGCATATCATGTATTCTTACCCCTCAGCCCCCTCCGGATCGGCAGGATCAGCAGGAGCAGGAGCAGCAGGAGCAGGAGCAGCAGGAGCAGGAGCAGCTGTCAGTAAATGAAAACAGAAGGTGTCACTCAGTTTCCAACGAATGAACAAATTTAACAGTGACGTCAGCAGCTGATCGGGCCAAAGACAAAACACCAGACCATGAACCCTCTGGTCAACGGTTCTCTTTCATACCCTGAGATCTCTCAATTCTGATTCAGGTATAAAGTGTTGTGGTAAAATAAGACCAGTCCTGCTTTGGTTTTTGCGGATATTATTCTGCAACAATGAAATCAGCTCAATATACAGTGTATTGATAATATAACAGGGAGAACTGTAAACGTGGAGTGGAGATCAACCTCCGTAACGGAGAAGTGCAATTTAGCGTTTATTTTTTCCTGATGGAAGTAAATGAGGAAGGCGGCTGGAAATAATCACTGAGAAGTGTGTTTGCTGTGGTTTTATACATATTGACAGACAAGGATAGTTTTATACTTTAAGCCACAAAACCTATGACTTCTTACGTTAAATCACTGCAAGAATATCACTGCGTAAGAATCCATCAAACAGTTTCATACCTGAATCACATTAACAGATTTATTAAATTTGCAGTCAACTGTGAAAAGACTTCTTTTAAAGTTCGTTTCCAAATCCCACACAACACACTGCCTACATTTAAGACTGAGACACTTAAGACTCCGTCAGGCGCCAGACCAACATCCATCATAAAGCACTGGACTCCATAAGAGCATTCTGTTCAGTTCAAGTCAGTTCAATTTGATTTCTACAGCACCGGATCATAACAGAGGTCACGTCAGGGCACTTTTCATATAGAGCAGGTCCCGATCGTTCTCTTTACAGTTATAAGGATGTGAATGTCTGCATCAAACACCTCTGTCAGTATGTGTGCGTAGTAGTTTCTTCAAACCCCTGTTCATTATATGTATGAAGAAAATAGTGGATGTCAGGTCTAATAGTGTGTGTCGATGTAACCCGTCAAGCGCTAAGATCTGCGCGGCAGATGCTGTAATTTCCAGTGAGGAAGCGTAGACCTTCCCTAGACCGAGTCCGCCGGTTCATCCCGCAGTGCGCTTCAGCTCATTTCCCTTTTTCTCTGATCACCAGCCAGTGAAGGAGGACGGAGTATTAGGACTCGGTGAGACAATCTGACTCCAGTCCTTAAACGCCGGTGCAGAGAAAAAGCAAACAGCACCAAACACTGGTCTGCACATGTGTGTTAAAAAGGTACATGTAGCACTAAACATTGATTCGTTACTGTCAGCGAAACACTGCACGTGGATCGACTAAGACCACGCAGACAAACGGACCTGGCTCGGCCTCCTCCTTCTTAGCTTCTTCCTCTTTCTCTGCTTCTTCTTTCTTTTCTTCTTCTTTTTTCGCCTCCTCTTTCTTTGGCTGCTCTTTTTCATCCTTCTTTTCAGGAGGCTTTTCTTCCTGTTAACACACAACACCAGTTACAGTAGGTAGACAGAAGCGGAAAAGCAACTTCTTAAGACAAACAGGACAGAGTATTGTCTTTTGTTGCAAGTGAATGCAGGTGGACTACGAGTCCAAAAATGCTCAAGTGCCAAATGCTACTGTGGGAAAAACAAGGCCGTGACTGAGGTTTTTTATAACTTTCCAATGCGTCCCATTGCCCTTGCGGTTCATCCTTAGTGGCCTCCTACTCAACTTTAGCTGCCATGGTTTAACCTAAAACAATCCATGAGCCCGTGTGACAAGCCGGTAGCCGGAATCTGATTAGTCCAGTGTTTGGGTTGAATGGTGCATGTGTGAAAGCTGTTAAGGGAGCAGCCAATGTGCGGATTTTACAACCGTATGGCCAAAACAAGACTTAATACCCAAATACCCCTCTGGTCCAGGTCAGCTCACACTCCATCCTTTGTGATCTAACTTTAATTCACAGTTATTGAAGGTTTCTGGTGGGTTCCCCAAGGCCCAGTGTTAGGCCCATTTTCGTTTATTTTTGACAGAAATGAGGCAACTTTTGAATACAGATGAAACAGAGCCTTGTTTTGGTTTGATTTGAACAAACTATCACTGAATTTGAGTCAGACTACATTCATCCTTTCTGGGAATCGTGCCACACATACACACCTCTGAAATCAAAAATCTTGGAGTGATTACAGATAATAAATTACGCTGGAAGCCACAAATAAATTAAATCAAAGCAAAAAAAAGAATAATAAAAAAATCAATGTCACCTGCAAGGCTGTGTAAAAATGAAGGATTTTCTAAATCCCGCTTCATTATAAACCTAATTACGCTTCCTTTATAGATCCATATATAACTCACTTTGTGAGAGGCAACGTTTCATCCTTTAAAAGAGAAACTTGAGTCAGAGACTCAAAGATTTGGTCGACTTTAAAACGGCTCAAATCCCGTAAAGAGTTTACATCAGTTATTATTAGGATGTGTTTTTGGAAAGAGGGGTCGTCACAATGGGCTGCGGCTTCAGCCCTTTTCAGACTGTGGGAAGGATTCCGGATTCGTTTCTTAGCTAATTTTCATTGATTATTGATTGTAGACCGAAGTACATTCTAATTTCGGTTTCTGTATTTGAGATATTAGAAACGGAGCAGGCCTTACCTCAGCTGGTGGAGCTGGAGTAGAAGGAGGGGTAGCAGCCTGGGCAGGGGGAGGCTCCGGAGCCCCCATCAACCTTTTCAACCTGCTGAACATGGCGGGCTTCTGTGTGGGCTACAGCGAACAGGTCTGCCCAGCCACTTCTCCTGCCGCAGACCACAATCCTGAGATCCTCGTTGTGTAGTGCCCTTCTCACATCCAAACAACAGACTGAGGCGAATAAACTTCTCGGAACCATTAATTCCCTCTGGACACTCCCCGTTCCTCCGGGAGTCAACACCGGATCAGCTCTCTCTTCTGCCAGTCGCTGCCAGACAAGACACCTGTCCTCTGGCGGTGCTGAGTCCAGTCCAGACCAGACCATGGACCATTCAGACACTTTATTGGCAAATTAGCTTTGTAATTTTTAAGTGTGTAATCAATGACCAAATGAAAAGACTAATCAGTGCCAGTCAAAGTGGGTTGGGGGGGTTGTTTAAATTTTTTAATTTCAATACAAACTCTCGGTTCTGCCTCGTTTCACACGTCACGTTTTTTTTTAATTTACACATTTAGCCGTGGAGTAAGCAGTGACTGTAGTAGTGAGGGTGGTAACAGGATCAATGCAACTGGCGTAAAAGGAGACTGCGCTGAGGTTATTTCAGTCCGTCCCGGCTGCAGAGTTCACAAACGACCACTTAGTTAATTAGCCCTCACTATGTCCCTGTCAGGCTAACGGGATTAGACAGAAGCTCTCTCTCTCTCTCTCTCTCTCTCTCTCTCCGTCTGTCTGAACAGCACAAACACACACACACAACCAGCAGACAGGGAGGGAAGATGATTCGCAGGATGAAACTTTACGTGAACTGTTGTCGCATCAGGGAATGATTTATTGAAGCAGGTATAGAGAGAGAAATAAATGAGTCAAGCATTACCGACACCAGTTTTTACAGGGATGGACAATCTCTGCCGGGCTTCTGGAACTACTGATTATAAAGCCAATAACAGCAGACAAACAAAAAGAGGAGAATATATTCAGAGTGGAAGTACACAGTGTACAAGCAGCAGCAGAGATACTGCACATCTCATCACAACAGACTGGAAATACATTATTAAATGTATATGCAGAGTTTGTTTCACTTCGCTTTACGTAGCAGGATTTAAAATTCATTTTAGTGAATTGTATTGTAACAATGCTAATATGGTCAACTCTGCAAATGTAGCTCCGCGCGAGTTGAAAAGGGTTCAAAAAAATGACAGGAGCATTTGTCTTAAACGATATGATATAACAGGAAAAACACTCAGTACAAAAGAGTGGGAAGACATTTGAAATAAAGCTGCACATTCACTCCCAAAAAGGAGTTGTTAAGAAAAAAAAAAAGATCAAGATAAACAGGCTGCACGGCGTTTTCAATGGCCACCAGCAGCAGTCTGAAAAACAAAGAAAAACAAAAGCAAACCAAAAAGCGTTTGGTACGGTCAGTAGCTTCCTGGGACCACACGTAGAGGCTGTCATTGGACGGATAAATCAGGTGCGCTTACCTTCAATTTGTCAATGATATTTCTGTTAATGGTTCCTCCAAAAGCGCGCAGCAGTTTGGGTGTAGCCGGTTTTGTTCCAAACAGCGCCAACCCTTTCTTCTTCTCCTGCTCTGCTTTAGCTGCTACCGGACCCTTGGCCTTCATTAGTTTCCTACACACACACACACACACACACACACACACACACACACACACACACACACACACACACACACACACACACACACACACACACACACACACACACTTTTATAATCTCAGGTACTGTGTACCAAACAGTGAAGTTCTATCTGAAATGAAATGGCCTGAAAATCTGGATTTGTTGCCCAAAATTAGCCTGTTGCAAAACAGTAACGCGACATACGAGGGAAACAGTATAGTGTCATAGTTGACTGACAGAAATTAAACATTTTGATTAGTCATTTATCAAGTACAATAAAAATAACAATAAATAAAACCAATATTTGAGGGTAAGTCAGCGATTTCATTTTCAGTTCTTATTTTATAAAGAATACGATCAATTGCAGAAAAGAATAACGGGTTAATTCGTACTAAAAATAACGGTGGCATTGACTGTGACTGCAGCGCTGCAGGATTTGTTGACTGCTTCAGTTCAGATTGCACCACTTCCACATGTCACGCTGATCCCAGGTATGATCGAAGAAAGGATCAGAAAAGCCAACCTGTCTGCAGTTACTGTGATGGCCAGATGATTAAAAAAAAAAAAAAAGGCCTCTGACTCACCTTCCCTTCCTGGCCAGCACTTTCTGGGACTCTGGGTAGTGGACCAGGATGTCAAACAGGTCCTTCTTCTCCAGGACAAAGAGGTTGGCGAAGCCGTGGGCTTTGACGTTAGCGGTGCGCCTGTTTCCTCCATCTTTGGAAGACTGCAGCAAACTGAGAGAGCAGGGAACGGCGTTTATCACTGAACGGTCCTGGATGGTCTTCCTGAGTGGAAGCACTGCATTGTTGTTCCCATTAAACATCTCGGCTGAAGTTTATCACGGTGTGAAAACTGGAGGTTACGATTTTTTCCTGGGAAGATTACAGAGCATGAACTTTCTCAGATATCTCACCTGATTTCCCCAAACACGCAGCCGGCCTTCAGCGTGACGAACACAATGCTGTTGTCGGGGCCTCCCACCACCTGCACCGCTCCACTTTTGATGATGTACATCTCTTTACCGATGTCACCCTGCGGAGGCAGAGGATGACTTTGTGCAAAGGGCTTCATGAGGACACTTTGGGAGAAGGATGATATCGGTTCGCATATTTTCGAATGAGGTGTTGACAACATTCATGCCAAACAACTGAAGTTCAGATTTGAAATCCAGGATCCCCATATGATGATAGCATGAAGTCACTCACTATGAATGAATATGGCTGGATATGGCTCATCTTAGCTATCTTTATCTCTCCAGCTTCCAACAAGCACATCTCAGACATTTGACACACCCCAAAGGTCCTGTAACCTTCTGGCCTGGACCGTCTGAATCTTCTCTTCTCATGAGTTATACCACAAGTGCTTTAACAGTGGGTCAGTCATTTTACATATGCATTTCAGTCATTTTAATGACACTTAAAGAGTCCGGCCTCGACCTGCTCTACATGAAAAGTGCCCCGAGATAACCTCCGTTTTGATTTGGCTGCTATATAAATAACATTGAATCAAATTGAATCGAGTTGAATTGAACTTACTTTCTTCACGACAAAGTCTCCAGGTAGATAGATGATTGACTTGAGCCTCAGCAACATGTCCACCAGCATCTGCTGGTCACAGCCCTGAGGAAAAGTATATAGATATTCAACTGAGGCCCTGTCCAATCTGCAGTTTGCCTGTTTCACCGTGTCTGTGGTGTCAGTTGATGTGCCCGCACCTTGAAAAGATCAATCTTCTGAAAGGTGGCCAGGTTGATGTCCACAGCGATGGCGGTTCTCATCACCAGAGGCATCTTGTCCAGCAGCTCCGACTCGTCTGAAAGCATCAAGATGAAACAGAGAAACTTCATTCTGGGGCCAGACTGGGCATCAGACGAGTCTGGAGCCACAGGGGGAAGCAGGACCATGTTTTCATTTAAGATGAAAAATGCTACGGACTGAGCGGTTTCCTTATCGTCTCAGACTTTCTAGAAGAACTGAACTGAGTAGTCACTCCGGCGTCTACTGACCCAGCATGCCCTGAGCGTCCCAGGTGTAGGTGTACCAGGTGCGGACTCTGTTCTGCACCACAGAGGGGATGCGGTTGGTCACCATGTAGGCCACGGTGTTGTCCATGGAGGCTCGGAAGTACGTCTGTCCTGCTGTGGCCGCACCGATGACATCTCTCATCTGAGGCGAGAAGACGGAGAGAAGAAATTCATGAACTGAGGAGAAGCCTTTTGTTGACTTAGACCGGAGAATGAACAGCGTTCAATGTGGAAATGCAACATTTATCACCTTTAACAATCATTTTGTCAGTCAACAGGGAACCAGTGAAAGACAACAACAGTTGGAGTGACAGATGATGAGGTGTTAGTGTGGAGTCGATACTAATGATTATCAGTATCTTTACTAACACGACAGGTTTCCTTCATCTATCTCTACATCACTATAGCAATGAGACAAGTAGACGAAGAGATGATGACAAGCTGATTAGGGGACGCTAATTTCTACCGGGATTCCAGATGAGCTGAGGATGCTGGGGCTGTGACTCATGCTACGGGCACGATGTGTCTCTATGTTACCTGTCCGATCAAACTGGAGAACACAAAGACGCCCGTGAAAAAGTTAGTCATCTGAAAGGTAATCTCAAAGACGGTGTGGGGTTCGTTAAGACCCCCGATGTTGATCAGACTGCGGACAGCAAAGTAGTAACAACGCAGGTACCTGTGGAGAGGGTTCGGGGTGTTAGGGAGGCCGCCACAAACTATACTCAGTGTCACTGGCCTGTTCTTTGGACGGAGAAATGACTGTGTGTGTGTGTGTGATTTCGAAGGGAGCGCGGCAC
Source organism: Xiphias gladius (assembly GCF_016859285.1). Classification (NCBI taxonomy): domain Eukaryota; kingdom Metazoa; phylum Chordata; class Actinopteri; order Istiophoriformes; family Xiphiidae; genus Xiphias; species Xiphias gladius. The sequence continues at coordinate 552,983 of NC_053404.1, read as the reverse complement.
TCGAGAGCTCAGGCCACTTTGAACCGTTATTTCTCCCAATTTTAGAGCTTAATTCCCTTGATCTGCCAAATTTTCATGAAATGCGCTACAATTGTTTAGGTTGCTTGAAACAAATAAAAAGGTATAGGACAAATACACAAAAAGTTAAAAAAAAAAAAAAAGAAGAAGGAAGGAAGAAAGAAAGCAAGCAAGCAAGGGAAAAGAAGGGCCATAGTCGTATAATGCCATATACATGCCATCCAAAAACAGGTTGACCAAATCATCATTAAAAACAGATGAAACAGATTAAAAAAAACTACCTGGCCGAGAATGACGGACATAAAGAATGCCCCAAAAAGGTAGTTTGTCATCTGAAAGATCTGTCCGAACACGGTGTCTGGAAAGGGCAACTCAGCGATCATCAGCAGGGACTTCTCCGCATAGAAGAAGCAGCTGAGGTAACTGCAGCAGCAGCACAGACGGGACACACAGCACAGTTTAAATGTGTCACTTCCTCCGGATGTCTCAGGGATGGAGACTTTGTAGACTGGAGCTTAGGACTCTGTTACAGTGCAGCAAACACTGCAGTTCCTCTCAAGTGTTACACACAGTGTACATACAGTATATACAGTGTATGTGTGATGTGTTAGGATATGGCTGTCGCTCTCTGCCAGGCACTGTGTGCTCAAGACATCTGAAAATGAAACAAATCATTTTTATCCTCTCGCCCTCTGTGACCAGCCGGCATTTGGAGCCAGGACTGATCAGTAAACCTTTCTATCGAATTCAACAGTTGAACGTGGGAACGCAGTTTGTGCAGTTGTCTAAAGTTTTGAAAAGGTTTGGGATGCGCTTCGAACCAGCATCGCTTAAAGTAAGACATTCAGAACTCTGCACGAGAACCGCACTTCTCTAATCAAACTGAGAGCTGCTGCAACCCTGAAAAATGTGACAAGGTTTCAGTTCTGTGAGATGAAACATAGATACATGCAAACCGACCTGAGCTCATGTGCAACCTAACGGCTCCCTGTCAAAAACAGGAGGCAAATACGCTTTAACAGCCTGCTTGGGATGGATGAGTTGTTAACAAATAACTCATTAAATAGGCATAAATGATTAATTAACATGAACATTTTACAGGGCTGCGGCTTAAGTTACAGATTCCGTGGTAGAATCACATTTCTTTTCATTAACATGATTAACAGGGACAACAGTGCATGGATTTACTGTCCTGTAAGACCCAGAAAAAGAAGAGGAATTATCTTGGAAATCTGAAGAGGTACATTACCAAATTCTTCATTGTTTTTTTTGTTTTTTTACAGCATTTAAACAGGTACTTCACCAGTAGTGAAACTATTCTGCACTTCACTAGTGTGTTGATTAGACTTTCTGAGGAGGAGGAGACGTTAATGAGGCAGATGACTTTGCTTTGACAGCAACAGTGTGGTATGCGATTGCTTGTTACAATGAGAATTGTCAGCAAGAGTTTACAACTCAAATGTATACATTACTGACAGGTAGTAGGTATGTGTACAAGTGTGCAATACGCAGGAAAGCCAAACGAAAGTCCCAGCTCCTCAAACAGGAGCAGGAACAGAGGTGCTGTACTCACGCGCTGCCCAGGCCGGAGTAGACCCATTTCGTCTCGCCGATGCCCTGGTAGGCTGAGGCCACGTAGTAGAAGCAGGCGTTGATGTGGAGCATGAAGAGGAGATAACCGATGGTGCGAATCACTCTAACAGAGGAGTGAACAGGGTTCTGCGTTACTCCTCCGCCTCACTGCCACGACGCCATAATGAGCTACTGTTTCCTCTGGAGGGTCGCAATATGAGCGGATTTCTACGGGGAGTGCTGCTAAAATGCAATAATGTTTGTGTTTGCTTTGGGATTACTGATCGAAGCACTGAAATAAGTACATGTAAGGCGAAAGAAAGTCGCCCCCCCCCCTCAAAAAAAAACAAAACACGCAGCAACACAGAGAAACACAGACATATTTCACCCGTACAGGGGAAATGAATGAATGTAGTTTGTGGTACAACATAACAAAGAGTCATTGTTTCTCTGGACAATCCACATCCACTGGACCCAGTGTCTACAGTCCCTATGGATACCGTCCACCCTCCCACCGTAACCCACCCTCTATGGGTTAAAGGCTCTTTATGAATCTCTAAATGTGTAAAGTGTCCACGTTAACAGCAATAATGGCATTATCCCAGTGGCATGCTGAGCCGCTCTCAGGTGACTTACCTCCAGATGTAAGCCTTGGCCATGATGCTCTCCAGACGATCACTGAACTCAAAAAACGTATCCGCCTTGAGAACAAGAATCAGAGAGTCAACAGCGGGAGGGACACAAAGTGGCCTCAGTGTGTCTGGGCTCTTGTCCCATTAAGCGAACGCATGAGTAAATTCACCTTCAGCAGGCGATTGGCTCTGAAAATGGATTTGAATCCAAACTGGAGGTACAGCAAGTCGAAAGGTATGAGGGACACCATGTCTACCTGTTGAAGGGAGACAGCATGACGTCACTGATGCCAGTTCACACTCAAGTTCAAGGTTCAAAGAGTTCAAGTTACAATACCTTGAATCTCTCTGACTCTCTGTAGTGCCTCTTTGTCATCACTCTGTCTTTCTGAAAGGGAAAAAGGCAGCTTCATATCAACTACTACCCAGACACATCACACTATTCAAAGGCATTTTAATAAGGTGAACAACCGTCCAGATCTCCTCCATCTAATGTGTAACTCTAAATGGTTGAATCCTTGATTTGTCAAATAATTTTGTTGGGCAGTTAAGTGTCAGGGCTGGGGCTTCGGGAAGGGAGGAAGGTTACAGGAAAAGCTCATTAAGACCACTGGGAGACAAAGCATCGAGAAAGTAGACCCCCCATAGATGCCTTCGCCTTCCTGCACCTGAACTCAACATTGTGCGGGACGTGCACACGCTACCAAAAAAAGTCCTTTTGTCGTTTCTTAAGTCCAGGTCATTGTCAGGACCATGTCGGACTTACTACGATGTCTCCTCCTTTGACGAACTGTTTGCGGGGCTGGAAGATGATGGAGTCCGTGACGTAGATAAGGTCCGCCAGTACGTCCAGTGCAAACCAGTAAGGGACGGCGCTGTCAGTGTGGTACGGGAAACACAGACGGGCCGTGATGAACCAGGTGTTGTAGTTGAAGGCCAGAGTCACCAGGCACAGCCAGGCGATGTAGCGACGGTCTGTGAAAGGGTCAATGGTCTTCCCCAGCACAGAGTCCACCCTGTCCTCAATTGGCTTCAGCACAACGTCCACAGAAACCCAGGCCGCTTCAATAAACTTGGTCTTTATGTCCACCTTCTGCTCCTCCTTTTTCTCTTCTTTAGCCTCTGCTTTCTTTTTCTCCTCCTCCTCCTTCTTCTTCTGCTCGTCCTCCTTCTTTTTCTTCTCCTGCTCCTCCTTCTTCTTCTTCTCTGCCTCCTCCTTCTTTATCCGTTCCTCCTCCGCCTGTCGCTTCCTCTCCTCTATGACTTTTGCGTAGTTGTCTTTGCGTAGCAGGGGCGCTGAAAGGACAGTATCGAGACTGAGCGCGCCGAAATGTCGGAGTTCAAGTAACGCACATCATTTGAAAACTGTGTCATTTGCGGTTTGTGCCAGTGTCGATGCAGATGAGCGACGCTGTGTTAGTACTCACTGACAGGAGGGCTGATCTCAGGGGAAGAGGCGTACTGATCGACCACCTTCTCCTTGTAGTACTGCAGTCTCTCTCTCATCTGCTTGACGATGACTCCGAGCTGCTCATCCGAGTACTTGTTAATGACGACGGGTGGGGACGGAGGAGGGGACCCCTCTTGTCTGAAGATGAAAAATACCATCAGAGAAATGAGCAACATCGACATTTACAAACATTTTACCAGAACTTGTATACGTGCTGAAAAAAGCAGTGTAATGATTCCATTTTTTAATCTAACAGTAGTGGGCGACGGCGAACTGACCAGCGTCTTACGTAACGAGGACGGAGAATGCATTCCTGTGCGGACTTCCCTCATCATTTAAGCCTGCTGATGTGACGTTGTGATCTCACTATAGCCTTAACAACCTTAAACGGTTTCTACAGGTGAGCTGATCCACACAGATTCACAGTTTCTACAGTGGAATCAGTGGGAACAAAGCGGCCATGTTCAGGATGAATCCAGATCCTTTATATTTCCAGCTAAAGTCCAAACATGGTTTTCCTCTGGAAAAAAACTGTATAGGTGGATTATTACAAGGAATTTTAGTGGCGTTACTGCAGGCAAGGGCCCGATCTAATCCCTGAGATAAAGAAACAATGAGGCTTCACCCAAATTGCCAATAAAGAAATAAAAAAGAAAATGTTGAGGCTGCTCTCCTGTGGAATCTGTCCTTTTAGATAGTTAGGTTCAGTCTGAGATATCTGTCAGAGAAATGTCGCCAACACAGCAGGTGAGATCTAGAAAACTCAGCATCTCTTTCCACAAACACGGCCAATGCTTCTCTGGACAATTCACATCCACACTGTTTTCACTGGAACTACTTTCTACTGAGGAAAACCATCGACGCCCCCCCCACGAAGCCCAGTTCAACCGTGAGCAGCTTGAACACAAGGGGACCAGGTGGTCGGTGAGAGCCGTAGCTCTGTGTCAGTCTGATACTTCAGGACTCGACAGGAACTGCTTCCCACGGATGACCTGGCATAGCTGTAGTGATCTCTAACGTCACACACGGACGTTTAGGCTGTAAAATGAGACTTTGAGTGGAAAGGCTCCGCCGACACAGACGGTCAACCTCAGCCTCAGACAGGGCAGACAGTCTGTGTGTGTCGCCTCCCTGTGGACAAACCCCGGTGACACATGTGGCTGACAGGAGGAGGAGGGAGTCTCTGTCACATGTCCGAGGTATGAGCTTAAATCCATTATCACAGTTTGCAAGCAGCCAAACAGGAAGACACGACAAACATAAACAGGAGACGCCGCCTCCTTTTGAGTGACACAGCCTGGGCTACGGTCTTTACAGGCGTTCTCCGGTACGTTAGGGGTGCAATGTGCTGAAAAACTCTTAAACTCTTCTTTATTCCCTCATTAGTTTGGGATACAAGGTGAAAGAAAGTTACTCAGAGACGAGAATGAAAAGAGGATGCTTGTCTGCTTGGGTCAAAACTGCAGCCGAGGCTGCCCCCTGCTGGCAAAGAGTTGCACTATGTGATGGGAAGCCTCCACAGAGCTAATCCACTCTGAAGGCCGCAGCTTTTCCTCCCGCTAACGTGTCCCTTCAAGCGTGAGGCCACTTTTTTTACTGTATCTCGCAATAAGAGGAAATGAGAAAATGAAATATGATGAAAAAGACTGGTTGTAAGACATGATAATGTGGTTATTTGTTTTCAAAGAATTTGAAATGAGCAGAAATGTATGAATAAAAGGCTCATTGAGATACAAATGATTCACTTGAGAATATGCCCCTCAGTGACACAAACACCAAGACAGTGGAAAAAACCGCCTGCTCGTGATATTAAGAACCTGCGTGCCTCAAAAAACGAGAACACACACACAAAAAAAGAGATAAATAGAACCGGTCATGGCAAACTTCAGAGGTTCAGACATCTGCGTCCAAATGTTCACCATTTTAACTCCATCAGAAAAATAAATTCACACGTAGTCGGAAGAGGTGTTTTTCAAAGCTACTGTTTTATAATCCACGATCACACAGATCTAGCTGATTAAAATGTAGTTTTCAAAATAAAAGTCTGACTCAGATACCACAAAATAAGCCCGGTGCGGTCTATCCTGCCATCAGCTGCACAACCAGCTTTTGAAAACCTGTAAACAAATGAAATCTTGATGGTCGCCGGCGCAGGTAATTGTTGCTCTAAGTGTTGTCGGACCAGAGTGCTGCTTGTCACATGATACACTAAATACACCTTGAATCATCATCCGAGGTAAACGAGATCCTTTTGCAACATGCCAATAATCGGCTCGAGGAGAACAGTATATCACCTCTGACTCCTGACACGCTCATGCTATTTATTCCGCATGCCACTCCAGCCGATGGCCGACGCCTCTAACTGTAGAGCCCCTGGTTCTTACAGCCCCTCCTTCATCATCCACTGATGAAACATCTACAGCATGTCTCCTCATTTGGAAAATGAGGATCACCGAATCTGTCGTCACCCTCCATGTTTTTATTGCGAGGCCAGAGGCAGCACTGGTGAGCTCCTTTAAGCTAAAAAGCTGAAAAGCTTTTAATCCACTTTCAGGCCACCCCCCTGTTAATATGCATGTAGCACCAGGGGATAAAGATCTCACATGCTGCCTTCATCTCCGAGGGCTTTCTCTGTCTCTCTGCCATCTCGCCAGGGAATCTGATTAATTAGCGTCCATCGGGTGATTAATTTGATACCGGCCCATGGTGTCAGTGTCTTGGCACGAGTGTGATATGCAAGCTAAAGAGGAGTGTGGAGGTGGGGCAGATACACTGGGGATAATGCACTATATCGGCTCTCCTTAATTCAATTTCTGCTTGTGTTGTATATTTAAAGCATCCACCCTGCAATTAAACGTCTGAGAACAAATCGGGCAGAAAAACCCTTTCGTGTTGATGGCGCCATGTTGCCAAAACAACTGGAGACTACAGAAACTACAAAGTGTGCAGGACTTACCCCTCAGGTCCAGCTTGATCAGGGTTAGCTGCTGTAGGGCCCGGGGCCGTGGCCGGGGGCAGGGCAGGCCCGGCAGGGCAGGGCGGCAGCGGAGAGGCTGAGAGCGGGCAGGGGGCGGGGCGTGTGGGGGGGCAGGCAGGGGGGCCGGGCCGGGGCCGGTGTCGGCGCTGGTGTCGACTCTGAGAAAGGGAAACAGTTACAATTTGATCTGCTCCAGACTTTTATTCTACTCATTGCTCAATACTTTTGTTTTGAAAAATGACGAGAATGAACATCACAACACTGCATGACACTGGTTGTTGGGTTGTTACAATTGCTTAAGTCATTTTAGTTCATGTAACACTATGAATTAAAATATCATTATTAGCACAAATATGCATTTACTGCAGATGCAGTCAGAGGATGCGGACATAGTTAGAAAAGAGGCGGCGTCAAAACTAAACGTAGAAAATCCATTTCATAGGTTAGAACTAGTACTCCTTCCTGATGAGGAAGAGTCTCCCCCGTCTCTAACCACAGGCTCTGGTCCACGGGAGGCAGAGGAGCCCACCCAACACAAAGCTAAACAGTAATTCAGACTCTCAAAAGAAGGATGACTTACCCTGCGGTTTGCCCACTTTCTCGGCCTCATTCTCCTTATCGGCTGCCTTCTCCTCCTACATGACAAATCAACATTTTCCACAAAGTCAGACGTTCGGCTTCATTACTCAAACCGCGGTCATTAGAGACATTTTAATTTAAAGAGTGTTTTTAAAGAATAGTGAATTAGGTTTTGGACAAATTACTCCCTTGCCTTATAGACACATTTAAAAACGAGCTGTGTTTGAGAAGAAATTAATTTAAAAGTGCCCGTTGGGTAATGAGCGATCTCAATGAGGTCCATGTAATTAAACGATTTGATTCTTACTTGGCCCGAGTATCCAGCAACTGCACGGATGGAGGAGCAGATAAGAAGCCCCTGCTGTGATCTCAGGGAAACAAACGCAAGCAAACTAGCTGCATTACACGCTGGATGAATGTTTTGTTGAATGTTTTGTGGCTATGATTTCAGTCTTGGCTGCTGCCGCCGTTACTGGCAGCGAACAGTGTGAAAGCTGATCAAAGTTTGTAAGAACACAGAAGAATATAATACCTCTGGAGACAGCAGATATGAATGAAAGCATCATTTTTATTCACTCACTGAATATAAAACGGGCTTCTCTCTACCTGCAAACAGGTCTTACCTTGGCCGGAGCCGGAGCCGGGTCAGGGTCAGGGGCCACTCTGGTGGTCCCGGGAGCCGCTGGCACCTGCGGGCCACTGAGGAGGCCCTTCAACTTCCCAAACATGTTTAAAGGTGCATCTGCTGTCTTGTCTGCAAGTGGCTGCCTGTGGGGGAATGAGCCGATCCCTCGGGACCTCCTGGCTTACCCCTCCCCTCCCCTATCTGCCCATCTACCTTTTCTTCTCCACCTCTTTTAAAGCAACCTGCCCTCATAACCATCTTGGTCTTGATGGTATTACTGCTTTTAGCACCACTAATACTCTTGCACAGAGAATCGCCCTCACCATCACCACCGAAGACTAAGCCCATCACCATCTCATAAGATCCCAATAGGCTTAAGGGTGACAACTAAAGCGGGGCCGAGTCACTTGAGGACTGCCTATACTGAATACCGGAGTGTGCATGTGTGAGGAGTACGTACAGACTGCGCTGGTACCGAGTGACAGCTGCTTCAACATGTGTCGGACACATCCCGTTGAATGCACTGCGGCACATGTGCTATCTCACCGTCGGCCTGGGTCGGCCATGAGAAAAGGAATTCATCCGTGCGCACGGTTTACATTGACAAAATTAGCCCTGTGACTTTGGGCAGACGTTATGTGCTGACCTCTTCGTTACTGGGGGGCCACGGAGGAAAAAAGGGGGTCAGGTTTGAGATCAAAATGAATCACGCTACTACTTAAATTGTGAAGGTTTTGAGTGACAGTCCCAATACTTTGTTTGCTTATGGAATGTGTGTGTCTCTGTCGGTAGCACAGCGGAGACCTTAAGTAAAGAAAGACTGTAGGTTTAGAATAAAGGCTGGTGGACAATTTCCTCAGCGACTGGCATCAGCACGACATTTTTTTGTTCAGGTGCAGCTGAGAACACATTGCTACCAACGGCCTAGAAACAGTACTCCACCTTTCCTTGGCTGTGGAAGCTGCTGCTCTCATTGGAGCAGACAAAGCTGTCACAGCTTTATCAATACAAGAGCCCTCCCTCTAACAGGTAAAAGGTTTCAGTGTCACTCCAACATGTAGCCGACAAGCCTTTCAGCAAAAGTATAGAGGGGGAACCAATCACAGAGCTCCCTGGCATGTTTTCTACCCAGCAACCAGCAAAGGTAAGATCCTGATAGGTCCGGACACAGGCACGTATTTGATTTCTTTTTCCTAACACAGACCAGTTGTATTGGGACTGTATTAGGTGTCAGGAGAGGGATTTTTCACTTCGGTGGTAAATGATTCTGAGAATATAAATTAAATGAATGAGGAGTCATTCTGTTTACAATTAGAGAGAATGAACCGATGGATTTTTAAAGAAATGACTGTGTCATGCATGTAACTGTGTGCGTGGCCTGTGTGGACTGACAAGACACCACAAATTCATACAAATCAGGTGCAGTCGCGCATACATTTCCAAACAACAGTGAAAGTCCAAAAATAGAGAAGCAACTTAAACATATTTCACAATCCAATCTTCAGACCTTCAGTGTCTACAGTTAAGTTCATAAATCAGTGACATACACATAGTAAATACTACTAAGACTAAGAGACTAAATACTCATGGAATAGCCACCTTTCCTTCTTTTCCAGGCTTTTGAGACAAACTTGAACACATCCAACATTAAACAGCCGTTCCACATTTTGATCATCTGTTCACCAGAATATTTCAGGGTTTTGTCGAGACATTTCATGGAAAATTAACTCTCATAAATCATCATAAATTGCACAGTACAAAATAAAATGGGACCCACTTTCCACACAGCTCACGCAGTCTGTTTTTTCCTCCTGAATGTTTCTGAATCAACTGACCTCGATGAGCAGAGGAAGAGCAGCAGCTCTCAGCTGTGACACTAAAGATCTTTGGCTTCTGGATAAACGAGATGTAACATCTGACTCAGGGTCAAACTTTAGTCTGATATGCACATATGTCCTTCATTTTGGCTTTGACGAGATTCTCAAACCAATTTTCTTCCTGTAGATACACAGCAGATCCAACTCAAGAACTGAGTAAAGCTCTCTTGCTCAAATCATTGTGATTTACTCCGCATAAACACCTCCTTATTTATTCTGCCCTCTGCCATTTTGAATCCACAGTCTGATCATCTCACATTTTTGTCGCACAGATCCTGCTACTCGGCACTCGTGTCCCTGAACTGCCAGATTTTGGAGCAAATCTGTATATTATAGCTCCATTCTGTATAATGTCTTCAACTTCAGATTGTTTGAGGCTCCTTATTCCCGCAGCATAATTCAGACATAGCCATTGTAAAGTTAGGTGTACACAGACTAACCCAGATTCAGGTTTAGGTTTATTGATGTAATGTATTGTATTTTTAAAAAGGCAACGTATCAGATTTTTTCAGGGAAAGAAGGATAAAGACTTAGACTTATGTCCATCGTTGTCCCTGGTGCTTTCACACTCATCCGCACATGCTCCGTAGCACCACTAGTGGACAAGTCTCTGCAGGGCAGTTTTAAGGCTTTCCAGATTCTATGTTGATCAAAATCCGAAAGGTTTTCGTACGTGTTTGGCCTCGCTAGTGGTCTTCCAGTACATACGCGCACTCTGCTAGACACCGTACAGTCTAGCAGTGATTCACAGTATGTAGACTCCACACCATGAATACATTAAAGGAGCTATATGTAAGTTTTCTCTGCCGCCAATCGTGGTTTCTTGCTGGAAGCGGGTAGTGGTGATGGTCGCCCGTCAAGAGCTTCAGCCATCGTTGTGATTACAGGACAAGAGGTTAGTTGCAGACCGGGCGCTACACTGACTCACTATTGCAAAGTAGTACTATGGCTAGCTGGTTAGCATGCTAACTTCAGTGGAAGAAAAGAAGTGACAGAAATAGAAGCCAAACAAGAGTAGCAGCTGTTAGTGCTAACGTTGTCTATGTAGCGATAGCAAAAACTCACGTGTAGCACCTTTAAGATGATTTCAAAATCAATGATACGAGTAGGGGGAAACTATAAATATGGCTCTTTCTGCTCATAAATCTCTCCTCAAGGTCGTTTTTAATATCGCTGTACATTTTCCTGTTTTCATACAGCTCTTATCTCAGTGAGACACTCATTCGCTCGCTCGTCATCAAGGATGTAATTACACCACTATCACCCGACCCCTCCGCTCATATTCTGCCGTTCCGTTCCTCTTGTCACGCTGAGGAACGACCAAGGAAAGGCCGCAGCCGTGGGCTTCGTGTAATCCGCTCCCGAGCGTTCTCAAGGATCGTCGACTCGTCTGGGGCATAAACGAAAGGAGGATGAGTGGAGGAGCAAGCGTGCGAGTGTCGATGCACCTTTTCATGCCTCTCCATCTTTCCGCTGTCCAGTGATGCTGGGAGATAGGTCATTAGATGCTCTCCATCTCTTCCACTAGTCTAATTAAGCCTTGGGGGTCGGGACTAGCCCCTGACGTTGATGTGAAAGAAGCAGACACATCGTAGAAAGAGGAAAAGAGTGGTCTCTTTCTGGTTTTACTGACTGTGCACCAGGGGAAAAGTGAGGAAAGCCCTTCAATGCACTTGTTTTTTTTCGTAGAAGTTTCAGTGCACCATTCAGCGATTGTGCATTCGTCAGGCAAAATAGAATAAAAAAGGTGTTTGAAGGAGATGAATGACTGCAACTGCAATATAACACTGGTTTAAACCCGGACCTTCACCTCCTCACAGACACGCACACACTCTAGAGCACACCTGAGCCGGTGTACAGGCAACAGATGACTTTCACCGGCAGAATAGAAGAGACCTTGACCGTGTAACAGCCAGAGGAAAATTTACAGCTCGGAGTGGAAGAGGCTGAATTCTCCGGTGCCCAGTGACATATGACTCACTGCTCTAATTGGTGTAATACCGAGCTGCTCTCAACCAGGGGTCTGGAAGTTATAATAAGGCCTAACCAAGGGAGGCCGATTCGCGGTCTTCACAACGGCAAATGACATGATTACTCCTTTAACAATGCCATAAAAATCAAACCCTGCTCAGTTACTTTGTGCGGGGGTGTCTCTTCAGTGAAGAGGAGGAGGAAGACAAAAATGGCAGTGATTTCTTCCCAGAGAAAGGCTGTTTGGAGTCAGGGGGAAAAGGACATTTATCCCGCTGCTATCGGCAGTGATCGGCCCAATCAACATGGTCATGCAGAGAGAGTGTCTAGAATATTTAAAGAGAGGGAGCTTTGACTTGTAAGCTCGAATGCATATTTATTTTTGACTGTAGCTGACGGAAATATTAAGCTGTTTAGGTTTATCTGAAGGATTAAATGGGTTGAGACTGAGCAGGTGAAGCCTCACATAAGTAGAGATTGTTAGTGACTGGTTGAAGTACCACAACCCCTTCTTGTCTAACTCCAGCTCTGATGACAGTTGGAGGGTTGCAGGGCTCTGATCAAACCACACCCAGACAGTCCAGATGAAGTAGATTAGCCGAGTTTGACGCGTTAGAAGTGTTCAAACCTTATAAATAACAATTAAAGATGTTTTTCTTAACTTTAACTGCATGTTGATTATTTGGTCAAGAACATTGATTGTTCCACAGAAATCTTAAGATTTGAAACCAGGTTATCTATCGGGGGCCTTTACATTTTTTCTGAATGTAAAACTTTACCCCTGAACATTATTTTTCCCGGGCAACTTTTTCATTCATGGTGCATCCTACTAATCCTACCGACAAATGGAGAAATCTGTCCGTCCTTCCATTTTCTCGACAACTGCTCATCCGTTTGACTAAAAAACTTCATGTGTATATCGCCGAGGACCCAAGTAAGTGCAGTGTGGACTGTGAACGTTTTTGGATGAGCGGTTCATGAGAAAGATAAAAAGAGGAACATTAAACGACAGTCGCTCGGCGCCGGGGCGACTCATCCACGCAGCCGACGTCAACGATTAGGACAACGGCCAGGTCAAAGCATGGACTCCCGGGAAAACAAGCTGCAGCCACAAAACCTGGCACTGGATCATCTACAGTTTGGGACTGTTTTAGACAGAGACCCAGGCTCTGTGAACTTGAAATGGCTCATCACAACAGAACAACTACTCACGGCCATTTGAAGCGAAAGCATCCCAGATCGCTTCGTTTAAGACGCAGCCACAGCAAGACACCACCGTTCTGTTTACTTTTTACCCCCCTCAAGCTTGATATAATGATTATGAGTGTTGTTATTATTATTATTATGATTAGGATTAGGATTATTAACAGGCAGAACAGGTCATTTATGCACCGCTGCTGTTATGTTAATGTAACGCTCCACCGTGCTTCATCTTACTTGGTTATTGTATACAAAGTATTGAGAATGTCTCAATTTTCCTTGATGATGTAAATACATCTGCCAGTGATTTTCTCAACTTCATATTACTCCAGTGACGTATTTCATCACCGTCAATCCATGTCAGACCCTTTTTAGGTTTTAAGTCAAGTTCATCAGTAAAAATACTGATTCTCCAGTTCGGGGAAAGGGTAACTATGACACACAGTCATTTAAATTAATCTACACTCACTTACCAGTTTATTAGGTACACCTAGATAAAACTGTGTTGCTAATATTTTGTCAACCTTAATTCATATGAATGGGATGGACAAAATGTTAGGAACAGCTGTCAGTATAACCAAGTGCAGTTCAACAGCAGCAAGAATTACAGCCTCCAGAATGAATCTGTTAAACAGACAATAAAAAGAGAACATTATAATCCTCATGAATGGAGGATTTATTACAGGCCTGTTGTATCATACTACATTCGTTTTGAAGGGGCGCTGCAGTAGTGCTAGAAAAAACACTGAAATAACATTAAACCTGCGTTAACTGATTTTTTTGCCACTTGGGGGAAGTGGAAACAGCTTGTAAGCACAACGCTGACGTGTCCTCGCTTTTGAAGTTTATACATTGAACTTGCAAATATACAAAACAAAAAATCACTTTAGACTTCAGGTAAAATAAAGTTCTTCAAAATTAAACAAGTATCACACACACAGTAGTAATGCGTGTGAATCTGTGCGATCATTTAGGCAAACTCCAGAACAAGATTCTCATTTCAAGCTCATACGTGAAGGTCAAGACCCGTGACAGTGACCCATCCTGGCCTCAGGAAGGTGGTTGGACCCGAACTGACCAGGACTAACACCCGCAGCAGGCTCCCCCGCTGTCGTCCCTTGGTCTGGCGCTAGAATAAATTTGGAATCAGGTTGTTGCTGAGTTATAAGTTGTTACTTTTCTCAAGTTGAACATTATATTGACCTTTTTCACTGGTGCTGGCTAAGAATTAACTGGTAAACCTCGAAGCAGGTCTACAGGGATTGAAGTAATAATCCTTGAAATCCTTGTAGGGGGTATTTTGGGGGGTATTTTGGCAGTGCTGTTGCTGAGCATTCTGATATTTCGTTCCATTTTAGCTCGACTCTCGCGACTGTTAATCTGCTCGTGCTAAATAGCTAGGTCTTCTCTACTATATTATATACTGTATCTCTTTACCGCACAACTCACCGGAAGCTTAAGCTCATACGCCTGTGCAGCAGAAAGCATCGGTTGTAGCGCAGTGGTGTAGGCATATGGCATGTTTTTCCTTCATGTCAGTGCACAGCATGTGTGTCCTGTTGTGTCTTGGAATCAGTAAAATGGTCTTCAGTTCTCCTCTGTGAAAACCTTTTGGAGCAGCAGTCCTCTGCTGCCTTTACTATGGGCAGTGTTTGAACCCCCAGATCTAATTCATGATATGTCAGAGTCTAGTGTAGCTGGGGAACGGTACTAAATTTATCTTCAAAGTGAATATCTGAGAAGTTAAAAAGGACTGAGTGCTGGTGCTATATGAGGTCTCAGCCCTGGATGTTGAGCACTGTATTTCTGTCTCCTACCAACTGGGGGCAGAGCGTACTTTCAGATGTCCCCTCTCCACTCCTCTCCAGCAGAGGAGGAAACTATTTTCATCAGAATTAGCCATTTGCTGCTGAGACTCACTCCGAGCTCCAGGAAAGCAAAAAAAAAAAAAGAGTAGATACCAGTGTGACTTATGAGCATTTAAGGACGGTAACATCTGGGGCCACTAAAGAAGTTGTCCCAGGAAAATAAAAAGAGCCACTAACTCATCGTCAGTACCCAGAGAATTAATACTTAACATCTGATTCTTCTGGATGAGACGTGTTTGGGCAGTGACTATGACTGCTGTTACTCTGGGTGAGCAGCTTGGTTTCCAACCACGTTATTTTCAAATAAATGACGACGTTTTCAATTGTTTGGGCTAAAGAGAGGA
The DNA here is from genome assembly GCF_016859285.1 of Xiphias gladius. Lineage (NCBI taxonomy): Eukaryota > Metazoa > Chordata > Actinopteri > Istiophoriformes > Xiphiidae > Xiphias > Xiphias gladius. The sequence continues at coordinate 537,870 of NC_053404.1, read as the reverse complement.
GACACATTTCGTTACAATTTCCCACTTAAATGCTTCCTTAACTTTGAAACTATTGTTTTAGATGTTAGATATGGTTTGCACTGCCATTCCTATGGAAAAGTGGCCTTCCATTGTGTACGACTACTAATTACTCAATCGCCATGTGCATTTCTTTGCCTGCATTTTTGGACAGCATCCTCCTATCTGTCATATTTTTTGTCTCATGTCAATTATTCACTTCAAATCCACTGGACTGTTTAACGGAAACAAAGAGTATGAATCACGGAGAGATATCCTACACGTTGAGGTGTGTTTCAGCTGCTAGCTGGAGGCTGAAGGAGGGTGAGATGAGGTGTTTTTATTGGAGAACTCCTCAGTTGTGATACATCTGATTCTCTGACGTTCCCATTGTTTCACTCTTTCCATTTCATCCCTTCCCAAGGTTTCAGTGTGCTGCTTTATTGGCTTTTCCTGGCAAAAGTGTGTGTGTGTGTGTGTGTGTGTTTTGAGTGCATGTGCCTCGTAGTGAGCATGACAAGCCTCTGGATGGTGTGTGCGCGGCAGGTGTGCAGCAGTGAGCCGCAGAGCACTCAGGTGTGTCATTGAGAGGGCCATCGCTGGCCGGTCGGTGTGCACATTAATCTGAATGAAGGCACAAAGTGACAGGCTGTGACTTAGACTCACAGTCACAAGGGCGGGGCTGCAGGCCGGGTGGGGGGGGGGGCAGCGGCTCAGGTGCTTTGGGCCGCCTACTGAACACTGAGGGCTGGGTGGACAGGTGGCTGATAAGCAGGGATATGCTAACGCTAAGCACTTCTCTGCTCTGTGATGCTCGATCTCTCTAGTGGCTGAATTTATTATTCATATAGACAATATCTATGCATTGTTTTTTTTTTTTTTTCCACTTTCTGTTTATATACGACTCACACGTGCTGAGTATCTGATTGAGATCAATGCAAACTCAAAACTCTTCCGTAGCTCGTCAGTGATGATAATCATACGAGCGATATTGGTGCATCCAGAGCTTCAGTGAATGTGTCCTTGTGTGACTGTCTGATGAAAGAGGAGAAAGATGGATGGTTTTCAAGGGGGAAGAACCTGAAATGTAAAATTTAGAACATTCAAAGGAAGTAAGGAAGGAAAGGGAAGGGAATGAAAGGAAGGAGGGAGGGACGGAGAGAAGGAAAGAGGGAAGAAAGAAAGGACCGATCCACCCGTCACAGGGATGAAGAAAAGAAAGATGGCCAGTCTGACAGATGACAACTGGAGACTCTGCCTTTGACACCGTGATCATTTCTCATGAATGTTAATGACCTAATTTCTCTCTACTCTCTTTTTCATGCCAGCGTCTGACACACCCCTCGGCACCAATCACGTCATATATGACAAAGCTGTCAGCCGGCGTTAAGCCACACGTCTCCTCGTCGTAACACTTTCATCCTGACAAAGGTCAACCCTTGCTGGCAAATATTACTTCCTGGGTCAACACTTCCTGAATTAGTTCCATAGACTGGGGCAGATTTAATGGTCTTCGTTGTGCCCCCTCCCCCCCCTGCCCTGCGCCCAGGAAACACCTGGGGCCAGTTAGCAGACGCTGATGTGGCCAAGCTAAAGATCCTATAACGTTGGACTTTCAGCCATGAGCCGAGCACGGTCCCGCTCACCGGTGGGCTGCTGCGTCCGTGCGCGGCCCCTCGTATTTTACGGCGAGAGAGCGGCACTGGTCACGATGAACCAGCTGATGCGGCACCGTAGAACCGTAGATGTATAACAAACTGAACGTTCATTTTGTACTTGGCTTCTATCTGCATCATTTTACAATCCCTTTGCAGGTTAGGCAAGTGCACAGGGCTGCTCAGCAGGCTTTATAAATGTGTGAGCTCCCTCTGGAGGCGCATCGAAGAAGCACATCACAACAATTCCATCCTGTGGCCCAGTGGCAGGTACAGATGTACTGGTGCCGTACTGTACTCCTCGTGTTCCTCCTGGTATTGGAGTAGCCATAGAAGAGTGCATTACTACAGAAGGTTCTGCTCTACTAGAGCTAGTTACCCATCTGTGTACATGGTTGTTCTACGCAGTTGCTTCTTTTTATAGAAGACGAGTGAAATGTTGTCTTTTCATAGCTTTTTTTGATATAGGTTTGTATGCATTTTAAATTGATATGTCATGGATTATTATTTATTCACAACAAGGAATTTAAGGCCTTGGTTAAGTTCTATCCTATTAATCGGCCAAACGGCCAGCAGCAGCAGCAGCAGCAGCCCTGCTGGTAACATCTTAACTTAAGACGAGTTAAAACCCATAGTTCACGGGGAGGCCTGTGTTTATGTCCCATGTTTGTTTTGGATTAACTGGAAAAAAAAAAGAACTGTGCTTGATGATTAGCGTGAGACGACGGTCACCAACACTAAAGGTCTTTAAATTCACAAACATATCACAAATGAGCAGTGAGGATAAATCCGAAATGTCTCTATGACTGAGAGCAGAGTTTACACACCCGTCTCACGCTCAGTAACTCCCCACGCCCTGCCATCCCATAAACACAAACACACACACACACACACACACACACACACATGCACATGTGAGAACAAGTGGAGGAAGGTGAAGGTTAATGAAAGGTGTGTCTGTCATCTTGTCTTGTGCCACCCTCCACAGATGGAGACACTGATAATATCCCCCCTTTTCCTCTCCTCTCCGAGCCCCGGCTGCCTCCCTGCCGAGCTCCACTTCCTCTGGATAAGAGCTGTGTATCTAGGCTACGGATGCCAACTGTAATATGTCGGGTCTGTGTGTGTGTGTGTGTGTGTGTGTGTGTGTTTTAGTTGTGAGGAATATAGGATAGCCTCATATTGTGGCTGGGAGACTGAATGTGCATGAAATAAGGTTATGAGAGGTGCTATCTCCTCAAGATAAAAACATCCACGTTAGAACAACAAAGGGAAGTTGACCTCAGCTTGCGGATCCATATTGTGCTTCCAACCGCTGTTTTCCAAGTGATAAAGTGCTGTTTTTCTTGTGATACTGTTGCCATGGTGAAAATATGAGGCCTGTGCACGGCAGGTGGGCGCGTGCGCAACAAACGCTTCAGTGCCACTATTATCTTTATTGTGACTGTTTTTATACTACTCATGCGAGCTACCGTGCCGAGAAACAGTCCTGATATAAGCTACCTAGACACATGTTGTCACATTTATTTCTTAGTGAAGGAGTTGATACCTCATCCACTCAGTCTACCATACCCGACACACGCGGGGCTGGCCCCACTTCTTTAGACTGCGTGCAGACACCAGCAGCACAAATGACTAGGCGACAGAGACCAAAAGCGCTGCTGTTGCTCTTTAAAATGCTAATCTGTCAGTTCCTTTTCCCACATCGTTTCCAATTCTGGTGATTTATCACTTCCCAGGGATCACCGCAGTGGAACAATGTAATCAGTGTCTGTTGTGGGAACTTCTGAAGCTGTATTTTCCATTTTTGTAGGTGGTGGTTAATTTAGTGTTGGTGACCATTGTCTCATGCTGACCATCAACTACAGTTCTTTTAATTTTATTCAGTTTATTCCAAAACAAACACGGGACATAAACACATGCCTCCCTGTGAACTACGGGCTTTGTTCATGCTCATTCAAAGGCTTCACCAGGTGAAATCTGGTACAGTTTGTAGCATCGAGTGACAGAGGAGGAACATGGACATGTATGAAAAAACAAAACAAAACAAAAAAAACAGTAACTCATTTTAAGCTCCGACGACAAAGTCAGTTACAAGAGTCCGATGAACTGCTTCTATGACAATCCTGAAACTCTAATGGGATTTATCTGATCTTGCTAATTCACATGTAGGCTGGAAGCGACATGCATTTTTCTCGCATGTTATGGTATCATTTCCATGCATATGATAATTACGCTGTAATGAGACTGGACTAATTACTTGCAGTTTTGTAAATCTGCAAAACAAATTCAGACAATTTCAGTGCGTGCTGTGCTGAAATCACGTAGCTGAAGAAGCCTACATTAAAGGAGTATTCCAGCAATTTAGTATTGCACTTCCACAAAGTTGGGGGACGCACAAGAGAAGAAAGACAAACCAACAAACAAAGAAAAGGGTTGGGTTGGGGGCACGGGCTCTAAAAACGCTAGATCCTACACTTCCCATAATGCAACTCGACCTGCTCTGAGATATTTTTTAAAACTTTGGAAGGCTCGTCCGGAGCCACAGAAGATGTTAAACAACTGTTGTCACGGGCTGAGTAGTACTCTTTGTGATGGGCAAACTGCAAGTGTAAACTGGTGGAATGCCCCTTTAGCCATACAGTACATAAATGTCGGAAAGCGGTCTCTGCATCCCTGCATAACAAGGGACGAAAGAATCTCTATCACCTCGTGCAGTACCGGAGTCACAGAGTTCTTATTGAATCTGGTCCACACCACCACCAGCCTCTTTAACAGAGCCTCCTGCTCCGGACACTTGGCGCCGATCAGACCTATTTCCACCCGAAATACTGTGCATTCCCTCCACCCTGCGCCTATACTTTGTCTTCGGCTTGGCCCTCAGCGCCACAGAGGATCATTTCAAACTTCCCAGACTAATCAAGTGAGTGGCAGCATAGCCAAAAAAGGGCCGTGACAAGGACACTGAGTCCTGGTGCATATCTACCAACGGACTTAAACGTAACCCAAACCTAAGACAACTGAAATTAGATTGAACACGTGTGCATTCTATACAATCCACTCATCCATCCATCCATCCTCTATACTCGTTTTCTCTGGTGCCCAGATATCCACGGGCCGGAGCCTCTCCCAGGGCACATGAGGGTAACAACCTGGACAGGGCTCCGGACTGTCACAGGGCCAGCACCCATATAGACAGACAGTTATTCACACTTACACCTACAGGCAATTCAGAGTCTCCATTCCACCTGACCTGCATGGGTTTGGACTGCGGAAGGAGAACGGAGCACCCAGAGTAAACCCAAAGCCAACGCCAGGAGCTCTGCACAACCCACATACGGTACTATGCATCATCAGGATACACTAGTCTGCGTCAGTCCAATCCCCATTTTGGAGCTACATCAAACGGACACATGCTGAACACAGCTCATCCCCTCTGTCTTCACCTTACGATGAGAAGAAGACGCAGAGTTTACAGACATCGTCTTTTATTCCTGGAGAATGAAATCCTTTACAATAGTAGAAGTTCAAACACTTCTTGATCGCCACATGGGGCCGTCAAAGTCTGCGGCTGCCTTTTGAAGCTTTAACGTGGGACTTCAGTCATACAGTAGCAGAGATGTGAGCTTCACAACCATGTAACCTCTTGGAAATTCAACCTGCTGAAATGGATGTGGAGAAGCTGCCAGTGTTTCTGACAGCTGAGCAGGTTTCCTGGAGGAGACGCTTCCATTGTTTGGAGGAGAATCAACTAAGTGAAACACTGAATTTATTTTTAATGGATGTTTTGATTTGAAATGAGCGAGTCTGTGGGAGTTTGCTAGAATCCCCTTCATGCAGGCAGAGGTGGCGTTTGGGGATAATCAGGCTCAAACGTATCGCTTGACTTTTACAACAGACCTGCTGAAAGGCATTTACGGTGTGTGTGTGTGTGTGTGCGTGTGTGTGTGCGCACACACGTGCTTATACAGGACTGCTGACCTTATATCACGTCCAAGTGCATTGCAGTTTTTTTCCACCTATGCCTGCTGCCTCACCAGATTTTCACTTTCAGAGAGGTGGGGTGCAGAGTCAAAACACACACACACACACACACACACACACACACACACACACACACTTCCTGTGCCTCATTCCCATGAGAGCCTGAATGCGTGCCAGACAGGAATTGCATACATTGACCCTCCCCCTGTCATCCTGCTGGGACGCAGCACCTGCCCTGACCACGGTGGACGATACGTCTTTTCTTGGACAGGATGGGATGGGTAAAGGCCCGTGGGACCAGAACCCTTGATGCACAAGCTCAGCGGAACTTAGGGCTTGTTTTCTGACAGAAGACGCGACTCCGGCAAAGAACCTGCTTTGTCTGCACTTTCATGCTGTTTTTCTGTCTGATTTTGTCTGTTTGCATGTCTTCATGAATCAGCCGTCCCGCTCTCTCTCCCGCTTGGTCTTTCTTTTTCCAGTTCTATTTCCTCTTTCCGACCATTCTAGCATCAGGACAGTAGGTAGATACCAAGAGAAAAATCACTGCTTCCCGTCCTTGCCTTCACTCCTCGGTCACTCCCGTGTCTCATTGTTACTGAGTTCAGCTTTTTTGTGTGCAAATGGTGTAAATCACTTTAACAACGATTTTCACTCATGTCCTCAAACATCCAAAATTAGCCGTTTCTTATGCTGTAAGAAGACCCCCATCATTGTGTTTTCAATAATCGAGGTCTCCTTGTGGAAAGAGAAAATGCGAGACCAAATAACCTCAGCTCATAGGTATCCTAACTAGCTTTTAATGAGCTGTCAACCACAAATCCCGTTGGCTCAGGTGATTTGTTCATGAAAACTGAGATGTGGTTGAAAGCCCCGGTGATTATTGTGTCAGAATCATGCTCTTCCCAGGTCAAGAATGAACTTCCTCGCTCCGCTCAGAGAATGTAGGAAAACACAGTTTAACTGCTGAAGCACCATAGTGCCTCAAAGCAAAAGGAGTAAATGAAAGAGTGGCTAAACAGCAATAAATTCCCAATTTTTAAAAAAATTAAAAACCTAAATAATGAACCCTGTCTACTATGGCAGCACATTTCACACTGCGTGCATGCACGAATATATTACACACAGAAAAATAATAAAACTATAAAATATTCTTGTATAACAACAAATCTGACATGTGATGCAAAATTTGCTTGAACCAGACCAGTAGTCTACAAACATGCTAGCGGCTCTGTGAGCTACATGCTAATGTCAGCACAATGATGATGCTAAAACGCTAATGTATAATAGCAGGTATAATGTTTACCGTGTTCGCCATTGTAGATTAGCATCTTTCGGTGGCTAGCTAACATTTGCTAATTAGCTCTAAACACGAAGCACAGCCGAGGCTGATGGGAGGGTCATCAGTTTTGCAGGTATTTTGTCAAAGTCAAAAAATTTGAATTTGACCCTGATGATGGTGCTGCATGAAGTCAGAGGACTGCCACAGTTATTCAAAGCCGTTTAAGAGAGACGTGGATGTCTATCCATCCAACAGCTGTTGAGACGTTTCACTGAAAAGTGGACGTTTCAACCTGATGGTGGCGCTAGAGAAACGGTCACCAAACTCAGTAGGGTTCATCCTCGGTGGACAACGAACGTCTGCACGAAATTTCATGTACGCCACTGAGATATTTCAGCCGCTCGCACAACTAAAACATCGAGAGGAAAAAACGTCCCCACAAGCACTAATCAGGTATTAATAAATAAAATCAGAATCACGTCATTATCAACGAAGGTCAGCTTGTTTTTGTTTTTGGGCCAGTAAAGGAATAAATCAGTACTGTGCTCATCATGACTGCGGTGACCAACAGTGCATATTCGACATCGCTGCCTCAGCAAAGGACCGACTGTACAAAGGCGGAGAGAGAGGACAGAGAAGACGGCAGCAGGTTGTAATGTTGTTCACTCTGCTGTCTGGATGCCGCCGCTGCTGCTGCAAACCGTCACAGCACTCTGAATGACAGAGGACCTGTCGGCCGGGTAAAAAAAGAAAAATAATTCAACAAATGGAAGGCTGCCAGACAGCCTGCAGTCTCTGCGAGGTACTGCAAATACTGCCAGGCAAGATAAACAGAGGACACACAATTACTGCAGCTATTCATTTCCTGACTCTCTCCCTTCCCTAGCTAATGGCTCTGCTCCTCTTAAAACCATCCATTATCATTATCAATCTATTCGCCTTGACACCATTATCCGAGATCTTAAATCCTTATATATAATATATTTAATCTTTATTAGAAAGTAATGGCAGGTGGTCCCACGTAGAGCAAATGGGGGATTTATGCAGCACTGGGGATCCAAATTGGACTGATGCAGGCTCAGGGAGAAACTGCGGCAGCCGAAGCAACAAGGTATTTATTAGCAGCCATAGGGATGAGCGCAATCAATAGCCACCTTGATGTTAGAGTGGATATGGAAATGCGATAGCCTGCCTGCTCTGGCTTTGTGTCTGTGTTTGTCCGCTGAACTAGAAGCTGTGATCAATATGCGGCAAGTCCTGGGGCGTCAGACCCAGTAACTCCTGGTCTAAAAGCGACGCTCACCGATGTGCCCGTAACCTGGTCGCTGCATTGTAGTGAAGAGCTCTGGTCCTCACTGGAATATACCTTCTTTAAAGAGATATTTCTCAATTATTACAACCAGGGTCTCATGGCTGTAGTTTCGAATGGTTGTGATAATGACCCCATAAAGCAATTTCTGAGATCAGGGGACATGGTGACACCACTACACAAGCCAACAGTTCAGCCTTATTATTCAACGCGGTTTTAGAGGTGAAAGCAGAAGCGAGCTCACCTGACATGTCACTAATAAGCCCTCGTTGCACAGAAAAACTCACGCGCTCATGCATGGACAATGACGGCAGGTGCAGCACTCCGACACTGTAGCTGCACAAAAAAAGTCACATCACATATTGTTACGTCATCAGTTTGTCAAAATAACCACTTTCATCATCAAATGAGAACAAATAACCAAACTAGCACCAACCGAGAACCGGCAGAGCCTCAGAAGATAATCGGGGACCGGATTTAACTGTACGTTCAGCTACGGACACACACAAACCCACGGGGCCGCCACATACACTCGTGCTCATCGGACGCTGATATTGAAACATCCTCTTACGTACCAGGAGTGACAGTGTAGTGTAGTACGTTCAACCATAAGCACATTTGGTCCAGACATTAGGAAAAGTCTGGTGTTGGTGTCACTGGACTGGTCACTGCCAAAAACCCATGTGTTTTCAGAAGGTCAGGCTGTTAATGGTCTGTTAATGGTGTGTTGTACTGGTAAACTCACTCACCCGTTCTCAACGGGTTCTGCGTGAAACTTATTGTGCGTTTCTTTAAAACGATGTGCTTTGCTTCACTGCATAGGCTTCGTTCTTGTTTCTTTTTTAACAGAAGAGACTGACACATCACAGTAGGAAAGGCACAGATGTGAATAATAAAATAAATGATGGCCGATTTCCATGTGGCTACTTCAGTCTCAGGGCCCTGGTGTTGTTCAGGCTGGCCCACTGGGACACTTGAAGCCCTGCACACCCATAGTCCACCCACACAGGTAATTTCACTCATGTTGCCTAATTAGACGTCTTGGCAGGGCTGTGTGGACGAACTGCACTTCACCCACATCTCTCTCAGCCTCTTATCGTTCCTATTAGCACACTACCACGTTTGGTGACATCATGCAAATCCCTACATAGCTCCACCAAACTTCCTCCGGACCGGAGGTCTAATCAGCCGCGGAGACTGAAAACACCTGCGTGGGTGGTGCAGAGCCTCGTTAATGTTATGAGTAACACACTTGTGTCAAAATATGAAAAATCTATAAAACCTACAGGAAACTGTTGGACAGCAACAAGCAGGTTTAAGACCCCGTCCATGTTTTAACACATGTAAAAATACAATACAATAATAATTTGTGTCTAATGTGAAAAATCCCTAATCTATGTAAATTCTTTTCATTTCAAGATGAAAACTCACAATTGCCCCGGGGTACCTGAGCTCCCCTGCACCCACATAATCAGTGATGGAAGTTTCAAACTGAGAGGCTGGGTAATACTATATTTGACTTATTTCTCTTCCAAAAAGTTTTGGTTTTTGTCTGAAACCTGCCTGATCATCTGCCTGCTCGCGTTTCTTGCCCCTTGTTTGTAGAAATGCCAATAAGTTACCAGATCTACAAATAGGAAAACTTTGAAAAACGAGCAAAACTGCAAATATAGGACGTAACTTACAATTAAACCGGAGTTACCCTTTAATTGCGACCCCTGTGCAAAAGCATGCACCTCTCCGGCTTCTCGGTTTTGCCTCTTAGCTCTGGTCTTCCCTGGTTTTTCCCAGAAGCCGGAGACCTACAGGACCACGGGTATGTTGAAGTATTTTATAGAGACTGTAAACATGCAGAGAAGTGATGCCAGAGACCTGGGTGGGACCCATATCTTGTCTGGTGAGCAAATGATTTAGCCTTCCCACCTCATCCCTGTTAATGTGGACTGTGTGCTAGATGAATCAAACCAAGGAGCTGCTGCGTTTTTTCACAGCGTGACGTACATCTAGAGACCGACGACTAGATTATGCTTTTGCAGCTAGGCTTTATTTTCAGTAGAAAAATGGTCGTAATGCAGTAGCGTGTGTGTGTGTGTAGGTGAAGTGCCAGCCCAGGAGATGGAGCAGATAGCTGTGAAGTCTGGGGCAGCACTTCTCCTGCCACAGGAATGATGGAGTGAACAACACTGGGAGGCAGAGCGTCATGCTCCAATATGAGCTGGGTGCTTCGCAGCGGCTTTGTAGCACCGAGGCTCGTCCGGCGATAAAAACCCTCCTGCAGCCATACGGTACTGGAAATACAATATCCCTCTAGATTACTTTCCCTCCATTATTTTCTCCCTCCGGCTCTCGCCTCACTTTATACCCATCTCTCGCTTCTCTTTTTTTATTTTTTTATTTAAAAAGGTGTCTGACACTGTGCCGGGAGGGGAAAAAGAAGCAGGACATAAATATCACCCGGGCGCTCATCATGCTGTGGAAACATCAACACTGAGAAAGGAGTGGAGAGACAGGAATCGCCGAAGAAAGAAAGAAGGGAAGTTCCCTTCTCATCTGGCTCTGTCAGACGAGGAGTGAGTCATCCTGTGGAGCGCCACAATGCTAAATGACTTTTCCTTCCCATCCCACTCTGAAGGTCAACCGAGGTAGAGGGTCTTTCAGGACTAGTCAGGTGCATGGAAATCCTACACAGCTTACTGTCAGGCAAGAAACCCTGGGGTTCATTTCAGTTTTTCTGGTATAGGCAGTCATTTCAGGACTAAAAAAGGCCAAAGGAGGCGGGCGGCGGCGGCGGCGGCGGCGGTGGCGGCGTTCACTACCAGAGCACGAACTTCTCACTCTACAATTGCCTATGGAGTGCCTCCAGTCTCGTGGTGAAACATGAAGGAGACAGAGTTCCTGGGTGCATAGAAAATTACAGACTATGGCTCAGCTGAGTCACCTAACAAAGGAGAGGGAGAAAGAGAAATTGTCAGGACAAGTGAAATAAGACACAGAGCTGGTGAAATCTGACCTAAATGTGAAAGCGTGGTCACCTGAATCTACAGCCCAACTTTCCTCTTATGGCAGCATGTGATGCCAACGCTGCATTACACATGGCTGTGGTTAGCGGGAAAAAACGGGGCAATTTCTGAAGAGAGACAGCTTCGGGCAACGAGAAACGTCATCTGTGAATGCCAAGACTTGACACTGTGTACAAGACAGTGGGAGTTGTTGTTTTAATGCAGGATGACTGTTCAACTCAAAGACTGACATGCAGACGCACAAGCCAGCAATGGAAATGATCTCTGGATCTCCGGCTTGTACCAGTCACACGCAGATGGGGAAAATGGTCACAGGTCAAACAGATGTCGTCATGGTGCTTGACTTCTGGATGGGAACACCACTTGTGCACTCACTGCATCGTGTCTCCGGCGTCCGTTGTAGGAAAAAAAAACAACAAAAAACATTTGACAGTGCATTCTCAGTGGGGCGACCCGGCTGAAACTGGCCCATGTTTTCTCCAAATAGCAGTCAAAGTGGGCCGTCAAGTACAGCTACAGGACACTTCCCTGCCAGTCTACAGTCTCAAGGTATTTACTGACTATCAGCAGCGAGCTGAGCCCTGCTGAATGTACCTCAGAAACCCTGTCCTCACAGTGAAGCTGCAGGGCTCTCACGCCTTCCAACTCGGAACAAAACCATCTAATTGAATCCAGGGTTTTATGTGATTTGAGAAAGCTAGCACGCGGCATCCTCGCGCTGTGCTCCGGGCACCAGTCTACTAGATATTTACAAGAACATTTCCATTATTGAATCCAAATCCACCACAGACAAACTCACAACACAATGCGATTTGGAGATCGACGTATCGCTTTCGAACAGTAGTCACGACAGGACTGAGGATAACTTTCGCGCCAACATGTTCAGCTCTCCCACAGTGGAAAATTAGAAAACCAAGGTTCAAAAACCACGATAAATGAGGACCTACTAAGTGTATTAAAAGAAAGTTGTGTTTCAACATGGAGTATTGAATACTACGTCTCCACCACTAAGAACTTAGTTCTGACTAATAACCTACCTACATTTTATCTTGACAAACCAGCGATAAGAACAAGAAAATGCTGCATGTTCGCTGCTGTCAGAGAATCCACACCAACTGTTTTTTATATTTAATCTTGACAGTGCGGAGGTTTGATGCCGTTCGGCTATGTATCTTAAATACTTTGATTTCATGCTTGGTGCCAGTATTTATACTAATCTCTGCCCCCAGAAAGAGGACTGATGTGTTATTTTGTTTAGATGAGTAAATGTTACCTCCCCCGCTGGTGTCGGAGACCTCGGCGGTGAAAATTAAACTTCGTGGTTTCTCTTCAAACCAAAAGAGAGAACAGCTTTCTGACAGACACTGTTAGTGAGGAGGGCTTGGATTTTTTCTTTTATCTTAACAGTATGGGGCAGATGTTATTGCCAATAATAATGAATGTACTCTGGCAGCTAGGTAATATAATAGACCTGACCTATCTCATATTGGATTCAGAAAAAAACATCCTCTATTTTCCCTCCCTCTCCGATCTCTCACTGGCACTAAGACTGGCTGGTGTGGAGCCTCGTTTCAGTTGAAATATTATCACTCTGATCTCTGTGGCGGATTTCTTTTTGTCAAGACTCAATTCTTTCTGGCAGAGGTAGGATATAACCTCACATCCCAGTGCCAGATCTCTCTCCCAGCTTCAGGGCAGCTGCCGCCGCTGCCGCCGCTGCTGCCGGGGAAAACCCGATGAAAAAAAGAGTTCTTCTAAACACCCATTCTTTGCTCATTTCTTTCTGTTTTGTTCGGGTTGTTCTCATCCCCTGGATCTCAAATTCTCTCACTTGTTACCAGTTTGGAGGAGTCAGGGCATTAATCAAACCCAGTGTTCCAGTGGCCGAGTCTTGGGATTTGCTCCAGACTGGCTGATGATGGACATTGAGCCCTGGTGCTGCTGGCGTTTGGCTGAGGCTTCTAGAAAAACATGGCTGTTAAAGTGCAGAAAAGTTGGAAGTTACTGCTTAAGTTCGGTATTGTTGCTGTTTGTTATGGACTGTTTTTCACTTTGTCTCTGTCTTGGCTGCACCATAAAAGTCACGCCTACAGTAAAAGACTACATTAGACTGACAGAAGACAGGTCCTTTAAGGACAGTGGAGGACATTGACCCTCCTCTGGAGACATTTTTGCCCCCTCTTTTCTTCTCACAATGTATTATCTAGCGACAGAAGCGTCCTGGGCCCTGAGCTCTTTGCCGTGATGGATGGTCCTCAGTGCTCCACAGTGGCCACAGTGATTGGGCTACAGCATCCTCTACGGCCCCCTACTGCTGGTGAAATTGAAACTGAACCAGCCTGCCTTTTTCCACAGGACTGACCCTTGACCGCCTCTAGTTCTGTCTGAAGAAAAGTACAGCAAAGGCAAGAAAAAGGATGTAAGAAAATAACAAACAAGAGGACAGCTGAGGCCATCACAGAAACAATCAAAGTCTCCAGATCCAACTGATCAGGCCGGCGCAGGCCTCCGCCTGCTGTTGTCACAGCGGAAAGTGGCACTTTGACTCAAAATAAAGTCCAGCCCTAATCCCACTTCACCCACTGTCCCATGATCTGGGCTCTTTGCTCCCCAACTTTCAGCCGGATAGCTCCAATCAGTGGTGCCCCATCCCAAAGACTTATGTCACCGACTGACTCTGCTTTAGTGGCAGTTTTATGCTGCCACACGCACTGGAGATAGTGGGAAGAGGAAGGTACCGGCAGCCGGTAAGATAGTGTTGGCAGGGCCAAAGCAGGGCCAAAGCAGGGCCAAAGCGAGGCTGCTTGATAACAGAGGCTACTTATTCTTTGTGAGGGGGGAAGACGAGTGGCTCTGTCTCATGTCGGTGCCACAAACAGCAGGTCTCTTTCTGATACTGATACCCTGAAAGCTACACAGCGAGGTCTGGGCACGGTTGGACCTGAAGTTAATCTGATCCAACACTTCGGTGCCAGGAGTGGCCGCCGTAAACGGCTTTGATACGATGACGCTGGAGGAGCACGATATGCGGAGGTGGAATCGGCATCACTGCGATTATTTTTGATGCATATTGATGACGGACAACTGTAATCCTTTCCAACAGTGAAAAGCCACCAACACACGGCCGTTAACTCCACAAGGTCAGATTATTCTCAGTTACGCAGCAAGGCTTTTTATCCACGGATCCTGCTGAGACGTCTCCCACGTTTCCGATAATCCTCATGAAGGCGCATGTAGCTGTCTTTCCGCTACTCTGCCAACTTTTCGAAAGCTATTCAGAGATTCCCTCCAGTTTGTTTTTGTCTTTAATTAGCACATATCTTATCAGTGTCTAAGAGAATAAGGCTTCAGTTTGTGTATTCATTGACTGCCATTGTACACTGCGATTTTGGGATCTTTCACATGGACACTGGTGAGTTCTTGTTACTACATCCAGGGCGTGAACAAGTAAACACTGCCTTTTCCATTAAACTCGGGATAGACGAGGATGACACTTGTATCCATGGTAACAGTAGAAAAAGATGGCCACATCTGAAGCCTCATAATGCTTAAAAGACATAAAAATTAAAAACATGATCAAAGAGACTAAAATTTCACTGATGAAAACTACACTACAAAATACTTAAGGTAGCATGAAGATCTGATGCTGTAAACCCCCCCCCCCACACACACACACACACTTGCTGGACAAAGAGATGGAAATGGAAAAAGAAAGGGGGAAAAAAAGCTTTTAAGTCAAGACCAGCAGAGGAAGATAGAAACAGAAAGCTGAAACAGACTGTAAATGAAAGGGAGTGCAAGATGAAAAGACATGACAGTAGGAAAGTGAATGGACGGAGTCAGCGTCCGTTGGGTCAGGAGTTTGGATCGTCCTCTCTTGCTGTGTCTTTACCACCGTGTGTCTCATGAGTGACAAACTCTCTGCAGCAGCTGTACAGCTCTCCACTCAGCAGCACACTGTTGCAGCATGTGGCTGACCCCAGCGCTGTCAGTCTGTCTCTCTCTATCGCCCTCTCTCTCTTTTACGCACACACACACACACACACACACACACACACACACACACACACACACACACACACACACACCCCTGCACCCCACACTTTAATCTGCCACCATACTCACACAACTGTCCCTTTTCTGACTGCTCAGCTCCTTGGTCTGTGTGCGCACGTGCGCACATGTGTGTATATGTGTGCATGTGTGCGCGAGCATCAAGGAGCAAATCCTTAATATTGCACAAACTGCCCCCCCCCCCCCCCCAAAAAAGGATAATTCAAGTCATCCCTGTACTTGCAATGATAATTTTTTCCATAGGTTAATTACAAATGAATGGAAGGATTAGACGGGGCAATTATTATTATCACTGGAAAATTTATGATTAGTGTCACCAAGTGTTGTATGAAAAAAGCAGCCGAGGCCTGAATTAATTAGAGATGTTTGTTTACTGTGAAAGCAGGATGAAGACTGAGCACTCCTCATGGCCTAACCTTGAGGTTTGAAGAAATACTTAGCCTCACTGTTTTTGGGTTTGATTTCTCGTCTGAGCTGTGGAGTACTCACAGAGAAACTTTCAAAAACACACACAGAGCCAGAGAAGGTCACCAGCTGTACTTTGCCTGAGAAATCAAAAGGAATTACTATTATTTGACTATTACTTTTGAAGTAGCATATGAAAAAGGAAAAAACAACATTTGCTGATATAACGGAAGATGAAATAAAACAAAACACATTTGAGGGCTGAGGTTTCGTTCTTACCGTAGGAAAGAAATGTGACAGTATGAAAATGTGATCAAATGCTAGAAAACTGTCACGACAATAAAGCATTTCAATAGTGCTGAGGATTAGTATCTTTAGAACAAGGTTAAGAGTACAGCCGCACTAGCAGCTCGGTGAGGCTGTACGGAGATGGGATTTATGCTCTCGCCAAACCGCATGCCACCCCCTCCCTCCGCACTTTTGATCAGATGGGGTGGGGCGGGGCTGCGTCCGACCGTCTCTGTAACTTTTTGAAGATCTGATATCACAGCCACCTCCCTCAGTGATTGCTCGGGTGTGGAGCCGGGTTTGAACTTTCTCGCTCAGCTCTTTTTTCCCCCCATTCGAACGTCTTCAGATGAGACCGAGTCTGAACGTGTGCACGTTTCCGATGACCAGATACCCTCAGATCCAGTGACGTCCCCGTCAGCCTCAGGCTGTACACCGCGTTTACTGCTAATCTGCAAATGTTAGCCTGACGACGTGCTAATCCAAGAAGGTGAACATGGTGAACATTAGACCTGTTAAACATCAGCATGACGCTGTGTTTGTACCTACAGTCACTGAAGCACTAAACAAAACTCACTGTCAAAGGCGACAGATCTCCGGTATCTTGAGGCCTGTGATGCCTGAACAGTCAGAGAGGAAGCACATTTACTTATCTGCAGGTCAGAGGTCAAGGCTCAAGGGGACAGTGAGGCCAGAGAAGGCTGGTGCTAACAGATCTAATCGTACTTGTCATGAGGAGCATGGGGAAAAATCCATGTTGCGTAGTTTGTTGATTGAAGATAGTTTGTTTTAGTTAGTTTTCAAATCATTATGCAGATGAAATCCGTGGTCTACTTCCCATTTCCATTTCGGTTGACAGCAAAAAAAAAACAAACAAAAAAAAAAAAAAACACAGACATGGTCCCTCTGAGACTCCAGAAGAAAGGCAAAACCTGGCCCTAGTCCCATGAATATGGTTTAAAGAGGTTCAAACAGCTGGCTCAGCATAATACAAATGACTTTGGCTCCAGTATCACTGACAAACTGAGCTCATCCTGTCTCACATGAGGTGCAATAACCATAAAGCAATCACTACATTATGCTTACAAACAACAGCTCCGTTAGAAGAAAGTTGGATGCAGATACCACAGACTGCTTATTCCCCGTTGGCCTCGGTGTGACTGGATGTGTAAGCACTGATTTAGCACGCGGGCTCTTTGAGCTTGTCTGGCGCCGAACCTTTGAAATAAGCCGCGAGCCACGAGGCGGAGCACAGCAGAAGTCATGCATTTGTCGGCGGGAGAGGACGCACGTCCTCAGCGTTGGAGGATTCGTCATCCACGAGACATGCTCAGCTTGGCAGGTGGGTAAGCTTCAGGGCTTGTCGATGATGGAAGGAAGAGCTCACCATCTGCCTTTTAAAAATGTCGGTGGTCAGAAACTGCACAAAGAGAATCCAACGTGAGACTCTGATACAGCAGAAGCATACGGAGGCATACGTCAGGCACCATAAAGGTTTTCTGACTGTTGGTCAGAAAGAGTTGAAGACCTTGCCTTGGACTCTGGGAGGATCCTAGAGGCATCTGTTTTGTTGTCTCGCGTACTTTAGGACATCTTCTAGTCTGAATGTCGAAGCGCGATTAATAGTTATTAAACGGTCGTCAAAACGGGCCGTGGGGTGATCAAACAGTTTGGTTGTGACTGAGCCAGATGATGAGGGGACATAGGGACTCACGATTGTGTACAGCTGTCCCCAGCCGTGATCAGAGCTGCTCAGGGGATAAACAATCCCTCGATGCATCAGTGTCTACCAGACGACGTTGGATGCCAATGTTTTTTTCGTTTTGTCACGCACTGCACGTGGAAACTACGGTGTGGTTAAGTTTAGGGAAGGACTATGGTTATGGCAAACACAGGGTACACGACTTCCTGCGCTGGCGCTGACCGGTGCCATTGGAGGCTAATCATAAGGTGTGGATTTATCCACCATGGCTATAATTCTTAGGGACACTTTGAACTGTACTGTCATAACTTTCCAGAATTGTATTACCCTGTCTTACCATATAAGAAATCACTGTGTAGTGTTTTGGTGTGTTCGGAGTCTGGAAGATGATGTTATTGTCTCCAAAAGTCTCCTGAATAAAGCTGGCACAAAAGGCGCAGGAACAGGAAGCGATTCCTACACTGCAACACTTTGTCTGATCATCCATGAAACTGCTGGGCTGGAGGGAAACACGTAGCGTACCCGCGCACGTTCTGCCGTTTCCTGTCGGATCTTGTGAAACTGCTGCTCCGTTTCTGTCTTCGGTGTGATAAATGTATGAGGATCTGACGTCCTCAGAGCCGTCAGTGTTGCGACTCCTCATCAGTCCCTTCCGAAACAAAATGGGTCATGCCAATGGCTGACTGCAGAGTGACACGTCAACATCTGAGAGCATCAACTCGGGGACAAGAGGAAAGAAACAGCAGAACACACTTGACATTGTGACTGACAATGGTACAGTGGATTTAATTTGGGGTTTCCAGAAGATGGCGAAATAGATGTTCACTGTTTTCCAAAGAACAGATCTGTACCGGACACGAGAATTAAACCACGTGTGGAACAAAACAATAATGGACCGACACGCAGTATTTTTACGTGACAGCTATTTGTCGCATCTCCTCGTTAAGTAGTGGATTGACAAGGTTTTCTTGCTTTACTGTTCAGTTTTGAGTCGAGAGTAGAAAGATGCGATGCTCAGCTTCCTCCGCTCACTTTTACAATGAGATGAGCTGAGGAAAATGTACAGACAGAGGGAAAAGAAAAGATGCTGTTGTGTGTGATGTGGCTTTTTTACTGCGTGTGAATAGATGGTCTGACTGGACACACACAAGTTTCTGTAATTATACAGAGCGTAAGCCCACACGCATGTGAGTAAATGAAAAAGTGTACCCATTAACATCTCCCTGTGTCTGTCTCAGACTCACAGCATCAACAGTCTCCCACAGCTCTGCACTGTGGAGGTTTTCTATGATTGATGTCTCCGACCTATTCTGTGAGCAGGCAGCCACATCGGCAACCTAATTATCCCGTCATCATCACTGCTCTGTCTGGTGGGGCCAAACACGCACACGCACACAAAACACTGCGACTGTTCCTGGTGACTTTTCCTGCAAAAGTTCACAGTCCAAGTTGCAGGTTTCAATATGATGAAATTTCATTCAAACATCTGACCTCAGGAAACCTCCTGCCGAACAGAAAGTGTGGTTTTCACAGCATTTTACTGTGCTGGGGAAAAGGCTTCCTTCTGGCAGACTATGGGATGTGCCATCCACTTCCTGCTGGGGTCCCTGGACGTCTCTACGCCTTTTCTCTTTGACTCTCTGTCTCTGTACAGTGTCTGTGTACTTCAGAGTTGACAAGGCTACTGAGTAGTAGGTGTGTTCAGGTTGGAGTCCCCAAAGAGCCATCGGCCCAAGTGTCCTTTAGCAAGGCACAAGGAACAAGCGGAGGAGACCCAACGTTTGCTCTGGATCATCTATCGAATCGCAGTTTTTATACAAACAAAGCATATGAATAATTCTTTCCTTTTATGAAGAATAAAGTGTATGAATTATTTATTTTTATCTACTTTTTAAAAAGGCTGCAGTAGAATGATCCTTCCCCACTTTATTATAGCGCTGCAAATAATGATTATTTTCATTATTGATTCATCCGGCAATTATTTTCTCAATTAATCAAAAAGTTGTTTTGTCTATAAAACGTCATAAAATAGTGAAAAATGACGATTAAAATTTCCCATGGCTACTTGATCTGTTATAGGAGCTTGTTTTATTCCAAAGACACCCCAAAGATATTCAGTTTAATATCATATGTGAAAAAATAAAGCATCAAATTCCCCCATTCTCGTTCGAGAAGCCGGAACAAACTTTTTTGGGGGCATTTCTGTTTGAAAAATGACTATAACGATTGATTATCAAAAATTGTCGTCGATAAAGTTTCTGACAATCCACTAATCCATTCATCAATTCATCGTTGCAGCTCTACTTCATTACTTCTATTACTGCACTCAATGCACTTCAGAGGTCGACTGCTCTTGTTTCCTCAGGGCCGACATGCATTTGGAATAATGATGAAAATTTCGGTGTCAAAATTAAGAACAACACCAACTCCCACACAAAATTTCTGCTACATTAAGTCGAAGGACATCCGCCGTGGTGTCAAGGTGTTTCTATTATTTTGTCCACCCCACTTATACCAATGGAGGTTGCCTAAATAACAGAAAAACCTCTCTGTAAAATGAAGTACAGCTCAACAGCATTACCCAGTACATCCTCCACAATGATCATACAGTTGATTCAACAACTCCCTAAAAGAACTTTCATAAAAACTGAACATTAGAACCGTTATGAATTAGGATTTATTGCAGGACTGATGTATTAGACTGCATTAGTATTAGCTAGGTGTATCTAATAAACTGCCAACTGAGTGGATATTTTTAATTATCGGTTGTATGCACAGGCTGCAAAGTGCCTGACTGGAATATATTGGTTGCTTTCGGTGGTTTTCAACTGGGAAAAAATATATATGCGTGTACGCCTGGTAGCATAAGGATGTTTTTTTATCATATATCATTATTATCAATTTATAACATTTATTACTCCGCCCCCCTCCCCCTTTTAAAAATGTAACACCTTAACGTTTACTCAGAATACATTTTAACTGACTTACTTTGTATCTGAGCAGATTTTTACACAAGTAATTTTACTTCTTCTTCAGTAAAATGTGCTGCGGTGAGTGTATCGTCTCATTTCCGTTTGCCAGCGTTTCTGTGTTATTGGCAGCATTTTTTGCTGCTCTCTCTCATTTTTAAATGAATCTATTTTAAAAAGAACGATTTTGATAACCGTAACAATGCTGAATATCCAGTAATTCATAGGAAAAAAGCAAATATATTTTTTCGGCTTTCCTGTCCCATTAATCATCTTGTGAACCCTGTGATTCTTTTTCCTGTGACCCTTTGCAGTAGTTCAGATTCACAGGTTCAGAACCGCCAATTCAAAAGCAGTTCATGTACACTAAAGTACATTGGTACAGTTGCTGCGTCCTAAATCCATACTGCATAGGAATTCTAACAGTGTTGTAAGTATGTAGGAAATGTATCCATTCATTTTTTTCACACTGCAAAAGTGAAAAAAATAAAAAAATCCCACTAAGATTACTCAACGGTGTTAGCATGCACACATAATTTACTTGATTTTTGAATGTGTTGTTGATGGACAGGATTGTTCCACAATGAAACGCAGACAGAAACTGAAGGACCTGCTCACAGCTGGAAAAAATTAGAAGTAATCGTTGGCAGAGGTGGAACAGCTCCAGGGACAACTTGGAAACAAAAACATCACATATTAAATCTGTGGAATAAACATTTTACTTTCTCTTTGCAAACTTTCCAAAGTTTCCAAAAACTTTGGAACTTAAAAAAATTATTTTGTACTTTATACTGCATAGTAGTAGTTTAGTGTTGATTTGGGACACACCTAAAATTTACATTTTTTTCCTATTAAAGGCCTGAACACGCCAGGATTATAAAACAGCAAAATGTCACGGGGAAATCACTGCAACCACAGAATCCACTCGAGGAATTCAATCTCGGTGAACTTTTAACGCAAATTCACCCCACTGAGCAGCAGTAAGCCGTCTCGACAGAGCCGACCTTTGACAGGACGGAGAACCGAAGAGTCCAAAACAGAGGAGGCTGTTACACAGGAGCTGATTAGCTGTGCTGCACCGTTCGCTTTTATTTATCTACCTCATCTAGAGGAGTGAAAACTGTTCCACAAGAGAGACATGGTTTACAGACAGTCAGGAGTCAGAATAAACTGCGCGACCTCATTGTCCCGTTAGCGACCGAGCTAACTGACCGTTAGCGTGTTCGTTTGCTCAGAGAGCTTTAGTTTCCCCTTCTCAGGTTTTGTCCATCATTTTGGTGGACGGGTCTAGACACTGCGAAACCCATGAGCCTTAGCCTTAGGTGTCACTTCAAAGACCACCGTAGCCGCTATTTCACCGGTTTGTTTGCTCAAAGTTTCCACAGGGAGACAGACTGACAGGCAGGCCAACAGACGCTTACGGCGCTTCTGCAGCTCGTTCTCACGGCTGCTGTACAGTCGAAGAAAGCCCACCACCGCTCCCCATCGCACTGAAGACACAAAAAACACATACCGTCACCATCTATTATTCATTCTATTCACTAAAGCCATTTGCATACATCAAGCAAGCAGGCGGTTCTGTCTGTGTGTCTATCAGATTTAGCTGCAGGGAGGCAGGAGGAAAAACAAACAGGAGAGTCAGTCTGCCTGCTCACGCCTGGACAGTCATTAGACATGGACGTTCGAGCGCACACGCTAATGCATATGTATGCAAATAACACACACACGCACACACACACGCACTCCTTCACACCGCCCAGGGTCTCTAAAACCCATTTTCTATAAGATGAAGTGAGCTTGAATACCAGGAGAGCTGTCTGATTGCCCAAAAGAAGTCCCATCTGCCTCTGGGTCTTTTAATTATTCAGTCTCTATCCATCCATCTATAATTCACTCTCTCTGCTCCTCAACTCCTCTGCTCCTCTACCGAGGAGCTCGTTGTCCATGTAGAGTGGGCTGAACTAGGCTGGTTAAAACCCCTCTTCCATGTGACAAGAGCAGAGAGAGGAGGATGTGGCCAGAAAGTGGGAAGAAAATACAGGAGAGGAGAGCAAAATAGAGGAAGAGGGGAGGGAGGAAACAGAGAGGACGGGAGATAAACCACGGAGCGCTTTAAAAGGGATCAGAAGAAACAAGAAAAAGAGACGTCTGAAGAAGACCGGGCCACCTTGGTCTAGGCTGCTACGGGGCGCTGTGGCCCTGCTGGGGGGGGGGGCAGGCCCGCCAGCTAACTACATGGGTTATTATCATCATTATTTTGATTTTACGGGGAGTGTATGCAGGCACACGCGTACACACATGTATGTGAATATCTTAAACACTACCCTTTCCACATTTCCTTTCCCACACACACCCATACATTCCCATGGCCCTGGTAGCTGCTTTGTCCTGACATCTGTACTTTTCGCCGTGCCGATGTTTGCTCAGTGTCTGCCACCTTTTTGGTCACGTCACTTTGCACCAATAAAGAAATGTACATATTAAGATCAACCCTAAAGTGAATGATGACCAGTGAGGAGAGGGGAAAACAGGAGGGACATGATCCTGTCTTCTAGTATTTGTTAAAAGCAGAGCAGCTGCATGAATCTAACCGAGACGATATAAAAGTATGATCTTCTCCAGATCAGGTCGAGAGAGAAAAGATCCAATTTCTGCTCCTAAACGGATAAAATCCCGATTAAACAACCTCGGTAACTTGTTTTTCAAACAAAAGTCACTGTCAAACAATACACCCAGATTTCTGGCCGCTGATTTGACATCTGTAGATGGCGAGCCAAGATGATTTTGTAAAATTTGGAATCTCTTTGGAGGACGGAAAAAGGCACGTCCTTGTCTAAACAATAAATCAAATGCATGTACTGCAAATGTTAAAGAACGCTACAATGTGAGAAAGAGGGGAACTGAGTGACTAGACAGGCCGATATGTTCAATATTTCAAATCAGATGAGACATGAGAAGAGGAGAGGAGGAACGCAGGGAGGCAGGGCTGTGATTTCGGCTTTATCAGACAGTAATGGGCAGTGGGATCTGAAAGTATCCCTAAAGAGATGTGTCTTCAGTTCACACCGGCACAAAGGGACTGGCTGCCTGTGTGGTAATGATAGAGCTGAGAAGGTCATTCCCCCATTGGGGAGTCATTGTTCCATAAGCTATGATTACATTTGCTGATTAAATATGGGCTCTGGGTCTTTGGAAACCACTGAGCTAAATCAACAACACATTTAGCTTGTAATTAACGAGAGCCACACGATCCGTTGGTCAGACTGAACTGCTCTTATAACCGAACAGCAGTGGAAGAGAAGGACAAAAAAAAAAAAAAAATGGTCGCATCGCCCCTCTCTTCTTCTCCAACACCTTGGTCGTGGCATCTTGTTGTAATGTGCTGGTGCCAAATACTTCACTCAAAGTGTTCACCGCTCCTACGTGCTGTAATCATCCGCTAATGTGACCTACTGTAAGTCTGCCACTTTAAACAGAATTTTGATGGAAGAAAACGTTGTAAGAACCTTTGAACAAGCATTCCTGTGGGATAGAAAAAGGTCAAACAGGTTCCAACAAGTGCTAACTGCACCAATGCAGCACTGAAATTTGAAAAGCATTTTTTTCCACTTCACCATCCAACACTGCTTCTGTGGGTTTGAGCATTTTTGTTGTTGTTTTCACAGTACAGAGTATCAAACGCTGCTTTAGTTCATTTCATTACACTTTAAACTGGTTTACAATTGTTGCCTGCTGCCGTTTTTAGTACGAGTCAAAAGAGAGTTGATTTTTTTTTTTTTTCCTGATCCCTAAACTTGATCTATGCAGTATCATTGTTGTTAGAGCCTCATGCTTCAACGTGTGGAGAAATCCAAAGCCTCACAGACCTGCCATGTCGAGTTATGATCGGACAATTGCTGTTTGGGTCTGCCCAGGTGATCAGTGTCAGAATCAGACCGTCAGACGTATGAAACTGGGCAGACACTGTGCTAACTGTGTGTGTTGAGCTGGCTCGCTCAACATGTTTTAGTCACCCTCTCCGCAACGCTTCGACCAGCCGCTCATAATGTGGGAGCTAACACTGAACTTAAACACGGAAATCGAGGCTGGCTTTCTGTATCAATAATGCCGATAAGAAATCTTCGAACGAACCTGACCTTGACCTGACGATGTGACGGTGCAGGTAATGAGGTCTGTTCTGCAGTGAAGTTCAGTTCTACTTAAATCACAGTACCGTGTCAAGACTACAGTTTATAACAGCATGTCAAATACAACTAGAATAATATAAAACACGATGGATTTGGTTTGTGGAACTGTCCAAACTGTAAATCAGCAGACCAAAATTTCCGACTTGCCGGAAATTCATCTGATCGTCCGACAGCCTGACTTAAGCAATCGCTCTTGATCGGGCTGTCTTCTAGCTGGTGACCGCTGATTTTGTTGGCTGAAGTAAAAACCGTTGCTGAAAACGATGTCTGCGATTGAGCTATTTTAAAACAATAATCCTCTAACAAGTCTTAAATATGCACCTGGATGGCTACATACTGTACATAATACTGTCCTCAGAGACTCAGACTTAACCTGCATGTCCCAGACAAAAACAACAACATCCTCCATGTGGAGGACATGGAAATAACAAAAACAGCATTGTTCTTGTACTGCAGTGTAGAGCTACAATGAAGAAAAATGTAAATTGAAACTCTGCTGCTTAGCTTACTTGGAAAACCAAGACGGAGGTTACATTTGTGCTTTATCATTTGTAATCTAAAGTAGTATGTTTCAGAGAGAAGGCTTTGAGAATGAGAGCTAACCAACGTGTTTTGTGAAGGCAGGTAACGTTATCTCAGGTAACGACATGATGAGCTCAGAAAGACTGACGAAAGTCTGAAAGATACTGACGGTCGGAAAAAATGATTCGGACCTTCAACAGTCTGACAGGAGAGAGAGAGACTGTGACTGAGAAACAAGGCAAACAACGATGTAGGTTTTACATATGACTGTATTTCATGTTTCACTTCAGCGACGAAGACTCTCTTGTCCTCGGATTAACGGGATTTCAGGGAAAGTTTCCCAACAGGACGAGTGTCAAAGTGTTTTCTGCCCTCAAAAGTTTTTTCCTCAAAAACAGATGTCGGGAAAGGGCGGGGCGTCTTTAAGCAGGGTCATCTACTGTATACACGGTGATGTGGTGTGAAATGCCTTGGCCTTGCAAGTAGCGCTGGGTTAGGTTACCACTCTACGTAGTAAGCTAGTTAGCCGTACATGCTGCCGTTTGCAGCTTATGTTAGAGCAGACAAGCATATCCCAATCCCTTCCTTACGCTTTTTCTCATGTATTTTTGTTTTGGGCAGGCTAAGAAATAATCTTTCCCTAATCCCTAATCTTTATCTATGCAGTATCATTGTTGTTAGAGCCTCATGCTTCAACATGTGGAGAAATCCAAAGCCTCGCAGACCTGCCATGTTGAGTTATGATCGGACAAATGCTGTTTGGGGGAGTGCTTCAGGGAACGGTCAATTCAGGGTTAGAATCAGGTGTGGCCCATATGGTGTATGTCCAGCTGTAGTGAAAGTGGCCGGACCACCCCAATCTGCACATCGTGGTTCCCATTTTAACGGAGGACATGATGACTTTTTCTTCCCAGCAAATGATGAATAAAATCCACCTGTGGTGAAAACAACACGTCCCGCTGAGACACGCCGAAGCTCTGCTGCAAGTGAAAATAACTTTATTAGTACGACCGTTAAAGACATTGTTGAAAACCAGGTTTGATTTATGAATCAATTTGTCATCATCAAATACCATCAAAGCAGAGCCGACAGCGTTCAGTGAATTTTCGCTTGTCGTCTCAGGATGGTCTCTGCTTTGATACCAGCTATTCTCTCTTTCTCACATTCACAAAATTGCTCTCCCTTTGTCAGACCTGCTAATCACTTGTTTATTGTAGTCACTGAATGATTGGGAAGGAAAAAAACAATCTGAAGGAAAAAGAAATCTCCCTGTCTAGTCTAAAGGTTAAAGAGCCAGCAGTTTTCAGGCAGAGAATAATGACTGAATATGTCAGCGGCAAATGTCAATACTGGCTAAACAATGCGGTTTGGGCAAAACAAGACTACTGTTTTATGAAATCCGTGACAATAAAAGTAAATTGGGCAGTGTCTGAAATTTTTCTTTCTTCTTGTGCATATTTGTTCTTTGAAACAAATACAAATACTCTGGCCTAATTGTTTTTCCTCTGAGAGATAAGTCCGGCCATGGTTTGATGTCTGGCTTTTATCTTGACGAAGGCTGCTTTATTAATTGCCCGGAGAATAATGATAAAAAGTTGAATGGGAATGCACAGAAATCAAACATGAAATGATTGTTTGATGTGTTTGATGATGGTCATGCCATAAAATCCCTGAGTGACGACATCCAGTCAGAAAGTAGCTGGATAATGACTCACTCTCTGCTCGACTCTCCTCCTCCCTGTTGCTTACCAGTATTTGCCAAACCCTGGATTTTATTTGATTCCGAAGAATTAGGCGTGGCGAGAGTAACACGTCACTCTGCTTTTTTCCTGTGCTTCTCTGTAGTTTCAGACCAGATGTTCGAGAGGGAATAGTCTGGTACAAGCTGGTGTGAAAAATGAAGAGCAGCACATAATCCTACAAAGCAGCTAATCGTGATGCTATGGACTACATCAACATGTAAACCATGTTTTGCACGAGGACGCACATGCACATGCATGCGTGCGCACGCTAAGATATGCTGCAATGCATGGATGTAAAAATTGTCTTAGCAAATATTTTGTGAGGAAGGAAACGCAACACATTTGTCAGAGTTCAAGGATAAACCCAGAGTGTTTTGGTGACTAACACTGAATGCTTGTTTACGAGAAAACTCCACAGGGCACCTTTAATTTTCTAATCTGCTATTCCAGTCTCTCATATTTGTTTCTGCTATGCCTCTGCTTAAGATTTTTAATTGGACAGTAGCGTTACAGAACTCAGAGATGCCCAAAAGTGACTTTTTATCCATTCTTCTCTACAATAAAATTATCGCTGTTATAACTTTGCCTCCCATCAGTGCCAGAATCCCAATGGACACACTCCACTTTGTCCGGGTCAGTGTATTTGGGGTTATAATTCAGTTAAATTGGACTTGCACTGCAAAAACTGGCAGAAAATCAGCGTATTGTATATTGCTATGCCTTGCACAGTTGTCCGAGAGAGCACATCTGCTTACTCCACTGGAAATAATGGTCTTGCTCTGCACACTGTCAAACTGGTACTTTTGATATAAAAGCTTGGGGTTCGCTCTGAAGCGAGGTCTGATTAACAACCAGGTATCTCCATCCGGCATTATATTAATGCAATACTATAGCACACCTCAAAAGTCTGGTTTCAAGGGCAGTCAATCCACTGAAACTGCACTGCCGACGGAGATAGGAACCCTGCTTTATGTGATAGAAACCATGCGGCTGAATGATAAGCGATGCCCAGTCATCACTTCTCATCTTGCCAGACCTGTCGGCAGCCTTTCACATGGTGAACCCCAACAAATCCTCCCGTGCACCCTACCTGAACTAGGCATCTCTGGCGAAGCATTACTCTGGTTTAAGTCCTACCTCACAGAGTGATAATTCAAAGTGGCATGGCAAGGAAAAGAGTTTAAGTGTCACTTTCTTTCCCCTGGGGTACTGCAAGGATCTGTGCTGGGTCCCCCAGTCTTCTCAATATAAACCACCTCCCTTGGTCCAGTTATGCACTCGTGTGGTTTTTCGTACGACTGCTGATGATACCCAGCCCAGCCATCTGGTTGGAAGGACAGATTGACTTTCACTGGTCATGAGTCATTTGTCACTCAATCATGTTGCTTCGCACTACATAATATCTGAAAGATCAGGTTCTAGCAAGGCTGCCAGGTCTTCAACCAGCCAAAGACAGCTCATGTCACTCCACTTTTCATTACTCTAAACTGGATTATTTGTACATCGCCTTGGACAGAAGCGAATGTAATGTAAATATAACTGTTTATGTTTTGCGTTTTTCAGGTTGGTACCAGGTCTGGACATGTATTTACTTTCCTTTGCAGCTCTTTAAATTGCATTTTTGGTGAAGGCTTTTGTCCAAAGCAGTTTACACTTGCAACAATGCAGCTGGACATGCAGAAGTAAATCTTGAAAATCGTGAAAATGGCAACATTAGGATGTCGTTGTTATGGTAAAAATGTTTTCTCTGAAAAACATTGTTTGGAAATAATTTCTTTTGGGTGCTGCGTAGTCTTGATGTTTTTAAGCGAGAAACAAATACTGTTGAAACCAAGCACTGATCTATGAGTGGTGACAGGTGTGTGACAGTGACATCCTTCAAAAAGGTGTGCGGGGAAACGCCAATGTTTGACTGTTCATGAGGGCTATTTTGATCAGTTCAGTGAGGTTTACAGCAGTTGCCGCTGCTTCGGCTTTTCTGTAGTTGATATCTCAGTAAACTGAACCTCTGGGTTGGACTTTTTTTAGCACAGAGCCAGGCTAACTGTTTCCTCCTATTTCCAGTCTTTATGCTAAGATAAGAGAATGTCTACTGGTTCTAGGCACAGTGGTATCAATCTTCTCATCTAGCACTCAGCAAAAAAAAAAAAAAAAAAGCAGATTTCACAAAATGTCAAACCTTTTTTACACTGCATACATGTGTGAACATGAAAACAGCCATGAGCCCCAATATGGATGCCTGATGGTTGATTTCCTAAAATCCCACTCAATACTGTGTCACTGCAACACTCTCCAAACCTGACAGAAAAATGCAGCAAACCTGAATCAGCTGGGACGAGTTTCAAGTCTTTACCATCAGCCTTTATAATCGAGCAGGTGTCATGTTTCAGCTTTGCACAGCAGAGGATTGTCTGGCCTTTAATGAAGTATTGATGTATTATAAAAGAGTTTGTGCACAGGAATCAGAGCTTTTCTTACCGAGAGGCTTCGATAAGTTGGTGCAAAGACTTTAAAAGTCAGTGCTGACAACAGGCAGAGAGCTAAAGTATGATCTAATCTACAGAGCTCTCTATAATGAGCGCACACACACACACACACACACACACACACACACACACACACACACACAAACAAACCTCGTGGGCCCTTTGACTGGCCTGATTCAGACAGCAGCTCTGCTTTCCCACGCTTCCAAACTGGAGCAGACTGTCCTGGAATAAGATACCGTGGAATATTGTAACACTGGACACACTATCGGATCATTGTGTCCCTCGTCCAGACAGTCATGTTTGTCCACTGGACCCTTCATCTATCATACTCTCACACACACACACACACACACACACACACACACACACACACACACACACACACACACACACACACACACACACACACACACACACACACACACACACACACACACACCTATACCTACAGGGTGGTCTCACAGATTGGTTTGTTGGATTTCTAGCTGAGGCGACCTGAGGATCAGATATACTGTACATGCAGGCATTTTAATCTGGCCAGCTTGATGGATTACACGTAAGAGCGGGGATACGTTCATAGCGCAGTATAGTGAGAGGCCTGATCTATTTGCCATGCCTCCTGCCTTAAGCCTGCGTACACTCGGTCCAGGCTGCGGCTTGCCGTCCTGCTGCAGTGTCTTTTAATTGAGTGGACTGGCTCGGTGTTATGGCATCACTCTGATGCCCTCGGGGAATGCAGGTGGCAAAGCTTACAATCTGCCGCGTATTGTGTGGCATTTTGTATCATTCCCACTGAGCTATCGGTGGTTGAGCAGCAGTGTGTGTACACTGGTGTTACGTGATACATCCTCTGGGAATGAATTAATTTCCTCCTAAAGCCTGTGCATTTGTGGCATCTGGCCTTGTCTGAGAATTCTCAGCTGTCTTTTTCTTCTCTTCTGCCTCCATCCTCTCTCGCTGCTGCTCTATGTGCCAGGGCTCCACACTACATTACGGACTGATTATAGCTCCACTGGCCTCATTACTGTCAGTGAGGGGCTAAAACAGGGTAATAGCTGCCTATTACTGGGCTATTAGAGAAGATGATTTGCCCCTTATTAGCCCCCTTTGCTTGCGAACTAGACAATCAATGAGCTGAGCTACAGTGGGTTTCTGTTTTTGGCAGTGAGATATGAAATGTCCTTAAATGTTTTTATAAGCCAACACACAGTGACAGACACAGACAAACGTGTAAACGTGTACACATGTTGTACACTCAGACAGTAATTGCTTCAGCTGTCTCCACAAACCAGTAAAAATCACTGGTTTAGGCTTCACCCCACTAGCTTGGTGTCAATCACGGATGCCAGTTTCTGGGTGCCAGTGCGTACATCACATTTCAGACTGCAATTTGCATCTGATCTATAAACAGCTCTGCTGCTCTGTTTTGTCAGCGCTGGTGTGAAATGGAAACGGTACGGATAATTCAATCCAGTTAAATGAATAAAGTGAGTATTAGCTGAGCAACTTTGCAGAGTATACACGTCATAATCTCTTGACTGATCATGCGTCACCATCACCTCATGAAGAGCCTTTGCTGTGTTTTCCCTATCTAGAGCCCTTCAGACTAACTCCCTCATGTCTCTTCATCTCCTCCCAGCTGACAATGTCTTGTTAGTAGAGGTTTACTAAGACTTTTAGAGAAGACTGTAGGGACGCACCAATCCAATTGTCTGGACTGGTGCTGACCTTATTAAGTGGATCAGGAACTGGCAACATGAGCCGATCCACATGAAATACAAAAAAAACCCTCCAAAAAAACAAAAACATTCTTTGTCACTCTCATTATAAATTTAAAGAGTTTTCACAGAAATCCCTGGCTCCAGGTTCCCTTACTTAAAAATTATCCCAATCAGTTCCACACAGTGAGGCGTGCAGAACAACTATAAACGCTCTAGAAATCGATATTAGGTTTGTGAAAGACGGATTCATTACAGCCTCGCTCTCCCTCTTGCTTTTAACCGTGGAGCTCGCAGGCGAGTTCAGCTCGGAGCACGTCATTTACATTGTCAGCTCCGATTTGGCATCTTCTCCTCTTGCCTTTACCAGTGCGACGCAAAGTAGTTCGTTTCCAGAGTGATGTTTTAACATGCATCTTTTTTCTTACAGTAGCTTGTTCAAATGATATCACAGAGAACTGGAAAGCTTCTGCTCTTGACACTCAGCTTTTCCTCTATATTGTTTGAAGTTCGTTTAGGTAGTTAAATGGAGTTGAAAACAACTCTGTGCTTCAGTTTTGTGAGGGAATTAGAAGGACTGATTGTTGTTCCCGCATGTCAGAGGAGATCTGTGTAATGTTGAATCTTACTTTTGGGACTTCAGTGGCAGTAGTTGGTGCCAGGACCCTATTTTGAACTTCACTTAACAACTACAAAATGTGCTCAGTAGAGCGCAGACCTCTGCCAAGGCCAGTGTCAAACAACATACGCCAGTCTTCAGAGGAAAAAATTCAAATTCATAGTTAATGATCCAGATCTGCCCCAAAATGTAATGGGTTCAACATTTTCTGGAAATTCAGTTAAAATCTGCTCTACATTTGGATGGAAACTTGGATACAGACACACAGACACAAAGCTGCAGGGTGGGCCAAAGGCTCATCTATATCTACCAAGCCTTGAGGAGGTTTGACTCGGTAACACTCTCACACACTTGCAGCTTTCACTGTAAAACTTCCATCGGTTCATCACATGGCTGTCCACCTCCACAACCACGAATGCAGTGTCTTATTAGCATTATGTGGTCATTGGAACAGATAAACTATAAACTAATCTAAACTTCTGAAGACAAAGTCACCAGACACACAAGTTTTTTAACTTGTGTGTCTGGTGACTTTGTGGCTGTGCTGTGATTTCAGCTTTATTTACCTGTGAAATGATCACTCAGTGAGAAAGTTAGAAGCTCATTCATGTCTCTGTCAGTTGAATGAAACACAAAGAGAGTCGTGCCTGCAGCGGGAAAGCCTGTCCACGCACTTAAGGGACAACACTGGCGACTTCTACAGAAAGTCGCTAAGGTGTGTCCAAAAAGTCGCTGGATTTGTTGCTCGGTGCTTTTGTGAAGAAAAGTCACTAAAAGGGTCTGAAAAGTCAGTAAATGTAGTGTAGTAATGTAGCAACACGGCCTGTAAACACCCCCCTGATGATGCAATAGACACCGTTTGCACCAACTCATTTTGAAAGAGCGGTGACCAATGGGGAACTCCAACACTCAGCTGGCTGACCGATGGTGAAACTTCATCACTCGCTCACTGTATCACTCAGTTGCTCGCTTGCTCAGCCAGTCCAGTCAGAAAGACACAATACACAAACACAGAAACAGTTTTGAGTTCAATTTCAGTTTTGTTTAGTAAAAAAAGCCCTTTTGCTCTCGAAATGTCTGTTTTTCAAGTTCATCTGTCACTGACCCCAATTACTTTAATATGTCAACTGACATATCAGTTGTAGCGGAAATACCAAATAGGATTCTGGTCCTGCAAAATGCCTCTGCCTCGTTGTTCCACAACAGGCTTGAAACTTTGACTTTTGAAAAACTGAGCGGGTGGCTGCATCATTCCTGGGAAGTTGCGTTGTTCCACTTGGGTTTACGGTGGCATAGATTTTTTTCCTATAAAGCACAGCTGAAGCAGATTGGAACAGATGATGGAGTCTGTACCTCAGGGTCATTAGTGTGTACAGGATGTGGACTGGAATCACAGGACCGGGGCAAAGCAGATGGGTGGCAGTGATGGAAAAAAGATTCAACTGTGGAGACACCAGCTCCAAAAGCCATTATTAAGACAGGTGCAAATTGTGTGCAAGTTCATGCGAGGTCATGCAAAACCTGAGAAAATGTTGGAGGAAAGTTATGGCTGCATTTAGTGAGGACATGCTTGTGTCAGCTTAAATCAAAAGTAAAAGCTGCAGGAGTGGAGTGGGTCCCATCCCAAATTACTGACACATTACAGATTCACCCGGCTGGCCTTTGAAGTTGGATATGACTGGTGAGAAGGATTTCTCAGCAGACAGGGAGCAGTAAATTGAAAATTAAGCGTGAAATACAAACTGTGTGTTAACAGCAGCAAGCGTCCTTTGGCATTAAAGCACCCAGCTTCTCTTACAGGTTAGTCTGTGACCACTTTGTACTGAGGTTACGCTACAAGCATCTGATGTTTTACACACATGCTAATGCTTTAAACGCTGGTCCTGGGAACTGTATTATATGCCATAAAGTTGTCACTGAAAAGTCAAAGAGTAACCACACGTAACTAAATCACGAAGCTTCCACAACATTTCTTACAGGAGGTGAAGAGGCACGTCACAGGGAAATACACTACAGCCCGAGTGACTCAAACGAATGCAATTGGAAGAGGGAAAGAACAAGCCTGTTTAGGAAGGACTTAATCGCTGCCACCGTGTCAGTGTCACCGACGCCCTGTGGAACTGAGCCTCGCTGCCTGCAGACGACTTCTTTACATTTTCACGTGTTTAGCTGATGTTTCTGTGCAGAGTGGCTAGCAGTGAGCGCAACACAATTAGCTCTTATTACTAAAGACCCTATTTTATTAGATTTTTATTAGATGCACTGATGACGGGAGAGGGTGGTTTATGTTCAGAGAGCTTGTATTTCTACTCAAAACTAGAGCGTTAAAATGCAGGAGGGACATTTGATGGACGGTAAACAGCTTACTGTCACCTGAGGACTCACGCAGGCATATAGAGGTGCAGTGTCCACAGGCACGGCTGCTGCACATCACCATGCACGTACTTTTTAAATCAACCCTCGGTGGCATTTGGCATTTTAATCGACAGGCAGGAAAGGCATCGTAGCGATAACGTGGTAATGCATGGAAAAAGGGTGCACGTCTGACAGAAGACTTTTTATGAGGGGCAGTGGTAGGGCACAAAATACACAAAATATGACAGAAAAGAGATTACTCAGAAATTTACCACAGCAAAATATGCAAGACTGCTTCTGCCTTCTAACACAAAACTCCATCACACTTTGAAACCCATGACTTTGGTTTTATATTTGGAGGCGGGCCAAGGGTGTCGTCGAAGCAGAGGCTTGTTTATAGCACTCCTCCTGATTGGTTAGCTCCATTGATTTCATTCATTTCTTACGTAACTGGAAGATTTTGTAACTCATATTATTTTAGTATTTTTGTATCGTCCGATTTTTGATTTGGTTTCCGTGGTGTAGGTTAATCTGCGAATCTCACTCTCTGCTCTTTCATTACGGGCACCGTTAAAGCAGCTCGATGTGCCCGTCACAGACATTTTAATCGTAACATATAAAATAAATCATAAATTAACAATATAGAATGCGATGACCTGATTTGCTTATCGTCGCTGTCCATTGAAAACCATGTATTTAAATGATTTTGATTTTGTTTTGTTTTTTAAGATAACATAGCGTAATAAATGTACCTTTATGGGCTGAGAAAAGTCGATCGGAAAAAATGCAACGAGTCATCAAAATAACAAAATACGGTGTTTTTCTGTGCCCTGTAGGACGACACATAGAAGTGGTTTCTGACCTGACAACTTACCAGCAAGACCACATCATCTGTCTATGCCTACAAAACCAGTCACTGCTGGAAAATAAATATTTTCTGATGTGACAATGGTCATCCACCCACCCTGACCCCCTCTAACGCAGACTATAGACTGCCGCACTATAAAAACGTCACTTGACTTCCTCATTTACTCCCATCACAATTACTACAGCCACTAGAGGGCGGTGTAGATTGAACAAAAACTTGCTGAAACAACCAATGCTGCCAGTCTCCAAAAAGGCATCGTTACAAAGCTAAAAACAAGGCTGTTTCCTTAGCTCATGAAATTTGACATTTTAGAAAAACACCTCCCAGCAAATTTCAATGGGACGGTGATGTTCTGTCTCTGGCCAAAGGTCCTCGTCGGATGTGTGACGTGGTCGTGAAATGGTTGTAAACAGATGGTCACACGGTGTCGTCCTTTCCACCTCTAATAATGGTTTTCCTGGACCTGACTTCAAAAACCTTGAAAACACCTGCCAGTACTTTGCAGTGCAATGCATCCATGCCAGATTTGTTTTTTATTTTTTATATAAAGATTTACCTTCGTCTCAAGTGGTTGTGAAATGGCTGCGAGCAGACGTCCTAAAGAGACTTCTTCTCCAAGTAAAATACAGACCTGGACTAATTCTCAACCGTGACAGGACGAACTGGGGGGACGTGCAAAAAGAAGTCATGCAACGTCTCAGCGTTTGCTGGGACAGAACAGCAAAATACAGGTGTTGTACTGAAGAAAGCTACAAGTGAGAGATTTTTGCACCTGCATTGTGCTGCTAGTGGTTGTAGCAGTAGTAGTCGTCATTCAGTAGTAGTAAGGCCCCTCATAAACACAGGTCGTAAAGGACACGTTTACCGTTTTTCAAATCTGTCCTAAAACAACAGTCATGTGTCCACATGAACACTGAAACAGGTTCTTCTTGTTCGTAATGGACATTAAAACATCTCTTCCTCATGCGCCTTCAATGTAAGTGATGGGGGACAAAATCCACAGCGCTCTTTCCTTCCAAAAACGCATTCAAATGTTTATCTAAAGTTGATAGAAGGCCTTACAAGTCTGAGAAAGTCAAAACATAGTGGATATCTTCTATATCAAAGCATTTGTAGTATTAAATTCCCCCTTTGTGTTTCCCTGTTGAGCTTCAGTGAAGCAACGGTAACAAAAAAGAGGGAATTCTATGCTAAAAACATTGTAACTTTGGAAGATAACTTTGATTTGTCAAACTCAGACTGCTGAGGCCTTATTTAACTTCAGATAAGCTGCTGGGTATATTTTTACAGAAAAAGAGGACTGGAGGATGAGGATTTTGTCCCCCGTTACTTGCACCGAAATCACATTATGGATGGATCTTTTCACAGCCACTATGTACTGGAGGAATGATCACAGCAAGAAAGAGCTGTTTCGGCGTTCATACAGAAACCGACTGTCATAATGTCAGCATGGTGCACAAACTGTATCCAGCAACAAGGCGAGCAGCAGGAGGAACAGGGACGAGACTTGATCTGTATGTTGGATCAACGATTCCCTCGTCACAACACGATTAAACCGAAGTACACAGAGCTGCGCAATAAGGCTGAATTCATTTTAATTCGAAATTGCAGAGTGATCACTGAATTTAAATCTGATTCATTGAGTGTGCACAGAGTAAACGGAATGCAACCACCTTTGTGATTATGCATCACTGCTGCCAAGACAAGATTAAAGCAGAAGCGTTTTGAGGTGATCGTGGCGAACGTCGCGGCTGCCTACACCGTCCTGCTATCTTTGCCGTGACGCCATCATTTGGGTTCGTTCTCTCATTTCTTCTCCCTCAGTTTTCAAAGTCAGTTCCTGCTCGACATTACAGGCATCTGTAGGTTTGTTCAGATTTGGGTGAGTCATAAAACCACACTGCCCCCAGCTGCACCACGGTGTGACTCTGGTGATTAGATTGGATAACCGCCCTGAAGGATTTTCCCCAAACAGGATAAAAGATGTGGAGCTCTGAAGACATGAGAGAGCAACTGAGGATTGTTGGAGAAGTTTCTCTGGCGGCTGACACTGGTGGATCTAGGGCGATAAGTAGGTGTTAAGCTACATCTAAAAGGAGGATGCTGCTGACTGGATTAAATGAAGTGTCATACCAGACATGTTTTTGCGTTCTGGGTTTAGTGGGAGCAGGATGTCTGCGGGATGTCTGCCTTGACACAGTTTGGTGGGCCCATCGGGGAGCTACAGGCGCATCGCTGGGATTTGACAGTTTTGACAAAAACTGCACATATGAAAGTTAACAGCAACATGGCTGAACTCTGTTGGATGTCCTGTTCGATCGCTGGGTGTGTGCAGCGGTTGTATAGCTGAACACATGCAGCAGCTAAAATAACAACAATACATCTGCAATGTCAAACAAGCAACAAGTCATTTACTCCTAATTTCCTACAACACTGCAGTGATTACAAACAACAGCAGCAGCACGCGGTCGGGCTGCTGCCCATATTTTTTGTCGGTGCCGTTTTCCTCGTAACAGAGAAAAAAAAAACGACAATTTTCCACATATCACACTGGTGTCTCTCAGGTCACAGAAGATGAACAAACCTCTGGCAACAAATTATGTGTGTTGTCAACTAGAATTTCTGCAATTTATTTGTTGGCCAGATTAATTAAAGCTGAATATGGCTTTTGTGAACAACTGCTAATCAGGGAATGTCAGCGCCAATTATGCTGAAAATAAATGGTAGTGTTTGCTGTTCAGTCTCAGGCGTTGTTTAGAACCACTGCGGCATCGACTGGGGGAAGCTAAAGCAGACGCCAGCTGAATCCTTTATTGGACAGGCATCTTTTAATAATCTGCTGGCCCTGCCGCCTGTTCAGAAATCACTTAAAGGATTAGTCTGCTAATATTCCATATTTTTATTACTAACAAATCTAATGAAACCCACGGTGAATTGATCCCACTAACTAGTATTGTGTGTGTGTGTGTGTGTGTGTGTGCGTGCGTGCGTGCGCATCAGAGCCTCATTTATCTTCATAAATCCTCTGTGCCACAGACCTCCTTTAAAACAAACTGGTAAAAAAAGGTCAACGTTGCACATCTTCCTTCAGTTCAATGAAGATGGGCAGGGCAGGGTTGTCCAGTCCCTCTCACTTAGACCATCCTGCTGCTGTAAACACTCGCCACAATGAGATTAATTGAAAAATTATTGGCAACTGTCTTGATAATCAAATGATTGTTTCAGTCATTTTTCAAGCGAAAATAGTGAAGAACTACCAAACATTCTCGGGTCCCGCTCTTCTCTTTTTGTCATATATCACTGTAAACTGAATCTCATTGGATTTTCTACTGCTGGTCGGACAAAACGAGACATCTGAAGACATCACCGTGGGCTCACATTTCATAGATGATGAAAATATGCAATGAAAATACTTTCACTGTACTGCAGCATTGAATGTGTATTAATGCGCAGCTGAAATTAGTCCCTGCCAAGTTTGTTGTTTTCCTGTTTGAGTATCACTTGTTAAAAAGACATTTACTAAGCTTTTTGTAGGAAATGAATCTATGTATTTATGGCCCATTTTAAAGGTTTATGTCTGTAGCAACAGACAGAGGAGGGAACTCAGAAAGCACAGAGAGACGGAGTAACACACTGCTGGTCTGGGCCTTTCCATGAGACTTTTTGACAGTAAAAAGTTAGAATAACAGAAGCTTTACTTATTGTTATTTTTTGTATATTACACCAGAGTAAAAATTGTATTTTTAGCAGGTTTCAAAGCTGAGTATAAAACTTGGTGCTCAGGACCAGGACCGGGATTCTCAAACCTGTTTGCGCATCAACTACTGTGTTTACAGCTCCATTACAAAATCAGCCTAATTACAGCTTGTGATGCTAGAAGAACAGATCAATGCTAGCCTGGAATTTTTTTATGGACATTTAGGAACATTTATGCAGTGAGGAATGCACTAATTGACATTCCATGTTCATTCCACAATGATTGAAACAACAATAATATACAGTAAATACGCACAGGCAATGTCGGTATTAGTCAGATCAGCTCAGGGTAGGATCCATCGATATTCTCCATGTCCTTGCGTTAAGGACAAAAGAAATGGATGAACGGAGTGAAGACATGGAAGGACTGCCTGCCTCAGCAGGAACATGCGGTTACACCAGGTCCACACTTCAACATCAGTGGAAGATTACAGTAATTGATATTAATTTGAGATGCTTGTTTCAGGTTGGCTGATTGTTCAAGGACTGAAGGACACTGTTTTGTGGTGGTTGGGCAGAACAGGGCGATTAACTTGGACAGGTCTGTGTCCTTCAGCACCAGCCATCCTTCTCCGTCATATCAGCGACAGCTGCTTGCAAAGAACTGGTTCAGTTTAGACAATACAGCTTTTCATCGTCTAATTCGTGCCTGTTGACATATTCCCAGTGCTGCAGGTCATTTTGCTTATGAGTCACAGAAAGAATCTGGGACACAGCTGGGTTTTTTATTCCAGAGTGAGAGTGAAAATGGGAAAAAGTAAATGACGAGAGGGTTACACCCAACAATGCATTTCAACGCGACAGACCCATCATTAAAGCAGGAGAGCGCTCAGGCCTCCTCCGGTTACCAGAAATAATAGCAAATAAATCTACACAAGGTCTTACTTTAACATGCAGGACGGTAGCTAAATACCCCAGTGTGTGTGGGCGAGTGTCAGTACATAATCATAGCCCTGCTGTTGTGATGGTTACGTTAACATTACTGTTCATCAGGTCTGAATTTTTAATGAAGCTAATTATAGCACGTAGTCCATTGGGCGATGAGTTGTGTTTAATACCACATAATATAAATGAATCCCTTGTTCATGTGCAGTGGTGTCTGTGAAAGCTACGTGACCCAGCCACACTGAATCTGGCCTCCAAACCACGGTTCAGACCGCAAAAGCCACTAAATCGGAAAAATAACGGATGTAAAACACCAGTTATTGCAACTTTTGGCTACAACTCACAGATGACCTGTTTCCCCTCAGTGTGACATTTGAAAATAAGAGTGACTGGCCACACCTCTGTTTTTTTCCCCTCTGATGACGCGTCCTTGGACAGTCATTCTTGTCCCGTCGACACAAGCATTTCACAGTAAACAGCTTCTGTACATTTCGTCCATGAGGTGGTGAGTACATCTACCAGCAAATACAACTGGTGACAAAA
This sequence comes from Xiphias gladius, assembly GCF_016859285.1. NCBI lineage: Eukaryota > Metazoa > Chordata > Actinopteri > Istiophoriformes > Xiphiidae > Xiphias > Xiphias gladius. The sequence goes on along the minus strand of NC_053404.1, from coordinate 497,501 downwards.
ATCGCTCGATTTTTATTCATTCTTTGTGAAACAAGCAATAAATAATGACTTTAAATGTCAGAAATGACAACATTAACTGTGTGATATTATTACCACAAACTGCCGTCATATTTGATGTGACAGGCAAAATCCCGAAAGATTTCAGCGTGTTTGAATGATGATTTGAATGCCCTCGCTCTGTTGTGCACCTGCATGCTTTTACGAATGTGTCTGTGTGTGTGTGTGTGTGTGTGTGTGTGTAAGACCTGGATCACGAAGCGTGGACTAAAGCGGACACAAATGCTGCCTTGCTTTGATAGTCAGCAGAGCTTACTAATTCCCGGCCAGCTCCAGTGGTTTCTCTTTGTTTTCTACCAAACCTCCCTCTCGCTCTCTCTCTCTCTCCTCCTCTGTTTGTGCTTGTGTCATGTTAGATGTGTGCTGGGATTCTGCCAGTTTCCCAAGATGATTACACCAGTATGCACTGTGCTCCATCACTGCTATGGCTCAAATCTTGACTTAGAGAGGAAAATTCATTATGGATGCTAACGGGTTCAGTGCAATCCTTTTAGAGTCCCACGATCGCACAATGTCATGCTGGCATAGCTCGACTGTCATCATGACAGGCAGGAAAGCAGGCACACAGGCATTCAGGCATTCAGACAGGCACACAGGCATTCAGGCATTCAGACAGACAGGCAGGCAGGCAGGCAGGCAGGCAGGCGGGTAGTAAATGTACACAGGGGCAAAACAAATACCAGGTTTGAATGATGAATGAGGGCTATACTCAACCATCTCTAAAACTGGGCTTTCAGTAAATACATTTTCAGGATCCAAAATTGAATCAAACAGACATAAAACACAGCATCTGTCACTGTCTCAGGTCAGGAACTCAGTAACTTTTCCGAATGCAGAATTGGGCTTGGCGAGTACAGCAGGGCCAAATTTTCTCTTTTGGCCATCAGGAAACTTTAGTCAGTGAGCCTGCCAGCAAAGGCCGAGCCCAGCTGTTAGACCTCATCACAACACGGGCTCTGTGGTCTCCACAAAGAATCTCATCCATGACCGGAAGTCTCCTCCTGTCAGCTTTTGCTGTAAATTGTTAAAATGCCCACAGCTGTACACATTAAGAGTCCAAAGTGATAATTAGAAAACAAAAAAAGGTCCTTTGGAGGGCTAAGATGTCTTCAAATAGGCCGGATTTTGGCTGATACAGAGGGCTTGACAGGATAGACCAAAGCAGGGTGGGTTTTTCTATGCAGCAATAAACAAGGGTTTTAGTTTTATGTCATGGTGAAACTGCATAAAATGAGAGACTGGCTGCTCTCTGTCACAGTCCACTGGATGCTGAGCAGTTTAAATCGCTCACTTGCAGAATACGTTAACAATTATCATGGCTGCATTAAAACATACTGCGAAATCACAACACACTACAGTCATCACTAACTGGCTAGGCTGTGAGTATTTTGAGACATTCAGTCTAAAACTTAAATATTAAATATATAAATATAAATATTAAATAACATCAGTAGGCAACATCTAGAGTGCATGAGACTCTGAAATACTCACAATACAGCATTATCTTTGACAGAAAATTATATTTGACTAATATTCTGTTGATTAAACCTGAAACAACAGAATTTTTGGCCATGGAAAGTTTATGTGAACGGAACAAGCTGACATGTTGAGCTAGTGATCAAACAGTTTCGTATTTACACATCTAGCAGTCCCAGATCAACATGATCCATCATCTGGGCCCATCACATCATATTCATTATAGCTGCTTTAACTAGTCCTGGATAATGACATCTAGCAGTCCTGTACACCTGCACATGCTCGTTAGCACACGCTACCAGGAGCTAGCTGCGTGTTCAGTGCTTCATGCTTTGTATCCAGCTTAAGAGTGTGCTTTGGGGACTTTCCTGGGATCTGAACCATTGTGGCTCTACACAGCAGGACCAACAAACTGGGAATGTGCCTTGATATTTATTTTTGGTAAATCCCAGAACTGTAGTCTGGCAACCCTAAAAAAAATAAATAACAAAATAAAAAGAGTCCGTCTGTAGGATTCGGAGGAGAAAAGTGGGTGAATCTCTCTTATAAATTACAGCGAGTCTTTGCTGCTCAGCAATCTGCTCTGTAATTTTTGGGACATCAGCACTTGCGTCATCGACAGCCTAAACTTAGACTGGCAGGGTTTTTGTGTGTGTGTGTGTGTGTGTGTGTGTGTAGTGGGAAAGGGCAGGGATCAACTGGGAGATCTACTTACAAACATCAAAACATCCTCATACACTATCAGGTGGCATGGCTGAGTTGGTCTTGAGAGCTCTTTTCTGTGGTCTCTCTCTACGTTTCCTTGCATTTTCTGTTGATGAGTTTACCTCTTAGTTGACGCTGCACCAGGCACTATCATGCTTGCTTGTGCATTATATTCTAATTGTCAAATTGTTCATCATGTTGTTTACTTTTATAAACGAGGCATGCTTATTTTTTTAGAGGCTCTAATGAACCCAAGTGTGGTTCTTCACCCAAAAGATTTGCAATCACGAAGGCCAAACATTCAATTGAAAACACACCTTAATGACTAATTGAGTCCTTTCAAATTATTTTATGAAATTTATTTTTTAGAAACTCTGCCCTGAGGTAGAATCTACTGAACCCAAGAAAAAGGCTCCTGCTCCAATCCCCTCTCTGTTGAATTGTGTGTTCAAGTGCACCAAGACGTTCAAGACTGTGTTCATATGTCAGTCTACTGATTTGCCTGTGCGCGCAGGTGCCTCTCTATCTGTGCTTGGGCATGCGTCTTGTAAGGCACATAACGAGGGTGCAGCATGCATTCTCTGATTTCAATCCAAAGCCGACTGACTGGGCTGCCAGAGTGCAGCGGTTTGTGTTCATAAACATAGTGCACATCGATCCCTTGATTTGTTTCCAAAGCCTAATCAGTCTGGGTGTCTGTCTGTCTCTAATTGACTCTTTGACTAGTTATCTGTTTCCTATAATTTTGATCCGAACTACGTGCCCGTGAGAGAGATTGAAGTAATAGCACTGCATCGGTTTATATACATTCTCTTGCTGTAGATAATGAGTCTCCGTCTTGCAGTGAATTCTCTGGTCTTTCTTATATAGAAACTCTTGGCAGATGTAAACAAACTACTGGGAAAATATAGCAGATGTTCATTTATCTCATCTTACATCTCATATATTCACTTCCCAGTCTGCTTAACTGTTGACTCAAAGCAATAAAAGACCAAAAAGGAGTTCTTCGGATTTAAAGATTTAACTTAATATCACTATATTTCCATAGCCTGCTCATTTTTTTTGTCTTCTGTAACTGTCAGGCTGAGCCGACACAGTTAAAGGATTAGTCAGACATTTATCTTGTTTATTCATTTTTATTTTCACTGAGAGTTAGATGAAGAGCTCGATACCACTTCCAGTTACTTTGGCTTAGCATAAAAAGACTGAAGACTGATCTGAGTGTCCAAAGTTAAAAAAATCTGTCTGCCAGCAGCTACCAAAAAAGGCTCTCGAATTAGCATGTTCCATTGGGTTTTTGTTTTCCAATAATGTTTTATGCATTGACATCATATATTTAGCAAGATAGCCACATTCTCAAAAAATGTTGACAAACAAGAGAAAAGCAGTGTTGCTTTGTTCAGCCGGGGAAATCAGATCCCAGCTGGCCACAATATCTGACATGTCCGAAGTCCATCCAGTCGTCCAACATCTTTCAGACTGCTGATTGTTCAAGCAATTAATCAGGCGTCCAGCCCCCCCTTAACCCAATCCCACCACCAGACAGGAACATTAATATCAGACAGTCATGTTCAGTAACAAAGGTTTGTTTTTTTTGTTTTTTAATTTCCAATCTCAATGTTTTTAAAATTTGCACAATATCTGCGCATGGCAACTAGATAACGTTAAGGTGAGAGAAACATCAAACGACAGACGATCTCTGGCAGAAATTCTGTTCTAAAATTAGTCGGGGGCGATCAACTCGGGTTTAAAATCGAGTGAAATCCGTCGACAGTGTCTGCACAGCTTCACATGAGTGGGAACAAGACATGATTCTTAGTGGGCAGAAACTTTGATGGTAAAGCTTTAAATGTCAGTAAGGAAGCTGGAAATAAGCGGTTTGATTGCGGAGACCATGGCTTTGGAGATTCTGGGTTGTTTGCAGTCACATGTGGACTTTGTACAGTGGATATCTGAATCCGTCATCTGTTGCGTTCTCGCTTTCTGCAGATAAAATGTTCTATGTGAAGCACTATTTATTAATGGTAGAAATAGAATAGAAAAGGAGTAGCAGGAGGATTTCAAGCGGTGGAAAGACCAAAGCGTCACCTGTCTCTTTGTACAACGGCAGCACAAATGAGCGCACACACGTTGCCTTCGGCTCAGGGGGAAGCCAGATGTTGCAATATTCAAATGAACGCTGGAACTTTCCCTGCCAAACCCTGATTTGCTGTTTACAGGATGACTTCATTCTAGCAGATCCCACTTCTCACCGTATATTATCAGGGCTGAATCCATCCATCACTGCTGGGAACTGCTGGAGCATCAGAGAAACTAAATGAGACTAGATGAAGACCACCAGAGTGACGTTAGTCAGATCTCAAGTTCCAGTCCACCAGCTCATCTTAAGAAATACTTGCTGAAATGTTTCCTGTCTTTTTTTTTGCCGCTGTTTTCTTCTGTTTGTTTCATGGGTTTATCATTAAGGTCACCCTCTCCACAGACACTACTTTTTCAAAGTGACAGACAACACAGAGGAGAAGATGAAATGGCATTTCATATTATTTGCTTTCCCTTCCAGACAGTCGGATCGGAATGTCACTGAAGGACAGCTCCATATTTCAAGTGTCAGCACAGACAATCAGAGACCTTAAAGACCACATCGACTATGCTCAGACTTTGTAGACCTCGAATGACCCACTTCGAGGATCTGGTCTTTCTCATGTTTCTAGTAGGAAAAAAAACAACAATTCTAGTCATCTGGTCATACTGAAGCGACCCCTCAGTCTGGGTAAGCTGATTCAATAATAACGCCAGCGACTGAGACCATCTTGCTAAATGACCTGCGCTGTTTTTTTTGTTTGATCATATCTGAGCGCTCCCCTTCTACACCTCGTCTGACTGAGAGAAAAAAACATTACAGCTGGGTCGGTGTAAATCCACCATGTGAGATGCGATGAAAATAGCTCTGGATTCAGATCGCATCAGGTAATTACAGCTCCAGTCGTTACTTTTATGTCTAAGTTTATCTGCAGAGGTGGAGAAATATTCCTATCGGCAGAGATGGTAGATGAAAGGCCGACATTAGAGACGTCACTGGCTTCAGTTGGAGATATGCGTCTCTGCTGTCGTTGTTGTTTCTGTCATTTGTCAAATAAAAGTAATTAATCTCAATGAGAATCTCTTCTTTCATCCATAACTGTGAAATAATTTGTCCCGATGAAACTGGTGCAGAAAAATATGAGCTGAAAAAAAAAAAAAAAAACCTTCACCTGAAAGAGTCTTTTCCCATTTCTGAGACTATTTGGCTTTTTATCGGTGCATCTTCTTTTCTCCAGTAAACAACCAACCTCTCTTTAGTGGTGACGTGGCATATTTCATTAGGTACAATTTCTCCTTTATGTGTACAAAGACAGTGACTCATGTTTAAAAACAGCTCAGCTACAGAGCATTCGCTCAACATCAAGAGGTTTGCTTATTGTTCATCTAAACAGCAGAAAGGCCAGGACATGTGATTGAAGTGACTGGCTACAGAAAATGATTGTTGTGCCAGACGTACTGGATCCAGCATCAACTATCCTGGCGCTACACTGTGTACATTTATGGAAGAACCGCAATTACCAAAAAGCATCAAGCCAGAGAAAACACCACATTGTTCAAGGAGGTCAGAAAAAGGCAGGTGGACCTGCATGTACGCGGATAACAAAAAACAGCATCGGCATGTTGCAACATACTGCTGTTTGACTGTGCAAGGTGAAAATTCAGCATAACAGGGATCCATGCATCCAGCCTGCACAGTGTCCGCACAGTATATTCCTGTTTCAAATCAGGTCTTTTGGGACCAATTCTGCAACTCTGTGTAGGAGTTTTTATGATAGCGGTGGAGTCCGGCATTCCCACACTGGAGTCACAGGAAACAACGCATGCATGCCACTGGTACTGCTTCACATTAAAAGCATTCAGCTGGTGGGACAAAGAGTGGCTTCTATTTTGAAGTAGCCGCAGGAAAAGCAATGTATTTGTTACCGTGGTTACTTCTAGTTTTCTGCATTTTCTATCAGTCGATCAGAGGTAAATATTACAGGGAGAAATTGTTTGAGTGCCCGGAGGCAGCGGAAACAAGCTGTGACCACAACAGCTACATTTCATCATCTTTAAATTGACATGTTGAGCTTATGATCAAACAGTTTCTTAATTCCACATCCAGCAGTTCCAGAGCAGCACGATCCTTCATCTGGAGCGGTGTTTGTGTCCCACTGATGAATCTAAGTCCAGTATTCCCTCTCTTTGAGCTCTGTGTTTGGTCTCCACCAACTCCTGAGGGAATTATCTGTCTCTTTAGCTGCTAAATGCTCCACCAGCTGGTTGCTAACTTTGTTTGGTGCCTGGCATTTAGCTCACAGCAGGATTTTGGAGCTTGGAAATTGCAGGAAACACGTTTAAGGCAACCGTCGGCTCGTTTAATCAGCTGGCAGCTTTTGGCAAGAGGCTGTTCAACTGCAAAAGTGATGGCATTCACAAAGTCAAGTGTTACAGAAAACATTATTCCAACATAAGGAAACGTACATTTTTTGTCTTCAGCGTTTGAAATGTTTGCTGGGTCTGTGCAGCCTCCTGTTTGCCCCCGTGAGGTGCAGAGGAGGGGGATCACAGCCAAGTCATTTCCGTTATTTGGACTAAACGCTGTGAAAATGTCCCAGGAGGCCAGAGGACTCATTAGGTGCGGTGACACCACTGCTGCAGGAGGTATCACCAGGAAACAAGCTGACAGGTCCTTAAATATAACACACACTTCCTGTGACCTGGCATCCGGACAATTGCTGGGGCGTGATCTCTGCTCTGCCTCCAGGGCCAATATGTCTTCATACATCGTTTAGAATGGAAAGTGCACAAAACCGCTGCATGCACGCACACACAGGTGTATGAGCACCTACAGCACAAGAACAAATCCACACAATCATGCAGCCATATACAAACTGATCTGACCCTGAAAAACAAATCACAAATTTAAATGTTTACAGCACAACGTTTGGCAGGGAGAGGTCACTGAAAACTTCAATACCCAGGCGCCCTCTGACATGATGTGTTTACTGACACTTGCTCACGTGATCACCCAAGCCCTTCACAGGCCTGTGATGCTTTACACCTGCTGACAACAAAGGACCAAGAGAGACTGTGTTGTTTGTATTTCTGTTATATTTCACACCAATGCTTCCTGTGTGTGAAGAAAACCAAACAATAGAGCAAATGAGTCACTTTTCAGCTGACTGTCGGGGGAACAGCTGGTTCTGCTTTGCATGCCATTGTTGTCCTCTGAATGATACTGTGTTCCACAGGAACACTGGCTCAGAAAATCAGTTTCACTCAACACCTGATTTGTGTCTGTGGCGGCTGCAGGGGAAGCAGATGTGCGATTTGCTGCCAACGTACCTCGTTCCTAACCCGGCAGACACCAAGGAGACTAGGGTCCGTTACCCTTCTTGCATAAAAGGAAGTTATTTTTTCCTTTTGCTAAGAGAATCCATGCATCCATCAAAAAAAAAAAAAAAATTCTATACATTGTGCACACAAAAGGTCTTCCTCGATACAGAGAACGCCAAGACCAAGGTGCAGTTCAATGTACCCTATCCAATAAAAAATGTGAACTTTAACCTTCAGGCAAACACATTTGGCAGACTTGATAAATATTAGATTTTGACTCTGAGACCTGTGTTAACTTCTGAGACGGTTCCTGAGGTGACGATGGAAGCTGAACACTTCTCACAAACAAAAACGGAGCAACTTTCCGTGTTGGTACAATGGCCTTTTGTTCTCAGGAGTCGGCATCATGTCATTCGATAAAGAGTTTATAAAGAGCAGCTAATGAGCTTGATCACTAAGTGCAATATGACCATTAGCTTAGCTCGGTCCCTAATAAGATAATAAGTTTGTGCAGTTTATTCAAAAGACGTATTTGTAAGATTGACTCCTGACTCACAACTGTCTAAAAAACAGGCCTGTTTTGTGAAGCAGTTTACACTCAGAGGAGGTGAAATAAAAAGAGACAAAAGCCAAGCTAAGAAGCTACACGCAAATCCAGTAATCACAGCGTGGCCTCTGAAATGAACTGATACCATCACGAAATTTCCCAGTTTCAATGATGGTGTGACCAAGGTTTTATCCTCGGCCACAGGGCTTGCTGGGATACTTGTCTTCCACAAGATTTTGATGACGCTCCCAAAATGAGAGGCCTAATGTGATCCAGACAATCAGAGACCTCTCCTGCATTAATGATGACGAGAGCAACTTCTTATATTTATGTTGGTCGCATCCAGCAGAGCCTTGTTAGCAGCAGCTGTATTAGCTCCGCACTCAGTCCACCAGGTATACATCAAGCATTAACAGTCGACATAAGCCCCGATGTGGCTATATTAGTCAAACGATGCCGGTGCTGGCTCTGTATCTGTAACATGGCCCGAGGCGGCTCTGCCGACAGATGAGTCCGCACAGTGTAATAATAAACATAGGACACAGGAGGAAACACGAGAGCCCGCTTGACTTCCAGTCCTTATAGCTAATCCATCATCGCTGTGCTGACCGACTAACTTTCAGAGACCTGCATGGTCGACTTACAAGACGGTGTCGAGAGTCAGAGTGTATGGCCCAGCCCCCTCAACCACAACCACCACAGCCACTACTACTGAGCATTGTTTCCCACTGTCTCCGCTGGCTGGTCGGAGACCAGAAATGATAAACGGAGCAACGAGCTCGGCACAAAGTTTGTCCTCCTTCCCAGTGAAGTGCGCCGTCCAGAGCCCAAACATCATTCATCATGCCCGAGCCTCTGTGTTGGTGTGTGAACGTCCGTACCCAACGTCCGTCTGAATCTGCGTCTCTGTGTTTTCATTTCTGTCCTACTGCAGTCACCCAAACACAGCTCGAATGACTTGAACAGAGAAGACAAAACAAATAGGCCACTTTGACCCATTTGTTTTTTGGCTTTTGCTTGCTTTGGCACCAAACTCATATGTCTAATTTCCTGTCTATTAGATGGCTATCACAAATCTTGGTTGTATCTGACTTTCATGTGGATTTACACTGTAATGGGTAAGTTTCCACTGTTGATTTATGCAGCATTATGCCACAACTTCCCCAGTTATTCACATAGGAATTAGCCTTACTCCAGCTGTGCCATAATATTTACATGATAAATCGTTAGCTTGTGTTTAGTCTGTGCTCAGATGTATATCTCAACATGTTCCCCATCACAGTTTGGCAAATGTGACTAAAGAATATCTACAGCGAAAGGCCTTTATGGATGTGTGTGTCCTTGTGATCTGGGTCAAAGCTGAGAATTTGTATCATGCTTCAGAACTGTAAGACGATCCAGGAATTTTTAATAAATGAAGTGAAATAAATAAAAGATGATTGTTTGATCAAAGTCATTGTTGGATGTAATGTGTGTTGCATGAGGAGAGCAGAAGGAAATTATGCTTGGAGATAACTCTGAGAAACTCAGACCTGGTTTTGGATGTGTGATATCTACCATGTGGCGCTGTACTGTTTTACAGCTGTAGCATAACAAAAGAAGCTGATCCTATCCAGACATGGCTGTGCGGAGGATAATATGAGTGCTAGTATGGCTGCTTTGTTTCTTATGTTTGCTGGGCCGTAACATCGAATTGGCTAAAACTCTGAGTCTGTTTATTATACTGACAAACATTTAAAATTTATAATTTCCCTCAGATTCTAAACAAAACAAATGACATCAGCGGCCGGGTCGCAGAACGATTCGATGCAACATATCACCATTCGAGCCCGATCTCTGAAAGTTCATGAAATGAGCACCACGTTTTCAAATGCAGATACAACATGCTTTTCATTTGAAAGTTTTTCCTAACACAGAGAATTACGCAGGTCGTGGACGATGAGTGCACCTCCCTGATTCATGTCCGCAGCTTTTACACTTTTAGGGTCCATCCCAATTTTTTACTCACAGCTCATGTAGTTCATACATGACGCGGAGTTCAGCTACAGACCACACAGAGCGGCTGTGGTTAGCTATGAATAAAATCATACTGTGTTTGTCTCCGACTGGCTTCCAAGTTGTCTGTTGACACTCAGCATTAAGATGACTTAAATACAGCTGTTGTCGACAGCTGGATGACTACAGTACATCAGCTTGTTTTCTTTGGGAAGTGGCGTAGGGTGCAGTACCTGCGCGATAATGCACTGAGAGCTGGATCAATATAAAAAAAATAATGAACGCGTTATTAATTCCATCTCAAAGAATGGAGTTTCACAAAGCACTTAACACTTTGCTTCTCAGTAACTCATTCACACACACGCACACACACGCACGCACAGTGCCTTGCTCAAGGACCAACAGTACAAATAATTATAGCTGACACTGTAAGTAGCACAAAGTAACATAAAAACTTGCACCAAATAAAGCAGTGCAGAACAATACCTGTGAGGCTTGTGTTGTCAGTGTGTGGCTGAGATTGGTGGTACGGTGTTTGGTTCTTCCTGTCCTTTTGTCCAGCCGCTCCTGTTCGCTTCATGATGGAAAGTCACACCCCAGTATTTAGAAACCCCGAAGGTACCGTTTAAAACCTACACTCCATTTTCTATTAACAGACTGACAGCAAGTAAGAACCAGCCAACGCGGGGCAGGGTTATAATCTGGAAAAAAAAATTCAATGCTTTGAATTAATCAAAGGCATATCAACATTTACCATCAATTACTTAAAAAAGTGGATTAAAGAATGAAAATGAACAGATGGACAGTTCAGCCAACCACAAAGCAACTAAGGAGCACAGTCACAACGTTCCTGCTGAAGAACACAAGTATTCAGCCTTTTTTTCTGTATAGGCCCATCTTTGTTTTCTTATTCAGTCAGACTCCCACATTTGCCTTTAAGAGGCCGAGCTTCAGTTTTTTTTCTATTGGATTTGCTGTTTGCGCTTTTATATATTAGGAGGGTAGCAGAAGACTCACAAAATTGGCCAACAGGCCTACTACTTAGAGAAAGACTGCCTTTAACTGAACATAGAAGTTTCAAGTATTTCTTGGAACATGTAAAATGAAAAACATAAATTGAATTAACTTTATTCACAGGGACATAATATGGGTCAGAAGCATTCAATCTCAGCAAGACTTCCAAGTAACTGGTATTACACACTGTAGGCTACTTCTCATTTCAAATTTAGTTTATTGAGGTATTAGTTAGGTATTAAAGTATGAAAACAGATACCAAACAAGCCTTATTTTTCACATTTCTGTGTGTCTGCTTGTCTTGAACGCTTCATGCTGCTGCTTGTTTACTGATTTAAATTCAAGGCAACATCTTCAGCAGTGTAGCTCACCTCAGATGACCTAGCGTCTCATTGACAGAAGATAAGAAGCTATCATAACACCAGGTAACATAAGGGGAAGTAGGTCGCATTAAGGATATGAACCACTGCTTAGCTTTGTGTGCATGTGTGTGTGCTCTAAGCAGTCTCCACAGATAACACTCCCCTCTACTCTCTACTCCATTTAGCGCCGCCATGCTCGGTCTGGGTTATACCGACTGTCGCCTCAGGGGAAATAAGGATACGGTTCTCAGGTTCCCAGCAGGCCCAACATATGGGAGCTGCTTTTCATCCAGTAGAGATGAATTCAAACTCATCTCCTCACACAGATTAATTTGGCTGACATGGTGAGGCAGGTGGAGATTGCTGAGTAGCATCTGCGTGTGTGTATATGACACTGATGTGGATGCTTCACTTTTGTGTATCTCGCTTCTGTACCGCTGAAGGCCCAGGTGATGGAAAACAAAATGAGATGCCAGCCTATTGCTATTTATTGTCATTCCTGGGTTAATATTGGTTTCAGAAGTGAAGTAAGGGAAATTCATAATTTAATGTGAGTGCAGACCTGTGATTCAAAGCTGGCCATGTCATTACAACAGTCTCCACTATAGCAACATAACCACCCAGAAAAATAGATCAGATTTATCAGAACAGAAAATTCAAACGTTAGTGGAATTAGCTATCCTTTTATCATTAACTTAATGTCAAATTCAGAATAATTCAACTAAAAATTTCTAGTTCTCACTTCCATAGACATTCAAGGATATGTCCGAGTGACAGGCCGAGATCCGTGCCGAGACCGTGGGGTCGTCTGGCAGGAATGACAGGTATAGCTGGGTATTATCTGCGTAGCAGTGATATGAGAAGCCACGTGAGTGGATATTTGGACCCAAGGAGTTGGTGCATATTGTAAAGAGAAGGAGCTCAAGCACTGAGCCGTGGGACGTGGCACCCCTGTGGGGAGGGGACTGGGTAAAGGATGTATGTCCTTGCCATGACACATTGAAAGAACCCCAGTGAAATTAAGTTCCTAAAGAAACATGATTAGCATATTGGTATACTTTATAGCATGCATGCTTTGAGATTTAAAACTCTGGAGAGACTCATTTCGTGTAGTTTAAAGAAAGCATACATGATGACAACATGTTTCATGTATCATCAATGAAGTCAGTCAAGACATTTAGCCTGCTCGTTACTGTGCACAAATGTACTGTATGTACTTAGGCCTCAGGAGCCCTTCTGGTGCCAGCAGATACATAGAAAAACCTCCCGGCAGGACACGCTTAGCAAGCACACAAAATAAAACACTTTCACCCTCTCTGCAACAACTCCATTCTGGGGGAAAACCAACTGTCTTCATCAATAAACACTGACAAAACACAACAGGAAGACACAAACTTTGCTAGGTTTCTTCAAAGAACGGCATACTCCCTAAGAAACAGAACACATTGATGTTTACTATACAGGAGTGTCATTTGAACAATGTCAAGTGATGGCTGTTTTATTGCAGAGTTGGATGTGTGGGGGTTAAAATACTGTGTTTGTTCAATATAGCACTATATTGATTACGTTTCAGTGTTTAATTACCTTCAACAATGGACTTTCTGTACCTTTTAGTGCCAAATCAGATATTTCAAAGATTTCAGAAAAATTCGACTTTCCCAGCTGTAATTACAACTCAAATGTTATTTTTCCAATTATTTTACTTTTATTAAAGGGTTTGTCAATCATGTTGATTGGACAATGCATTTGTAAACACCATAAATTACCGTCATACACGTTTTTAACATTACTAAGACTCATTTCTACAGGGCAGGTTATGCTTTCTAGTTGAAAAAGCATACAGTGTTTTAGCATGTCCTCTAAAACTTTAAAACGTTTATCAGTGGAGAGCAAACCTTGAGCCTTTAAAGTTAAATCTGATCTTTCCTACTGATTCTCATGGTGAATAAATCTAATGCAGACTTTGCAGCTTCTAAACCCATAAATCTGCCGAAGCACTTGACTGATTTAGACCTCTGAATAGAAAGCTAACTTTGACATACACACAGACAGTAAGAGGGTGAAATGAACCTTCTTGGCTCTGTCAGGCCTAAATTCGGAACTAAGAGCAGACTTAGCAGAAAATATTAATGACAACAGAGAAACTGGTTCAGCCTTCAGGCTACTGGCTCAGCTGAAAAATAAATCCATATGTTAACAAACAAAATCTGCCTTCATCATCCAAACCAACATATACAAACATTTGGTGCGGTGGCTTCTTTCAGACAGAAGTCAAACGCTTCACTGCCTTTCTGCTTTTGGGCAGAATGAAGGCAAAAGTTAATGGATTTGGGGTTTAGCCTAAGATAATGGGGATTAATCTGTCCATGGTCCCTGATGAATAGGCATTTAAGCAGCAATATAGGTAGTAAAGTAAAAACCTCCTACACATCTCAGTCTCTTGGAAGAAAAGGTATCGTAGTGGAAAATAAGGCCTTCTTTTGAACTTTGAGAATAATCCACAGTCCAACAAGTCCCCTCAGACTAACATCATCACATAGTCATTTGACCTGTTTTTGGACATTATCAAACTAATACAGGAGAGTCAGGGCAACTTCTTTACTGTCAGATTCATGTAATATAACAAAAGGAGCCCATGAATACACATGCAAAATTTATTCTGAATGTGACTTTCAGCCCCCCAAATACAACAGACATCGTTTGAAATGATCAAGTATGAGGTCTCCAGTGGTTACTTGGTAAACAATTAAATTGAGAAAATAGCAATAACATTAATACACTGCTTTTCAAATTAATTCCCTTTGTCTGGGATTTCTGCCTGACTAAGGAGAATAGTATATGAAAGGCAATATTCACAGGATAATTGGAGATACAAATGGGAAAACAAATACACTGAAAGATGATTAACCACAGACTGTTGCACCATGATGTAGTTGTCCTAAGATTCAGTGTTTTCCTCTGTGCAGAAAACCAGGGACCTTAAAACCTCAAAGACACGAGGACACTTTAGACCGGCTGCCAACTTGCTGGTGTATGGTTTGTGGAAGAGATTAAGAACCACTGTTTTCGCTGTCTGTTGAGGTTTAATTTAAATCAATTCAATTTTATTTTTATACCTCCAAATCATAACAGAGGTTATCTCAGGGCACTTTTCATGTAGAGCAGGTCTAGACCGGAATCTTTATTGTTATATTTACAGAGACCCAACATGCCCCCATGAGCAAGCACTTGGCGACAGCAGCAAGGAAAAACTCCCTTTTAACAGGTATAAAACCTTGAACAGAACCCGGCTCATGCTGGGGGGGTATCTGCCCCCACCGACTGGGTTAAGAGAGAAAGAGGGGGGCATAGCACAATACAGGTTCCACGTAAAGATGTATAATAATAAATAAAATAATAAAATAATAATAAAATAATAATAATAATAATAATAATAATAAGTAATAATAAAACTGATAATAATCATAATCATCATCATCCTTGAAGCAGTTGGTGTTGAGCAGGATCATGGGGCATTAGGTGGTTTACAGTCACAGATCCAGACTCTGCAGCACCAGGGGCAGTAATACCTGCAGAAAGCGACAGAGGGAGAAAAGAGAGAGACCAGAAAGTACAAAACTACGGGAGAGAGAAGAAGTCAAGTTTGTAACGAGCAATTATGCCATATAAATGCGTACAGATGGAGAGGAAAAGGAGGAGAGAGGAGCTCGGTGCATCATGGGAAGTCCCCCGGCAGTCTATGCCTACAGCAGCATAACTAGGGGTGGATCAAGCCAAGCCTGAGCCAGTCCTGAGTATAAGCTTTATCAGAAAGGAAGGTGTTAAGCCTCCTCTTAAACGTGGAGACGGCGTCTGCCTCCTAGACCCAAACTGGAAGATGGTTCCACAGTAGAGGAGCCTGATAACTGAAGGCTCTGCCTCCCGTTCTACTTCTGGAGACTCTAGGAACCACAAGCAAACTTCCATTCTGGGAGCTCAGTGTTCTAGTGGGGTAATAGGTACCATGAGCTCCTGAAGATATGATGGTGCCTGACCATTAAGGGCTTTGTAGGTGAGGAGGAAATTTAAATTTTATTCTGGATTTTACAGGGAGCCAATGCAGAGAAGCTAACACAGGAGAAATATGATCTCTTTTCCTCGTTCCTGTTAGTACTCGTGCTGCAGCGTTCTGGATCAGCTGGTATTTAAAGATTTGCTGGGACAGCCTGATAATAAGGAATTACAATAATCCAGCAACAAAAGCATGGACCAGTTTTTCTGCTTCTTTCTGAGACAGGATGTGCCCGATTTTTTACAATTTTACATCAGTGAGAAAAGGTAGTCCTTGAAGTTTTATTTTATGTGGGGGCTAATGGACATATCCTGATCAAAGAACTCCTAGATTCCTAACAGTGGTGCTGGAGGCCAGTGCAAAGCCATCTAGAGTAACTATATCATTAGATGTTTTTCTTAGGTGTTGAGGGCCAAGTACAATAACTTCAGTTTAACAGCAGAGAGTTGCTGGTCATCCAGGTCTTTATTTCCTCAAAGCATGTTTGAAGTTTAGTCAACTGATTGGTTTCACCAGGCTTCATTGACAAGTACAATTGGGAATCATCTGCATAAAAATTGTAGTTTATGGAGTGTTTCCTAATAATATTGCCTAAAGGACGCATATTTAAGGTGAATAGAAGTGGTCCAAGCGCAGAACCTTGTGGAACTCTATGACTAACTTTTGAGTATATGGAGGACTTATCGTTAAAGTGCACAAACTAAAATAGATCTGATAAATAGGACCTAAACCATCTTAGAGCGGTTCCTTTAATGCCAATAAAATGTTCCAGTCTCTGTAATAGCATGTGATGGTCAATGGTACCAAATGCAGCACTAAGATCTAACAAGACAAGTACAAGTACGAGACAAGTCCTTTGCCTGATGCAGTTAGAAAGTGTTTTATGACTTTCACCAGTGCTGTCTCTGTGCTGTGATGCACTCTACATCCTGACTGAAAATACTCAAATAAACTATTATTATTGTAAAAAGTCACACAACTGGTTGGTGACAGCTTTCTCAAGGTTCTTAGAGAGAAGGGGAAGGTTAGATATGGGTCTATAGTTGGCTGAAATATCTGGATCAAGAGTAGGCTTTTTAAGAAGAGGTCTAATTACAGCTGGTTTAAAGGACTGCAGTACATAGACTATTAATAAAGAAATATTGATTATATCTAGTAAAGAGGTGTTAACTAAGGGTAAAATTTCCTTAAGCAGCCTAGTTGGGATGGGGCCTAAGAGACAGGTTGATGGTTTAGATGAGAGAATGGGATGGGGTCAATGGGAGAAAAACTGTCTAAATATATATATCAGGTTTTACAGCGGTTTCTAAGGTTCCTGTGTTTGAAAATAAATCCCTCAAGGGCAGGAGGTTGTGAATTTGGTCTCTAATAGTTAGAATTTTATCATTAAAGAAGCTCATAAAATCGTCTCTATAAGAATACATGGATCAAAGGAGCTATGACTCTGTCAGCCTGGCTACAGTGCTGAAAAGAAACCAAGGGTTGTTTTTATTTTCCTCTATTAGAGATGAGTAATAGGCTGCTCTGGCATTACAGAGGGCCTTCCTGTAAGTTTACAAGGGAGATAGGAATCTCTGTGTGTTAAAAGACAACAGAGGGAGAAAGAGATGAACAACACGCCACTGGCCCTGGTTCACTGTCTGACTGCTGCTTTTTTCCTACTTTTGGGACAGTAAAGGAAAACAGCAAACTTGCAGCACTTTGCTGACAGAATTTTACAGCATCAGTCTTCCAGGTTTAAGTGGGGCAGCATGACTGCGCTACCTACTGTCTGACTGCTAAAATGTGTAACAACAAAACTAATCCATGCAAAATATTTGGTTGTAAAAGCTCAGTGACGTACCGAGTCATCGTAGGGTGGGTTGGTGAGCTGTCAAGCTAATCATTAATATGCTAGCACTAGTCAGCCGCAAAAGAAAAGGTTAGTTGGTTAGCTAAGTTTGTAATGGGACAGTAAGTTCACACAGTTTATTCAAAAGATGACTTGTGTATTTGTACCATCGACCCATAAGTGTCTGTAAGCCATTCCTCATCCATGGAGCAGTTCCCAGGGGCAGAGATGACTAAATCAAAGTGGATGTTAGGGGTCAACTCGTATGGTTTTTTCAGGGACGATACCAGTACTGATTACTAGTATTCAAGAATACCGTCAAACTCCAACTTTGTTGAAATGCCTTCAAGCGTATGTTTAATTGAAATGGAACTTTTCAACATTACCTTAAAACAAAACGTGCAGGGAGCTACCAGCAGCGTTTCTCACGAAGTTAACTAGAAGTTTTAGTAAATAAATAAAATGGCTGTACAGCATGTGCTGCAGACTGGCTGCCCTGCTGCTGGGTGAGCGCTAACACTCCCATACTGCACTTTTAGACCTATTCTTTAGTGCACGCATCTGTTATGAGGGTTTAGAGAGAGAGACAGAGTTAAGAGTGGGGCCGCAGGCCGACCCATGCTTAACGGACGATTATGCATCCTTTATTACAGCAGAACAGCTCTGGAATGCCTATACCTGGTTTCAGTTACTTAAATGTTATATATGAACAACGTGTGATTGCAGAGAACCTGTCATTCAAAACTAGGCTTCTTCATTATTAATTACTACTATAGCTGAATATGTAAATTAGCAAGAGAAGTGACTATTCAACTCTGACAACTGTACACCATCTATGCAGTCCATGTATGGATTCAGAAGCTTCAGGACGAACTTCAGTAACGTTACTAGAACCTTTGGGTTTAGATTGAGAGTATGATCGGCCCTGGTAAGTGATGTGCAAGAAATAACTAGCAAAAAAATTGATAGGCTATAATGTTATTTGGCTAAATTATGGATCAACAATGAACTTTTTGACGTTTACTATTGCATGCAAGTTAGTTCTACTAGACTAAACATTAGCTTATGTTGTTAAATGTAAAAACAGGCGAGTAATGTGACGTTCACAATATGGTAGCTCAACTGGCAGCTCATACAGCCATGTATCCCAGCTGAAACACAGCTGCTGGTTTCTGCTGCCACTGGGTCTCATTGGTTATTCATCAAAGGTTAAATCCATCCACTGTAAATTTGGATTTATCGACATTTGTTGCTAAACACAGTCATTAATATGACACAAATATTGAACCTTTTTGTGATGAAACCCGCTAAATACTAATCATGATGGGTTTTTAAAAGCATAAATAAAAACTGAGTAATAAAGAGTTCCACAGTGCCTTTCCCAGAACCACTTTGGAAACATTAGATACTGTATATTAAATAACCCACAGCATTGTGCAAGACCCTGCTCCTACTGCTGACGCTCAAATTTAGCCTCTGTATGACACTTTTGTAGCTTTAGGTGGATGTTGTTGTCTTTCACCCTGTTTGGACAGGTTTTGTACAGTTACAAGTGGGCAGTGTGGCAATGTAGTCATTACCAGAGCAAGGCTATGAATTCAGCCAAACTTGCCCCGTCAGTTTTATTTTTTCCCCTCCACCTTTGCCATGTCTCTGTGACCAATGGATTGGTGTTGGGATCAGTTTCTCTGGTGTCACAGCCGTGCTGTCTTTTTATTGCTTAAATCCAATGAGAATATTGATGGAAGTTAGCTGTAAAACCCCCATCGCTAATTGTTGAAAATGATTACAGAGATTTCCTATCCAGTGCAAATTGTTCATCAACCTTGCAGACGCTTGGTGTTGATGGTTACTTTTGACATATTGTGCTGAAAACTAATCTTGTCTGAATAAGGTTTTTTACTTCCTGCATGCCTCTTGTGAGATCAGATTGTAATGAAATATTGCAAAATTGCATTAAATCAAGAATTCATTGCAGTCAGGTGAAACTAAGAACCCAATAACCAATAGCATGAAAAGAAAGAAGGAAGCAGACATCATATCTGCACACACAGATCCAAGGATGAGGCATGATTCAAAGGGATGTTAGGCTAAAGGCCGGCTCACGAGAGGGTTGGTAATTAGGAAAATTACTAACGTTGATGATTCAGTGTTGAACTGTCCTCTTCACATGGTGATGTGGGGTGTCCCAGCCAGTTGAGGAAAAGTTTAATTTCACTGTGCATTCATTCAATAGAAATGGTGCCAATTACGGAGTGAATAAGACCGACTGCCACTCTCAATTATCCATCAAAACGCCTTTAAGAGCTGAACTGTAGCTGTGTGGTGGGTGAGCACAGCCAAAGACTCCTCTAGGTTCTTATCAGCTGCTAACATCGAAACTACTACGAGTTTACTCTACAGCAAAATTACTCCAAATGAGTTGTGTTGGGAGGAAGTTGAAAGGAGTGAAATTTTTCCGTTGGAAACTGACACAAATAAAATCTATGTAAGTAGATAAAATAGTGCTAAGACTTATTGACCTTAAGCAACAGACGATTTCTAGCACTTTCTTTCTTCAAAAGGCCTGTGCTGTCTCTTGTATCTCTTTGCCCTTGTGTCTCTTCCCCTTATCCTCCCCCTGTCACTCTGAAAGCTCTCGCCTCCTGCAGCTCTCTTCCTCTCTCCTTCATGCCACTGCTCGTGAGCCCGACATTCCTCCTCATTTTCTCAATGGTCTGCCCGTCGTCCTGAGGCTCTGTCACTTTCTTCTGCTGGATCCCCGTCTCCCTCTCTGCACCTCAACCTCAAACCTTCAGCCTCTCAGTCCTCTGTGTCATCTTATCTACCTCTGCTGTCCTCTGCTCAGCGCATCTATTTGCCATCTAACTATCAACGTGGGATGCTATGAGGTACGCAAACAGAAACAGAAAAAAGAGAGGGGAATGGTGTTAATAAACCCTCTTGGTTTCTTGTCGCTCAAAAAGTGCGATTTATACTTCAACAAAGCCCCCAAAAGTCACAGATACAGATGCTGTAGTCAGCCACTTCACAGCTCCTTCTCCTGCAGAACATGCTCCTCTAACGTCCTAACCTGAGGTATATGCGGTAGTGGTGTATTTCTCCACTGGTGCTCTGAACAGGCATGAAAACTTCTTCCTGCTGTCTGGTATAATCTCGTCCTCAGCAAATTCCACAACAAACACTCTCATGCCACTAAAAAGGGTTTATACATCAAAGTTTAAGCTGCTCCAGGTGAGATTTTTACCGAAACTTTACCCGTCCAATCAGCCTACATGTTAGACAGGAGTGCTCTACCCGCCTAACTTGAACGCTAGGGGGTTCTTTCCCCCTTTTTATTTTTTAAAGGTCAAAGTCAAGTTCCGATTTTTCCCAACACACTCTGCCCAACATGTAACCTCACATGTAGTGAAAACACTGTTGTTTCTTATTTCAGAAATACTTCAGGGACCATACAGAGGAGCACAGCTGATAACTGGCAGTGAAAGTACAAATAGAAAACCACACTTTGATTCTGTCTTATGCAACTCTTTGAACCAGACACCCATTTAATGCCACCACACTGCAAGGGATTTCTAGGACAGTTTCCATTAATCTTCACCATATGCTGCACAACTGTCACAGACAAAAAGCCGCCTCGCAAACCAATTACATGTCAGCGCGGGGAAGAAAACACACAGGCTCAGCGACTCGATCAGATGGATGACAAAATGAAACAACAGAAAGGAAACAAATTACACTGTCAGCGCCGGCGTCAAAAACACCCAAAGGGATGACGGTGGATCCGCCTCACACAGCTCGGCTCGCCTCCCGAGATCAGTTCCTCCCCCCCGACCCCCTCCCAGCTGCTCCCGTCTGACTGATGAGTCAAGTCAATCATTCCCAGGCAAAAAAACCCAAACACGTTTGTTTTAGAGCTGCAGCGTCTTCATCTTTAACTGTTCCAATATTCTCTTTCGGGTAAAAAGTATTAAACAGTGGCTGCTAAGCTTCGGCTGCCCATAGGCAACCAGTGTAGGACTGATCATTTCTACCAAGAACGTGTGATGAAAAATCGAAATCCTATCAATTATACTGGAGGTGGAGACATTTGTCCACCGTAAGAAAAGGCAGCCTACCCACAAGCCCACTCTGTTGCACGCTGTAGTAATGTAGCTGATGAGCAAACAGAAAAAACATCAAAAAAAAAAAAAAATATATATATATCACATATTAAACTGAAAGATGAGACATAATGTGACCGTAGCTGTTGTGCATAATGTCCATTTTTCAAAAGAAGATAAAACCATCCTTGGAGATAGATGTCAAAAAACATGATACAGGATGTCTCTCCTTAATGGCTCCAGGTATAGTGACAACACACCACCAGACTGTCAAACCTCTCAGTAATGTGGAGTCCTGTAAACTCAGCCCTACGGACATGACCCTGCGATCAGAAATCCAAAAGGTACACAGCCCCCGTCACATAGAGACAGCTCAGATCACACGTGGGACGTCACATCCTTTGGACCACAATTACGAGCAGCCGAGTGACAACAACCGTTCACGTCAGCCTACAAATTGTAATTCAGAGTCGGAGATACAGTATGGTGATTTACTGACAGAGACAATATCTCCCACCGCCACAGACATGTCAACAGACTGTTGGCAGAAAGGCTGCCAATGAAACCCAATATTAACACTAGCATGATCCATCCGGCTCATTGTGTAGCAGCTGTTTGTTTGGATCTGGTTTCACTTGGTAACAAACTGCTACAAATATGGTACACAGCTAAATGAATGAATTTAGGCCGTTTATCTATTTACTTAAACTTTATTTAACCGATTATTCTTTTTTCAGACAGAAATAAAACAATACTAAACACTGGGTGACAATATTTGAAGGCTCCAATGAGCGAAGAACAGAGAAAGCTATAAAAGATTTGTCACTATTAAGAAGCTAAAAAGATCTAAAAAGTGCTAAAGGAATCATTGACCAGAGAGTTTCCAATAGCCTCGGATTCAGTCTGGAAAAACAGATTCTTTAATTTCCCTCTGCAAACTGTTCCAAGTGTCTGCTGTGAAGTGTTTCTGCTGTGACTACAAGGTTAGCACGAGAGCTAACACCTTGGAATAACGTGTGAACACTTGTTAAGACTCCTCATTCTGCTGAAACTGCGTTGATGCAAAATCGTCAGCTGCACAGCCGCTCGACTGCCTGAGCCTGTTTTTAGCA
Organism: Xiphias gladius; assembly: GCF_016859285.1. Classification (NCBI taxonomy): domain Eukaryota; kingdom Metazoa; phylum Chordata; class Actinopteri; order Istiophoriformes; family Xiphiidae; genus Xiphias; species Xiphias gladius. Next base: position 474,848 of record NC_053404.1, on the reverse strand, counting down.
CCACACAGGTATCGCACCTATGAAGTTGCCAGCACAGACACTGTCAGTCTGAACCAAGTACGAACCCAAGTCAAGACAAACGCTGAGGATATACAGTTTATACTTATTCAGATATTCACACGGTTCCACTTTAACTCTGCTCACTTAGTGCATCTGCTTTTCTAAAAACCAGGCAGCTCATACAGACAGTTTGTATTTTAGCAGCAGGCTGACTGATCCACACACCAAGAGCTCCACTCTCATAAAGTTTTTATTAGAAAGCTATGCATTATCTTGTCTTATTATGGTCTGCAGTCGAGTGGATGGCCCATTTTTATGGCGCCTTTTAGCCTGCTGCTCTGACATTACATCAGTCACCTTGTCATCCTCATGCACTTCTTTGTCACCAAGACTGATCCTCTTCTGTCTTCTGTTTAATTCTTTATTCCTCCCTCACTTATGCTTGAACCCAGACGCACACACACACACACACACACACACACACACACACACACAAACACACACACGCACGCGCACTTCTCGCCATCAATCTAAGCTCCAGATGTGATATCCAGAGTGGTGGACTGGCTACAAATTATTCAGGTTGTAATTAGCCAGAAGGGAAATCATATTAGATAATCTTAACTTAGACCCTCGGGAAACTTTAAGCACTTCATCAAATAATGGGCCAGGCATCCAAATAATATCCCTGACCTACTTCTGCTCCCCCAGGGGCGAGAGCGTCTCATCTGCTGCTAAGAATTTAGAAAAATCTTAATGTTTGATCCTCCAGCCAGCCAGGTTCAGTTAAACCAACATGCAAATATGGTATGAGAGCGGCTGCCAGAGGGTAATACACACACTGTATCTTCTGATTTGTTCATCTTACTTCCTTTTGATTGTGCACATGTGCCTCATACTTTCAAAGCACGTGTATCACACGCAGGATTTGTTTTCACTTGAGAGCCCTTTTCCACTCCCTTCTTTCTCCTCTCCCTCAGGAACAGACGACATTACATCCTGCTGAGGACGGGGCATGTTGGTCAGTCAGGCTGCGACTGCCCGTTAAACTCAATGGTCCAGTGACCACTGCCGAAATAATGCACGTGGATATTCAGAGGATGATTGCTGATATGAAATTTCATTTACAACAGTTTGAGCTGTCCTCATTCACAGAGTGTCTTATCTTACACTAGGGGTCCTCCTAAAGGAGTTTCCTCTTACCTCCTCATCCGTCTTTGCAGGGCATGCTCCTCTACAGTTTAAAGTTCTCCACCGCCTTCACTGAAGACAAGTTGGTCCCTTATCCGCAGTTTTAGGACTTGCCCCCCACTCTGTTAGTACTGGGGAGAAAAACTTTCATAGGTGTTTTAGATCTCTCTCAACTAATCTCCACTGACAGCAAGATTAGGAGCAGTTGCTGAAGAAGCTAATCCTCCAGTATATGAATTAAATGTCGTTGCTTTGCGTCTCTCATTTCTAGACGCCCATTTCTTCCTAAGTGGAAGGATAAAGCACCCTCCAGCTTTACTCACTGGACTAACAGATCTAATGCGGTTTTCACAGTCGGAAGAAGTTAGAGCCATTTGAGGGGATCTACTGATAAGCTTTATAAGGCCTGGCAGTTGGTCAACACCCATATCCAGAACTGCAAATTGGCTTAAACATTTAGAAGAACAATCGCGTCTAGATGTGAAGATTTCTGAAATGTGCAGTGAACCTGACAACGACGCATCTAACAACAAGCAGTCATTCATGCAGAAAGCTTTGAAGCACATTGCTACAGTTTGTGGGTGTTTGTTTCTTCCTCAGGTTTCCCATTATCAGTAATATTACCCTTATTTTCTTTTTTTAAATAAACTCATTTCGTTTACTTATTTTGCATTTATTTATTGGATTTACCCACTAGCATGAGTGGGTGGGTGGGATCTGCTGTTGTTAGTGTCATTGGCATGTTGGGTCAATTGTACTTAGTTGACTGCTAAATGACACCGGTTGTGTCTGTTTTAAGATTAAAATCTGAAATTACGTCACAAGGCTGCTGAGAGCAACTTCTCCTTAGTAGTTTCATGAATGAATTTATAATTTGCTGGAGGATGACCTGTTTCACTGAATATAAAGTATTCATCAGTCCTCAGGACCGTGACGAGCTGTATAGGTCCATTACTACTTTTTATTACCAAATAATTTAGATATTTTAAAAGCTGCGCCACAGATTTTATACATGAAACAAGATCAAATTTTGACTTGTCAACTATAATATGTAAAACACCATCTGCACACTGATACTGTGAAATTTTTTCCTAGTCGACTGAACAAATCTTCATACTGATGGGAGATTTCTACATACCGTTCCAATTTCACTTAATTATTTCACCACTTGTTTACATATTTAGGGCAGCTAGTGATTATTGCATGTAAACTCAATGATGTGTGGAACAAACTGGTCTACGGAGAACATTTTTGGTTTTATTATTTATTATTGATGTGACGTGACCTGAACGAACGTAGGGCTGAATGACGACCTCCAAACCCTCTCAACCTGGTTTTAATGTTAAAGTTAGGGCTGACACGTTTAGGAGTTTCTCCTGTCTCTGCCAGTTTTAGCCTCAAGCTGTTTTGTGACTACAGCCCCAGGTGATCTAGGTACGGATTGCACTGAAATTCAATGAGTAAATTCATGCTCCCCATTTGATATTAGTTACACTGTGGCCTTTATCGTTTCTGCCAGACTAGTGCTGGAGCTGTAAGGATAACAAACTTGTCAGTTTGTATCATGCGACACTTTTGTATTTTGGGATGTAACGAACACTGCAGTCTTCAGGGATCATTAGAAGGTTGTTGGACTTTTGGTCTTGTTATTCATTGGGTTTCCCTCCTCTTCCCTTAACGTTTTTCTTTGTCATACATCATTAATGTATAATAATAGTGATGTGGTACCTGAAACTATGGACAGTGTAATTGCAGGTTGCGTCCCGTTCTTCTTCTTCTTTGGTTTATAACTGCCTCTAGCTCTGAGGAGTCTCGAAACTCTCCAGGGGCGGCCAGGGGTGAGTCCCACCCCTCACTGCTACTCCTACCAGTGTATTTAGGCTACACCCATTTTGAGTTTATCCTGTGATCCACACTGATTTCCTACACCAGTCAGCTCAGCACTGCTCTGAGCGATTTCCCACGCACCTGACCAATAACACAAAATACACCGAACACAACATTCAAACCAGTTACTGGTTTGAATGCTGTGGCTAAATGGTATAAAATGAGCTAAAATCTGCCAAAATTAGCTGAATTCTGGTGCTGCCCTTTCGAATGTGTTTCACATACAGTAAATACAGTCAGTCAGGGTGTCAGAGCCCCGCCTGACTCCCCCTTCATATTTCCTTCTTACAACACACTCCTTTCTGTCCCGTGAAGGCCTACTGTGCTGTGTCTGACTGTGGACATAAACTACATCCCATCTGGATGAAACTTTGGTTTTGTAGCAGACCAACTTTTCACATCTGGTGAGAAAGTCCCAGGGATGGCTCCTGGCAGGGAAATGAATGTTCCTTTTTATATGCTGTCCTATCAGTCTGAATAGCATGCTGTTAAATAGTTCTCCCTTACACTCCATACTTTACTGCCAACTGTTCTTTCCAGCCTTTTGCTGCATCACTCAGCACCTCCTCACGGGCAGCTCTTGGAGGCCTTTTGGGTGCATCGAGGGGAAAACATTTTCTATTCTCGCCAGTTGCTTTTGTACTTTGTGTTTTGTCCCTTAAAAATAATGAAATAAAAAGGTATATTCCTCTTCCTTTGACTTCCGTTGTTTACCCGGACACGATGGCTGCCTTTAGTTCACTCATAAATCTCTCTGTCAGCCTTTGACTGGTAGATTGAGCAGACAAAATGGGCTGCTACTCTGAGCCTAGAAGGAGTTTGTTCCACGACATTAAACCGCTGTTTGCAGGATGCCTCCATCCTGAAAGATAGTGCTCCTGTTTCAGCGGGGAGACAGGAACGAGGAAATATATCCAAGAATGCATGGACTTGCTCTGCACGGTTGGAGGACATCAGTCGTCATTTTTAGATTTACCTAGGCACTACCACCTTGGGTCACTAACAAGTGGAAACTATAGAAACTATACCGTTTGAGTCTGCATGATGAAAAATGTTTATTTGTTGAGAAGTCTGTCGTTTTCCAAAGCACTTATGTGGAAACACTGGCACACCAGTGTTGATACAACTCCATTCCAAGACAGAGCAAACAGACTTTTCTCATTGTCTGCCAAGTCTTTGAGATTATTTAACCGCCTGTTAGTATTACTTGGTCGCTGCCTATGGTGCCCGTGTATGTGCTGATTCATTTGAAAGCATGCTGTGTGGGATCCCTGTAGCCCTCTGTCTTTGTGGCCCACCTTTCCATCATGTCAAGAGCCCCGACAGCTTTGAGGACAAATGGGCTATTAAATGCACGGCGGCTTGCGTTCTGGTGGCGATGTTACAAAATGACCAACGATGTTCGACTCAGCCCTGTCTTGCACGTTTTCTGAGAAAGCCAATTCTTCTGAAAAGCATTTTTGTAATATAAGACATCTGGATATATGAGCATGTCTCGATGACCATCCTGTGACAATCACCACAGATGGAGCAGCGGGGAGAAGGAAGGATGGACAGGGAGGTAAAAAGAAATAGAAAAGCCTGAAGGAGAAAATGAGAAGGAGAATGTGGATGAGGAAAGTCATTTGGAGATATGAGCGACAGAGGCGAAGCAAAATGAGGAAAGAAGAAAAGTGTTTTGCTTTCTCACTAAATGATCCTTCTGCCGAGGTGTGTTGTGGCTGCAGGGAAAGAGATTGCTTTGCCCTTGGGATGTCTTCATCCTCAAAGAATAAGCTCATAGCTGGCTTCGCATTCAGCTGGTGATAGCCTCAAATTTAGAGAAGTACACCTGCAGTCAAAAACCTGCTTTTTTAAACCCCTAAGACATTTACAAATATGCTGGTGAGGAAGTGAATGGTACTTTCCCTCCTTGAAAAACACCTGACAAGGTGCCTCACAGCAAAGCAAGATCCTACAGCAGAAGTGGATGAAAGTAAACAAAGGGTGTGTGTGTGTGTGTGTGTGTGTGTGTGTCTGACAGGCCATATACTGCCAACTAACACCAGCCCGAGACTAAGAATCTCCAGCCACGTTAGCAGCTCTGTAAGCCTGTGCTGCTTGGGGCTACATTGCTAATGTCAGTGTGTTAAAGTCTAACCTAACACCCCCCAAAAATCATACACCTCGAGTGGTTTAACTTCTCACCTTTCTGTGGCAATATACAGGTGCACTCTAAAAACCTGTGACATCACTGCTGGGTGTGGTTACAGGTGCAACACACCACACTTCTGATCCCGCCCAACCACAACCACCAGTGATGGTCGGAGGTGAAACGGGTCTGAAAAGTCCGACTACAGAGGGCAGCAAAACACGACTTTTCAACCGGGCTTTAAGTCTCTCTTTAACATGCTGATGCTTGGCAGATGGAATGTTTACCTTGTTAACCAGCATACTTTAGCATGTTAGCATGCTAACATTTACTAATTTGCACTAAACACAAAAGTACAGACGAGGCCCGTGAGAATGTCATTACTTAATTATTTTCATTATCGATTAGTCTTCCAATTATTAACTTGATTAGTCGCTTACTGGATAAACATCAGAAAAATGTCAAGCCCAACTGGATGTCATCAAATGTCTTGTTTTTCAATGTTTTTATAATGGAACACCAACTAAAAAGAAGCAAACTTTCACATTTCAGTAACATAAATCTTTTGGGTTTTTTGCTTAAAAAAGAAAAAAAACAAACAAACACAAAAAACCCTTAATTACTCAACTATGAAAATAGATGATTACTTTTGTGTCGATCAACCAATCTGTTAATCGACTAATCGGCTGTGGCCACTAGATGAAAAGTTAGGTGATGTTTTTACAGTTCATCCCGAGCGGAACATGAACGTCTGAACCCAACTCCATCACAATCCCTCCAACGGTTGTCGAGAAAGGGATGACAAAGTATCAGGGGATAACCAATGGAAGTAGGATTCATCAGCTGGGGAACATCAAGGCCTGTATGACATTTAACAGCAATTCAACCAATCCAATTAAACCAGGACGTGGACCAACCGGCCAACAGACCGACCACACTATTCACGGAGCCAGGCTGCTACCGTGGCTGAAAATAGTACATTTGCACCTGCCTCTGCAGCGTATTTCTAATTAGTTTATAATTTTGCACTGTGCAGTCCGTTTAATATTACCATTAAAGTGATGTGATGAAGAGCCATGAAATTACAAAAAGAATCCACTTGCACCCAACAAAATGACCATAGAAGAATCTGCACAGGATGAAATATTTTCCCTTAGTACACCCTTCATCGGCCTCTTTCTCTTCCTCTGTCTCCCTTTAATTTGTCCTCATGTCACCTCATCATGGCTTATTAATGACGGACTGTCAACACCTGGTCATTTCCAACCATTACACTGAGGATGAAGGTCACTTGTTAGACCTTCTTGGTCTGCTGGCTGCATCTCAACTGAATAAGGTCTCTCCTTCTCATTTCCTCTTTTCAAAAGCTCTTTGTTTAAGAGTGAGAAAAGCTGAAGGAATGGATTCGTGGAAAGAGCACTTCGTCAGACTATTGAGATATATCCAAAGTTAAGACAAGCAAAACAGTCTCTCAGCCGCTCCTCTCTCTCTTCCCCCTGGACGTCTGAAATGCAGCCCCCTTCCGTGCTTTGATATGGACTCAGAGTACTGGGGAGGCCCCTCAGGTAACCAGAGCCGGCTCTTTGGACTGCGGGGCCAGGCTTTCAGAGGGAGACAGATGTGTTATTGAAGACATCCAACCACGACCTACAGGCAGGGCAGAGGCAAGGAGGGTCTGACAAACAGCTCTCACGGCCGCCTGCTTTATGCTCTTTCAATAATCCTGTTCAGACAGCTTTCATTTTCAGCCGGGGGAACTTTGAGAGGGAACTTCTTTGCGCCTTTCATTTGCTGATTTCATTCTTTGCCCTCTTGGTGAATTCGATCTGATTTGATTTTGAAAGGCCATGAAAACCTATTTTCTAAACCAGTTTCTGACTACGAGTGTTCAGGTGCTACGTGTACCTACGACAGTTCCAGTAATTTTACGTGAAGATTTCTGTTTTTGTGGGAGAGGTGACATACTTCTGTGCACCAATCAAAATTTAGAAGCACTTGATGCAGAGTTTAATGGCAGTTGGTGGGTTGTTTGCTCGTCAGCTACTGTTGATCACATCTGAACACATTACACCCACATAGTCCTGATGAGGTGGATTAGCTGTTTTTTTTTGACTGGGGTGGGAATCTTTGGCAATCTCACAGTTCAGTTCGATTGAGATTTTTGGTGTTTCAATTCTCGATTCAAAACTACTCTTGGTTCAATAAGAAAGAAAGAGGAGCACCCTTTCCCTTTCTGGGAAAAATCCTCTGGCACAAAGGACGTGAAGAGATTTACATTGAAAGCAGCTTTGATAGTGGTGTGTCACACGTAGAAAACAGTATTTGGCATGGGGAGGGACTATCCTAACAGTGAAATAGATTTTTTCAAGAAAAGCCCAAATGCTGCTTATAATCAATGTTGAGAAAAAACTGGACTGGACACACTCTCAGACAGAGGTGATGTGCCCACCTAGCATCAAATATGGACCCGTAAATAGACACAGGTCTTAATTTCACTCATTGTTCCTTTACTGGTTCAAAATGACCTCTTGCAGATGGCGAACCTTTAGAAATACCATAGAATAATACATTTCTACTCTGGTATATGTCCGTACGCTTTGGTACCCACCTCCTTTGCTGCTATTAAATCAGTGCCACTTCTACTCTATCATCTCAGTTAAATGTAGCGTAATAGCAGGTGGGCGGCCTGAGAGCATTGCTGTATCGTTCTGGGTAAACTCAGATCAGTGCACAGTGTGGAGGGGCTGATTACAGCAACAATATCCTTAAAATTAAACTCCTCAAATGAAAACCACTGAGCCAAGGCGGAATGTAATAGTGATGTTACAGCAGTGAGTCTCGCAGCCCGGCGAGGCAGCCCTCCTCGATTCTGCACTCCACTGGCCTACAGATGACGGGCGTTCAAACTGCCTCCACCATCATTATGCTGCACGTCGCTCTCAGGCACCAGCCATCTGACTTGCAGGACAGTTTGGCGCACTGACTTGTGTGTGGACGGGCGATCCGGTAACTGAGGCTTTACACATTATAGTTGAATGGGGTCATTTGGCAGCCTGTGCCTGCCCTCCCACTGTGTATCTGCAACAAAGATCAATAGGACTCATTCTATTTCAGTGACTTTCAATCACGTTTTGCTAAGTTCCACTGTTCCCCACCAGCTGGCAGACACTGACTCATTACAGGGCCGAGTAAAGGTAACCAGAACCGTGCAGCCAATGCATTATGGGCTGAATGCCCGCAGGCAAAACGATCTCATCCTGTTCATGGCGCTGGCGTTTATGCGGTAAATCTGCCTGCCTCATTCTCAGCAGTAACTTTTCTTGTCAGACAATATTGACTCACTGAAATCATCTCAGCTGTCTAAATCTCCGCTGAGGTCATACTCTGTGGCAAGTGATGAACTTCTCATAATCGTAATAATTGGGCAAAATTCAATGTAACGGCTCCCTTGAGAGGTTGAAATTCTATTATAGGGCTGTAATTGCCAAATGATCTGATTGCAGAGATGCTTTTGATTTGACTGAGATCAATATTGAAATAACTTTTTAAAAGTTACACTGTATAGGAGACAGTGACAATGATGTACATAATATAATAATGTGTTATATTAGCTCTCAGATAATTCAACTATAATAAAACTGCAGAATGGAAGATTTAGAAGTAAAAATGCTGCTGTTTTATCAGACTTAACTGCAAAAGGGGCTGCAGCCAAACAGTGTTTCCCCCATCACTGTGATGTTGTAGATTCACCCCGCAGTGTGTGCCCTAAATAAATTCTGATGTCTGTATAGTCATTAAAAGGAAATCCTTTGGAGCACAGTTAGCGACAAACTGAAACTAAACAGCAAAACACTGACAAATCTTTTAAACAGCAGAAAGCAAGCACTGCGTCCCAAAAAGCCTGCAGTGAAGCCTTTTTTTAATGTTTTCCTAACAAAGTTTGTAGTTTTCTATCGCACGTGTAGATGATACACGCTTCACAATGAAGGCATTTGAGCCCTGTGTCCAGTTGTCCATGCACCTATCCCCCATCATTCCTAAATAAAAACTACCATCACTTTCCTGAAAGTACGGACCACGGGGCAAACCTGCTGCTGGGAGCCAGCCTTAACAACACACATCCCATCTGTTCCATTAGTTCAGCAGAAAAGGTCTGAGGTCCATCTGAGCAACCACAGAAAGAAAAACAGATTCATCTCCTTTGGAAAATATTATTAGGCCTCCACGGCTGTGTGTACACACGGTCTGCCTGCTGCCAAGCCCACAAACACAGATGAGTTGTTACTGTCTCTCTGGCTTCAAATACGGGGTCAACCGGGACTATTTCCTCCTCCACTCTCTCTTGTTCTCGCCAAGTCGTCTGCACTGCAAAAAAGGTATCCAGCCTTCTTTTATCTGCTACTGAGTAGGACTGTCATTTTTCAAAACTACCTAGTTTGAACAAATCTGAACCAGCATGTCAATTGTTCAGATTCATTGAGTGCAGCTTACGTAGCCTGATCCTGAACTGAGCTGCAGAGTAAACGTTCCGTTCCTTCACGGTGCCTCTGCTAACGGCACCGTAGGGCGGATGAGTTTTTACAAAGCCTGCAAACAGCCTCACCTTTACCCACTAGTTTTCCATTTGTTGCGTCGAATCCAAAGTGCTTCCACACTTTACTTCTCAGATGGTTTTGTTGTCATGACTGTGATTATTCACACGCTACTTTTGCGTTAGCCTGAGAACAGTGGTGTTATTACTGAGAGCAACAGCACATGCAGTGGCAGACAGGAATTCAGTTTGAATGTTAAAAAAAGTAACAGCCCTTCTACTTGGCAACAGATATTTCTCTTAAAACAGCTTAAAAAAACAAAAACAAGACCATTTTCACCTAAGCGTGTTCATCTCTAAAGGTCAGACCTGATCTGAAGGATCATTTTCTTCATGCTGGTGATGCAGCTTGTTGCAGGGTCCTGGCTCTCAATTTGGACACGCGTGGAAATATTTCATCACTATTGACAGAATATGTTTCAGGATTTTTTCTCAATGGCAAATTTCCCCTCGTTTCCTTCTCACCTTTAGTTATTTAATTATTTTATACTATGATATTGTGTTATGTATCGTCACTAATTTTTCAGTGCATTTATTAGGTTTTGAAATTCTCGTCTTCTCTCTTCTACATTTTTGTAAATTCAGTGCTGTGTAAACAGTATGTGATTGTAATGGCAGTAGTGATGGCATTTTTTATGTTAGCTAGTGACCTGTGAGATATGGCAATGGCAGCTGTTGCTAACAGAGACACTGTCAAGGTCTGGGGATTAGACCACATCTGGTCAGTCAAAGTTTTTAGCCTGATTTAAGTGCTCTGATGCAATTTTGCAACACGTGATTGACGGTTTATCACTCACAGTGATGGATTACCTTGGCTAAGTTGGAAAAAGGTAACTTGTTTTGTTATGTTTTCTGGAGAGAGGGAGCAGCAGAGAGGAGCTGCGGAACCAAGGCCAGCCGAGAGCAAGGAGGAGGAAGAGGAAGAGGAAGAGGAAATTGCAGCATATGGACGAGCGTGTGCATGTGTTGCTCGTGAAAATGATGGAGATTGAGCCATTAAAGGCATTATCGTTCTGCTCAGGGGGACAATTGATGCCGCGTCGAACAAAGAAAAAAACAAAAACAAAACAAAGAAAAAAAAAAAAAACCATCTCAACCTGTCTCTTTGCCATTTATCATTGTTAGGACGACAGCTGCAAAACTTCAAGTATCCTCACTAAATCCCCCAAGTGTGTGTGTGTGTGTGTGTGTGTGTGTGTGTGTGTGTGTGTGTGTGTGTGTGTGTGTGTGTGTGTCTCTTTCCAAGAATCCGTCTGTCACGTACTGTATGTTTCACAATGGAAGGCAATTTGCGATGATGTGAGGGAGATAAAGCTCGGGGAAAGAGGCAAACACAAAACGCTGCTGGAAGGAAGCAAATTTTATCTTGGCAGAGAGCAGGCGGCCAGAGGGTCGATGGTGTTTTTGTATTCCAGATGCTCACTGGAAAATGGGCTGTGGTCTGGCTTTCTATCTGAACTTAAGAGGAGACAGTGGAGGGACTCGGGCGTCCCAACGCATGCCTGACTCTCTCTGTATATTTGTGTGTATGTGTATATTCTTCAGCATTTAGGAATCTCCAGACACCTATCCAAACAACTTCATAGCGCAGTTGTTTATGGACGCACATGCTCTCATGTCTTCAGGCTTGATTTCCTGTGTGTGCGCGTATGTTTGCATGTGTCCAGACCCCTGTTGGGCCTGTCCAGGCCACAGAGTGCTGAGTCAGCGCATTAGTGTCATGGCAGATGTATCTTCCGGCCTGTCCCCTGGCTCTCACTGCTAGCCCGTAGAGATGCATTCAGCTGCAGCCAGGGGCACTTGGTGTGATGGGCCTGGGCAATTGCCTCAATAAGGACTGATGGCAGCATTCGGAGGGACGCAGGCAGAGGGAGGGAAAGGTAGGACGACGGAAAACCTGGAGGAAGGATTACCGCAAGGAGGCAACACAGGTGTTAGGATGGAGTGATGTTGACGTAAGGCTGGGCGATCTTCCCAAAAAACTCATTGCACACTCTTAAATACACAATCACAATCCACAATCTTTCTTCCCAATTTTGACATGTACTGTTGAGAATACCCAGACTGGAACCAGCCTACGGACTCATCTATTTGCACCATTTAAAAGACAATTTTCCAATAAAAACACTTTTCAAAATGGTCATGTACATCGGTGTCTTAAATCTCACGTTGTCCACAGCTTTGAACAGCACTATAACCTCCGCTGGATCGAAATAGACCACCTCAGTGCCCTCTTTCCATCGTTTGCTGCTTTTATTGTACGTTTTCAACTGCTCTAATGCGTCGATCAGTGAAAACTGTTCATTTTTCTGGACCTCGTTACATAGATGATTGGGGTTGTACCGACCAGAGTGAAACACTCTCAGTACTTTCCTTCGGAAGGTTCCCTTTTTAGGTGGTTGAATAGATCTGTTGCATTACCTCTGGAAGTGTCGACCATTGCCCGACAAAAAGTTTACGGATAACTTTGCTTTGAGAAATATCTGACCGTGCATACCAGAACCACTGGCACACTACTGACGTCGAGTCCTTTTTTCGGCACCGGCTCCTCATCCGCCGTGCCGCTAGCTCACCTTGAATTGTTTTTCAAATGCATCACTCATGAAAGAGACCTAATGAAAAGTCTCTAAGATTCGCTTGAAAAGTAGGTTGTGGATGTCTTCAAGATCAATCACAATATAAAATCATCAACTCGCCCTCCCCTATGCTGAGGAGAGTAACGGTGGGAAGAGATTTGAAAAGAAGGGTTATATTGGAGTATACTGATCCCCCATGTACTAACTGCTGGCCATTACTGATAAACAGTCATGTTCTCTGACTGCAGCCAGTTCAGGCACTTATCACCCGGGGAATTTAATAGGAAAAAAAGTCCATTTCACCACATTGAATCAGTGACTGCAGCCTCATTGGCAGCTGAGCCCACGGCACGTGTCAGCCGATGGCACACTTTTAAAACCTTCACTAAGGCCTGGCGCTGCTGCCGATGGGAGGTGGGCCAAAGCAGCGGGTGCCATCTCATTAGCACTTCAGATCCATATCGGTGGGACTTATAAATAATTAGCAGTAAGGCACTAGAGGGAGCCAGGCATGCTGCAGTCTCAAAAGTTAATCAACAAAAGGCTGATTCACTGACATGGAGATCACTGACGTGTCACATGGTTCAGTCAACACACTTACGTTAGCCAGAGAATCTTTTACTTCACAGCTGATCAGATGCTGACCTTGGGTCAGTAAACAGAGTATCAGTCAACAATCAGCCAGTGCTGTTCTGTCATTCATGTAATACCTCGACCAATGGGTAGAGGTTAATTTAATGGCATCAACGAGCATCAACGAGCAGTGTTTGGTTTGCAGGTTTTTAAACCGTTAAATGTCAGGACAGTAATGTTATTGTGGGCGTTGATGTCAACTGGGAAGAGAGAATGGTCAGAAATATCTGGAGCTTGTTTTGTTTCCAACCTGCAGTATGTTTAGCAGGCTAAGCAGAACAGAGGACACCAACCGGTTGCCCTCAGACTACTTTCATGTACAGACTGGTTCAAGTGGGACTGACTCACAGCTTTCTGACATGCATCAATCATGTCTGATTGCACAATCCAAATCAGCTTCAGTGGCCTTACCAGTCTTCTGTACTCTTTAATCACAGACTGTTACCTGTTAAGCCCTTTGAAACCCAAATCAGTTCACCTAAAGCATTGAACATACTTGTGCATGTCTGAATTTTACGGGCTGTCCCAACAGATATGCCGATGCAAATGTGGTATTTTTATTTCCAGTACAATATCACTTGTGTTGTGGTTTTTGCAGTTGTAGTACGGCAGGTAATGGACCTCTGTTTCCCAGGCTAAACATGAGTAAACTAAACTAACCTATAGTACATCAGAATGGAACCAAATGAATCATCCAACCCTACATTAACCCTGGTAAACAGTCCACTAATAGTCTCTCTCCTTTCAACAAAGAGGTCAACTACTTTCTGCATATTAGTAAAGTCTGATAATGAGTTCTCAGAAAGCTTCCTCATCAGGAGCTGATCGCCCGCCGACCTGCATCCGCTTCCACTGAGCTCGATTATCCTCAGCACTTGTTTCCGGCAGCGGAGCAACACTGCATGACTTCTCCATGACGGCTTTGACTGATAATTAAGATGGAAAGGAAGGCGGAAGGAATGGCATGCAGTATATCAAGACACGTTGTGGATTAAGAGCAAATAACCCAATAAAGCTGTTCATCGGAACAGGTACTTGTAACAAGTTCAATAACTTTCACCGTAGTGTTATGAAAGTACCGATTTGCAGAAATGATGTGGTGCAACACGGACCAGAATCTCAAAGGAATGTTTCAGACGGAACTGAGGCTGTTGTCAACCGAAGACGCGGACTGTTCATATTATCGTTGTGCTCTGAGACGGGAATGTGAGAGGAGCTGCCGCCTCAACCTCTGCCGTTTTGTCCAGCTCTTACCTTCTCCGTTTTTCTTCTTTTTCATGAGAATCCATGTAATGCTGCCAGTCCACAAGAGCAGTTTTCCTTCGGCCGTATCCGCTGTGCGTTGCGTAGCGGGGTAATAGTGTCCACTCAAGGCACGCTCAACAATCGACCACGTTAAGTGTCCATAATGTCTGGTGCGAGTAGAGTGAATTTTGTCACTTTTCCTGCTAGAGAACTTGCTTAGAATCCCTGTGTGGTGTGGATCTGGGACGCAGCCAGGGGTTTAGTTATTAGAGTGGCCAGCCGGTTAAGTTATTTCTGTCCTTTGTGACATTAGCTTCTCATTGTTTGGTGTTTCACCTGTACTAAGTCAAAATACACTTGTAAAGACTCGTCATTACGCTCATCGTGTGTTACTACACCATCATGTGTCTTCATTGCCGATCTGCAAAGAAAATCACTGATTCATAGGATCTCACCGATGCATAACATTGCAGTGTTGTTGTACGGTCTTCTTCTCACTAAACTGAAGCCACTGGGGAAAACATGAATAATGCAGGTTACATGGCATCGGAGTTTCGTTGTATGACACAGAGTGGTGTCTCTGTTCTGTATTCAGCTTCCTCTTCCTTCCTCTTACACCAAATCAATGCCACCCCCCAGCAATCACACCCATTATCATTATGTTCCCATTAGCTCTTAGTAACACCACTGCTTCAAACATTATCTCGCCTAGACACTAATGTTATGACTATGATTATCATTACGTGTTCCCAGAGCTCTAAACACACACACACACACACACACCAAAAACTAGTTATGCTGCCATTTCTGCCACCACTCAGCACAACATTAATATCAACTGTCAATAGGAGCTGGCCAGGAAAGTGTTGACTGGGAACCACTCCTGAGCTGGAGTCCATTAGGGGGGAAAACCTCTTCAGATCTCCAATTATTTTCCCTTCACTAGAAATTCTCTTGGTCATGCTAGTTCCCCCTAACAGCATTTCAGCTGCGCTGCTAAGTAGAACTAATTCATATTTATGAAAGAGCGTTAGTGTGTGTGTGTGTGTGTACACTTGTATGGCTATACATTAAGAGGGCCAGTTTGAGTTTTAAACCATTAGAGTGAGGACATTTTGTCTGGTCCTTAATCCTTCAAAGGGCTTTTGAGGGTTCAGACCTGGTTACAGGTTGGGTTAGGGTAAGGGGATAGGATGGTTTATGCGTTATGAATTATGTCAATGAGCGTCCTCACAAAGATAGAGATACAAATGTGTGTGTGTGTGTGTGTGTGTGTGTGTTGTGAAGGCCTTCAGTTGCTTGGTGGGGATTTACATCACAGCATACACACAGAGATAAAACAGTTTGTTTTCCAAGATGCTTTTCCCCCTTTTTCAATGTTTTCTTGACAGGTTTCGATATTGTGAACCAACAACAAGGCTCCTGCAGCCTGGACAGTAGCTCGGCAATAACAAACAAATGTTAGTGATTGAACACTCGTCAAATACAAATTTCTTACTTTTTTTCCCTCTAATCGAGATGCAGAAAAAGACAGAGCAGAATGCCAATAACACACAACTGACTGTTTGCTCACTTTTCAAAAAACAAAACACACAAGAGCAAAAGTAAAAGGAATGGATAAAAGAGTGTGTTTATAATCTGCTGCTTTAGCCGCAGTCTTTTAGCACAAGAGCACGTGTGCGTCCATCAAGTGCTCGTCTGATTGAACACGTCTGAAGTGTGCGTTTCCAGGTGATGGAGAGTGAAGACCTTTAGTGTCTGCTGTGTCTGATAAATGTCCTCGGGTGATGTCAGATGAGTCAGCGTTGGTCTGAAGACTACAAGTAAGAAAACAAACAAACGGAAAAAAACTGAACAAAAGTGAATTTACTAGACCTCTGTACGATTGCCCCTCCATTCCCCCTCTGTCCCTCCTTCTGTCCCCCTGTCCCTCCTCTGTCCCTCCTGACCCCCCCCCCTCACATCTTGTTCTTTTCCCTCTTTGATCTCACATGGACAGATCTGCACTTCACTGTGTCCTTATTTTGTTAGCAGTAATTGGAGAGGCATGATGTAAGTAAAATGCAGCAGGATTTGTTATACAAAAGCTAATTTGATTTGGTAGGTACAGGGTGCACCTCTCGCTGTTGGCATCAAAGCTGTCTCTTCTTATTCTTCTCGAGGTAGTCGATGAACACAAGTTTGGCAGTGTGATTTTTTTCCCGAGGAACCAACTTCAGCATCTGTCCCCGGGCAACAAACTGTATATTATTCTGTCACTCTTTCTACTGTCAGTGAATCTGTGCTCAGATCAGTCACACATGCATGACCGTGGCAGGCAAAGTTTACTTTTTATGCAGTTCAACTTTCCAAATGTAGTAATGTGAGGCTTTTTCTTCAACTCATTAAATCCTCCCTCAGACTTCAGGCTTTGCAATGAAGCAAAAATTGCATGCCGGAGCCTGTGAGCGACATGGAGCACAGACAATTAAAAAAACCTCTCCCGAACCTGCCCTGTCTTCTCTTCACCTTCAGCTTTCTAATAAACAGTCGTAAGTTGACATTCAGTTTTTCCCAGGGCCAAACACTTCCGCTGGCGCTGTCTGCTTTCTAATTGTAACAATAATTTGCGGTTCCGGCTAATCTCGGCCGGGGCTGCAACCCATGCTCGCTCTGAGCGGATTGGAGATAATGAAATAATTGCCACAAATGCTTTTTCCCCAAGCAGCTGCTGAAACCTGGACCCCTCAGACGAAGAGACATCAACATTCATTCGGTCTGTATCAGCGGCATTTTCCACTTTAATGGAAATTTAGATTGTTGTTGACCCCCTGGGTGAGGTTCGGTGGACTGAGGAGAGGAGAGGGAGGATAGCATGCAACTCGAAAGGAGTGGGTTGGCCAGAGAATGCCATCTATCTATCACCGTATGTGTGTGAGCGTGTTTTCAGATAAAAGGAAGTGTGCATCATCTATCTTCTCCTGCTCTGCATGTGTATGTGTTTGTGATGATTAGAGGCACACACACACACACACACACACACACACACACACACACACACACACACACAAACAAACACACGATTCTATTCTTGTCTGAGTAGCCGGCTGGATATCACCATGCATCATTTATCTTGAAGGACTCTGATCCCAGCTCTGATGTGAGAAAATCCAAAGATAATTTATCACTGTGGATGTCCTACATGACTTTGTATAGGACTCTGTGTGTGTTTATATGTTCTTTTGCACTCCTCCTTCGCAGGGCCTGAGGGATCTCAGTATGAACGAGCACCAGCAGCTGTCCTGCTATTAAACGATTACCCCATCTGCCTCCGTTCCGTTTCAGCCTCTCTGTATATCTGCCTCACTAACTAATGAGAGAGGAAAATTTGCCTGCAGCAATAAATGTATAAAAGAACCTACTGCTCGCCATATGTCTCCTTAAGCAGCTTAAGGATTTCAGTCAGTTTTCACAGCAGAAATGTGGCAAAAGCTTTCATTGTTGCAGCGCCGTGCATCATTTAACAGGAGTGCTGTAAGGACATACGCAGCGGGCCTGAAATAGACACGGCAGACACTGAAGCACACGGCTGAAGTTTTAAACTCCAGGTAATGGCCGGTGCCTGTCCTGTAGTACTGTGCCGCGCTGTGCCGATTCAGGCTTTGAGGACGTTAAACTGGTTAACTCGTCTGCAGTGTTTACGTGTGTTGTCATTTTGTGAGCTAACAGGATCCAGCTCCATCATAAGGAGGCTTTACATGGACATACTGGTTTTTGCTACAACAGATTTTCTCTTGCCGGTACCTTTTTGTGTTTTGTTGATTCTCCATGAACTTGAGTGTGTCATCAAGCATGACTGTACAAGTTTAGGATTAAAGGAGTACTGCGCCTGACTTCAAGCAGGCAAACATTTTCTCAGCTTGGAGCTTTGACCCCAAAATGTGTGGGGTTTTGTTTCTTTTTTTAACGATATAGAGTTTACAGACATCAAACAACTCTCGTATCTTTAACATCTTTACTTTGTAATTTGGGACACAAGAGCATCCACAGCTACTTTTGCCCTCCAGAGAAAATATACCTCACCCCTCACAAAATGCTCATTCATATTTTACTACCATTTTACCTGCGTGTCTCGGTTTCACGAAGAGGAGCAACATAACGCTAATGTAAATCTGTGGCACCAACAGGAACACATGTTCAACACACTGCATCGATCACGGGAGACACCGTGTTCACGTTATACAGATATCACCGCGGGGAAATCACTGAAACATGACGCCACGAAGCCATGAGCAGGATTCCTCAGAACTGGGCAAATCACAGAACTACTAGTATAATACGGAAACCACTCCAGCGGTCGGGGTCGGATCAATATTTCTAGAGAAACCAGGAAATGAGATGTCCTCCTGTGTTTCTCTCTCACAGATCCATTCAGCATTCATGCCCATTTTACCAGGAGGGTAGTTATAAAAGCCACGACACAACGGAATGACTCACAGTCGTCATGAGTCCACTTCAGGTCCAGAGTGACCACAAAACCTCCAGAATCAGCGAGTCTGAATTATTCAGGCCCCAGGGGGAGGGAACGTGCTGTTCAAGGATGACAGGTATACAGCTGAGATCTGAAAAATCACACATGGTTATTTTGTTGTCTGTGTCTTCAGTACTTGATGAATGAAACAACATTACCAAAGAGCTGTTTGCAGAGTTTGAATTAAAGGACAAAGCGTTTTTTTTGTTTTTTCAGACTCGTCTGATGAGTTCTGTGCTGGATGGCTTTCAGATCCAGGTTCTTACACTATTCATCACACTAATTAAAGTGACTGGGGAACAAGCGCCAACTTAGCCCATCCAGTTTCCTTAATTGCTTTTGACGCAATGCACAGATCGTCAAAGATAAGAACCATAGTCAGTGTTAGAATTAGTACCATTTTTAATTAGCCTCTTTCATAGAGTTGGGCCCTTTTTGTGACAGCACGTAGCTTAAGGGAGCGCTCCAGTGAAGGATCGACCTGATTCAGTTAAAGGCAGTTTCTTTATTTCAAAGCTCAACAATATTGAAACGGTATAACATGAAGTGGTGAGGCCAAAGCAAATATACTCCAGGAGCTCCATCATTATAATGATCAGTGATGGCTATTTTGCAGGTCCAGAAAACCTGAAAATGAGCTCAGCTGCAGTTTTGTACATATCAGCTGTTACCGGAACATTTTTTATAACGACGCTCATGAATATCACCTCACTTTAGCAATTCTTTTACTTGAGAGAAGCAGAGCCATGTTCTTATATGGTGGATTAGTTCACAGATTTAATCTGATCTAGCAAGATGAGAATGTATTTCATTTGGAACTGTGCCTTTATTTTTACTTCATACAAACACCTGGACTACGTGTTGTCTGAAAAATGTAGAAATTACCAAAGGTCAGCACAGAACCTGGGCACAGGCAGCTTGAAAACAGCAGCTTGATTAAAAAACTACATCTGTGAACACTACACAGGACACAGTCACAGCATCACCTGGGAAGGGGTCAAAGGTCATCCACCAGGCGTCAACAACCGGTCAGAGAAAGCTCGAGCAGGACGCTCACGTCCAAAGAACGGGGGTTACGATCTCCCCCAGTATACGACCTTGCAAAATCCAGACCAAGGCCACTTGAAAACAACTGAACCGTTAAACGACAACTGAGCAACTCCACCCCTGAGGAAGACCACGAGATGTGGCTGAAAACGCAGTTGAGATATCAGGCTGTAACTGCTGTCACTATTTGTAGAATACTTCTCGTACTGTTCCAGACTGGGACATGACGCCTTCGTGAGGAGACACTGGTCCTCCTACCTGAAGGACCACACAGGTCGTACGCCCCGACGCTCAGATACGACCCGAAGAGGCGCACCGGCCCCTAGTCGTCACGGTTATCATAATAAACACATGGTTAAGGTCAAAGGAAACGACACTATGGGTTTCACACGGGAAACACACGGCGGTCTCCTGTTTCAAAGTCCGGTGTTTTGACCAGCCGTCCGTCCAGCCCGACCTCCTCCTAACGAGACTTTGTCCAGCTTTAAGCTACGTCACCTGACTTCCTGCTTTGCTCCGTCATAATTTCTGCGGCCACTAGAGGTCGTCTAACAATGAAACGCAACTATGGGTCATATTAAGCTGCTGCACAGACGACCTGTGGGCTGCAGTAGTCATGGACAACCTACATGCTCTTCTTTTCAGGAATCAATGACTTTTGGAAACATGGATGTGATCGTGATTTGAGGCAACAGGGTTCGAACGTAAGAGACCCACAGGGTTGGCTTGTGACCATATGAAATATCATAACAGCACCTCTGGTAGCATTTTAACCAAATGATAAGCAGCATAATGTTAAACTGCTTAATCTGAAACAGTCCGTCTTTTAAAACACACAAAGTCTAACATTTTCAAATGAACATTTTCAACACACGGCCCCATGACATCAATTTTTACATCGCACCACATTCACATTCTACAGGTTTACAGATATCACTGAAACACGACAACAAGAAGCCAAGCCGAGGATTCCTCAGAACTGGGTCCATTAAGAATCAGTGACTTCTGGGAAAAAGGGATGTGCGTGTGTCGGGTCTTTAGCTGAAGAGATTAGTTGATTACTCGATTAGCTGATTGGCAAAAGTGATTGACAAAGTGATTAATTGTTGAATCATTTTTCAAACAACAATGCCAAACCTTCACTGGTCCAGTGTGTCAAATGTGAGGTTTTGCTGTTTTACTGTAACAGTGAAGTGAAGTGAATCCTTAGGTTCTGGACTGTTGGTCAGACAAAACAAGACGTTTGACATTTGACGTTCACCTGTGGCTGTAGGAAAGTGTGTTTTGGGGTTTTCTTTATTTTCTGTCATTTTACAAAGGAAACGGTTAATCCATTAATGAAAAAACTAATCATCAGATTAGTCAGTAATGAAAATACTCGTTGGCTGTGGCCCCGGACGGCACTCAGCTGGGCTGTGGTAGTGTAACTTCTTTGCTCCAGTTTTGGGGCTTTTGCATCATTGTCACCATCCTTTTTATGTCAAAACTCTGACCCTGGTGTCATGACCCTTTTCTTACAGAGTCCTTTCACAGTACAATGGAGTGGGTCAAAAATGCCATTACGTTAAGACGTTTAGTTTGTTAAAAAAAACTGACATTTTGGGGTTAAAGTCATTAAATAGCGATTATTTCCATTTCAGTGTAAACTAAAGGCAGCCCTGGGTTTTCACCTGCTGATATTGGATTTATGATAAAAACCCGCAGCTCTGCCAAACCAATATCTTTACACAAATATAAATATCATCTTCACACATTTAAATGTGAGCACGAGTCCACTGTTTGTAATCCACTCTGTTGACATCAGTGAAGCCTTGAGACCCGTAGCACACAAGAAATGAGGGAATCAGACTGCTGGATTATCGTCTCAGAAATTTGGGATGTCTAAGTGCCTGTGTGATGTGGGATTAGAGCAGAGATTAAATCCGATCTGAATCGGAGATGCCTTCAGTTATCAAACAAGAAGTCAGGTCCGAGGCTTCGGCTCGCAGTCCAGGCTGAATTTATACAGTCGAGCGTGTCCACTGAGAAATACATCTTACTTATTGATAAACACAGATCTCAGACTTAATAATTAAACTGCACGGAGCATTTCAGATTGAGTGCAAATTTATGTTTTATATTTGGAATAAGGTCTGGCCGAGTATTTTAATCCAAACGTTTCAGCCTGCGTTCCTGAGAGGTTTGGAAATGAGATTCTGCTGTCGTGTATAATCCACTTCTATAATGACTTCCCTGTAAAAGGGATAGATAGTCTGAGCCCACAGGGGTTTGCTAAGTAACTCTGTCAGAGAGCCACGGCTACTCACCACTAACTCCGCTGCTATAAATACCATAAATACACACCGTCTTCTGAGCAGCACGTCTTCGCTCCACACTGTCAACAGACGTGTGTCTGTCCTCGCTGTACAGGTGACGACACTGAGCTGCAGCCGGCTGACAGCAGAGGCTGAGTGAACGACTGTTCTGTGATACCTGATACTTGTTTCTCCACAAAGGGTCGTCTGTGGTGCACTGCCAGTTCCGTCACGCCTGCCGCAGAATCATTAATAATGAAAATTGCATTATGAAGTCTTAAATCCACTCATAAAGCTGCACCCAGAGGTGCACAAAGTTGAGACTTGATAAGGCAGAGGGCTTCATATTTTGATCTGGTATACTACTCTCAGAAAAGTCACGCCGCGTTGAGTCGCTTTGACCGGATACATTAACGAGCTCTAACAAGGGTAGTTAACGAGAGCCACCAGAGAGACGCTCCTCGTTAACGACACTCATGTTCTGCGGTCGTTTCCTCTCCTGAGCGAAGTTACGGCAGGTGGTTCGTTAAATTAGGTACAGAAAGCGGCAGACGTGCTACACTTCAACTTCTCGAAAAAAACCTCTTCAGAGCAGCACGTGCGCACTAACCCCTCCAAACAACTTAGAATCCAAATAACAACGCTGCTTGTTTGGTCCCATTACAAATGAGAGCGTGAAAACATGATTGGTAAAGAAAATATGATATTGGCATTGAGGCCACCGTCGGCTGTCAGACACAGATGATTGGAGGCCCGCAGAGAGGAAAAGCACCAGGACAAGGAGGAAAATGTCAAAGTCATTTTTTTGATTTCAAAAATTGTCAGCAGAAAAAACAGCAGTGCTGCAATGCTTACATGTAAATGTCCAGTTACGCCAGAGAGAAAAATGCACTTGAACTTGTTAGTTTATTTGTTCTGAAACCACACTAAAAATTCAACTGCTGTTTTCTCAACATGTCTCTCTTTTGAGTTCATTCACCGCAGACTTCAGAATCCATCATGAGCCACTTCACAAAACACAAGCTGAAGGCTTCTGGAGCAACCCCCCCATGGTGGGGATCACCATGTATTGACTTAGTAGGGGGCCCAAACATTGCACGTGCCACAATTACTGTTGAATTTGTTTCTATTTTTAAGGTCGATGAAATGAAAAGTAGCGGAGCATTAACGATTGATGTCATTTGATGATTTAATGTCTGTTTGCTGCAGGGTCAGATTCACTTCTTCTACCTTCAGAAATCAACTAAACATGTTATTTGTACAAACTTTTGGAGCCAGCTGTGGAGTTACTCTGCTGGAGTTTCCACTGAGTCAACGGGAACCATCCAAAACAGACCAAAAATCAGCAGTCCCGACAATCAAACACGAAATTATCCTACAGTGATGCTCAGGTCAACAACAACAACCCAACTACAACGAGCTCAGCTGCAGGAGCTTCACACAGTTACTCCGAAGCGCAGGAGGGATTAGCAGCGAGCTACTGCCCACAGGCTCATATTTAAAGAAACTAGCGCCACATTAGCATCAACGGCTAATATGGCAAAAGCAGCAAACACTTACCTTGTTCAAGTTGAGCAGTGGTCCTGGCATCCAGCTGAGAATAATTCCTTGAGGAGTCATTGAAAGTGCTGGTATCCACCTTAAAGAGTCATTGAAAGTGCTGGTCTCCACCTTGAGGACAATGTTTGTGGCTGGCAGCTTAATGGAAGATGTCCTGACACCTGTTGTTACAGAGGGTGTGTTCGATATATGTCTCCACATGTGGATGGGGTCACAGGTGAGGTGTGGTGTTACCAAATCTACCTTCTCAGAAGAAACACACTCCTGACTCACCTCTGTTAAACCTGCCTCAAAAGAGCAAATCTTGAAAAACAGCAGGACTCAATTATTATTTTTATTTATTATTACGCTTTGATTGAATTTTGTCTCGTGTATGTGCCTCAGGCTAACTTCTTACTGCCTTTATTGTTTGTTCTTTTATTTTGATTGATTTTGTATGTTTATCTTTATTCAAGATAAACCTATGATACTGGAACTTTGCCTGTTTACCTCTTCAGTATTTTGCCATGTTAAAAAAATGAAACAAAGTAAAACAAACAAACAGAAAGAACAAAGCTGACAGACTGCGGTCAGTTTATTTATCCGTTTGTTTGTTTATTGGTTTTTGAACCAGTAACACACATCAACATAATACACAGAACACATTACACAATACAGGGTCCCATGTGAGATGAACAAAGACAAACAAGCAAACAAAGAAAGACAGTTGAGTTTAGTAAACCATAGTTTCTGTACAGAACCCATTTGTGTGATGAGTTGATAGTTGTACATGATGACCTTGGACAGTTTTGAACATAGTGTTACCAGACGTGCGAAAGTTCTGCCATGTTTTCTCAAGTTTTCCTGGAGAATTACGAAGCACATACCTGAACGTCTCCTGCTCAAGGTTCTGCATCGCTTCCCTCAGCCACACAGTGTGAGCGGGTGCTGTGGGCTTTTCCAGTTCGGCAACATCAACCTACAGTACGTGCAAAATGCAAAATAACTGACGGTACATCTGGCTCCAGTTACCTGGCTTTTCTCATGTGAAATACTAAGCAAACTTTTGAAAACAGAGCTCCAAATATTAGAAAGTTTAGAACATGTAGCTTACAGCTTCCACATTAGGACACATCTTAGCAAGAACCTTACACTTTCATCAGGCCATGTCCACACATTTTTCCCTTTGCTCCTCGATTGACCCATGATCTGTTTCCCACACACATTTCAAACGATCTAATGACGGATTCTGCAAACTGAACAGATGCTCGTGTACAGAATACTTTGCTCCTCTGGCTGAGGGGTCTGATGGGAACCTTCTCCAAAGGTTTGTTGACAGGATAGCCTGTTGGTTTTGTTTTAATATTTTAACTAGCAATGCCAACAACGGCAGCCTCTAAACGTTTCTCGTAGCCGTCTAGAAGCTTCTTGCACCCGTCTGCTGGTAGTTTCTGTCACTCTTCCACTGCTCTGCCTTCAAGCTCCTTTAAGTTTGCAGGAGTCCTTTTTTCAATGGCGGATTTCAGCTCTCTCCACAGTCCATCTTTTGCTTTTGAACTAATCTTTTGTGCTGCTGGACATGTCCTGATGAAAGACCAAAGACCTTCACCTCAAACCTAGTTTTCTGACACATCATTCCTTTGATACATTCAGTTCCTCCAGTACCACGAGTAGCAAAGCAGCCCAAAAGCTCCACAGCTCCACAGCCTGAAAGAAGCTCCTCCAGGTTTTACTGTAGGTAGGCTGTTCTTTTGCTTAAGGGTTTCATTTCATCACCTGTAAACAAACTGATGCACTTAATTCCTAAAGAGCTCTGCTTTGGTTTCATCTGTCATAGAAAATTATCCCAGAAAGCCTGTGGCTTATCCAGGAAAGTTTTTTCAAACATCAGTCTTGCCTTTTTGTGCCTTTCTTCCAATAGCGGTGTCCTCCTTGGCCGTCGCCCATGGAGCCCTACTTGGTTTAGTGCGGGGCTTCTGGTACGTGCTGAAACCACCACTCCGGATTGATCCAGGTCAGCCTGAAGCTCTTTAGATGTCTTGTGTAGTGTTTTTTCCACAACCCGGATCAACCTTCACAGACTTCTCTCATTGGGTTTCTTCTTAGCGCCACGTCCTAGAAGCGTCTTAAGAGTTTTATGACTGTGAAACTTCTTGATGACATTATGAGCTGTTGAAAAAGGGATTTCATGATCTTTGGCGACTGCCCTGCAGCCTTTGGAATTGTTCTGTTTTTTGATAATAGCATTTCTGATGCTCTCAGACAGCTCTCTTGTCTTGGCCATTGTGAAAAGGAAACTGGAAACAATCAGCCCCTTGTTATACAGTAAAACCATCATTGGTTAATTCAGGTCATGTGAACACTGGAAATTAACCACAGGTGAGTCTTATTGTGTTTTTTATTTTGTTTGACGAACTGATTCAAATTCATCAAAATGGTGCTAATGATTGTGTCAAGCGTACATTTTGTGTCTGTGTTTTTTATTTCACTACGTGAAAGCATTTTTGTTGTTGTTGTTCAGTAACTTTGGACTTTTGATTACATATTCTGATATACAAAGTTGGTTCATTTGCATTTATTTCTGAAGATATTCTGAATTCTGTCTTTAAAATTCAGGGGTGCCAATAATTTCAACCACAACTGTATTACATGTGAAGTTTTTATGTGAGTTGACCTGATTTAGAAGCTCTGGACCATTCATCTTACATACACTATACTGTAAATACAGCCTAAAGGCCATGAGTAAGTTGTCTGTGTGTGTGTGTGTGTGTGTGTGTGTGTGTGTGTGTGTGTGTGTGTGTGTGTGTGTGACCCAACAAGTGAAGTCTCATGAGTGTGAAGCCAAACACGAACCAAAACAAACACACAAAGTGTGTGCCATGCACACAAGGAAACATGTTTCAGGCTATCCAGGCCACAGACCATACATCCTGGAGGTAGAACACCCTCTGGTTACCCTTCATTGCCCTTAGTCCGTTCCTTTGTGATCATACAGCACAACATACATACCATGCACTTTGCTTTACAAAGCCACAGCCCACATTTCCTGTGTAAAGATCCATTTACATCAGGCTGACTGCTTCATGGAGCTCCTGTCTTTCCCACAGTCATTTGTCTCATACAGCTGGCTGTCATCTTATGTTAACCCTCGCGTCCTCCTCTTTACATATCCCCCAGAGGCCTAGTCCCTGAGGAAGTCTACGTATGAGAGACACATGTTTTTGTTTGATATTAACGATGTGGATGTGTTTGACTGAAGCTAATAAAATCCCACAGATTTTATCCTAACTGCCTGAGATTTGAGTGAAATTCTGCTGAGCACAGGAAAGAAAATTGTGCTTGGAAACAAACAGGGGTCCATCATGGCTGTAGTACCAAAACAAAGTCCAGAGCAGGCCCCTCATATTACCCTCACATCGAGGCCTGGGACAAAGCGAGGGAAAGTTGCCAGCGGGTAGCCGTGCAGACAGCCTCTCTGGCCTATTTGAAATGTGTGACACTTCCTGAGCCTGGGTTTCCACTCACTGAAAATAATCACCAAAAAGAGAGAGAGTGAGAAAAAAGGGGAAAATGTCTGGGCTGTGTTGATTTAGCAGATTTGTTGCTGAGGTCCTCAGAAATGGTGGTGTTCAACATGAAGAGATTGTATCCCATGTCTCCTGCTGATAAAGCTTTATCACTGTCAAAGGAAGCTGTGAAATCTGAGCAGGAAAAAATAAACTGGTAGTTTAGCTCCTCTGTTGTTCTCACGCTCATGTATCCACCTCTGTGAAGGTCAAAATGCAGACATTTAGCAGCCAAAGCCTCCCATGGCTAACTTTTTACGAACTCTAGTTTCATCTATCGTACTGAGGAGACCAATGAATGGCAGAGACGTGAGCAAAAGCCAAAAACGGGATCCACAACACTGATTGACTGAACACGTTAAGTTGTTGGCTAATGCTCCATCTTGACTGCATTCCCACTTGATGTTTCAAAGCAGAACGTAAGACCTTTGGTCCAGATGTTTTAGCCATCTTCTGGCATTTTCCCCTGTTTACTCCCCTCTTAAAGAAGCCCTCCCTGTTGTAGGTCATTGTAGACCCGTCTCTAAGCTGCCTATTTGTCCAGGAGTTTAGAGAAAAAATTATCTCCACACTGTTGATTTCTTTTATGAACAATAATCCCATTTAAAAAAACAAAACAATTTCCATCTGGTTTTCGCAGCACTGAGACTGCTCTGGTCACCAATGACTTATTGCTTGCAGCTGACACTGGCCCCAGCACGAGCATTCATTGGAACTCATCTTGACCTCAGCTCAGACAACGTGGACCACAGTGCCTCATTCAGCCGCCTGAAAAACTTCCTTGATCATTTTTTTGTTGGGTCCCATAGGGGTCTATTCTGGGTCCCCTTTTATTTAGTATATATATGCTACCCCTGGGGCAAATCCTGCATAGACATAATATTGATTTCCATTGCTTTGTGGATGATACGCAACTGTATGTCCCAATAAAGCCCGGTGTCACCTATTATGTCCAGCCTCACTGAAAATAAGTGCTGAATTTCCAATGGTTTCCTGCAGTTGAGTGACTCCAGATCAAAAACAATTATAATTACACCACCGGGCCCCAGCAGTAGCGGCATTAACAATCTCTTGTTTAGTCCGGGTGTCCTATCTAATGATGTTAAAAAGAGGCCTGTGACATAGGTGTTATTTTCGGCTCAGAGTTGTCCTTTGATGCTCAGGTCACTGAAGTGGTGCAGTCCTGCTTTGTCCCACTGAGATACATAGCCAGGATCAGTGTTTTCCTTTTATCTGCAGATCTAGAAAAGGTCATCCCTGCTTTTATCTCCTCCTGAATGGACCACAGCAACGCCCTTTACTCTGGTATCTACACGTGATCCAAGGACCACATCCAAAGACCAGAGCTGATACAAAACACTGCTACCAGGCAGTTAATTCGTTCTAAGAGATCCTCACTGCCTTTCGCTGGTTACCTGTCAGAGTTTACTGCTTGTTGTTATTGTGTTTGAATGGTCAGGCTCCTGCCTATCTGCGATCTGCTAACCCCCAATGAGCCTGATCGCTGCTTGAGGTCCTCTGGGCCCTGCTGGTGGTTCCTAAATCACTAAAGGTGACGGGCCCCTCAGATGTGGGAAAAACTTAATGCCCTCTTTTAAATCCCTTCTTAAAACTCTTATCTTCTTGTCTTCTTAAAACCTTTATCTTTTGTTTGACTGATAGTGTTTTTTATAATGGTTAAATTATTTTGCTTGTTTGATAATTATGTTGTTGATTTATTATTTTATTACTTTTATTTGTTGTTTTTACTGTAAAGCACTTTGTAACTGTGTTTTTAAAGGTGCTCTTTGAATAAAGTTATCATTATTACCTAAAGTGAGAGTTTGGGGGACCCAGGTTATACTTAAACAAAGCCTGGTTCTGAGAAGAGGTGACGCAAACACAAAAACTTTGCTCCAGTTTGCAAAACAGCAAATGCTCCAAAAGGTGTTGTGTTTCCAAAACTGTTCATATAATAATCAAGATTGCATACTGGTGTTTAAATACTGCAACAAAAACTCCTAATTCAAGCAAGCAAAAAGGCAAACAATTTTCTTTTTCATCACAAAGCCAAGTTCAAGCCTGCAGGCAGTAGCACACCCCCGCATCACAGCTGTTTCTCCTTTTCTCTTTTTTACTAAATGTTTTGCAAACCATGCAGATTTCTATGGGATAATTGTGTGAAAAGACCCAGAAATCATTCAAAATGAAGTGAATGCATTTTGGAACACAATTGGCAGAGGTGCATCAAATCAGTGCAGGAAAACTGGATCACACTGCCCAAAGTATATTAAGCAATCTTGTTTGTCATCACAGGGGAAGCTGCAAGGGTGGCTGTTGTTTGAGGAAAGCCCGAAGAACATCCCTCTGTTTGCTTCCACCAAACCCAGATGTAAGTTTGCACGTCTGATTTTCAGAAAAGCTGCTTCAAAGACCCATTTAGGCAAAGAAAAAGACAGTGAGGAAAATCCCCTTTCCAGCTATTTTCTAATGAGTGGTGAGAACAAAGATAGGCAAACTGCGGGTGCACTTGTTTCATGGCGTCACGTTCAGTGGTTCAGACTTTAAAACGGACCCTCCAGGTGCTGGGCTGTCTGCTTTGAATAGGAAATGAAAACCGACAAAAACAGAGACTTCACAGTTTGAAGTAAAATGTGTATCTAAACAGACATTTGAAATCCAAGTGCCATTCCTTAATCCTTGAATGAAATGATTCTTATTCCCAACTGACAATATTGTGTCCCAGCTTGTGCTTGGCAGTGAAACATTATGAAACAGACCTGCATTTCTTTGATTGTATTCCTTCAATCTCTCACACTTTTAGAAAAGAACAATAAGGCTGCTGTCTCATTTTGCAGGTATTTTTGATACTGATGTGTAGTAATGGCCTCTCTGGCCTCTCGTTTTAAAATCTCACATCTCTCTGAAAGGTGGATATCAATCAAAGAGAAAGCTCTCCTACTCCCCCGCTGGAATCAGGCTGATAAAAAATTAAAAAGTTCCTGATGTCTAGGTCAAGGGGCTGCAGAAAACCCATCGGGGAGGAAGAAGAAGGAACTAAGGTGGAGATGTGGAGAGAGTGCGATTTAAAAGTTTTCGGGCAAATCGCTGTTGAGTCTCACGTCTTTGAATTAGCACGGGATGGAGGAAGTTTTCAAACCCAATTCTTCTTAATCTACAAGGAGACAGGTATTGACTGCTCCTCCAAAAACCGAAAAACACAAACAGCGTGAGAAAAGAGTCGTTTCTAAAAAAGACTATTCCTCCACAATCAAAACATATCATTTATAGTTAACCACAGATCCGTGCCCGTCTCCACAGTAAAACTGCGTAACTACTTCCTGTGAAAGAGACGGGGAAGGGGCAGTGCCCTCTGCAGAGCCGACCAATCAATGGTGTGATTAATGGAGCTCATTTTACCTGGACACTGTGGATCATTACCTCCCGCTCTCCATCTCCTCCTTCCTCCTATCTATATGGAAGTCAGCGTACATAATGTATTTGCTTCACTAATGAGAGTCCTGCTGAAAGACAGAGGACAGTGGAGGATAAAGCCACGGACGACAAGTCATCTGGGACTGCAGCCCGGCTCACAGAGATGCAATCTGAAAGCAGCGCCACGGCTTCCACAGTCACGACCTGCTCCACAGCGTCCACCACTGACAGAGTGTTGACCTGACGTCCCATGAGTGTAACTCATGACGCTGAGGTGTAGCCTCTGAAAACAGTGCTTCGGTGACAAATTCAAATGACGGTAGTTAATAGCTTTAGTCCAAAAAAATTAAAATGTGAATATGGATGCAACTAACAATCATTTAATGGTGTTTTGTCTGCATTTTTTCTGTTTTCTTT
Source organism: Xiphias gladius (assembly GCF_016859285.1). Classification (NCBI taxonomy): domain Eukaryota; kingdom Metazoa; phylum Chordata; class Actinopteri; order Istiophoriformes; family Xiphiidae; genus Xiphias; species Xiphias gladius. The sequence continues at coordinate 443,807 of NC_053404.1, read as the reverse complement.
CTTCAGGAGAGGAAGTGACCATTAGCTACGCTTGATACACCAGTTAACTTTGCCTTCTCATACAGCACACATGCAGTTCACACTGACTTTATCGGCCGTAGCTGTAGCTAGCTAGCCTTAGATCCATGAGTTGGTTGAAAAAGGTTGAGATGGAGCCGGTCAGGGGTGTGAATCCGAGCGGTAGTGAACGTTACAGTTTTCAACAAAACGCGGCTCCACAGCTGCTGAATTCGGTCAGAACTGATCCAGAATTCAATGGTGAACTGATTTCAGCTGCAAATTCTGTTTTCAATTTTCTTGACAGCTCTCGCCCGCCGTTAGCAGGTCATGTGACAGAATTTTAAGCTCTGCGATTTGATGTTTCTCGCGTAAATGCACCTTGGGAGTTTTAGTTGACTTCTCCACTGAAGATTGTCACTTGGAGCTTCAACTTTATATCAAAGGAGCAGATGTTTTGCCCTGCACTCGTTAATCCTTTGTAATGATGATGAAGCAGGAGAGTTTCGTGTTGATCCAGATCATGAGTCAACGACATCGTCAATGGGAAAAATGAACGGGAACCAGGAGCGTCTGGGACAACTCGTAACGTAACCAGTAACCCCACAAAATAAAGTAGTATGAAATGCCTTGGTCTAGGGGAGTGATGCTGGGTTAGGTTACGACCAGTAAGTAGTGAAGTAGTTGGCTGGTCGTGCTGACCCTTGCAGCTTCTGTTAGAAGAGACAGAAACTGTTGAATCCAATTCCTTTCACAGGTGTCTTGCTGCTCTATATGAAAAGTGCCCTGAGATGACCCCTGTTATGATTTGGCACCATATAAATAAAATGAATTGAATTGGTTTTGGAAAAGGCTAAAAAAAAAGACATCACCCTCCATACTCTTTATAAAGTTGCTCCTACTGGAACCCCATGCCCAGCACTTTAACCTGCAGAGAAATATAAAAAAGAAAAAATATTTGTTAATGTGTTTACGCTGTTGAAGTGCTCTGATTGGTTTTCTCTGTGGGCTTAGAAAATTTTCAGACCTTTAGAGCTTGTGAAGCTCTTCCAGAACACAAAAGTATTGTGGTTAAGATGAGGTCAACATAAGGTCAAGGCTGGTTTTCCTGAGCAATTGTAAACTTGACATTTTGGAGATTTTCATCCCACAGCGACAATAAGTAGAGCATCTTCTGCTGACGAGGGCTGACGAAAATATAAACTTGTGGTCCGTGCAGGAGAAGAGAAAAAAAACAGCATTACAATAGATGTGTGAGGGCGGCAACATGAGTCAGCTTAGCTCTATAACTCCATTAACCACGGAACTAACAGACTGTGTCCATTCATGAAGAGCATAGTGCTAGATTTTTACCTTTGTCTAAAAGTTTAACGGACATTCGTGGTTCTGGCACAAAGTAAACCAAAACTATCTGCACGGCCAGATTTTGTTTTTTTTTCGGTTGAACCGACTCTTTAACTCGGTTTAATACTGCAGAAGGCAAGATTTATATACAAAGTACACCGGCTAGACTGAAGAATGAAGTGGGACCAATGGGAGTCTGTCACCCTTCTTTAGTGAAAAGTGTCACTAAAGACACATTGTCTTTATTATTAGTTCCAGTTGTAGTTGGCAGAGGTTTGGAGCGATAATAGAGTCCTGAAAGTGGTGGAGCTTTACAGGTAAAATCTGTCTCAGTGTTTAATGGATGAGCAGATGGTCCTTAAGTTTCTTACCCCGAGTCTATATTAACCTTTACCTACATGGTAAGATAACGCCTGCAGCCCCATCTTGTGACCTCAGTACCATTAAAGCTAACGCTTACTAGGAGGGATACCAATGGGACACGACGGGTAGCGAGTGAAAGTACAGCCAAGATCTATTTCTTCTCTTCATTTAGGTCTGCTCTGTATCAAACCTCTGTTCCTTTGTGTCTCAATTCATCACCCCCATCTCACTGAAATTAATGATGTGAACATGGTAAACATAATAGCAGTGTCAGAGAAAGCTGGAGAATCAGGAACTAGAAAACTTTCAGTCAAAACATGGTGGGAAAGCTGAACAAAATCTCAGCAATTAGAAAAAAAGAGCTTAATACTGTTACAGCAGTGCAGAAATACTTTCAACAAAAGCATAATGTGTCTCATTTGAGTGTCTGGAATGTACAGTGTGCCCTGAGTATGTTTTCATATGCATGGAGGTGTTATTCTAAGAAGATTTTAGCGAGAAGGTGCACCGCAGTCGAAAAACCATTTGGAACCAGTGATGGAAATGATAGAAATTGGAAACAGATTATGAGAGCGTCTGGTCCAAGCAGCCTGTTCAAAGGCAGCAGACACAGAAATGGGTATTTCTTTGTAGAGCCCTGTGTATTGCAGCAGAGAGGTGTCATTGATTCATTCATTCAGTATGATTCTGCGTGGTACTCCTCCATGGAGCCCTCCTGTCCTTACAGAGGTGGTTTATGGTTGCAGAAACATGAAGATGGTCTGAGGAGAAAGGCTCTTTTGCTCTAAATGGACCCGAGGCAGACTGGGAGATGGCTTTCATCTGTCACACTCCACACAGTGACAGTAACTATTCTACTTTTTTACAAAAAAGAGAAAAATCACGGCACGGCTCCGTTAATTTCTTTGAAGGAACAATGGGGGATTTCTGAATGGATGTGGGGAGAGGGACGTTAAAGGCTGACATATGATCAAACTGGGAATGCAAAAAATTGAAAAGAAAAGTTGACAAAAAAAGATCTATTTCAGATGCCAGGCATGGCTGTTTCATATTCAAATACCTTTAGAGATTAGTTTAAGTTTAAACCCTCATCTGTAACTTTTTCCCTGTCAACACGTCACATCGTAACTGAGCGAGCCCGACTATACTCCAGCCGGGGAATGGCGGCAGCTCAGGACCATGCATGCGTGAACACGGGCGTGAACAAGACAAGGATTCATGGGATCTTTTCAAACGAGTTTATTAATCCACAGAGCGGAGCTTCCAAAGACAAACTCCAGCAAAGAGACATTCAGTGCAGAAATGGTATAAAAAGATGTCTGTTTTTTGAAATGGGTGTCATCAGAGTGCCTCCCAAACACAACGACACGATTCAACGGGTCAGTCGGCCCCATTCCCCTTAGTTAGTGTTGCTACGCCTGTAGGGGGCATTTGCAGTTTACAGTGTGAACACTGGCAGATTTACCATCGAAATCCATGCGTATTTTTGAAACAGTGGGTCCTCGCTTCCAAACATTTGTAGAGAAAAATAGGTTTCTCATTTCTAGCCGTCAACTGTCGATTTTTCCAGCAGAATAACAACTGTCACTGGCACATTCTGTCAGCGGGTTATCTAAATAAGATAATGTTATCTCCATGAGTTGTTTGAGAAAGCTGCGGGCCGTATATCTGGCTGACTTTTTATTGTTTCCAGCAAAGTGAGACCTCTGTAAAATGGATCTTAAGTATGCACTTGATGGCTACATATGTTAAACACTGAGGCTAAAGCCACACGTTCCACTTTACATCCTCACCGGCTGATGGTCCATGCTGAAACAGCTTCGTTCTTGTACGGTGCAGGGTAGAGGCTTACGCACTTGGACAAGTTCCTTATTGCTCATATTTTCAGAACACTTTAACAATGCAGGAAGCTTCTAGGATTCTGCCGACCGTAATTTAAGAAAAGGAGATGGACTGGGACTGCTGGAGTGTAAACTTCTGCTAACGTCAGCCTAAACTTCGATCCAGGACCGGCTTCAGCACAGAGAGAAATTATGTACAACACAGGGGATGTGCTAGCTTTGGACAGGGACTTCACTTTTTTACGTAACTTAAAATCCCAAAAAAGAATGTAATGACGTTTTCCTGGGCCTTGTGAGTAACTCTTGATTACCACCGTAGGTAGTAATCTCGTTAGCCGGACGTGGCAACGACTGCAGTTCAAGATAGTGCAGATAAACACACTGCTTGATCTAATCCTTAGACTTTTGCTTCTGTGTTTTTTGGTTTCAGTGCGACTTAAAAGAAGGACACCATTCTGATGCAGGGCTCTTACTGCAGCCCCATGCACAGCGGCACCATGTGCAAAAGTCCAAAGCTTGACAGAATGTCACACACATTCAGAACACACATTAAATGTCCTCCAACTCATTTAATGATCCAACAAACTCAGAACAGAAAGTGCGGATGATCCACTGGCCTCCTGCTGCAGAACACAGTACAAGTAAAGAACCATCAATCTCTGAGTGTCTCCTTTATATGTTTTAACCTTTTTTATCCAAGCCAAGGCAACAGCTTGACCCCTGCTGACCTTCAACAAGCTTTAATAACCAACACTAGGATATATGGTCATATGGCCATTAAGCAGTGCACTGGGCAGAGCACCATACAGGACTAGGGTGAAATGAAAATGTATTGCTTTGGCTCACGTTGTAATTACTCAAGCTTTGAGCCAATGACAGGAGGAGCGGCAGGGGGACGGGGGCTGACGAAAACAGTACCTGGCCAGTGTAGGTCCGTTTAGCATCAGTGTTTTAGCCTGGCAGGCATGGAAGAGGCCACTGGGCCCACTGGGTTTGTCCAGGTTCCAGTTGTGAATCGACATGCTCTAACACACACACACACACACACACACACACACACACAAAGTCCAGCAAGCATGCACAGGGTCAGGAAGCAGAAAGAGGTTTACTTATAATAAGCCAGACAGAGACTGAGACACAGATAGACCGTGGCAGGCGAAGCGATCTGGGGTTTGTGGACCAACTCATTATTTCTTTTCTTTAGACACCCACACTGCACTCTGCTCCGTGCACGCTCACACATGTACACACAACCAGAAGAAAAAGAAAGAGTGCCAACTGACATTTTAACACTAAACTGCTTGTAACACTGCTAGAGGACTGATACACACAGTCCACACTAGCCAGGGAGGTGTGAACACAATCCCACAGACTCACGGTCTGTATTTACAGCGATGGGGGGAGAACAGACAATGAGTAAAGGCCTCAGGAAAAAGCACCAGTCTAAACATAGCTGAACATACAGTATAATGCCTCTGTCTAAATGCAGAGAGGCAATTTCACCACTGACCAGTCCTGTGATGAGAAGCAATCAAGTGTTATTCCTAAGAGTGTAATTTTATCACGCGCACACACACACACACACACACACACACACACACAAAGTCCAGCAAGCATGCACAGGGTCAGGAAGCAGAAAGAGGTTTACTTATAATAAGCCAGACAGAGACTGAGACACAGATAGACCGTGGCAGGCGAAGCGATCTGGGGTTTGTGGACCAACTCATTATTTCTTTTCTTTAGACACCCACACTGCACTCTGCTCCGTGCACGCTCACACATGTACACACAACCAGAAGAAAAAGAAAGAGTGCCAACTGACATTTTAACACTAAACTGCTTGTAACACTGCTAGAGGACTGATACACACAGTCCACACTAGCCAGGGAGGTGTGAACACAATCCCACAGACTCACGGTCTGTATTTACAGCGATGGGGGGAGAACAGACAATGAGTAAAGGCCTCAGGAAAAAGCACCAGTCTAAACATAGCTGAACATACAGTATAATGCCTCTGTCTAAATGCAGAGAGGCAATTTCACCACTGACCAGTCCTGTGATGAGAAGCAATCAAGTGTTATTCCTAAGAGTGTAATTTTATCACGCGCACACACACACACATGCGCGCGTCGCGCGCAGACTCAGTGACCGCAGTCAGTAAACTGGCTTGACCTCAGCGACTTTGTTGTCAGTAGCTGTATGTCAAATGTGTCCCAGCACACTAGAACAAACACCAGCGGGCTGTGGACGGCTCCTGTTCCACATTACTTCACCATAAATGCCAGCGCTGCACCGCCGGGATCGTACATCGGAGGTACTGATTTTTATCATGCCACCCAAAAATACAGCAGCACACAACACAGAGAGGACTGCTGAGCTCTCAGAGCCCAGATCAACACAGACACACATTTCTCTGAATCATTTTCCCCCTGCTCGCTGCTCCCTGGGGTTCGGAGTTCAATGTGGTTCGGGCTGATGTCCTTATTTAATGTATGACGGTCTCCATCTGCACTGTTTGCTCTACGTGGTAGGACACAGCGAACACTGCTCCCAGCCAACTGTCGTTTAACGGAATCCATTGATATTTTGGGGAAATCTGTTTATTCAGGTACGAGAAGCTCGACACCGGCCTCATGTCTGTACGCTAAACATTAAACTACGACCAGAAGCTGGTTAGATGAGCCTTCAGCTCCTTTGGCTCTTTCTAACGTTAACAAAGCCCAGTGGCTCTAAGCTCACTAACTGACACACTATATCCTATTTGTTTAACCCGTATAAAAACCAAGGTATGAAACTAAAAAACTTGGTTTTATTGGGGGTTATGTGCAGGACTGTAGGCCCTTCTCAGTGTAGAGTATGCCAAGTTTACACTTGGCAAGTTCACCCCAGTAGTCCATACTCCAGAGGACAGGGGGAGTCTTTACTGGTAAAACAGCTCAGCTCTGATGATTAGATCTCAACACACCTGCACCTGACTGTACTGAGACCAGATGATCTCAGTTCAAAGTTCCACTGACAGGCTTCATCCTTAGAAAAAGTAACATGACCAAGAGAGAGATGCAATCAAAAGATACGGCAGTTATCCAACCACACTGCAGATTAAAACTACCGACTGCACTGCCCGTGTTCATTTGCATTTATTAAACCTGTTTATTTTTATTGAAATGTGGTGATATGTGTACATATACGGAGCCCGAAGCTCCACAGAGCAGCTCTCTGGTTAAAGTGTCTGATAGAAACGAGAAGCTTCACTTTATCTTCACACAAACTGAATATTAAATTTACAGTCTGACTCCAAACTTTATCTTCCAGAAGGAATTCAATCACATGTCTAAACTCTACAGCGACATCGGAGCCAGAGGACTGCTGAGGATGAAGAAAATGGACTCTGACTGAAAGCTCATCTCTGGAGTCGGGCTGTAAGCTGCTGAGACCGGTTGGACCCTCCCTATTGTAATTATCAGAGCACATACTTTAAATCCTAACGGTCTCTGTCTCACCTGAAAACATATATACACTTAAAGAAAGTGACATGGGCTGTGACTGATGATCTTTAGTAAGAACACAGAAGAACTCAGACCGAGAAAGGTCGCAGGTCTTGGCTGAGTGTCTTCCTAGAGTCCTGGAGCAACTTCGCTGTGATGCCAAGGGCACTGAAACTAGAAAACTGGAAGTTTTACACTTTGGTTTTCTACCAATCAAACAAACAAGCTAGAACGTGTTCATCACCGAGCTTTGGAGGAACTGGTACGGTCCGTGGATTTTGTTTCCTTCGGAAAGAGCCAGGCTAGCCGTTTCCCCGTTTCCGGTCTCTATGCTAAGCTAAGCTAGCCGTTTAACCATTTCCGGTCTCTATGCTAAACTGAAGTAACGGGCTGCTGGCAGTAGTTTAACCTTTATTTTTTTCGTATTTATATTAGACATGAAAGTGGCACCAAACTCCTGATTTTACTCTCGGTAAGAGAGAGTGAATAAACGTATTTCCCAAGTTGCCGAGCTGTTTCCTTAAAGCTAAATTTGAAATTGCTCAATACAAATCTAACAGATCTTTAAGTATCTTTTTTTTGGTTGTTTTTCTTTAACATAAAACTACAAAGTTAAACACTGGGTTTGTTGTTGTTTTGTCTTTTTTCTTTTTTTATTTGTGGTGAGACGGATGCTCAGTAAATAAAACCCTACTTATTATATTACCTTTCTTGTATCATAAATTGTAATAAGATGAGTGTGCTGTTTGCTTTACCTGACATGAACTCTTGCTGCCCAATTCAGGCCAGTTAGAGCAGCTCCCTCTACCTGAATGTCTTCAAACCAGACCGAGTAACCTACCACAGCGCTGCAGGGAACACATCCTCCCAGTCAAACAGTCGGCAGAGTCGGAGACAGGGAACGCGTATGGACAAACTGCACAGACATGCTCTACATACAAGTTCAAAGACGAGCAGAGAGTTGGAAGGCAGCTCTTAATCATATATTGATCAATTTATTCATTCTGTCAGGACACGTTTCTCCATTGTCCCAAAGTCTTACACAAAGAAGTCACTGTGAGATGTCCAATTTCAGTTAAGCAGAAAACAGGAAAGACAGAGAAACCAGTATTTGATCATGAAAACAGACACACATTCAAAGACTGCTCGCCAGGACAGTGAGGACACTACTGACGCTTGGTTGGTGTTTTTGAGGCCAATTTCATTTGCCAATCACCCATCTGATCTCCCAAAGATGTACCACCTGAACCCTTTGTTTTTCTTAGAGTTAACTGTACCTGGAGGTAAGGGGGAGCAAAGGAGGGGTTGGGGTACGCTTAAAATGTACAAAAATAAAAGCAAACGGTATTCAGAAAAGAGAAAACTTCCTCCCCAGCTTTCGAGGGCTTCCAAAGCCACGTTGAGCAGAACCGGTTGTACAGTAAATGCTTGCATGCACGTTGACACAGGCACTGATCTTGACTTGGTGTCTCACTTTGGGGTCATCAGTCAGGAGACAAGAGCATTCTGGGAACTGTGAGCTCTCTCAAACAAGGCAGTCAACAGGATTTCTTTAAAAAAAAGCGGTCTGTCCATTCACATATAACCATATTCAATGACCATTTTGGATGCACGTGTCTTCAAACTGAGGGGACAATGGGCCAAGTACAAAAAAGGAAATTTAAAAAAAAAATAAAAATAAAAAATCACATCAGCAAATCCAATAACAAGACTATCAAGCTCTTCATGAGCCTGTGTCCTATGGAAATAATACAAGCTACAAATATCTTAACACACAAAAAAGTGGCTTTACTCCAGACCCTTCCAACATCTTCTTAGGATTCAACACATTACTCTCAGTACAGGCTGACCCTACTGTGTATTCTGTCCAGAGCAGCTCAGCAAGCCAGTGCTGAGATAATAAAATAATAAAATCCAGAAATACCAATCACAAGAAGCTTTCAATTAGCTTCTGTTACAGACAAACAGCGGTATACCAAAAAAAGAAAACAAAACCAAAAAAATCAAGCACAAGTAGTATGATCTATAATTAAGGCGAGTTAAAATATTGCAGAATAATTTGGCCCCTGTGTCTCGAACAGACTGCCACAACAGTCAGAGCTCCCCGACTCTTAATGGCCGCAAGGATCCAGAGAAGAGAAGGAAGGATGAACTGAAATGAGAACAAAAAAAAAGAAAAAGAAAATGATGTGATCCTCTTTGGAGAGAAATAGATTTTATTTGGTTTAGTTTGGTCTCTTCTTCAGAAGCGTGTTAAAGGGAACAGTGAGGACCTCCTTTCTCAAAAGAATCAAATAAAAAAATTAGACATTTTTAAAAAAAGGAAAAAACAAACAGAATGGGGATTGAAGATTAGTAATGTGTTTATCTGGGACTGTGAATCTTTTGAGAGCAGAGTGAAGCAGGGGGGCACCAAGATCAGAAAATATAAAACTGTTGTTTAATCAACAACCTGATATGACAGATGAAATGCAGTGCCCTGTGGGAAGAGAGCCTCCCTCTGATTAAGAGCGGTCGCGCAGAGCTAGAGAAGATGAAGGGGACAGGAAGTCAAATGTCTGAGATATAAAGTGATGCCGACCCCCGTTTTTTTGTTTTGTTTTGTTTTTTTTTTTGTTTTGACTGGGACTGAATGTCATTTCAGGCAAAGATCCCCCACAAACTGTCACTTTGGCCCCCCCCCCCGTTTGTTAAAAAGGCCGGGGGTTAGCGGAGTCAACTTTGAGTCCGGGGGTCGCCTTTTGAACGAGGGTCCACTGACAGGTGCTCTTGCTGTTTCTGCGGGTCTGAACGAAGGTATCAGATCACCCAAACGGAGGAGGCGTGGCTGTGTGTTATTCTAAAGATGTCCAAAGTCCACTGTCCTCTCTATGAAAGTGGGGGCTGTCATCCTTTTTCACCAGTCTCTCCTCCCACCCTCGCCCAACTCTCTGCGACGTTTCAGACCCACTCCTGCATGGAGCGTTTGCAGTACAGTATGTGGCGTGGCGTACCCTTCCTCTTGAACTGCACCACAGTGTAGACCAGCACCAGCAGGCACAGCGCGAGCACGCAGGGGATGACGATGGCGATGGCCTTCACCGTGTTGGCCTCGTTGTCCAGCTCGATCACCACGTCCGAGTCGCCGTCGTCGGTTGGCGGGCGGGCGGGGTCAACGGGCGCCAGCTCGCAGCCCATGAAGTCCTTGAGGATGGAGCGCGGGTAGCCCGGCTCCACCCGGAGAAACTGGTTGTTGAACTTCCAGTACTCCTTCCCCTTGTAGAAGTAGGTGAAACCTGAGGCAAGGAAACAGAGGGAAGAGAAACCTGTGAGTGCAAAGTGTTCCATAGTTGTTATCTTAATGAGCTGAATTTAACTAATTTATCTACAGTTTATTCTAAACATGGAACTTGTTTGAGCAGATGATCACATGTTTTGGACCTAAAATCTTTATCTGTAAAGTAACTAGGAACTATATGTGTCAAATCCAGGTTGTGCAGTAAAAGTACAGTACTTCCCTGTGAAATGTAGCTGGGTAAAAGTGTAACCTAAAAAATGGAAATACTTCAACACAGCACCGGTTCTTCTCAAGTACAGTACATGATAAACACTTGTTTTCATGCATTCATGGGACGAACTGGCCAACAAACTTTCCAAAAATTTCTTCTGAGTGAAATCAGTTGATTGACTTTATGTGGCAAGCAGAGGGTCTGAGTTTGAGGTTGTTCACGTGTCTGCCGAGCAGGGTGGAATTCGGCTCACTTTAAATTCAGGGAGAGCGTTTTCTGACTTTTCTTTCTTTCCTCTTCACAGGAAAAACCAGGTCACCTCAAACAATTTCACAAACAGTGTCTGTCGCTCTGCTGTTGAGCCATTGTTTCCGATGACTGTCCCTCAGGACTCATTATATCTGGTCATACTAGAGAAAGCACTCCCAATCAGGAACCAAACCCGACCTACACGGTGAGTCAGTGGGGCTTATTTCACTTACGAACACTTGTCCCCCTGTGTGCGAATACGAAGAGAGAAGTAAAAATAGTGAACGAAGCTAAAAAATGTTTCTTTATCAAATTCATACATACTACAGCTGAACGATTAATCGATTAGTTGATCGACAAAAACATAATCGGATAATTGGATAATCGAAAATGCTAAAAAGTTTTTGTTTTCAGTGTCAAAAAATGTGAAGAGGTGATGCTTTTGGTAGCCATATATAATTTAAAAAAATCTCTTGGACTGCAGGGATGCAGAACATGTTTTTTGCAATATTTGCTCACATTTTATAGACAAAATAATTAATGTAAAGAAAAAAAATCTATAGATTAATGGGTAATAAAAATAATGGTCAGCTGCAGCCCCCTTCCAGCCCACATTTTAACAATGAACAGATGGTTAAAACAGGAATTAAGAAGTGGTGAACATGGTGACATGTGAGAGTCTTAATATGAAATTGTTTCCTGTGCCATGATATTGACTTACTGCTCAAAGGTTGTGTCCATTAGTGGTGTCACTAAACTTTGCTGCCTCCTGCATGTCACTGTCCCTGCAATGCTTGATGGGAAAAAACATGGTACGGTGTGTAAAACTGAGCCTAAAAGCCTGGCTGAATTCTGAGGCTCTCCTCTTCCTCACTGGCCCCATATACACCTTGTTTCCTGCGAGTTGAAAAGCACATGGGGAAAAACGGGGAGGGAAACCCTCTACAATTGGAGTCAGGTGGTCACAAAGCTGAAGTGAAGCAGGGCCAGGGCTTCTTAAATCAGGCGGGAGGAGGTGTTTCCGGTGAGGATGTGAAGAAGCACAGGACAAAGTTTTAAAAGATTCATCGGGAAAGGGGATGAAATGATCAAACAGCACAAGGCTTCCACGTCTTTTCATTTAGTGTTGAGAAGATAGAACTGTAACGCTTTGGTTTTAGCAAAGTCTGAGAAAATCTGATAGCAGCAAAACCAATTAAAATTCCTATCTCTGTAATAATGTCTTGTTTTTGGTGTTTGTTGGTGTTTTCGACGGCCAGCAGACTGTGTCCCCATACAGGGGACATCTTACAACTCATTTATGAGCAGGAGGAAATCACAGAGATCCTTAAACATCTTTGTTTAACACACGTCTTTGCCTCCTTGCTGAGAGTCAGATGAGAAGATCGACACCAGTAAAGACACGTTGTATTTCTTGCACTGTATCTTCTACAGTGAGTTGTGCTCTTCTCAAACATGAGCAGGGAGCAATGACTTCCCAGAGTCTTCATCAAACTAGCGACACTACTAGACTCCCTCTAAAACCACAAATTGTCGTTTTGACTTGTCTGTGTTGGTGCGGATTAAACAAATGCGATACTATGTGTTAATCAGCAGGCTTTCGATTGACTGGTAGGCTAGCTTGTAAACTCTGGAGTGAGCCAGGCTGACTGTTTCCTCCTGTTTTCAATCTTTATTCTAAGCTAAGCTAACTGCGTCCCAGCCCCAGCTCCAAACTGAACGCACAGACACGAGAGCGGGATCGATCTCTCAGACTCTCGGAGAGATGCAATCTCGTTGCTGATGGGAGCTCAATTGGGAAAACAGATATAAAAATGACACTGCGGCTCTTCCATTTAAAACTCACTGAGTTTGAAGAGAGCTCATGGCAGAGTGCTGAACAAGATGTTCGCTCCACAAACAGCTCGGCCTTCACAACTTGAACAGTTACAGTCTGAGCAACTTGTGGTTGTGTCGGCCATGAAACACAAGCCACTCTACACACAGCGGCCTTCAAACTCTCATTCAGAGCTCGGCTGAGTGTTGTGATTAGCTGAAGAAATAGAACTGCTCTTGGGATTTTTGTGGTTCTAGCCTGGCAGCAGCTTCTGCCACAGTTTTCTCCAACATTTAACACAAATGAAGCGAAAACGTGGTTATTTAGAGACTGAAAGATCCCGATGTAGCAACAGATAGAAAACCGACATACAGTCCTGTGACCAGCATAGGGAGTACAGGGGGGGGCGGCGGCGTGGGGTTGAGACAGGCTGTGCTATTGTGGGTTAAACCCGGGTCAACATGGCCCTGGGGCCTGCACTCTGAAACGTGTCCCCTCACACAGCCTGTCATCAGCGGCAGTAGCGTACTCCTTTCTGCCTGCTTATCTGGGTCAATGTTACGAGCGTGACACTCGACACAGTGTCTCTGCAAACAGCCTGCACGCCAAACAAACACAGGCTGCCACACATACCCCTGGAAATACATGTGATGCACACAAACACCCATCATCCCCTTGGATATCAATCCACCCTTCATGCTCTGACTGAGGCCCGCTCCACCTGGCCTCACCGGCAGACACGCCCGGCCAAGGATCTGGCAGCAGATCCACAGCGCAGATGGCCTGAGTGTTCACCACCACCTGCCCTGCTTTTTCCAACACCGGAGCTGCCAAGACCAGGCCCAAACCCACCTGGCATAATACATCCAATGGGATAAGCTGTTTTCCTCTTCACACTATCAGAGTGGCCAATGGGTGAGCTCTTTGAGAGGTATAAATCCCACCTCCCCACTCTTGGCGAGGCCCAACTGGCTTAAACCGGAATGGGCACCCAGCGGTGGTCTTGTCCTTTCAGCTTTCCACAATCCTGCTCCAACTGGGTCTCGTGGCTCACTGAGCAGGATGGACTGATTATGGACCACTTTGATTGAGAAACAATTCAAAAACCATAAAAGCCATTTCTAGATACACTGACCTCTTTTCATCTTTAATTTCCAACACACAACCAGTCTCTATCGGTCTGTTTCCCTGGCTACTGTGCGTATGGAAGCATGCCACCCACTAAGGCTCAGTGTAGTAACTGGGGCACATTTCAATCGATACCACCCTGGTTTGCCCCCTGCACATCGTGTGCCAGTGAATGGCTGAAATCAATGCTGCCTGGCACATGAACTGTGCTGTTGTTGCCAAATGAGAGTACTGGGCAGGACAAATCGTACCATTGGTTTTGTCGACGAAGGCCCCCTGTGGCGAGTCAGGCACACCTCTCCACACCGTGATGGCTTTAGGATAGCCTGGGTCCATGGTTCTCATTTCCTCATTGTAGCGCCAGTACCTAAAGAGGAACAAACTATGAGCAACAGGAAGACAAAGCAGGTGCTTTATGTCTACGGAGGCTGGAGGAAATAGGTTGGAACAGACAACAGATGGTTGTTTGTGTCTTAATGCCACTGGTCAGATTAAGGGCTTCGCATAGATGAGTATATCTGAATTAAACTGAGTGATATCTGTTATGACAGGAGTGGAAGGCAGCCACGGGGCAGCGTACAGTATTTAATAGAAGGCCAAAATCCTTCCTTTAACTTGACCCGTGACCCGGGACATACAGATTGGTGACAAATTAAAGCAGGCTAAGCTGGTATATGTGGTTCTGTAGTTTAGTCTGTGTGTCTAAAAATGGGGCATAAATCGTACCTGCCGTATGACAGTATACGCACAAGAAATACACGGTCATATGTCCTAGAGGACAGGTGCAGGTTTAAGGGATCTGAAGCTGCTAAATTTTACAAATCATTTACGTTTTCTGTTTAACCGGTGTCTTGTGAAAACAGTGCTCTTCCTCCAGTCACACCCACCTGTCCCCTTTAAAGAAGTAGGTCTTGGCCACGTCCTCCCACCACACAGCAGTCTCGATGCTCTGGGCCGGCATGCCGTGGCCGAACTGGGTGATGTCCTTGGGGTATCCAGACTGCAACACGGTGTCCTTAAACACCCAGAACTGCTTTCCTGCACATCAGGAAAGAGGGAAAAAATAAATTAGAAGGAGGACAAGTGACAGCAGGGATTACCCTCCAGGAGCCAAACACATGAGAAGGGCAGATTTACAAGGACAGACACAATCTCTGTAACAAACGACAGGCGATACCCTGTTGCCCTGTGTTACGGTATTTGATGTTGATGTTTCCCTCATTTAAAACAGGTGCTTTGGGAACTTTTCAGCGCTGGCAAACTGAGCCGGTAACTGCTCAGCTGAGATAAAACATCAGCGACTCTTGTGGGAAAATCGGCCACCAAAGAGTCACACTAAAACCTTTTCTCTTTCTAAGTTTCCTTGCCACAGAAAGCCAAGCACATACCTGAACACCGGGATATTTTGGCAGCACGGTGTTGTTAAAATATTAAAATCCATGAAATATCCTCAATTTTTTTCATCTTACTAGATTTTGTGAGTTTTCTTTCTTGGTCCCTCTCTCCACCTTTTTCCTCAGTAAATCCTCCTTCTCTCCTTCCTGTGCTGTGATTAGTTTACACAGCACGTTTCTGACACAGTGTGACCTCAGGAAGTGTTTGTCTTTGTCACTGGTGGAGGTGCAGGGTGGGCTGGGAGGAAGTATGTGTGTGTATGTATGTGTATGTGTGTGTGTGTGCGGTTTTAATGGTTGGGTCGGGGGGGTGATGAAAAAGGAGAGAGGAAAAACAAAGGTATCAAATATTTTTTTTTTAATTTATTTTTTAAACTATCAGGTCAATAAGTGCTTTTGAGTAAAGATGGACACTAAGCAGGGAGGAAGGTGAAAAGGCTGAACATGGGGAAAACAGGGCTCGTGTCTATGTGACTTTGCAGATGGAGGAAACATAACACAATATGTTACGTATACTTGTGTATATCTAACCGTCCTTTCTAATGAATCTGGTATATTGTTTCTTTTCTCTCTACTTGAATGGTAGATAAACTCTAGCACTGAGAAGAGAAATCTTGGTTTTTATGCTCCTGAACAGTTCGATGAATATTTGTCTTCCGACGCAGCCCCGCACGCTTTTCTTTAACAAATACAGAACATGGGTGGTGAAATAAAGCAGATATGATCTCTCTCACACACCTGACATTTAACCCTCAACAAGTGTTTCCAGTGAACGGCTGAGGTGAAGGGAGGGACGAAGGAACAGTAGGACAGGGTGTTGGCTGACTGTAAGGGGGGAGGACAGACCTGTAGCGGCCCCTTTTTGAAAAGGAAATTCCTGTCATTTCACCTCTTTCTCTTACAATGCTCCACTCATTCTGGGTCACACTTCCTCCAGCCCTGACACACACACACACACACACACACACACACACACACACACACACACACACACACACACACACACACACACACACACACACACACACACACACACACAGGCACGCACAGGTTGAGAGTCTCTCATCCTTAAAAAGAAGAGTTCACACACAAAGAGCAGCATCCTCAGTAGAGTTCTGTGGAAGCACTGCTCCCTCTCTCTCTGCCTCTCTATCCAACATAAAATGGGATTCTCCTTTCTACCTCCTCTTTTTTATTAAATTGGAGTTGACTTGCATATCCCCCCACATAAAAGTCTGGCTTCGTCTTCAGGGCTGGGAGGGCTGCTTTGATGTAGCAGCGGCTCCGGCATCTGCTGCAGTGTAACGACTAATCCATGAAGACTGTATAAAGATGTTGTATAGGATGAAGATTTGTTCCAAAAAAGGACCCCTCCTACTTACACAGGCCACACACACACACACACACACACACACACACTGAGCAAAAACTGTTGGACTTTTCCACGATTTTGTGTATGACCCAAATCTTTGTTCCCCACTTCCTGACCTGTTTTTTCTGAGGGGCTGAAAAGTGAAAAGCTTCAAAAGTTGGGCTGAAAATCATCAGATGTAAAGATTTTGTGTAACAATTTGAAAAATATAATCTGGTATATTCATGTGAAGTAATGGAATTTTCCTCAAAAATGAAAAATTCCTCGACATACTCTGACCTTCATCACCCAGCTCATCAAACTGACTTTCTGCACACACCGGAGCAGTGATACTCACTCACTCAAGACAAGAGAGTCTTTTAAGGCTTTGTAACGGAGGAAGGACGTCCGGCTCGTAAACTGGTTCGCTACCTACAGTGGTAAACTAGTTTTATTTCCAAAGGCGAGAAGCATATCATTAGCTAACGACACTGTTATGTTGAGTTACAGGTCACCGCAGGTCAGAATGCCGATATATCCGAGTACAGGCTAACGTTAGCAGCTCTGTCCTGATCTCTGTTCGCTTTGGGGAAGTTTTAGATAAGGATTGATAAGGTTATCCTCCACCGTGACCTTTCTCTATATTAGTTTGGGATGAATAACATTTTATGTATGATATTGTAACAATGCTGCTCCTTCTTCAACATGGACCATCAGCTTGTGAGGACTCTTTGCTTGGGACAGGTAGCTTTAGCATCAAGATACGTAGCCACCAAGCGCATATTGTAGACTCCTCTCCTCAGAGGGAGGTGGGGGTGCAGGAATTTACAGTATATTTAACACAGACATTACACATCCACGTCCTATTCTGAGCTGTAGCCCCAACGGATTCACTTTGCTTCGTAGTTTTTTTGCTCTTTCAGTTACCCTGCTGGACTCTGCTGACCTCCAGAGAAGTGGCCCTGGTAATGTTACAGAGCTGTCTCCGACTGTGTGGGATCTGAAATGATTATATTCATGTAAACTAGCTACATCTGATAGCACAGGAATGCCCCACTTTTGTTGTCCTTTCTTCTATGACTTCACCTATCTTATCTACATGGGCGGCTTCTATGTGGATCTTACAGCAGCGGTAAGTACACTGATAGCCTGGTAAACACGACTGTTACACTGGGAACTCTCAGATCTCCTGGACTAACAGTTGTGTTTACAAGACTACCAAATTCAAAATAACATTATGAAGCGACAGCGTTTTTCCTTGGTCCTGAGTTGGCACTCAAAAAAAACAAAGAAATGTTAAACTTCTGATTTCTTTGTTCCAATGCAATAATGGTCCTGACTGATACGTCAACAACCAGCTGCATCTTTCAGGGGTTTTAAATGACATAAACACAAACATTTAACAACATAACCGACTTTTTATTTAGGCAGAACTGTACTTTTTACAAATGTCATAGCTCTTGACTATTGTGAAAGAAAATATTGTCATCACATTACGATAAAGGAACACATGTTAGCTTTCAGACCCCTTCAACAGGATGTATAAACGTGGCTTAGATAATGTCTTGTGACACGTACCTACTCCAGAGCCTTGGAATCGAATGCCCGCCCCGATAAGATCTGCTGGCGTCGGTCGTCATTTCAGCCAACTTTACTCTCAGCCCTCAACTACAAACCAGGGGCCTGCTTTTGTTTACTGTGCGAAATCAAGGAGCCACCGTGTCCAATATTACCAAGTATTGCGAGGGGATAAAGCTGCTGCCGTTATCAACGTAACTCAATATGTGCCAAGGCCAAAACGGAAAGCTTGACAGATGTACAAACCGTGGCGAAGGGGTCAGAAGATACGAGCAGGACATTTTACAGTTGGAAAGTCAGTGCTCTCTGGAGGATAAATGACTGTTTGAAATGGTGACACAGTTTCTAAATGACCTCAAGCATATCTTTGCATTTCAGTACTGAACTTTCTTGTAATGTACCTGCCCATGTACACACCAATACTGAAATATCTGCGCTAACCCGACCGACAGATATAGTGGCCCGGCCGATTCATCAGTCACTCTCAGTCACGTCTGCATGAGGTAAATGAAGCGAGCAGCTCTGGCTGTTCTCTGACACAAAGAGCACCAATCGAGCTCTGACTGGATCGTGACTCCCGGGAGGAAAATGCGTATCAGTGCATACGGCAGATCTTGCTGCATGTGTGTGCATGCGTTTCTGCGTGTTTCCCGCTAGTGCCGACATTTAATTTGATTAACTTTGTTTTTTTATTTGTAACGCAGCCGCTCTCTTGTGATTTAGGCAAATCAAATAGGTGCATTTCCACATGTAAATCTTTTAAGTGTGACTCTCCAAAATCTGTCTGCATGCCGTCACTGAGCTGTGAATGGTGACTGTGTGAAGACATTCAGTCTGATGACCTGACAATAGGTTCGATTCTACTGTTGCATACTTGATATGATGAGCTGTACTCGCATATCCAGTGTTTGAGAAGAATGGAAACAGGGAAACACTGACTGAGTATTGGCACCAGGCTGCACTGTAGGAATGAACAACACATGCTAAATCTATTTCTAATGCATACCAGCAGTGTCTGCTAACCGACCTGCTCTTTGATGCCTAAACAGCACTAAGCTAATCAGTGTCTCAGCCCCGACTTCAGTGCAAACTACACTCTAAAGCCTCCATCTGCGCCTGTATTTTAGGAGAATTCATCAGCTGTTAGAGGATATTCAAAACGGCCTGTCGGACCTTGAGCGCTGCTGCATTTTGTTTTCCGACTTCCCTCCTAATTTTTTATGCCAAATTGGGACGGACAGAATAAGGCCTTTTGGGAAATCAGCTGTGTGAGAGAATGGCATTGTGTTAGTATGAATTTTTCTAAATCTGCGTGCCATCCCGGCCCGGGAAGAGAGCAGGGTGGAGAACTCAAAGTTCCAGAGCTTGTGGCGCACACGGGACCAGTAGGCTGCATTTCCAGGAATTGTTTGGGGTCGAAAATAGAAATGGGTTTGGGATGGAGATTTGTAGCTTTTATCCCAGCAGACTTTCATTGCTTACCTACGTCGTCTTTCATCAACACCCTCTCTGTCTTTCTGTCTCCATCTCTTCGTCTCCGCAGCGTATGCAAATAGGACTTTACGGGACTGCTGTGTTTGTGTGCTGCTTCTTTCAAGTGGCTTTTCAGCTTTAGACATAATTAGTTTTAAATCTCTGTGTTTTGGGGCCAGCTTAGTCTAGATTTGAATATGTAGACAAATCTTTCCAGAAAGGTAGAGAAATCAGGTTCAGGGATCATCAAACACTGACAGTAAGTAGTGAAGTCATTTCCAAAAGCTATTCATGCTAATTACATTTAGCTACAGTTGAAGACTTAAACTGTAACATATTACTACTACCGGCAGCAATAACATTAACACCAGTATTATTAGATGTCAGAACTGGAGGATTATGGCGGATTTTCCAACCAAGTGAGCAAAACATTGCTTTAATCTTCCACAGATTTACACTGGACTCGTACACAGAGATAAGATCAAGGCGGTTCTTTGACTGAGCACGATATCATACAGCAGTTATTAAAGATAAACCTCTGTTTGTTTCTGAGCACAGACAGACACCTATAGAAAATGTGTGCAGAATACTAAAAAGGCATGTGATTACAGTTCATGCTCAGACACACCACCACATCCGTGTAAACAGGCCATATCGAGGACTGCCTGTGGATGATTATAATACAAGATAGATGACGCGAGAAGCTAATGGAAAGCAGGATGGTGAAGGCACATGTGTGGTTTGGGCTTCACATCTGCAGGATGAGCATGAATGAAAGCCCTGGATGTGCCTGCCATGGAAAGGAGCTTTACAAAGTGACGACGGTGGTCGAGCAAGTAACCTTACCTTTGAAGAAGACAAACTTGCCCTCGCTGTTCTCGTAGACGGCGTCTATCCTGGGCGGCAGGCCCCTCCAGAAAACACTGATGAGCATCGGGTATCCCGGCATTACTGAATTATCCCTAACCCGCCAAAACCAGTGGTCCTGGAAGAGAATAGGGGACAACGTGAGGAAGCAGAGAAAAGCATTACCGAGGTCAAACATGACTCAAACTTAAAAGCTGGTGGCTCTAATATCAGGTTTACTTCATACGGGACCGCCTCATGCACTGTGCGTGATGTGTAGGCATTTGGTGATTATGTTATCAATAATGTGAATGCAAAGTAACTAGTAATTACAGCTGAAAATAAATATAGTGGAGTACTATCTACAATATTTCCCTCTGAGATGTAGAGGAGTAAAAGTACAAGGTAAATAAAGTCAAGTGCAAAAACCCCAATATCATACTTAGATGAACTCCCGACAATTTTGTTTTCCACAGGTTTTTTTTTAAATAACATGGATTTTTGTTGGCAGACGTAGTTGAGCGAATGTACTAATGCACGTTGTGTTAACTTCACCAGCTGTGATAAAGCTTTTCTATGGGAAGCACCCAGGACTGTCTCCCGGTGGACAAGACACATGACCGTACACCGTGAGACAGTGTGTGTTCATACATGTACAGTCTGTGTGTTGGATGATCAATAAATGAGTTAAGTAGGAGAACAGACATTAGTTGTACAAAATGTTTTAATTAGCTCCCTGCCCTGAAGCAGGGAAAAAACATATAATGAATTCTGCATATCGTAACACAGTTGGCAGTAGATTATAACATCTGATACCGGTGAATTCAGGCCAACTTCTCGCTTTGCAGCTCTTACAACAAAACCTGCCGGCGAAGATCAACTCCGGCTGCTGCTTTGACGGCCGCGATGCCTTTAAGACCCACATATACTTTCTCAGGTTGCCTGGAAAGCCCGGGCAACCGTGGCTATGCACGCAGATCTAGAGGAACATATATGCTGGGAAAACCATCAAGTAACGGGGGCAAAGTGATAGCCAGGACCTTTATGACAAGCCAAGAGTCTCTGATTTTCTTCGGGTGCAGGGGGGGCCGAGTGCGGCCAAGTGGAAGGTGTGTCTTTTTGATGTTGGATGAAACTTGATGACAGAGGGAGCCGGGGGGAGACCCAGCTGTGAAGGCCATTAGGACGCAGCTACATGTCCCACCCTTTAGGGATGAGCGGCCGACTGAGCCTCCTGAACGCACCGAACGTTGGGGCCAAAAAGCCTGACCTCGTAGCGAGGGACGCAGAGCCAGAGAGAGGGGAGACAACACATCATCGCGCCCTGCCTCATTCACAGTGAAAGCTAAATAAACAGCCCATTTATCTAACACTCTGCGCTGCTCTCTCTCTCTCTCTCTCTGTCTAATCCAATTGTTTCTCTGGGACTCTCCCTGGACTCTTCCTCCTCTTTCTTTCCATTTCCCCCTTATCTCTCATTCCAATTCCTCCTCTCTTCCTCTCCCTCGCTCACTCTATACCTACTGCCTCCATAGATTTCAGTTGTTCAGCGTTTTCTTCTGTGCACGGCCCGGCCCAGTAATTGAAAACAGATCAAACTGTGAAATCCGACCCATTTGAATCCTTTTGACTTTATGAAAGAGAGAATGTTCTTTCTCCCGCCCTACCGTCCCACTCCCACTCTGAAAATAAAGCTCAGGAGAACAGACTTCACTTCCAGAACATTTCAGCCGCCACTTTGCAAATGCAGGAACGTTTAGAATAATCACAACAGGTTTAGTCTTAGCAGAAGTTGGAAATATTATACCTCAACTTGTTCTTGAGAGAAGAGAGCGGCGCAGGGTTTGCCATGCATTCAGTGTCATGGTGTATGATAATGCAGTCAGGGCAATAAGGCCGAATTACCATGCTCTCGCTATAGGAATGTGAATTCTGGAAGGCTCTCACAAACTGTCTCTACCAATGAGGTTTTGTCGAGGAAGGTTGCTGAAGCGGAACTTGAAGGGCCAACGACTGAACTGAGAGCTAATACTGTACAACACATCCCTGCACTGAAAAAGGCCTTAAACAACTTGGGATGAGCTATAACATATTTACCCACTGCGCACTGATTTTCTGTTATATGTCCTTCACAGTTATATATTGAAGAAAAGGTGGATGATTTGGTGTCTTCTCATCACCTTCGATTTGATTTAATAAAAAGGTTAGTAAAAAACCTTTCAAGGCTGGGAGACGGATTTAGCACCTTCCAAAAATTCCACTTCAAAATGCCAAAAAAGAGCCAACTGAGGAGAAAAGTCAAAAAGTTTTGTGGTAAAAGTGAAGAATAAAGCACATCTATCAAGTGAATCACTAGACGTAACCTTCGAGAGCAGCTCTGAGGTGATCCCACTGTTAACCTCAGGGCTGTTCGGAGAGGACGATCAGACATAAGAATCTACCCGACTTCTGCTTTATTGTTCATTTTGTCATTCAACTATGCTCACGTTATTTATGATATTTAAATATATAACTCCGGATGAAGTCATGAGAAATTTGCTGACATGAAAAACACACAAGATGAGGTCCATCAGAGAAAGCATGTAATAAGCAGAACAAAGATACCACACTGAGATGATGACTTTATTCATATTGTTTTCATCGTTTGTCAGAAGAAGAAGAAAAAACAAAACAAACAAAGGAGAGAGAATAACAACTGGGGCATTTTGTTTATCGGGGTCAGGCACAACTGTAACCCTGAGGTTAAACCTAAAACCTCGTCATCCAGGTCAGCCCTGTGTGAACCGCTGCCGCTGCCGTGTGTGCGTATGAGGAGATGAGAGTACGACAGACGGTGGTGTTAGGATGACTGTGCTGCTGACCTCTCACTTGGATAATGTGACGTACACACTGGGCTTGGCCGAGAGCCGCATGCAGGTGTAAATAATTCAGAGCCTGAAGTCTCGGATCAGTGTTTATCAGGACTTCGGGCCCAAATGTCGCCTCTTTCACTGAGGGAAATAACTGCAGAATTATTTCTTTCTTTTCTGCACAGTTGTGTATTTGTGGGTTTTCGCACCTGCTGACAGCTTCCGCACGGACTGGAATGAAAGTTCTCCGAACGGCATGAACATAACTGCACTGGTTGTAAATAATGAGGCACGACCTTGTAATGCAGCCACTACAGTTATAAACAGTGGTTCAACTTTTCAACCTGCAGCTGTCTCTTTCCATTATTGTTCATCCTAATATGGCGTTTGACATTACGGGAACTTCTTTCTCAGAGTAGATAAGAAGATCAATACCCTGGTAAATAAGAAGCCGGCCAGGAGATGTTAGCACAAACACTGAAACAGCTCGCCTGGTTTTACACTTCTGTTTGTGTATAGATTATGAGCAACGGTATATATATAAAACGCTCTAATTAGTCAAATTTAGAGCTGCTGGTGGACAGATTTTTGTTTCCTTTGGGCAGAGCCAGGCTGTATATGATAAACTAAGCTAATCACCTCCTGGCTGTGGCTTTCAGACATGAATCTGTCTCTGTGTAGGACCTTTAGTAACTTTTTTAGCTAGATTTGACTTTTTAAGGCCTTAAACTGGTGGCAACAAACGTGCTCTCAGACACCCTATCCGACTCTCTCCGCCCAGCAACAGACACTAGGAAGGGTGGACAGCTTACTGCTCCCTTGACGACTGGGTTCTCATTAATGGATGTTGGAATCGAAGCGTGCCTCCGACATCAGCGGCCGAGTGATCGATCCTGAACAGCAAGGGACCCTCCAGCGGGACCCTCGAGTCTCCTGCTCTAAATCTGCCCACATCATGGAAGTAAGTGTCTCTCAGTGAGTGAATTTAGGACTGTTGGAGAGGAGGAGAGAGGATGAGGGATACCAGAGGGTGGCACTTTCTTTTATCATAGCCTGTCTCAGGACGATAGCTGGCCAGTGGACTGATGAGGGGGAGGTGGTTCTCTCTCTGTTATGCCTGACTGTAGGCAGTGCATGAGGCTCTGACTGCATCTCTGTACTGGTCTGCAGCTTTGAGCAGGAAAACCATGCATCATAATTAGGAACCTTTAAATGAACGCTGGGGTAAACTCTATAAAATGACTTTGAAGCTTTCTACCATTCATCCTAACGATGGACAGAACCCTTCCTAAATGTGTCCCTTTACGCTTTTTACATTGAGGTCACAGCAAACTGTGCGCCTTTACGTGCCTTTAACTGGCTGGAAACGACGTGGAAGTCAATGGAAAAAACACCATCTGTTTCCTAGAAATAAAAACAAACACTTTTAGTCTCAGTTGGTAATTTCTCTTCTCGTAATGACTGTCTTGTAATGAGTGTCTGATTTTCAAAATTATTTTTGCAAAATTAGTGTTCTATTAAGAAAATATTAAGGCTTCAAGAACAGAAAGTTTTAGGGAATATTTCGATTTTCCAGCTCTACAAACTGACAAGATGGCAGGCAGCCATAAACTCTTAGCAGACTTGAAAACATCCCATAACAAACCTACAGCTGATGTCTGTTCTGGTCATTGTCTGACAGCAGTGGAAATCTGCTTATCTACACATGCATATACAGTATGACTGTGTATTCTGCAACTGCAGTGGGACAACATATGGTTTGTGGGTTCACGGAAAGTTGAACCTGAAGTGACTGCAGTCATAAAAGTGGTAGCTGTGTAGTTTTAGTGGGACGTTTATTGGTGACACTGGATCTACACGGCTGTACACAGTCATCTGTGAACCTTAACTGACCCTCTGTCACCTCACTGGAGAGATAAACGAGCGACTGTAAAACAACCACCTTAACAAGCATGACTCCCAGCCAGGCTTTGCAGAGATACTGGCCCCTTAAAAATCAGGCCCTTCTCACCCAACAATACAGAACAACACTGACTTTAACACCGCACTTTACCGTAATACACCAACATCTGTGGTAGCTCTGTTCCGAAAACGTGGACCCTCCGGCTGTGATGTCCGATGTCAGTCTTTCACTTGATATAACTGAAGTAGTACCCAGAGAAACACATCTACATTAGTCATTCACTGCTTATTCTACTTTACAAAACTACAAAAGCCTTAACCTTTACTGGTATAATGACTGAAGTTAAAGGGGCACTGGACTGATTTTAAACTTCAGTTTGCACGAGTCCTCCGGTGCAACAAGCACTTCTACATTGTTTTGTGTAGCTTTTCGAAGTTTGCCATAATAGCCCTGATGATGTCAGCAGGGTCACGTTGGCAGCATTACAAAAGTGTGCGGTTTGAAAGAAGAGGGCATTCGGGAGGCAGGGAGGGTCTAATGAAAAGTCGCTGCCCATTTGCATAATGGGAAATGTAGGATCCAGTGTTTTGAAGCTTGACTCATACAAGGGACTGACAAATAAGGATATCTGCAGCACAAATTTCGACCATTGCGCTTTTTTGTCAATCTGTATCTTCTGTGAGCCCAAACTTTGTTGTGTAATAGTGGAATACTAACTGGTAATTTGTTACACTACTTGTTAAGGTGTTAACTGACGCTGATGGTGATCTGCTGTAATAGGGCATAAAATTTACCTTCATGACTGTATCGAATTGCATATGGAACAGCAGTCCTTGGACGAACCCCCGTTTGTGTTCTCAGAAGTGCAACATTTAAATATTTTGAAAACAATAACCTCTGTCTCTGCAGAGCAACGCAAGATCCCTGGTTTCATCATTTTCTGTTGCCATGGAGATCCAGAGGCTGTCCCAGTGCACATCATTAACGTTACTAACTGAAAGTCCAGCACAGGAAAAATGTTTGTTGAAACTTGCTGGCATCCTGGATGTTGCAAATAAGCCGGCAGACTGAGAAGAAATGTTCTATTTACATGTAAATGGCTGTGGAGGCAATCTACACAGAGACTCCAAATCCTTTCAAAGGCAGAAAACATAATCACACCCAAAGTTCTGTCAGAAGGAACCTTGTGGCATGAATGAGGGCTCTTCTGTAAACACACAACTGGAAATGACCATAATATTCTTCTGTTTGCCTGATGTTCCCTTTTCGAGACCAACAGGTTCCATTAAAACCCGAGTAATGTTGACGACATGGATCGAAATCTTTGGTTTCTGTTTTGTACCAGACTTCACTGAGCTGAGCAAACCTCAGACAGCTCCAACAAACCTGCCCTCATTGCTCCCGGCGTATTCGACCAGATAAACTCTCATAACTCTCATTTACTCTACGGCCCCCTAGTTTTTACCGCTGGACCACCTGAGGACCTCGGGGCCTGTGAGACGGCTGAGATGTCTGCTGCAATGACTTGGCATTGACTACACTCGACTCTTCCAAAAAAATCAAGTGGGACGGTGAGTATAGCGAAGCTGTGCAGGCCGAATGGACCTACACCACAAAGTAACCAAGCAGACAATCAATCCAACGATCAAGCAAAGAAGAAATCAGCCTTATAAACAACAGTAACAAGAGACAAAAATTCAAATAAACCGATACAAGAGGAAGCACAAGCTGTAAATCATTCTGTCAGCCATCATTTTAACCACAATCATGCATAGACCTTGGCGTGCTCCAAAGGGAATATATCAAGCTCTGCAGTAACACAAACATCACTGATTATGATTCCAGATCAGCTGGTTTACAGCTGGGCAGCTTCGTCTACCAGGAGAGAAGAAAGCATTAACCTGATACCTCAGTCTTCATGGAGAAAACTGGCACAAGTCACACTGTCAGTCCAGAAATATTAGGACCACCTGCTCCTCCTGTGAAACACACTTATCGAGTGAATCCAACTCAAATTCTGTGATCCCTTATTGATTTCACTTCGCTAACCACACTTGATTCACTGGCTGAGACTGGGATTACGTTAAAGGGTGATCAAATCATCACGAGTCGTAATGTTACTGGTGGTCCTAATGATGTGAACGCAGTGGATTTACAACTGCAATGACATGTGTTCTGCAGTCAGCCCTCTCCTCCATCCATCTACACCCACACCTTTGGAAAAATGTGAGCTGGTGCTTCTTAAAAAGGCCTTCGAAGTGATGGCGCCAAAAGCCAGCTCCACAACAGCACTGATGCCCACGTGAGCCAACCAATGACAGGTGCTCCTGCTGACTTAACCTGCTGTCGGAAACTTTACCGTTTTATTTTCTATTTTTGTTTTCACGTTATTACGAATGTTTTTATTACCTGTTGGTTTGGAATTTTCAGATAAGTCTTGTTACCAGGTCATTTAGATTTTTGCTTTCTCTATGAGGAGCTCACACATTGGATGAGGAACAACAGCAGAAAAGCTCATTTTCCTGCCCTGGCTTGGCACCAAAACAAAGAGAGGCCTATCTGAATAAACCTTTCAAAGAGACAAGTTCTCTGTGCATCAGCTGGTGGGTTTTGGCCTTGGAGAGATGATTTGATTTTAGTCATTCAAAACAGGTCCAAGGTAAACAACATCAAACTGATGTTTGATTAGTTATGACAAAATACTGACACAGTGTCAACCGTGAGTCTGATTTTAGTTGAATACCTCCACAGGTCGCAGCTCTGGTACCACGCGAGATTTCGTTTTTTGAGTCTAAAGAACACACTGATCGAGGGGGGGACAGAGGACAGAAAGGGTTTTTCCCCCGGCTCCACAAGCCTCTTATTTAACTAATGAACGCTATCTATTTATACCCCTCAGAAAAATACAGTCACACTCACATAAAGCCTCAGAGACACTCTTTCTCCTTTCTGTGGAGAACACAGGACAGCTTTGTGCTGCCCCAAGGTTTTTCTCTGTTCCTTACTACATGTTGCCAAGGTCTTGTGCTCACAAGCTTAGACCAAGGATAAAGATGCATTAAGGGACAAGTGTGCTTTTTCTCTTGTACTGGAATGAAAACCAGGCTGAGTGGTTTGGGAGAAAGGAAAACTATGCTGTACTGTGCATGGCATGGTGTTCCTCCTTAGTAAAATATCCAGTTTGTCCAAATTCTTTCTAAATTGGCCTCAAGTAACCTGGAAAGAGCTCCTTTTAGACATAATAGCTTCTTTAATTATGTAATAAAATACACAGCCGCTAGTTTTAGAATAATAGAACAGGGTTCACCATATTTCTACAAGCTTTAACCACAGTGTCAAATGTTTCTCTCCGAAAAAAATCCAGCCAACTTTTCTACTGAGGTGTATAAAACTGAAAAAAAAAAAAGAAAAAAGAAAAAAATGCAAAGTAATTTACATTACATTCAAGTGAGCTTTTTCCAAACTATGCACTTACCATACTGTACATGGAGCAGATTAGCAGGAAAGCTCCCATCCTCTGTATATTTAGGTAATCCTCTAGCGCTAAAGAAATCCATACTCCATTCAACTACTGTCGGTTGCAGCTCTCTCCCTTTCCACAGGGTTTTTTCAAACCTACAGGCCAATTGCACCGGTCTGAATCGAGGGATGAAATGTTCTTTTGTTGCATTAATCAGCTGATTAAGTTCTATTCTATCGCCAGAAATCTCTTCAGGTATAGAGTATCTTGTTGCTTTGGAAATATGTTATGAAACTACCCATCCAACAAGGTCTCACCAGGTCTCCGGGGTTAAAACAACCCCCTCAAAACAAACAAAATGTGAAAATGCATGCAAATGTGAAAAGGATTCGTTCTGAATCACCAACTCTTCTCTCACCTTGAAGACGAACATCTCTCTCCTCAGTATGGCCAGGGTGTTGAAGCCTCCATCACAGATGTCGGGTTTAGCGTTGGGGTGGGACGGTCTG
This sequence comes from Xiphias gladius, assembly GCF_016859285.1. Classification (NCBI taxonomy): domain Eukaryota; kingdom Metazoa; phylum Chordata; class Actinopteri; order Istiophoriformes; family Xiphiidae; genus Xiphias; species Xiphias gladius. The sequence continues at coordinate 414,733 of NC_053404.1, read as the reverse complement.
TCCCCTGGGGGCAGCCTCGGAGGTCGCGTCTGCCTGTCTGGCTTACGGGGGTCTGAAGGAGGATGGGAGCGGGGAGGGGGTGCCGTCGGCAAAGGCTTGGTGGGCTGGGGAATCTTATCGGGAGGCCCTGGAGGAAGGAAAAGAAAAACATGGAGCGCATTGTGATACGTACTGTGTATCTGCAACATGTAGCCTTTGCTACAACAACTTCCGAACCACATTTACATTTACTCATTTGGCAGACGCCTTTATCCAAAGCCACTTCGATGGGGGGGGGGGGGGGGGGGCAACACTGAAGGTTCAGGACAGTCACCTCCCCTGACTCATTGTCTCAGGGGAGGGGGTAAGATTCGGACCACACCTCATCGTAAATAACTGTCAATACATCACATGAAATGCACATCAATGCATGAGAAACTGTGGAATTCATTAGTCTAAACAGTCCTTCGACAGCTGTATACACATCCTGCTGTTTTTTTTCTCTCTTTTCTTACAAGCTTTTAGCAGAATCACTACATGTGTTAGCCAGACATGCAATATGATTTCAGAATAAGTCAGGCTACTTACTAATACCATCACTTTGCATTTGAGCTGTACTATACATGCTTTAGGACAGTTGTTATGGAAAAAAAAAAAAGTTTCATGCACTGATAATGCAATGTTAAGTTTTTGGTCTGTATCTTGGTCTGGATTTCAACAAAGGTTAAATATCAGACACAAAATCCAGATTAACAACACTAACAATAGCACTAACAAAATCCACCTTCCAGCACCTCTAAAGCTCGATGTCAAAAAGTCAAACTATTTCTTCAAATGAAGCAAATTTATACGGGGCAATGCAGTGAAAACATAATTAATGATAAAGAGACCTGATCACATCACCCCTGTGCTTGCCTCTCTACATTGGCTCCCTGTTAAATTTCAAACTGATTTTAAAATTTTATTGTTCACGTATAATGTCTTAAATGGAAATGCATGCAACCGCTTTAATTACTAGTGTGCCAATTACAGCCAACCAGCCACCTGAGCTAAAGGGAGTCAAATGTTCTCGCCATGTTTAACTTTCTCACCTGTAACTGGAACCACAACGGTAAATGAAGAGGTAAGAAGTGAAGAGGAAGTCTGGCAACAAATAGTTGCAGAAAAAGAAAAAGAAGAGTACACGAGAGACAAAGGAGAAGATAGAAAAACAAGATGAGGCCATGCACAAAGCAGCCTCTGACTCTGCCAAGTTTAGAGATGCAGCTCAGCAAGCATAATATGATATCTAACGATGAATAAAACAGTAAATATGAAGAGCGGGAATAAAAAAAGCTTGGCAGGATTAAGCTTAAAAATGTATAGTAGAGTTAAAAATAAAATGCTCTCCTAAGTGGAAGTCCAGACATGCCTTGGTGTCATTAAACCTTCATGAATTACATGAGAGAAGGAGAACGAGAGGCAGAGTGTGGAGAGAGGCAGAGGCAGGGCGAGGGAGTGGGTTGTGTGTATGAATAATTGAGCACATGACTATGCAAGAATAACACAACGTGTAACTGTGTAAATGAGAATATGAGCTGGAGCCACCAGATGCAGCAATAGATGACCCCCCCCCCATATGTAACGGTGGCACACATAAAGAATGACCTAGCTACTGTACTGTAAAAAGGATTAAAGGACTTAACGAGCCACCAGTCATTTAACTGAATGAGTCCAGCAATCAAACAGAAAGATAAACCATCAAACTAGTGGACCTGCACTGAACTGGCTGATCACTGAATGAAGAAAAACATCAGACACTAGCATCCGATATTTCATTTTTCCCAGTGAGCTGCAGATCTTCAGCTGATCCTGCCCATCAGTACAGCGGCTCGCGCCACAGACAGAAACAAGTTATCCAGAATATAAAGTTGATGATTGGAGTTTGTATTGTTTAGTTTAAAACCCATCTGGAGCTGTTGTCAGAGCAACAAGTCCTTAAACTCAAACCTGTAGAACCGCGGCTTATTGACTTTTAGCTGGATCAGGACCAAGAGGATTTGAGGTGAATCCCAAACACAAAGTCACTTTCAGATACAAATGTTTTTCTGAGATTTATAATGAAAGAGTTTTGATATAATTATGATTTTAGATGAGAACATGCAGGTCATTGAGAAACTGATGCAATCTGTTGGTGGAGATATCAGTTTAACTCTCACTATAAAGAGTTACCTTCACTTAAACTTGTGTTGTTTCATTTTTTGTCGAAATGGGAATTTGTCATTGAAACCCTAAAAGCTACCCAACGATTGACTGCAGAACTCATGTTGCTGACTGTTGTTCATACAAATGAAGCTGCTTTTTAAGAGGTGGGGTTGAGAGGTGGGCTGAGGGTCCGTTTCACAGCACGCTTTGTCCAAGAGCCTTCCCAGCACACCGACCTCTGCTGTGCCTGCAGTCATGTGATCAGCACGCGGCCAATCGTACGAAGGCTGGTCATGGTTTAAACTCTCTACTCATTTGCTTGTATTTCAAAATAAGAGCATAATATTATTCAAGATAACTTCATCCAGGATGAACAAATCAATCCTCCGACTTTGGATTCTTTTATCTTGATAACAGCATCTTAGTCTGGATTAGTTCAGACACATTTAAATGACAGGGCCCAGGAATGTGGTGTGGTAAGACCGCAGTTGTCTGAGGGGCCTTTCTGAATGTAGCACGTGCCATGTTTTTGTACTCGACACAAATTATTGGGAGGTGGTCAAGATGGGTCTTGGGCGTACCAAGAACGGAGTTCACATCCTGAGCCTGAGATTTAGGCAACAAACCATTTAACAAAAAGCACAATCTTTCCTTAACCTTAACCAAGTGCTCTGAGTACCTAAAGGTACTGTAGGAAAACAAATACCTGGTTAGTGAATGTTTTTTTGTGTGCTATGAACATTTTATACTGTATGTTCATTAAAAAGTTGTTCCTCAATATGTTGATTAAAAAAAAGTACTTTGGGTGACGCTATGTTCCAAGAAAAAGTATCTGATGTTGCACATTAGCAGCGGAAATGACTCTTGGGAGAATTAAATTCCACCAATTTTACTCATCAAGATCAGTTTACTCCTCACAGGTTATACTACTCATCCAACAAACCCCTTTATGGTGTATAAATCGGACTCCTGCAGGCCTCCTAGCTTTTTGGAGGAGCACTTATAAATCGATTGGTTTTCATGTGCTCTTTGATTGTATGCACTATGCTGCCTGAAAGTCACATGATTCATTTTTATTAATTACTTGTCCTTTGGTGCATTTAAAGGCTAGAGATGAGCTTCAGTGCAGCAGTGACTGATGTGATTGGCTTCATGCTGATTTTCACTTCACTCTACCATCATCATGCACAGTAATGTGTTTTCTTGTTGCTTACATCAACAGGAAGTGAGCTATTATCTTCAAAAGGGTGGGGAGTCATTATGTTCAAGCTCAGAGAGAAAAAAGTGGGTTGTCCATGAGGAATTAAAAGAAAAATAAACCACAGAGTACATGACATGAAGTCCACATCTATGTCTGTATGGGGCTTCTCTTTATTACTTGTAACTGCTGCTGAAGCTTTTCATCAATAAATATGCAGTGAAGTTTTAGCCTTTAATTATTCACATTCGTATAAAAGAAGCATAAATGATGTTGAACCAGCAGGCATTTCTTCTTCCCTACTGTAGAAAGACCTTGGTAATGAGGTAACAAATAGGAACAGCACAGCCACATGTCCAGAACTGCTCTGTCCTGCCCTGTCAGACCCATCTCTGCCCCACAATTCACCACATGATCCTGCCTGGCAAATCAAATTCAACGTTCTCCTTCCCATTTACACCACCTTACCTCTCCATTCCCTTCTCTACCTTTATGGAAACATCTTTTCACACCTTTTCCCATTCAACCGTAAGTCCTCCACCTCCTTATTCGACTAAACTGAGTGGCTCCCGCCTTCGTCCCTGTATAGCTTCCATCATCCATCATCACTGTTGCTACAAAGAAGAAAAGGCAGCTAACAGAGCTGTGAAGTGTGACGAGTTATTTCAGGCGTTCCTCGTTCCCATTCATTTTCCCCATTGACAGTGTTGGTGACTCACAGTCTGGATCAACATGAAACTCTCCTGCTTCAGTCATCAGTACAAAGGATTAACGAGTGCAGTACAAAATATCTGCTCCTTTGATAGAAAGTCAAAGCTACAAGCTTGCGGACATAAATAAATTCGGAGAAAAGGTTAAATATAGCCCTCTCTGGGCCGGATTTATTTCTCTAGGGGAGATTTATTGGTGATTTTAACATCACATGCTGGTCTGTGATTTTAATCCTGTCCAGAACGCGCAGTATGTTGCTTAAGTTCAATCCACTTCCCATTAATGATTACGGTCACCGTAACCTCCTGCTTTTCTGTGAACTGGCTGCTTCTGCTGTCATTTAAATTAGTAATTTAAATTTGATAGATAGAAACATGCTAACAACAATTTATGGGTCTATTTGGCAAACAAACCAAGAGAAAATTAAAGCCATCAGGAGAACAAGAGCTCATCAAATGTGCTGTTGTAATGTCAGCTATGGATACTGATATTCTCCTTTTAGCCCCATATTTCAGTCTATATTTGTTCACTTTCAGTCAAACTGTCTCCATTTAAAGCTGCCGAATCAGCTGTGATCAGCTCCTGTTTGCAGTGTAGCCGTGGATGTTCAGACAACTGTCACTGGATCACTGTGATGCCGAAGTAAACTTAAAAACAGGAAGATTCTGAATGAAGTTCTGCAGCCTCTTTTTCCTCTGGTTTCTAAGTAGATTTCTGGAGCTTTATTCTGGAGGGACATCAGAGATTATGATATTCTCAGGAAGTGGAAGTCACACTGAATCATATCAACATGTGTTTCATGTCTCTGGGTTCAGATCTGACTCAGTAACATTAAGGAGGTCCTTAAAAAAAACAAACTCAAATGTGAATACAGACTGGGGCAGACGCTTCCCTGTTTGAGCGAGGAGCTGCCTCCACCTCTGGGTACATCAGAGAGGAGAAAAACACCAGAGGGATAAGGAGAGATTTGTTCGCTTTACCCTGGTCTGTCACTCCCAGAGGGGCGTGCCCCGACCATGTAAGCAGATGGCAGACTCTTGTGTTAGTGTGAGTTAGCGTGTGTGTGTGTGTGTGCGTATGCAGCCATTCATGTGACAGACCAGAGTTCTCTCAGCAGAGTCTGACTGGTTTACAGCCCCGACAGCTGTAAGGGACAACACTGTCATTTACCATCAAGTTGTTTCCTAACTCATGTGTCAAACTGAGGTTGGGACGACAGCGTGAAATTTTAAATGATAAATACAAAAGTGATGGGTCCCTTCACAACAAACCAACCACAATCGAACCACACGTCAAACTGCACATGTCTGTACTGAGGTCGTCACAAGAAACACTGATTTTACCTCCCTGATCTGTAAAAATGAAAACGATGCTGGTGCTCTACATAAATCGGTTCCTGTCAAACAGAATTTCACACTTGTGATAGACCCGACCCAGAGCTGCATCATCTTCTTGAGAAGACAAAGCACTGCAATTAGCGTCTGTAAATGAGGAATGTGTAGGTGCTCTGATGAGGAAGCTCTGGCCTCTGTGATCTTAAAGGGATCCGGTACTGTAACTGGGTCAGAAAAACTAGTCCTATTAAGGGAAACCCAGTTATGGTGGCTGGCTAGAGGTCAGGTCTCACCAGCATTTGAACTGGCAAAACCAGTTCATTGCGGTCAGTGGATTTGCTTGTTGGGGGGAATTAAATCTGAATCTTTTTCTCTAAATTCAGCTATGGCGAACTTTGACCCGCAAACCAGTCCGTCGACCACCAGCAACCCGACCTGGCAGTGTTGACTTTCGAGGGAGCGGAGAAGTAAAATGGGGAAAGCTGTCGTAGCTTATTAGCTGCGTTGCATCATGCATTCACTGCTCCACAGCAGAGACGTGGTCAGTGGGCAGTTATGGGACAGGAGTGAATGGTAAAAATACGTTTCTTGAACAAACTGTGTTGACTCACTGTCCTGTTAAGAAATAAGATCTTATTGTGTTGTTAGCAACCAAGCTAAGCAGCTTGTTAACTGTCAGTTAGCGTGTCCCTAGATAATACATACTCAGTAGTCTTGCTCGTTGGTGAGCAAAAAAATTAGATTTCACACACTTCAGATCATTTTGTGTCATCACTGAACTCCGTACAGTCAAACAATAACATACTCACATGTATAAAAGGCAGTAAACTTCACACTTGGAACTAGGATATATATGCCATTAAGATTACACACATGTGGGATCATCAGGTCCTTCCAGTGCATTCGTGATACAGATGACTCTGTAGGGGATCTTAACTAGACTGATATTTACGCTACTCTGTGCATTTGAATGAAGCCAGGAGGCCGTACCATAAATCTTCTGGATGCCCAGAAGGTCGTCCACGGGCAGTTTAAAGTTGTCAGTGTCCATGTACTGGTAGAAAGGAGCCATGATGGCCGTGGGATCGTTGGAGTGTTCGAGGCCCAGAGCATGGCCGAGCTCATGGACCGCTACCAGGAACAAATCGTTACCTAGAAACAGACAGAGAGTAAAGAAAGAAAAGGTCTGTCAGTGCTGTGCTCAACAGGAAACTTGTTTGCAGCAATTTATGTCTCTCACAAGCGTACAAAGATGAGTAAAAATCTTGGTCAGCCACAGGTTATTCTCTGTTGTCAGGTTGCGCCTGTTCTGGTTGGCAGTGCCAAAGTGGTTCCTTCAAAATCAAGCCAAGTTTTTTAAGTTTTGTTCTGGATGATTTAAATAAACAGCAGCCTTTCTAGGAAACGTTCATGTTCGCTTCATGGTTAGACACTAAAACAGTCCATGTACGACCCTCACAACAGTATGTATGTGAATGTGTGTGTATGAGCATAGATAAATCACTAAGCCATTTATGCACCTAATGAGTGGATCTCCTAGAAAGCCAAAGCCACTGCTTGAAATTATGGGCACCCCTGAATTTTAAATACAGAATTCAGAATATCTTCAGAAATAAATGCAAATGAACCAACTTTGTATAATCAGAATATTTAATCAAAAGTCCAAATTTACTGAACAACAACAACAAAAATGCTTTCACGTAGTGAAATAAAAAACACAGACACAAAATGTACGCTTGACACAATTATTGGTTTGATTTAATTTATGAATTTAATTTAGTTCCTCAAACAAAATAAAAAACACAATAAGACTCACCTGTGGTTAATTTTCAGTGTTCACATGACCTGAATTAACCAATGATGGTTTTACTGTATAACAAGGGGCTGATTGTTTCCAGTTTCCTTTTCACAATGGCCAAGACAAGAGAGCTGTCTGAGAGCATCAGAAATGCTATTATCAAAAAACAGAACAATTCCAAAGGCTGCAGGGCAGTCGCCAAAGATCATGAAATCCCTTTTTCAACAGCTCATAATGTCATCAAGAAGTTTCACAGTCTTGAAACTGTTGAGACGCTTCCAGGACGTGGCGCTAAGAAGAAACTCAATGAGAGAAGTCTCACCCTACCTACGGTGAAACATGGTGGAGGTTGTATCAGGCTGCGGGGCTGCTTTACTGCCTCTGGTACTGGAGCAACTGAATGTACTGAAGCAATGACGCTTCCAGAAGGAAACGTTTAGAGGCAGCCATTGTTGCCAAAGGTCCTGCAACCAAATATCAGTGAACGGTGGTAATAATTCTGTCGGGGTACATTTTGTGTTTGTATTATTTCACTATTATGCAAGTTTTGTTTTTTCTTTTCTTTTCGTCAGTTACTTTAGACATTTTATTAAATATTCTGATTATAAAAAAGTGGTTAATATGCATTTATTTCTGAAGATATTCTAAATTCTGTACTTAAAATATCAGGGGTGCCTATAATTTCAACCGGGACCTTATTACACACACACACACACGCACGCACGCACGCACGCACGCACACACACACACACACACACACACACACACACTCCCTCACAGAGCACAGAAAACCCTGCTCTCTGTATTGTTTTCGAGTCGTGGTGAGCCGATGACTACACTGGGTTGACCTTTTGACTCAGAAACTCTCTGCGGCCCACAGCCGAGCCCCAGCCCAACCCCAACTGTATTAGGCCCAGATATCTGGGATTTAAATCCACCCATTCAAGTCCCACAACTTACGTCATGGGCCAACCAAACAACAACAGAGTCCACTCTTCCTCAAACCCACTCTCTGATGTTTTGCCAAGATGTCGAATTGGACCCATAAAGAAGCTCATCGTCTGTGTTGAGAAACACACGGGTATGCAATTAGGGTTAGACTGCTATGTCTCGTCTTATTCATAATAGCACACTGGCTGCCTGTGGGAGGCTGTTAACCTGATTCCAATGAGACATCTAATGCCTCACAATGTCACTGCTGGGGAATTTTTTTCCCCCCGTTATAAATAAAAAGTTACGGCAAACGGTGATCCCTGTTTTTTAGGCATTACAAATGACCCCATTTGAAGACACTAAACACTGGCAAAAAGTGGTCTTTTTCAATAGGAGTTTGGAATTGTGCTGGTTCGAGGCTGAAAATAGGATCCAAAATTTTGTATTTCAAGGTTGTCCCACCGATGCTCTGCCCACTGCCATCTCTCTTCAGTCTTACTTTTCCTTTTGTTCTTATCCCAGTGTGAGACTTGACAGGAATGAAAAAGAGCATCACTTATTCATTGCGATTCCTACCAAAGTGAGGCACTTATCTGCTGCAAATCTGTCACATGAATAACGCATCAGCAGATAGAGACGGTGATTCAGATCCCTGCTTAGGAGGTACAGTACAATACGTAAGAATTTACCGACCAGTCTACCACTGAGAAATGGCTTAATTGGGACCTTGTGCAGGATATTTGACAGTATAAATGTCAATGAGTCTTTATGGGACTATGTTAAGTCCTCCACTGCACGGGTGTAAAAAGACAGAGAAACAGATTGAATTAATAACCAGGGTTTTGTGGAAAAAACTTCACGTTTCAGCCAAATTCTTCCAATGAAGATAGACGGCTTGTAAAAGTCGGGAGGAATACAGAAACTTGAGGCAAAATTTATGCGAGCTTGTAATATAACAAGTGTCTGGAGAAAGAGTTCATAGCAAATAAAGAGAGGCAGAGAAAAGGAGGGAGATAAGGAGAAGAGAGAAACAGCTCAGTGATTTAGGAACCACTTGTGGAGGAAACGGGGTCACGCTCCTCTGCAGACACTTCCTTCAGGCTCTTTCCTATGATGGCAGTGGAAGCAAAGCCTTAAACATCGACATATAATTTTCAGTTTAACTGAGCTTCAATAGCTGGTGCGGTTATTGTACGCAAATGTGACCACGGACTGTAACAACTGGCAGGGAAAGCTCATTAAATATGCAAATGTATGCAATATGTCAAATGTAAGTGGTCATGTGTGAAACATGCAAACTTACATAGGCCTAGGTTTATAAAAATGCAGGAAACTGTGTAAACTTACGCACAGATCAATATATGAATGAATGAAGTGAAGGAAAAAAGGCAAGGAACAATCATAAGAAGTGAGAATCACTAATGTAAAGCCCGATGGGGGTAATGTTGCCGTTACACAGCTACAAGACCTATGAAAAAGGGGGAAACGAGAAACCATCCCTCTACTTCCTGCTCTGCTTAACCTTTCACCTTGGAGATACTAGGTTTTAAGAGCCAATATGAGCTTCGTCGTCTGATTAAACATGTATCACCTACTGTTACTCCATTTAAAAAAAGTACAGTAACAAGCACAAGTACTGCATTTCTCTATGAAACTGATCTACTTGTGCTATGAAAATGTCTAATCTCAAAGTTCTTCATTTAAGGACCAATGCAGCACAAGCACACCAGAGCCGGACCGGTCCAGGTCCTCATACTACAGATGCTCCGGTCACATCAGCTGTATGAGTAAAAGGAAGGACTGTCTCTGTCTTTTCCATCCCTCAATCTTCAACCAGCCTTTGCGCTCCTCGGGGCCATTTGAGGTCAGTGTTGTCACTTTGTTTCAGTTGCTTATGTAAGTCGCGCTGTGGTAGATGGGGACGTCCTGTTGGCCCCGGGGCCACAAACGAAGCCGAGGCAGTGTGTGCTGCCTGGCTAATTATCAGCTGGAAGGTATACAGAGCCCACACAGGAGATGGCGAAGAGTACAACCACACGGGGAGGGCATGAGGCAGGCAGTGAAGGATGAAAGAGACAAAGAGGTAATGTGAGGGAATAGCGAAAAAGAGGAGGAAAGGAGCGAGCTGAAGGCGAGACAAAGAGTTTTCGGAGGGAGGGAAAGATTCGAAAGCATAGATAAATACAGCGATAAAAAAGGTACGGTAAACTGAGGAGACGGGGCGTTTGGAGCGATAGCTGCACGAGGAAAGGAGTACAGGATGATAAAGAGAAGGGGAAAAGCTGACGTGAGGAAAACTATAAGATGACAGACTATTTGTTATCACGTTCCAATCTACTTGCAATCACAAAAGACGGAGGTGACGAATTATGAATTATACAACTGCAACCTTTGACCTTGGCATTTGTAACATCAGCCTCATTTAGTGGCTATATCTCAGCCCCAAACACACAAAAATAACGTGGAAAACGGAGTGGGCGTGGGGGGGTGAACTGCATCCAAAAGCTCCGCAGGGCTCGTGTGATTACCCTGTGAGCATGTCACTCGCATCGGAGACTAAAAATAGATGTGTGCCAACTGTAAATGTGTTTAGGGGCACGTGTGCGAATGAAAAGTTTTACACAGTTCAGCCCAAGACGCCTCTATTTTTTTTTTTCCAACAACGAGGCTGAAGACACAACACAACAATGACAATGATCACTGCGCTAAAAAAACAATGTTGAAAAAAGAGCCATTCTATTATAGAGACGTTCATACTCTTTATAGTGTTTAAAGCAGTTTTAAGTATAAACATTTACATAATCATTAAATAAATACAGTTTGGAGTAGAAATCATTTAGTACCTTTTTAGTACCTTTTTGTATTTAAAATAAATATATTCATTCATTCATTAATCATTTTGCTTGTAAACGTCTCCTCGTGTCCCTTTATTAAGGAAAAAGACATGATTTGATAAAATTTCATCGAGCCCCTGAAGTTCTTTACGCTCTCCTAAATTTTTAAACTCGGGAGCGCACGTGCCCCCTGGGAAAAAAGGAAGCGTCACGCCCTGTGAGGGCAACAGATTTTTGGTTTGTGGAGGAAAAAGAAGAGACAGTGAGTCCCGTGTTTTTTCCCATTTGGTGATTCATCATTCTCATCTTTGCTGTTCGCTGGTTTGGGCAGTAATTTAGTTAAAAATAACTCATCTCAAGCATCTATATAAAGCACAGAATCTACATCTGAAGAAACAAAGCATGCCATTCCAGTACATTATTTAAAAGTTTTCTTCCATGTTAAGTGGGCAGTGATCAGAGTGGCAGCCCGCGGCAGCGGCAGTCTTGCTGGCACTCTCCTGCGGATAGGTCAAGGTTGCGGCTAATGAGATGGTGTAGCCGAGAAGGAAAAAAAAAAGAGAAATAAAAAAGGGAAGAAGGGGTTGAAAGGGTAGAGGAGGAGAGTCACTGGAGATTTATGATGAGACGTAGCTCTCTCTGTCTTTCCCCACAGGGGCTGCAGTAAAGTAAACAGGGGTTGGGATTAGAAACCAGAAACCTCTACCTTCGCTTTCTCCATAATTTACCGGCTCTCCGCGCATGCCACTGCTGCTGCAGCTTGTCTGCGGGCTGGGGGCACACGTGACGTGGGAATACTGGGTTTCAGACATAAACACACACACAGACACACACACACACACACACACATAAACACACACTGGCCCAAAAAATCAGATACAGGGCCCTGGACATGGCTGGTGAATTGCAGTAATAGCTCAGGTTGTCAGCGCCGGCCTCCAGGGGCCCGTAACCCTGTCTGCTTCCTTAGTGTTTAACTAAGCACCCGTGGTTCACTCGATACAGGACATCAGCTACAAGCCGGGGTGACCAGCAGGCTGTCCACTTGTTGGCCTCACTATCCTTCAAACCCATTGCAGGTTTTCCCTCAGCTCTCAGATGTTCATAATCACTCTTGTGATGCGCTACCACGGGGTCTTTTCTCTCCAGCCAGAGAGGCTTTTCAAAGCACAACATGCCCCGTGACATTAGCACCACATCAACATCCCGAACCACCCAAGCTTTCGCAACTCTCGCTCCTCCTATTGTACTGACGAGGACGCCCGGCGTAGATGAACTATTTCTAACTCCCACACCGTCTCCTCAGAAAGCACAGCCGCTGCTCTCACTGCTGTTATCTCATTGCTGTTGTTTTGCGTGCGAGCGTAAGTGAGCATAAGCACTCTCTTTGTCCCAGTGGACCTCAAATGTTTCCCATTGTTCAGCTCCCACAACTCCCCGAGTGGCTGACACTGCAATTTCAGGAAAGGGCCTGGAGAGGTGTACGCTGCACAGTAAATGCACGGTGTTAATTTTGATCTCAGCGATGTGTTTGGTGGTTTGGTAGAGCTATGGGAACATGTAGGGCAGTGGCTCCCAACATTTTGTCTGAATGTACCCAGACAGCCCTGTCAGATGAACTAAAGCAACCTTTCACTGATGCATAGACCGGATAGTAAACTGGCTGATATTTAAATAATTATATTTGATTACTATTAATTACTATTACTTACTTTACACACCTTTGCTCGCTTGTTTACTTTTTCATGCCCTTTCAGTTGCAACACGTAGGGTTGTGTTCAGGTGTAACAGCTAACTCAATATGCGGATAGATTTTCTGAAATCACAATTTCTGCTTTGTCTTCCCACATCAGTGGAGCTAATCCACGGCCCTTCCCCTGGCTGGAAAGCAGCGATGTGAGGTGTAACATCGCACCAGCCTCCGTTCTACACACATGAAGTTCAGGATTCTGTGCGCTACAGAGAGGACCAGATCGTATTTTACAGTCACGTCCATAAAAATCTTTCATTTGTGTCAAAGTACTGTACATGCAGAAACTCAGTAACATCGAAAAGGAGGCGTGGGCCACCTGATCAGAAATGATCTAAAACAATTTAAACGTGAAAAGTGACTGAACAGCTATAAAGGTATTGGTTTCCAATGAGCTACAATGCAAAGTAAACTAGTGCCACTGCGGTCAGGTATTTTATGTGCCTGACACTGTCTAAGAGCTCAACAGTGTCTGAGAGCTCAACAGTGCAGCGCTGGAAAAGGAAAACGAAGGAAATCAGCTGCGATCCACTAGCCGAGGAGAAGTTCATAATGCTGACACTGGATGTCGTTTCTCTGAGCCAGTACGTCGGTGGAAATCAGACCAACCTTGACCCTGAAGGAAGCTGGAGCTCCAGTATGTAAAGTGAGAAGGAGAGACAGGCAGCACACACAGGGAAACAGAGTGTGAGTCAATGAGAGCTCTGGCCGCCCAGGACTGCTGTGCTGCACTGGATCCCAGCCCAGTGGTTCAGTGCCTGGCTCAGAGGGCCCCGGGCACACAGAGCTCTGCTGGCTGTCAAACCAGAGCTGCGTGCCGGGCTCGACAGAGTGACCATTGTGAAGAAAGTAACCAAAGTACAATGGCTGCATTCTGCTCGCTTCCCTTTCACACTCCGTCTGCTTCCAAACACTCCCTCACACAGCGAGCCATTTGGTACGTTTCACCAAATCAAAAAACCGTGATTAGATGTGGCCCCCACCACCGATATTCAGCAGTCTGTGTTACACAGACGACCACCACACATTTACCCAGGTGAGGCTCTAACTTTTCATGAAGCGTCAGTGGCCAATTAGGATAATGAGTCAAAAAAAGTATGTCAGTAGCACAACAATACAGTCATACAGTCGTGGCCGGATTTACCTCCTGGGGGGCCCCGGAGCAAAACTTGTCATTGTGCCCCTTGTGACCCCCCACTATACACGGCATCCACGAACCGAGCAGTACTCTAGAGCTGAGCTGCTCATAGCCGTGCAAGTGAGGCTTTGGAATATACCATGATGACCAGCGGACACTTTGACTGAGCCACTGCTGGTGTGGTTACGCACGGTGTTAATCAAAGCCCAAACCCTGCAGCGGTGGAGTCAGCACCATGCACTACCCCCACCGAGGTTACTTATCTTCTGCAGTCTGCTGTTCCAATTGCTCTCCTCCCTCCACTATACTTCCATCCCTTCTCTCTCTGCCCTCGCTCCCGGCTGCTGCCACCGGTTGAGCAACACTCGTGCTGTTGAATCTATTACATTTAATTCTCACAAGCTTGTCTGAGAACAAGACCGCAGCAACGTACAGTCTGTACACTGGAGTAATTATTAATTTACAGAGACTGCTACAGACCGAAATTCTGAGGGTGGAACGTTGGCAGGGATCCCGATATTAGCCATTTCTGTGGACTCCAGCTAAATAAACAGGCAGAAAGGAGGGAAAGATGCTGCCAAGGAAGGGACATCCTTTATTCTTGTCATGTTTATCTCTGTGCCGCACCTGTGAGAGAGACGGGGATGTGTGTACATTTTCATTGTGATCATTAATCATTAATAATGCATTTGCGAGCGTTGGTGCGCGCACGTGCTTGTTCACAGGTTCACACACTGACAGGCGGTACACACTTCTGCAGCTGTGTCCGTGGACACAGCAAACAGCGATGTTCCGTCAGCTTGTACCAGTAAACTAGACGGAATGGTTGCTGAATTTTCTATGAAGCTGCAAAACCCCAAAAACGAGAAAAATACCGAACAGAGCTGATAAACTTGTTCAGCCATGCTTCTCTTTTAGCATGGTCTGGGTAAACACACCTCGAAGAGCCCCACTTTGGACCCTACCTACGTCATTAAGAAGTTCAGCAAAGAAGAAAAGCCGCACCAATCCCCCAAATATCCTCAACTTCTACACACACTGGGCCTGGTCCTTCACGGTCTTTGGTCACGTTTTCTCATTTCTAGCCTCTTGTGGAGGAAAACAAAATATTCACTGCCTTTCAACACGTGACGCTTCACCCGTGCATGCTTACCGCAACACTGAAACAATTCAGCTTCAGCTTCCATTTTAACCCCGATTTCCACTTCTTTCAGTATTTCAACCATCTCAAATGCTTTGACCACTGAATTTCAGCAACGAGCACACACAATCTGTCTTTGGTAAATTTAGTCTTTTCTAGTGCTTTATGTCTTTTTCTGTGTTTAAACAGTTGCCAAAACCCATCTTGCTTATTATGGCTGGACCAACAGAAGCTTTATGAGGTGAGACTTTCTTCCAGGATGCAGGATTCTTCCAGCACTACAAACCAGATATTTACAGACAATGATGTGTTTAGGAGTTTCTAGCCTGAGGTCTTGATGTAAGCGGGTTACAAGCGACTGTCTGGGTTTGTAGAAAACACAGTTTCCTTTCATGATCCAAATAGTAGCAAAGGGCGAGTCTTCACTGAAGTACCAGCTGCTTCCTGTGCCAAAGCATCCTAAAAGATTCAAACATGTCCCCTTAGAAATGCAGAACTCTGACATGGCTACTTCCAGCTTTGAATACAAAGTGTGCAGATATTCCTTGAAGAGTGTTAAAATGCGTGTGCTCTCGGAACGAGATGTACCCTGGGCAAGGTTGTTTACACTTTTTGTTTGCTAAGGATTATGGGTACGGGGTTATGAGAGCATCTGACTGACTGGTGGGAGGGCAAGCCTCCCCCGGTGCATGATTTGTGTGCGTGTGTGTGTTCACGTGTGGGGGCGGAAGAGAGTACTGCCGCCCACGTGGAAGTTGATGCTGCTGTCAGTAGGCGGCCGTCTATTTCTAGTGGCAGCCTGGTGGGCAGGAACACATGATGATATCTCTGCTTTCTTCTCACCGTTTCATTTTCTTTATGGAAGTGTGAAAACCATGATTTAACTGCCTTATCTGTCTCCAAAGTTGGAAATTTAACTAACACTGTTGTGTAACCGTAAAAGATATTTTCACATATAATAAGCAAGGTAGTAAAAGCGCTGTATCTAGCAAATTTAAACTCCAGTATATAGCTAATCAAAACACGTAGTAGTCTTCATCTAACACGTGCTATTTTCAAAGCTAATATTAACAGACATTTAAGACCACGTTTCCCATAAACTCTGTGGCCTCCTGCCATAAAAACAATGCAGATTCCTGCACCTCAGCCCTCCCTGTTACTGGCTTCAGTGAAGAGCTTACGCACTGGAAGACTTTAACTTTAACTCTAGTAACCAGCTGCCAGTGCTGCAAAGTCTGACACCTTCAGCTCCGGACTTGTACCATGAAGCAGTTTGTTTATTTATGTGCTGTTAAGCAAATCCAGCAAATATTCCAGCGCAGGTACAGGGTGCTAGTCGTTCCACTAACGGTCTCTAATAATACTAATGGTTTCAAGGGCGCAGCTATAGTTTCAGAAGGGGGGGTGGACACAGTGAAGCTGGGGTTATTTAACCAAAAATAAATAATTGAAAAAAACATATATGTCAATGCTATTACCTGCAGTTACATCCATACATATCAATTAAACATTGTTTATTGTGCCTTCCTTTTTTCATTTATAAACAGTTTGCGGTACTATTTTCATCCCTGAATTGTGTCTGCAGCTCCTCCTGTAGCAACCTCCACAAATCACTGGTTATGACAGGCTGCATGTTGCCTGAGAAGCATTGCCCCGGGCAAAAAGAAACTACACAGCACAATCGCTGCTGCTCATTAAACATACTGAGCTGTATGTATTATACCATATCTCACAGACATACATTGAATAGTATAATACATATTTATGTATTATGTGATATGTCATTGCATCAAGTATATTCGTCATGTTCTGAGTCTGGATCATGTAGTATCATACATGATGTATAATGTTGCACTATATCATATCATAGCGTTACATCATGTAAAGTCAACTGTCATGCTGCATCCCTGAGATAAACTGGCTGCAAGGTTGTGGGTTCTTCCAGCACCCTTGAAGAGTGTGTGTGTGTGTGTGTGTGTGTGTGTGTGTGTGTGTGTGTGTGTGTGTGTGTGTGTGTGTGTGTGTGTGTGTGTGTGTGTGTGTGTGTGTGGCTGCAGGTTTTCTCTGCTGTTTTACCGCTTGTGTCCTCCCACAAATTCTTCTACTCACAGTAACTCAACCATCGATACTGTTCCTACTGCCTGCCCCAAGGTAGCCGCTCTGGACGTCCTCAGGACTCACACATACTCATGCTTCTAGTAAAAGATAAAGATCTGCTCCTGTGGTAAGAAAAAAGCATCTGATTCTCCCCATTTATTTTCTCTGAGAGATAGAGGAAGGCAGCGGCAACGCAGAGGAGATATAGGGACAAAGACAGAGACAGAAGGACAAAGGAAAGATGTTAACAGAGGAAGGTTTTCTGAGAAGCCGAACAACCTTGAAAGAACAGGGATTTTTTTTAAAAACTTGTCTGGACTAACCCTTAATTGAGCAGGAGCTTGGAGACAAAAACCCATTAGATTAGAGATCAGTTTTTATCTTTGTCACTGTTCCAGTCAATGGGTTGTGACATTACACAAACAATTACAAATACCGAATCTAAATCAAGACACAGAAGGCAAATCCTCCTTTATGCAGATGACACACATCTGTTTCACTAAATAAGGGCTTCAAAAAGGCCTGGACTTTCACTGTTATCAGACCTGCACCCTGCAACTTAATGACACAAACTCACTTTCTAAAAAATATCCAGGGTAAACTGAAATGAAGTATAATTTCATATAGCTGGGAATCCGATAGAAAAGCACTCAGCAAGCATCAAGTTTACAGAAAACTTCAGCAGAAACTCAATTGAGGATTAAATTTAAATCTAAATTCACCACAGAGTAATGAATAGGTTTTACATTCAGACCATTTCTTCAGAAACAACAAATGCTTTCCTAAGAAAATCAGAGCCTCATCTGGTCCCAGGACAGAACGTTGTAAAAACAAGCCACTTAAAATGCACCACAGAGCGCACGACCGTAACGTTGCGTACAGAGCTCTGCAGACATGCTCTTAACGTCCAAAGTAAAGCTCACACTCTCTTATGTTTAAAGGGTAGGAGCTCACTATTCCTTAGTCCTTAACATTCACAAAGATCTGGAGCAACATGAAAAGTAGCGACTCTACTCAATAACAGTACCAAGCCCCTAGTGTCCCCTATCTACATCACGAACCTGGGTCAGCCACAGGACACAGGGGAGACTGTCACTTAGAAAATTAGACCAAATTACAACCGAAGAAAAACAAAAATACATCATTTGCTGGAACGGAACGATAAATTCAAATACGAACTGGAATAACATGCAGCGGCAGACTAGCTGACCGAAATACCTGATAAGAAGCCTAAAAAAGACCGTGACAATGTACAGACCGAGTGACCACAGTCTGACGGATGGACCTCACTCTCTAGACGAACTGAACTTCCTAAACTTTGTCCAAACAACATACAGAGACATTCTTTCCAACATTCGGAAAAATATACACTGTAATTTCCATGTCTGGACAACAAGGATTAATTACTCTTCAATCTGGGCTAGTGTTGGACAGCTAGCAGGAAATATCATCAAGTCAATCAAGCAAACAAAGTGGGCTTCTTCTTTTACCTTTTTACTTAAACTTTCACCTGCGTATGTTTTTAATCCCCATTTTTGCAACTTTCTTTTGTACTCGTTCTCATTTCAACATCTTAAGCAGTGCTTTGGAAACACATGAAGCATCATACCAACTAAATCCACTGAACTTAACCGAGAGAGTGAGTGTGAGAGTGACCAGGGAGGAACAACAGAGAAGAGAAGAGAAGCAGGGTGGAATAGACAGAGTCCACCACTTCCTCCTCATCACCCAGTAGGAGTAGTAACCTAAAAATAAACCTGCAAGGACACCATATGCTCTTCCACTCCTCAGCCTCTCTGCCTCTTCCCTCTCTTGTGCTCTACTTGCTCTAACATCTCCAATTTTCTCTTCTCTCTTTTCTATTCTTATATTTTCTCTTTCGTTACAATACCCTGACTCGAAAGAGGCGGCTCCGGGCAACAATGTCTGCACTGTCCACTGCTAAGAAGCTGAAGATTGATTTCCATTCACTGTCTGCTGGTAAAAACGGCCAAAACGACAGCGGCTTTGAATGTACAGTCAAGTTACAGGATCGGACGTCGATGATAAACCGCTCTGCCAATCGACGCCCGGGAGCCGAGCTTTCTCCAATGACCATCAATCAATCAGCTGATCAATGTGGAGCCCATCCTGACATCCCCTTCCTCAACCAATCATCACTCTGTTATTGAGTGCCCCATCCACCCAGCCCCCATTATCTAATCCCGATCCCTGGAAACATAAATTCTTGGTGTATTTTTCCTCCCGGTGACAGTGTGTTTTTCTAACCTCTTTGGTTCATTCTGGGGGCAAAGGTGAGGAAAATAATAAAGCCCTGGAATCTCTCATTTCCTGTGTGTAGGTCTAGCATGCATGCAGTGTTATGTTTGTTTTATCACTGATACTACTGGAGGCTGGAGGTCCTTGAAGGCATACCAGGCCTTATAAGTCACCCTTGGGTGAGCCGGGGTGTGCGTGTACAGTCATGGTATGCAGTGGTGGTGGTAATGTTTTTTTTTAGTTTTTTTTTTTTTTTTTTTAGAAAATCCAATCAGCCTCAGTCTGCATTACAGTTAAAATGGAATCTGTCTTATCTATTCCTGCGTGCATTGCTTTGATTTTTCACAAAGAAAAACACCACGGCCTCAGCCCACAAAGATGACCTTGTGATAAAGCGCCGATGACTGTCTGCTTGTTCGCCTTTTTTGTTGCACAGAAATGGAATACTGTGGAGAAAAAAAACAAAAAAAAAAAAACACCTCCCACTAATGTGCTCCCTTTCAAAATTGGTCGTGGCACGTTGAGGTCTGATGAAAAGACAATCCAATCATCTCTGTCTCCAGTTCCAGCTTTTTCTTCCCTATCCTGTGTTCACACTGAATCCCTCCACATCCTCTCTTCACTTTCCTCCAGCGCTCTGCCTCTGCATCCAGATTTTACCTTTGGGTGAAACATTTTCCATGATGTTTCTTACTCTCCCTGTTTCATTGTCACATCCATGCATCCATCTATCTATCCATCCCTCAAAGCTATTCATCCATCCGTCTCTAAATCCAAGCAGTCGAGGAATGTAGGGCGGCTGTAGGAGCTGCAGGACCACTTCTATCTGTTTTGCCTCCAGGGATGTTGCATTCTCAATGGGGGTAGTGGCTGATTACCCACCCCCTAACACTCCTTCCCTGTCATCTCTCACTGTGCATCACCCTGGCTAAAATAACGCTAGCACCTGTCATTGTATAATCCCTAACACAATAATGTGTGAATGCTCATAATAAGCTTGGATAAAATGAGATGGAACAAGAGATCCAAGGACAGATCATGACAGTCGGTGTGTTTCTTTTTAATATTCCTCTTTGTCTCTCTTTGGTCAAAGGCGGTGGGAGAGAAGGAAACTGCTGAGAGAGAGAGACGGCGGCCTGTTTGTTTGAAGGTGCCAGCAGCTTTGGGACATAGCAGTGTTGTTATCTAGCTCCAGGATGGATACACAAAACAAACAAATCAACCCGGCGTTTCGCTCAATTTTGTTAAATCAACAAGGATGTTGACCTTTTTGTACACACTATCTACTGTATGTACACGTCACGTACGACTTCACACCTGCCAGCTGTCAGACTATAAATATCCAGTTTACTTTTTCTGTCAATTGGAAATGAGCTCCAACACCAAAATGATATGAACAGAGTTTGATTATGATGAAATAAAACTTGCTAACAACTTCCTTTAGCCAAAAAACTTGAATCTACTGTTGGAAATGTCTCATTTAAATGTTGCTAAAACAAATCCTCTCCCTCACACACGACATAGACAGACACGAGTAAATCCGTCAGTCTTCATAAAAGAAGGATTTCTCTAAACCTCTGTGTCAAACGCTCTTCACTGGCTGGTGCTCTGAACTCCTTCCAGGCATGATATGTTGAGCATAAAAGGTTCTGGCGCTGGGCTTTGGCATGTGTGGTGTGATCATGGAGTCCACTGTCAACCACCGCACTCATTACCACAAGCACAGCACGGAGGAGGGTGTGAAGTGTGAAACCGATAACACTGGCCTGACTGAGGATGAATGTGAGATTCTCTGGAGCTCTACTGGAGATATCCCCTCTTTCGGAGGAACGTTGATGGTGGTGGAGAGCGCCGTCTAACGCGTCGGTCCAAAATCGCCCATAGGTTCGGCCATAGCAAATGACTGACCTCATCGAAGCGTTCAATGACCCCTCGTGTCCTCGTGTTTAAAAGCACCAGTGATCAATACCTTTCTCTGCTCATTTATACAGGCTCTTCTTTTAATTTCTCACCCGACTGTAGGTGACTTGCGTGCCCTGTCCGTCAGACAGATCTTCTCCAAACGTCTCTGCCTCCGTCTGTATTTGTTAAAGATGTATCTCAAAGCCAGATGATGAAGTGATTTGATGCTGCACAGCTAAGATAACAAGTGGATGGTCGGCCACAGCCATTGTGTTTTTTTTTAATCAATCTGCAGATTATCTTCTCAATCGATTACTTTGTCCATTGTAAATATTATTTCCCAGAGCCCAAGGTGATGTATTCAAATCTTTAATTTTGTGCAAAAACTCAAAGATATTCAATTTGAAAAGATATAAACCCCCCAAAAAAGCAGCAAATCCTCAAATTTGAGAAGCTGGAACCAGTGAATTTTTTGCTTTTTTGTCACATTACTGGTTCGATGAAGGTGAGGAGGCAGTAAGTCAAAAGTGATCAGATGTACTCGTTTACATCATTATTTTGCCAAAAATTCCTCAGATGAGATGCCTCTTTCTTGATGTTAGTGTGGTTATCCCTTTTCCAAGTGTGCTTGACTTTGCAGACATAACACCAATTTCTCTTGTACATGATAAGAACATCAAGACACACACATATCGAAAGTGGCCGCTGTACACCGAATATCCGAGTCTCTCTTAAAATACCATTAGCTAATCCTAATAAGAACCTCATTCTGCTGCGTGCGCTAAAACAGCTCTGGAGTAATCCTGTCCTCAAACATCTGAGACGGGGCTTGTTTTACTATATCCGTGGGGTCCAAAAAACAGGAGCCCGCTATACTTGCAGGGTCCGACAGCTTCGTGGGGACCAAAATGCTGGACCCCACAAGTTTAAATGGCTGTTTGAGGAGTTAAGACCTGGTTTTAGGGCTCAGGTTAGGGTCAGGGTCGGGTTAGGCACTGTATCAGTGACCAGTCCCCACGGATATAATAAAACAAGGATGTGCGTGTGTGTGTGTGTGTGTGTGAGAGAGAGAGAGACACAGAGACAGTACTTCAACACGTGTATGCAAGTGTTTATCTCCATGCAGTCAGGGATTAATCCTCCAGTGTGCTTCGGTGACGTCACCATCCAAAACAACAACATCATCTATGGCACGATGCTGCGAACGGTCGCCGCGACGACTGATCCTTCTCGACAACAGTTTAGGGGGATTAGGCGTGACCGGCACGGGCATCTTACCGGACAGGAGCTCATCTCTGTTGTGTGTTTGTGTGTGTGTGAAGGTGTAACTTTTAAAACACAATAAAAGGAGGGAGAGGAGACTAAAAGAGAGAAGGATGAGAAAATGAGAAGAAAAGCCAGACATAACCTGCTGTTCTGAGCTAAAATTACATCATTCGCAGCTGTTCTAGGACACATGGAGAGAGAGAGAGACGAGATGAATGATAGACGGATTACAAACCCTTAAAACAGGCTGCACTGGAAATACATTAAAATTATCTACCTCTGTTGGCAGATATTTTGAGACAATATCTAGATTAAAACAAACATCCACCTACATGTTCCTATGAAAATATTGGATTTTGGAGATGTGAGCTTATGATCTGACAGAAAAAAAATTACATCTCTGCACATGTGGAATATGGGACATTTAAAAATCAGCCAAGCACCTTGAGGAATACAGTGTATAGAGGTCTTGGACTCGTAAGGCAACTGGCTCTTTAACTCCATCAGCTCCATACAGACATTTGAGTAGCGCGAAGGCAGCGTTCTGGACAGATAAGCCTCTCATTTTAACGGGACCACTGTGTCAACACAGTGGGAGCGACAACGCAAAAAGCTCCGTAAAAACTGTCGTCTGGGTCAACTTCTGCCACCACCCCATCATGTGGCACGGTGCTGTTCAGTTGAAGGAAACTAGGATATGATGTTTTACATGTGGAGCACATGACCAGGATTCTCCAAGAACCTGATCGTGACTCAGGCACATGTAAACACACTCGGTCCTGCTGATGTCTTTTCAACAAATATGAGAGTTACACTGCATCGGCTCAGCTGCAGAGCAGCCGCCACACTAAACTCCTGTATCAGACCCACGAGTGACCGTCTTTGTTCATCCTCTGTGATGTGAAAACGTCAGATTTCCACGCAGTCAAAGAAAGTGAAAATGTGCATACCGCTCATAATTCAGTTGTAAAATCCTCTGCCCTGACTGGCTGCTGACAGCTCCATCGGCCGAGGACTCAGCCACACTGGACGGCGGTGGTGGAGTTTGCACCGGCGTCGGATTCAAAGCAACTTAGCCGACCTCACTGACAGTCAGCACCGGAGCTGAGCGCTTCGGAGCGGCCGACAAAAACGAGTCACACCGCCTTCCATTTCCACCACCTGTGTCTACTTCCATCAGTTAGTTCTGTGGTTTTTTTGTGGGTCCGTCATTTTGAGACTCAGTTCGTGAAGTTCACAGCCCGCTACACGGTTGCTCCTGAATTGCTCTGCATCCCATGACACAAATTTTAAAAAAAGTGCAATGATTTGACTGATTTGACAAAATGCAAGTCGACTCAGGATCTTCTCGACCGATGCTGAAGCTGTGACCACAGAGGGAAATGCAGACCACAGAGGGTCCCGACTGGATCTAAGACCTCATCCACCCTACTCTTCACTGTTTGTACACACGACCGCAGCCACATTCACCCCACAAACCCTACCGTTAAATTCGCTGACGACACCACCACTGTTGGAACTGATTTCGGACGACAAAGGGACAGGTTCAACATCTTTCTGGGCTGTGTCTGAACGACAACCTGCCCCTCGACACCACCCAGACAAAAGAGATCATTGTGGATTTCAGGAGGAAAAAGAAGATTGTCCACTCTCCCACCTATGTCTACAGAGAGGAAGTGGAGAGAGAGGAGAGCTTCAAACTCCTGGGGTTCACGTCACAACGGATCTCACCTGGACTGTCAACTCCTCCTAGCTGGTGAGAAAAGCTCAACGTTGGTTGTTCTCTCCGAGCCTGCTAAAACAGGACCGACCACCCCAGCAGCTCCTACCGCAGCACCATCAAGAGCTTCCGCTCTGTGGTACACAGACCTGAGTGATCAGGATAGAACTATCTAATCTGGACAGCGTCTCCACTAGCCATCTGATAAAGGGGGCCAGGACCATCATCAAAGACCCTGCACACCCTGGACACCACCTGTTTGTCCCTCTACCGCTGATGCAAGGCGTCATATCAAAAATCTGACGCTGGCCAGTCAGTGACCCCCCCCCCCTTCAAAATTAAATTGAACGTTCAGTAGTTATAGTAGTCTGATCATATAGTCAGTATCTTTTATCAAACATTTCACTCAGACATTTCTTTACCACAAAATGTTTGTGTTGTTATTGTATGTGTTTCTATTAAAGACGAGTAAATACTGTATTTTGGATTTATATTATTCTCAGATACTGACATCAGTCGGGCTTCAGTTTAAACGTGCTCACTATAAGAAAAGCTGACTCGGTATCAAAATCATGCCACAACATACCTGCGGTTCGACAGCCACACGGGTTGCATCTGCACATACTGACACGTGACTATGTTTAATTATTAGTAGTAACATTAGCACTACTGGCAGCCCTATCATCTTACAGGAGTTTGCTAGTTGTAGCTCCTCAAAATCTACACACTGCCTCAGAGGTTTTGCTGTCGCGCCAAGACGAGAAACATCCTGGCAGGAATACAGAGTACCTGATATCTGTGGTAGTCTTTGGCATAAGGGTTGTAAAATTTCAAGATATTCAATATCTCAGCACAAAGCGCTGACTATAGGTAGCGTCCAGCTGTATCCGCCTGCAGAAATTCATCTGAGTGTAACACTAGTCATCATGCAGGAATAAGAGCGACGCCGGCCACAGCAAGTGGTCGGGATTCAGCCAGTGCATGTTCATATTTGGCAAGAAAGCCAGATGGAGAGTGTGTATTAGAACTGCATGCATTATGGGATGTTTTCACAGCGGAGTGGGCCACAGCAGGGCTCTATTAATATATTAATGCTGCATTGAAGGGAGAGCAGAGTGTGTGTGTGTGTGTGTGTCGAAGGGGGTGAATCATAGCCTTCAATGACAGCTGCTTGTCCATCCTCCCAGGCACGACGGCAGGGATGACAACACAGGATCGGCTTGTGTGTGTTCAGAGTGCATCTTCACCTGCACACATGCACGTGTGTGTGGATATATGTTCATCGTGTGAGCGAATGAAACAGCAGATGCATCATCAGTTTACTTCAGGTTATCGTTGTCTATCGTGTTATTCAAGCTGCAGGAGTCAGTTCGATCAAACGACGCATTCTCAGAAGCCTTGAATAAAACCGTTCACAACATATTATCTAAGCCTACAAGAGCCCCCTCTGCTCCTACTTAAAATTCACTCTTCCACAGCAAGTTCCTCACTTCTATTTCCGACGCATAGTGCCGAGCAGCTCCCACTCCTCTCCTCTGCTCTCCTCTCTCCCCTTTCCTCATCAAATGTTTTCTTTACTTCTCGCTATGCTGCTCTCTCCGTCTCTCTCTCTCCGTCTGTCTCTCTTGTGAGCTCTTGAACCTCCAATATTTGTCTAGAGATACTCTGCCATTCTCTCTTATCCTCTCTCTCTTTTATCTCCCTCCTGCTAGCAACTCGTCTTCTTTCTCTCTCATTTGTGTCTTTTTTCTCAGGAGCATGTCCTCATCTCTGCCATTGCTCTGACTCAATACTCAGTAACAGTCATGACTCCTGTGTGGACCACAGGGCAGGCTTGCCCCTTAGATTTACTGAGCAATTCAAAGATGGATGCTGAATTCGGTTTTATCTGGTTTTATTTATGTAGCGGCCAAATCCAAACAGAGGTTATCTCAGGGCACTTTTCATGTAGAGCAGGTCGAGGCCCGACTCTTTATAGTTGTCTTTACAGAGACCCAACATTCCCCCATGGAGAAGCGCTGGGCGACAGCGGCGAGAAAAAAACTCTATTTTAACAGGTAGAAACCTTGAACACAACCCGGCTCATGGTGGGGGGGGGTCTGCCCCGACCGGCTGGGTTGAGAGAGAGACAGAGACACAGAGAGAGAGAGAGAGAGAGAGCACATCCACATTTGAGAATCCGCTGCAACAAAATTCCAGTGAAGGAAATGGACCAGGCATCCATTTACCTTTGACTGCCGTAGCTCTTACTTAACTTTAACTGTATTATGTCTCCTTTAACAGTGTTTTGGTTCATCCTCCATCCTCCTTTCCTCTGTCTCTTTCTCCATCTACTCCCTTACAAAGCCCTGTCATCACCGCAGTGAAGGCTGCATAGGGTTCAGAAGGCGACCTGGGAGCTTAGTCAACTGGCTGCCACTGGCACACACACACACACACACACACACACACACACACACACACACACACACACACACACACACACACACACACACACACTGGCAGGGATCTGTTGAGCCTCACTACTACAACACTAAACAGCAACACAGCTGCTCAACATGCAACCCACACAACCGACTGACATACAGAGCCCGCTGGAGGCTAACAAACAGCCTGACAAGCTGTACAGCTCAGAGGGCAATCGCTCAGCTCGGGCACGAGCTGGCAGTGCAGAGAGAGGTGATGTGATCACTATACAGCGGTTCAGTTTTCAGAGGGAGAAAGGACTGAGCAAGCCTCGACAGATCAGACTCAAACCACGCCAGGAAAGACCAGTACACTCCCCAGCAAACCCAACCCCCGGCGGGCATCACGGCATAAAGCGTTTCAGCCGTCCGTCTCACAAGTGTCTGATGGAGCAGATACACTCCCACTTTCATCAGTGCAGCTGTCTACACAGGCTGTGTGACCCCTTCTGCGTAGACACAGTGTTACCCCGCAGTACATCAGACCTGGCAGCAGAGAATCAAAAGCTGTGCTTCAGTGAGAGGAGATGTGCTCTATACTGTAAATACAGAAAACCTGTATCATGATAAAATATCTTCCACTTCCACATTCGCACCGTTTCACTGTTAGAGAGGGCACGAAGGATTCTTTGATGAACCACTCATCTGAGGGAATATCTACAGTAGTCTGTATACAGCGATCGGTGTGCAGTTCAAAACGATCATAAATATTATACAGTGGCAGTTCTTTTGAAAACCCCAATTTTGAGCAACAAATGCATGAAGCCAGCTCTGAAATCCTTTCTGCTATATTCAAATGGAGTAAAGAATTCCCCGACTTCTTTAAAGAGCTGACATTTCAGAACTCCACGACCAATAGAAAGTGTCTACTGAGTAGCGCTATGCATTGATAACGTGGCAATTTTTCCCAGTGATGAGCGGTGCAACAAATTACTGCTCCTACATGCTGACAGCTGTGTCTTTTGCTAATAAAGACCACGAGATGAGGTTGAAAGTCTGAAAGCTGCTGTTAAGCTGATCTTTCTGTTAAGATTATTTTGTCACAGGTAATGTTAAAGTGTTTTAGGACAGAGGGCGTTGCTTGCTGCACAGACCGTAAGGTCCTTCGAGGCAAATCTGTGGTTTGGGGCTAAATAAATAAAACTGACAAAAATAGAAACCCACACAAAAAAAATCATTAAGATTATACTGTCTCACAGCTACAGTGTTTGTTTTCCTTGAGGCTAATTACTGGAAACTCAGTGTAATGTGTAGTATAATATAGTACCGTAGATCTCCAGAGAGTGATAGGAAATGACATTACAGGCTTTAAAACAAGCTAGAATGACAAATAATATTTCATTATCAAAGCTAAGCCTGTGAGCTAGTTCGGGCAGTCAAATTCCTCTCACTGAAACATATATCCAACGCACCCGATTCATCGTGGCGTTGTACTTCAGCCGTCAGTGCTCCGCTGACCTGATGCCTGTGCTGCCGCAGGCTGCTGTTCATATTGTCCGTGACTTCACGGGCCCCGCGTCCAGGCCAACATCAACCTGGAGGCTCCGAGTCGGCTTTATACTCCGTCCCAGCTGAGAGCCTCAGAACCGGCCCGCCCCAGCGTCGGGCAGCGGCGTCTGTGTCTGACCCACTGTGTGACTTTCCGTACTGATGCTCTGACATCACAGCCAACTCGCACAGTGATTGGTCAGCTGTGTGCCGCTGAGAGAGGAGCCGGGGTTTGATCCTCTCTCAGATCCCACCATGGCAAACGGTGACCATCCCACTACTACGACATTATTACTATCATCATCATTATTATTATTATATCGCTGCTCTTTTCCACCGCAGCTGCTTGTAAATTGACTGACTGAGTTAACTGGACTAGATCATCACGCTGCTGCTGCTGCTGCCGCTGGTGTTTGCGTTCTCTCTCTCATTCTCTCTCAATCCCCCTCTCTCTGTTCAGGTCCACCGCATCTTGGATCGGGTCCATACCTCTAGTCAGGGCCTAGATGCCACATGTCAGTATGTGTGACAGCATCCTGTGGGAATCCACGATGGAACTCGGTGTATATAAAAATACCAGTCCACGCTTACCGTCATGGTTGGGGTTTCCCAGCGTCCACGGCTCATCTGAGTCAAAGTGTGTGTCGCCTCCTATTCCCGGCCCTGGGAAGTAGGCGTGAGCCAGGAAGCCACCCTCGCCGTCAAAGGGTGAGCTGTCGCCGTGGAAACCTGAAGCGAAGATGATGGTGATGTCCACGTCTTTCTTGGTCCTCTCCAGCTCACTGTAGGGCACAGCTTCGAAGCGCAACGGCGTCACATTTTGCCACACGTCAAAGGCTCGCCGAATGGCATCGTGGGTCTCATCAGCGCCCACCTTGGGCGTCACGTTCTTTATACTGCAGGGAAAAGGGAAGAAAGTTAGGGAGGAAAAGTTAGACTGAAGTCTCTGTCCATCACCGGCAGATAATTTTCTCTTGTCATCAGGCCTGGAAGGCTTCAAATCAGGATTTCTCCTTCAACTGTCAGGAAAACAAATCAGTTGTACACTAGTCTCAGAGCGTTTGGTAAAATAAACACACCTAAGAGTAGCTTCTTCTTTCTTTTCTGCCCATTCAGAGGAAAAATGAAAGAACAATATCTAATCAGGCAAAGTAAACAGGCTCCAGCTCCTCTGAAGCTTCAGATACAGTCAGTTTGTGACTGTTACCGACACAACGGCTGAAAAAGAAGGATGCTGCTGCATGTCAATCTGTGAGATCACACTATGCCAAAAAGGAAAAAACCAAAAAGTTTGTCCCCATCACTGTTTTCTCTGCACGCTGCCATTTCACATTCATCCTGTTCGCCAACGGAGAGCTCAACAGACATATTTACGAGAGGAAACAGCTGAGGCCTCCCCTGCCGGCTTTGACTTACTGCAGGTGTGGAGAGGAATTTACCTCTGGAATTTATTTTCTAATTAAGGATTATCAACAGCCCAGTGCCCCCTGAGAGCCCCAGCCTGGTTCGGGCAATCAAGAAATCCTCTCTCCACTTTATTCACTTCAAAAATATCTCAGTGTCACGCTCGCACGTTCTCCCCCGGCACGGGTGGATAGGTATAGTTTACATCATCCAACTGAGACACTTGTAAACTCACAGGACTCAGTGTGTTATTGTGCTGGTAGCTCAGACACCGAGCTGGGTGGAGAGTTGGTTGGCTGATGTTCAGTTGATAAGCGCAGTATGTAAATAAAGTGCACAGCAAAACAGCACTGAGCCAATCTCTGATTTTTCCTCTTTTCTTCCTTCAGATGTTTCCAGCTGATTAAAGCCCCCCCCCCAAAAAAAAAAAAAATCTGTGCCTGTGTCATTTTCCATGACAGGAATAAACGTCAGAGCATCTTTTGTCTTTGAGTATTGCTCATGAGTCGGCTGCTGCAAGGCAGTATATACTGCATATTTAAACTGCATGTGAGCTCAGATTAATTACTGGATCAAATTCAGTGAAAAGGGACGTTGTAAAGTAGAAGTACAGAGCTTCTGAACATCCTGCAGTCTTTTTTTAAGACGTTCTGGTTGCTTATACCAAAGCACAAACTGCTTCTCTTCCTCGATCTGCTCTTCCACGACTGACTTGCTGACAGCTGATTACCACTTTAGCAAATATGTGTTTCCTTTAATTACACTCTCGCAAGTTTGGGCAAAACTTTCACTTCCAGCTAATGATTTTCTGCTTTGACAGAGCTGAGCCCTGCAGACACACACAGATATGATGAAGAGATGGAATATAAAAGGCAAACCCTCAAAAAGGTATTTGAATTAAGCAGCAGGGATGGTGGAGTAACAGTCCACAGCAGTGCTGCAGGTAAGCCTACAAATGTGAAAGACAGGGTATCTGCACACATCTTGAAGTCAAATTTAATGCTTTCTCAAACCTCACCAAAGAAAATGCGCTGCCCTTTCCACAGCAGAGCAATCTGGGGCTTTGTGACATGTATTAAATCTATCGTGATTTTAATAGGGATATTTCTCCAATATTTACAGCACAGACACACATAGTGATTTGATCCAGTGTTCATGCTTCAGCCGTCAAACCTTTTCACATGACAGATATTGAGCATGGTGGGTAAGACATGTCCTACTGCAACATTACATTGGTGCAGAGGAGCATTAATGACCCTTCTATGAACTCTGCATCATTTTAACATTACTCAGACAAAGCTACGTTCATGTTCATCATAGTAGGTTGACTGAAAGCCATAAGACTTACGGTACATCCCACTATCTGTGCACATGTGATGCCATTAACAATCAACCCGAACTCTTCTCAACACAGCTTTATCTGAGATCAACGGTTTCACACCAGCCAGTCGATCAGTCGTAACCAACTCGGCCTGCAGCCGAAAGCAACAACAACCACCTTTTGACGGCTGGTTGATTGCGATCAGATGTGTTGTAAGTGACTTAAACTGTGAAACAAAATGTTTGTGAACTCAACTTTTCTACAGTAAGTCTGGACAATAAATGCTTGCATCTCAAGATGAGCACTGGAAACCCTTAAATTACAGAAACAGTCCTGAATATCAGCTGAAGTGGTGTGTGAATGTGAGGGTTGGCTGTTGAGTAATTCAATTCAATTCAATTTGGTTTTATTTATGTAGCACCGAATCATAAGAGAGGTCCTCTCTGGGTCCTGTCTTTCATATAGAGCAGCTCCAGACTGTACCCTTTATTGTTATATTTAAGCAAACCATCTCTGCCCCATTGAGGCAGCACTCATTGGTCCGTTTGTCTTTTGAAATGCTCATGTAGAGTTGACGGTGACGCACAAAGTGCATGCGTGATAAACACAAGGAAACAATCCTGCTTTCAAATTAACATCAGCTGGGCCAGAGAGAGTCCAAAAGTTTTTCTTGAGACTAAAATGGAGAAGAGTCCCCATGAGCACATGTCCCTTTCCGGCTCTGTCCGAAAGGCCTTAGCAACAACTGTGGAGCCACTTGAGGAATGGTTTCATTCGACTCTGTCGCCCATCTCGCTGTATGTGTGTCCTGTTTTAACGTTGAGAAGGATGAAGAGAGAAACACATGCAGGGAGAAGCTGCAAAATGAAAAATGAAAGAATCCAACCTGCTCTGAGGCCATATCAAATATTAAACTCCATGTTGTGAGGGGATAATGCTTCCAAATGCAATAATAGTACCTGCATGCAGGGAGAAGATTGGGCATGCCAAAGCTAATTAGTGGCTCCCCACAGTATGTATGTGGCTACATGGAAACTAGCACACGCCTGGGGAGACCATGCATTTGTTATAATTTCCAAATGCCAGCGTTGTTTTTGAAAGATTATTTTGGGACTCACAGTTTGACGAAGGAAGAAGGAAGTTTTTGGAGGAGACAGAGGGACACGACAAAGGCTCTAACCCGGATTCAAAACACGTTTCCCAGCCATACCTACCCTAGCTTACCTTAACTGAGCCACCAGGAGGGCAACTCCACATTCCCAATACATACACACAAACAGTGTGTTTCCACCTACTTTGACTTATTCGCTCTGAGCAAACAGATTTTTGAGCAGTTAAGGACTTTAAACAAAGTTAAATTATGCTAGAAAAGTAGCTAATTACAGCATCAAGATCATCAGTTTATACTGATGACACTGAGCATTTTTTCAGAAGGTAAAAAGGCCCTACACAGACCCAGAAACAGATGAATGCTCGAGGATGTTCTG
Source organism: Xiphias gladius (assembly GCF_016859285.1). Taxonomy (NCBI): domain Eukaryota; kingdom Metazoa; phylum Chordata; class Actinopteri; order Istiophoriformes; family Xiphiidae; genus Xiphias; species Xiphias gladius. The sequence goes on along the minus strand of NC_053404.1, from coordinate 382,324 downwards.
GTCAAGACTCAGATGAGAAGATCGATGTCACGTCACCAGCAGCTATTTAGCTTGGCTTAGCACAAAGACTGGAAACCGGGGGAAAAGCTAGCCTGATCTGTACAAAAATCAAAGTAAACACTGCTTTTATTGGCGAAAAGCAAAAATAAAACTTGAAATCAAAAGGTATCTGCATTTCAGCCTGGAAATGTGTGCGGCGTAGCATCAGACTGCTCTGAGTTGAGTTTTGCTTGACGCCATTGCAGTTTTCTCCCACTTAGAGATTTAAGTTTCAACACAGTGATAAGAAATGAAACCTGGGTAAACTATTCTTAAAAGCATTTATCTGTACAGTCAACTAGTACATCTAAATGTGTCGTCTAATGTTAGACCCTTCATGAACACACTGAGCAACAGGGTGGAGCTAGCACATTTAGATCATTCCCCTTTACCACAGGAACATTTAAACATCCACCACAGTTCACAGACCGACCCCCCGGTCGAGCTTTGACCCGCTGTCCCCACCAAATGAAGCGGTTGAGATAATCCGACTGAGCAGTTGGTTTGTTTACAGCCCCTCTGATCGTCCGCTAGGCCGCTAGGTTTCTTGTTTTTTCTTTTTTGTAGTGGTGTCCCCATTCACAGATACAAAGTTATGCTAACCAATGGAATTATCCTGTAAAAAAATCTACATTTTATTTTAATTAAGACAAAGTTTCCCAAAGCAGTAAAGACACTGCATATTGTTGCTGTTCCTTGAGTTCATATGCAAGCATTTGTTTAAGGAGGAGAAATGGAAACAGCCTTTTCTACTTCAACGGCAGCCAGTCTACACTCAGACAAGGTTAAAAAAAAAACAAAAAAAAACAGGGAGAACAGTGGGACCAGCATATAATCTGGATTAACTGTGAGGTGAAATGGTTCCTGTTTAGTACAAATTCTTGTATTGTTGAACATTTTGATATTAGTATCCTAAAATACCTGCAGTAATGAGTCATCGATACACTACCTTTATGAGAGAGTATTAAATGTGGGTAATGCTTTATTTTTCACTCCCATATTTTCCAGCTAATTTCCTGGAAACTTTCCTCACAATTTCCTAAATATTAGCTGGCATTTATCTGTTAATATCAATGATATTCAATGAGAAAGGCCAATTCGGTACCAATTATAAGGGACATGGAAAAAGAGTTAGTTGCTACAGCTATTAAGTTCGTGCTGTCTATATTCCGATTATTAAGAAAAAAAATGATGTAGCAGGTAAGGAAGAAAAACAAAAATTCTTTATTTGGATCCCTCATGAGTCAAAGCTGCTGCACATTACAGATGACTTGCGGCTACTTAATAACTGTAGCAACTAACACTCTCTCCATTTCCCTTATCATTAGTACGTAAGTGCATAGGGCTGAAATATCCCAGTAATTTACAGATAAGTACCAGCAAATCTTTAGGAAACTATGAGGAAACTGTCCAGGAAATTAGCAGGAAAATACAGGACCTGCAAAATAAGCTTTGCCAAAGAGTGCTACATTCTCTAACTACCTCCACTGCACCAATTTGAGATAAAAGGAGCAGCTGCAGGCACATCTGACTGCTGACTGGAGGCCAGGCACACATCAATGTACCACACACACACACACACACACCCTCTGAAAATGCCCCCATCCTATTACATAAGCCTAATCTGTCAGAGAGCACCCTCTGCCCTCCACTGGGGTTTCCTCCTCTCAGCTCATCTCTTCCTCTCTGCAGCTGCTTCTCCTCCAACACTCCTCATTTCCACCCACCTACTCCTCCACTCTTCATCAAGCTTGCTCATTTTCCTCTTTCCTTCAAATCTGTGCCATCGCAGACGAACCCAGTGCTCACGAAACGGCTTCCAAACCCAATCCCAGCGTAACATTTTAAAAAGAAAAATGCAGAGGCGTGAATCTGAGCAGTTCTGCCATCGGTGATATACAGTCCTACTTCAGCTGTAGGTCACTGATCCACTAGATTATATTCAGCATGTAATACCACTTATACATTTATCCTCAAGGCAGAGCAAAAATAAATAAACAGGCCCACTTCTTGAGGATTAGCCCATGAAACATGGAGCTGGGGGCAGGCGACAGTATAGTAGGTATAAAATATTGCAGAATCCGGGACACTGACCTCACTAAATCAACAGAGAAATATTACATAACCGATACATTATTACTTGTCAGAAAAAAAAAAAGTGCTTTTGAATTATGAAATTGGCGATGAGGTCTCTGGTGCATGTGTGGCTCTTACTGGTACAATCTTTTCCCATTTGTGCTACATGTTATGTTGGGGATAAAGCTGCTTCTTCTACAGTCCGAGCTTTGAAGAACATGGTTTAAGAGAAACTAAACATTGCTTGAACCTTTGGTTCTGTAGCCGTCTGTACCTTATATAAGATCAAATATTGCTGAATGTGTTCAGTAGTTTCTCTTCTGCTCCACAGGTGGGAAATGTGGAAATGTTCAAGCACAAAATGCTACATAAAGGAGCTACAGTACATAGTCCAAGGTTCTTCCATTTTCAAACAGGCTGCCACATCGGCGGAGCATGAGGACAGAGTCTGTCTCTCTGTGGGGAATCTTAATGAAAAGGTCAATGACACTGCCTCAGGCCCAAAGCCCTGTTTGTCTGCACAGGCCTTTGTGTGTGTGTGTGTGTGTGTGTGTGTGTGTGTGTGTGTGTGTGTGTGTGTGTGCGTGTGCGTGTGTGTGTGTGTCGATATCAGTTATTTCTTTGTGGCTGGTGGCCTGCATCAGGTTAATCTCATTGACTGGATGTCTTCACAACTTGACAAAAGCTCCATTGATGCCCTGCGTCAGTGTGTGTAGCTGGGATTTCCTGTGCATGTCGGGTTGGTTACGGGGATTGGAAGGAAGTTGGAGTAATGACTCCTCCTCGATATTAAGTGAAAAGGCTTGACCATAAAATTCCTGATGAACCTGAATCCACCCACCTGTACGTGATATGTTTGTGCTGCCACTTCTGTCCTGTGAGGGCGTACCGCCGTTTCCTGACACTGAATTTGGACGCTCCCCCTATCTGGTCAGGAACCCCACATCTGGGCTTCTTCATCCACCTACAGGAGAGCGGAGAGGAGGCCACCGATCAGCACTGAAGGTATATCCATGATTCTGCTACAGGTATGATCAGCAGCATATTTTTTATAAATTGATGTAGGCTAATGACACGATGAACAGAAACCTGATCCAATCCAATCTGATCCAATGTAGATATTTCCATTTATGAACAACGATCGGAGCAAAATCATTCATTTAAAGCTGCAGGAGATGGATGAGGCACATACAAAACACACACAGGATAATGCGTGAATGCACTGAAGTTATTTTGTAGTGTAAACACAAAACATGCTCATAAATCCCATACGGTACACTTCAAACATACACTGACGCATTCGTACACACAAAAGACGCCTCACCTTATCGTGTTATCGCTACGTCAACAAAGAGAAGCAGAGGGGAAAAACAAACAGGTATACAGTTAGCTTATCACATTCACTCGGTCTCAGCACAGTGGTTGAACAGCTGTTAGCCTGCGTTCACACCGCGGGCCGCCAATCGAAGCTCAGTGCTACTTGTAGCAGGGCTGGTAATTCAGCGTTGCTGGGGACAAATGTCACTGTTTAGTGATCTGCAGGTAACGTGACATCCGGGTCAGGCCCCAGGGTTAAGACAGGGAAAAACCTGGGCTCCGTTCGTTTCCAAAACATCAACATGTAACTGTTGTTTCAGCAGTATTTCATTACCTCACAGTGAGATGTATAATCTTGTCCTGATCCGGTGCTTTAAGCCTGCACTGTATCCCTTTACAGATGGAGCCAGGAGAAAGCAGACCTCGTCCCTGCTCTACTTTCTCTTCCACTGAATATTAACACTTTGGCATTTTGCAGCCTTTGTTCTGACAGCGGAGTAGCACTCTGTGTACACGGCCTCTTTGATCAAATTAAAACGCCCCACTTAAACCATGTCAGGGTAACTTTGCGTTTGCCTGCCTTCAGAAAGCAAAACAGGAGCTGAGTGAGAGACTCATCTACCACTTTATGCCCATCTTTACTGTCTGGACCACTTTGTAAGTCTAAATAATAAAAAGCAATAAATGACTATTACAGCAATATCAGACCTTTGCTAAACCACAGCCTCGCAGTTTACGGCGTCTTTTACCTCCTGGCTGTTGTTCCAGCTCCGGTAAAGTATCTATCTGGGCCTGGGTGAATTCAAATTTAATCTTGCAGTCTCTATCTGATGAAGAAAATCCAGCATTAATAGCACCACCAGCACCAGTACCTGAGGAGCCTGTCTCTGCCCCTTTTGGCTGGTGTTTTGGTATTCCAGTAATTCATCACACTGATGAAATAGTTGTTTGTTCGGAAGTCTAGAAACTAAATTTCCAAACTGACAAGCTCACAACATTTGTTAATTTATCCACACTAATTACTGACGCTCAAGCTAACACAAGAAATGAACATTTACACTAATAAATTAAACTCTGCTGCTTGGCTGTACTTTTACATTTAACTGCATTTACCTAGGTTCATTGAATAACTGGCCATGCTGTTCAAATTCTATAAATTCGCCCCGTACTTTCTTATTTTTTGAAGAAACTCATCATGAAGTAGTGAACGCAGACCTCATACAGTGGCATCTTTCCGGATATTTTTAAAGCAGTGTAACTCACTCTATAGTGTTGCTGTCCAGAGTCCCTGTGACATTGAGGCCGTAGCGGCGCTGCATGGCAGCGATAGCCGACTGCATGACTCGGGCAGAACGCAGCACTGACATTCTGGGGTCTGCAGCAGGGAGGTAGCCGTACCTCTGGAGCCATGCCTACAAACAAAAACATGAAGACAGAGAAGGAACGCTTAGAGCACACACACGGCAAAGGGGTTTCCAGTTCAGAGGATGGTTGTCAGTGTAAACACACAAAGATGACTGCAGCTAGGTGGTCAAAGGAATAGCTCAACATTTTGGGAAAGAGTTAGATGAGGAAATGGAAACCAGTTTCATGTTTTTACAGTGAACATGAAGGTGAAACCAAGAAGTTGTTATGTTGTGGCCTCAAGTTTGAATTATTTCATTTTGGTGGTTAATACTACAATACCCATGAGCCTTAGCTGCCGTTGCCGTGGGGAAGGGGCCAGTCAGAGGTTTGAATCAGAGCGGTAGTGAACGTTACAGCAGTCAACAAAACGCGGTCGCACAGCTGCCGAATTCTGTCAGAACTGATCCAGAATTGAACGGCGAACTGATTTCAGCTGCAGATTCTGTTTTCAGTTTTCTCAACAGCAAAATCTTTGGTTCTTGCCTTCCGTTCAACCACAACAATGCAACTGTCACCTAAAATATGACTGTTAACCACCCTCTATATCTATTACGCACTGCAGTCCATAATTATTTGTTCTGATGATTGAAACAGGAGAGTTTCGCGTTGATCCAGACTGTGAGTCACCAACATCGTCTCTAGGAAAAATGAACGGGAACCAGGAACGTCTGGGAAAACTCCTCACACTTCACGGCTCTGTCAACGGCCTCCGCTGGTTCACAGTGACGACCAAATGCCAAGAAATAGTGCGGCACATAGCCGTAAAACCACATCGCCATTTTTACACGCAGTCTGTTTAATTTTAACAATTAAACAAACGAGATATGACATAAGTGAGTTTGGGATTTTACCCTTGGACAGAGCCAGGCCAGCTGTTATGCTGTTATTCACCTGCCGGCTGTAAGTTTATATTTAGCGTACGGACATGAGAGAGGTATCCGTCTCATCTAACTCTCAAAAAAAAAGCAAAGAAGCCTATTTCCCAAAATGTCAAACTATTCCTTTAAAGAAACGAGTATGAGGTGGACAAACAGTCACCTGGGAAAAATGTTTTTTTTAAACACCAGCCATTAAAGTGCAATATAGCAGGGCAGTTAACCACACCTGGTCCAGTGGAGCGGCTACAGCACCAAAGTGTGAGTTCGCAGGTTACCAGATGTGAATTTATAGTTTGTATTTGTGCATGAGAAGCACTTTGAGGAGAAGATATACTCAGCTGAATTTCTCTGAATAAATGAAGGTAGAAACTACTCCCTGTTCTATACAACACCATTTAAATATCATCAAGATACCACTTTATACGAGAGCTAGAGATACACAAAGAAAAAGCAACGGATCTAAAAAGACAAGGAAGACAAGGAAAAGGGCACGAGCAGAAAGAAAGAATTCTCTATACCAGTTTGTAGAGTCGAATGTCATCTGTTGTCATGTCATTCGTCTTGTCAGGGAAAAGGCTTTGGTGTAATGGAGCTTTCCGAGTCCCTATAAAATCCTGCCAGGAGGAATAACAACTCAGGTCTTTGGGCCAGGCAGGAGAGGGGGGGATCGGCCGGGCTTTCCCACACTAGAGGCTTTAGGGATTTGGATAGTCTCAGTCTCTCTCTCTGTATTCTCTCAGTCTTCATCATAAAAATGGTAAACAGATTCGCCGACTGCTGCATTTAGCAGCACAAAGCCAACCATTAAAAACCGCAGAAAGAGAGCTAAAGTGTATTGTTAGAAGCGTAGAGAAAGGACACAAAAACACTGGCCAACACTCTCAAAGAGCTGTCAAGCTGTGCATTTGCCTCAAACCTTCTTATTCTTCATTCAGCGGCGCTGTGAAGTGAAACCTGAGCGCTATTCTCACACACAGTGTAGTTGAGCCGCTTCGGTCATGGTGGAGGCCTGCTGCTCGGGATAGCACGCACACTGAGAATGACATTCACTAAACTGGGAAGCATGGTGTGAGAGTGAGCGAGGAGAACGCAGTTAAAGGCAAACCATTACCCTGCACTGGAGCAAGTTGGAGTCTGCAGCTTCTGTCACAGTGACGGAGCCTCGTGTCAGGCTCCAGGCGGCAACAATCAGCTCTGTCGAAACCTGTTGGACAGGCTGTTTGCGGTTATTTAAAAAGGGCTACAACGTGGGCCAAAAGAGAGGCCTGGTACAGCGGCAACATTTGAGATTTTTAGTTCTGGGAGCCCAGAAAGCAGACTGAGCTTGGGGGCGGTAGTCGGCTAAAATGGAGAAAGTTAAGGAATAACGTTTCACTTGTGGCAGGGTTAGATCTACATGGAGCAGAGGAAAGCCCAGAGCTTCAGAACTGTGATATGTATATTACACACACACACACACACACACACACACACACACACACACACACACACACACACACACACACACACACACAGACTCTCAAATTCAATACTCAAATAAGTTAATCAACTGAACTGTAATACCGCCTTTAAAGAGCTGAAATATGCTTTCTTGATGAGAGTTAGATAAAAAGCTTGATATCATGTCTGTCCAATAAATATGAAGCTGGAGTCAGGAGATGGTTAGCCTAGCTTAGCATAAGACGTGGTGTAAAAACAACAGTTTCTGATTTTACATATGGCTGCCAGGCAGCAAATGACAACCAGCTGCTGGGCAGATTTTGTTACCTTCAAACAGGGCCAGGGTACTTCATGCTAAGCTAAGCTAACTGGCTCCTTCCAGTCTTCATGCTAAGCTAAGCTAACTGGCCTGCTGGCCGTAGCCTTATATGGTATCAATCCTCTCGTTAACTCTTGGCAAGAAAGTGAATAAGCGTATTTCCCAAAATGTGGGAAAGATCTGGAAAAGACAACTTTTAAGATATGCCAGTAACACTTTATTTGACGGTTCCCATCGTTTCATGCATTTTCCTAGAAAGGAACTGGAAAAGACTTGTATGGATACGACTTCAGAGGAGATGGAGGGAGTGTTCGGCCGGTAAACGCACTGTAAGACAATGCTTTAATCAGTGCACAGCAGCAGCTCAACATGCAGAAATGTAAAATTTGTCCACAGGCAAGTGAACAACTCAACATACCCAGAGAAGTTTTTCAATAGAAAATGAATAATTAATGATAGCAGTAATTACTTGGATTTCATTAGAAGCGTTGTTTTAGTGAACGATCGTCTGCTTACAAACTGCACAACTAACAAACCAAATGTTATCTCAGAGCTCGTCTGTTTTTCTGAGTAGCAAATGAAACAGTTCTTTCCAGAAAACATCCTTATAAAGCATAAATAAATAAATCACAGACCCATGAAACAAAAAAAAGTGTTACCAATATATGTCAATATTACAATAATCAAATGCTACAAGATATTAAGTGAAAGATAAAAGTAAAAATACATCCCTATTATTCAAAAGAATAGCCTGAATAAAAACTATTTCAAAAGTCTGTGAAATGTCAGAGAGCTGCAGAGTCTGAGAGGTTTGGTCAGAGCAGATCCTCAAAGACTGCAGCACAGAGACGGTCTGATCACCATAATAATGATAATGATAATGATAATGATAACAAATTAGCTGCAGCAGTGTCTTTCAGATTGTTTGAGGGGATGTTACAGCACTTTTCTTTCCTGTGCAAGTCCACAGTCTCTGCTGTCGTGAGAAGGGAGAAACAGAGGAACCTGTGGTATATGACTCAGACCGTCTCTCTGCAGTTCACCTGTGCTGTGACTGACACACTGACAAAGCCCTGACGGTCTGCCTACCTACTTCCAGTTCCCTGAGGACCACAGGTAGGCACGTGCACAGATTCACACTCTGCAGCAATGACTTATCATGTCCAACTGTCGTCAGTGTGACAGATGTCAAAATGTTATGCATGCGTGATGATTCACATTTCTTCACACCTCTTTCCTCCACCTTTTCCCGCCTTCATTCTCTTGTTTTGTTTTTATCTTTCTTTACGGGTGGCTCTGCTCTAAGTCGTGGATTTCCCAAGCCTCCTTGTTCCTGTCTGCCCCCCCCCATGAGTGGGTGATAACGTTATGATGTGCATTAGGTTTTACGTTGTGAACAGACCTCTGGGTAGAGAGGTGCAGGGATGAGCTACCTGGGTCCTGAGCAGTACTCCGTTAGTAAAAGTCCTAAATTTTAAAAGTTTCCTACATAAAACAATTTCCCTGCTGAATTTCCAAATGTATCAAAGACCACATCACACACACACACACACACACGCGCGCCAATTAACAAAATCTCTCTCCAAAACAAACTCATATCCTCCACTGTAATCTGGCATGGTTAAGTGATCTGTAGCCACAATGTATGAGTAAACCTGCCCATGTATAAAACTGAAAGCAAGGTTTTGAAAGTATAAACTATGATTTCGGTCAGATGACTGACTGACCCTTATTACACCCTGCCAACTCTGCTCTGAGTTGTTTTTGAGCTGCTTTTTCAGTTTCAGATCTTTCCCCCATTAAAATAGTGTCATAAATACCAGCATGCAAAGCAGAGGGTGCGTTTTAATGTCTGCAGAATGTGTTGAGTCTGGGGAGGGTGTGCACACAAACTTCAATTAAATCTTCGCATCACTGCAAACAGTAAAGCAGTTATTACAGACATGTTAATCTTTGAAATCTTAAACTTTGGTTTAAACTTCTCACTGTGTAAATTTGATTATACATCAGGCAATATTTACATTAGCTATTCAAACTCAATTACAGGCATTCTTAACAATCTGTATAGCTTCATAATAAAGCTAATTCAAGTCCCATTAACCAGCAGGTATCACACACATTTTAAGATGTGGATGCAATGCATCTGCAGTGCTTCATGTTTCCTTTTCCCACGTTTTCTCTCTGTCTTCTGCCATTTTTTTCTCCTAATGTCAGTGTCTACTTTCTTTTTTCTTGTCCTGTAATCATGTCTGTCCTCTCCCGGGTCCCTCCTCCCTCACGTCTCCTCTCTGACTCTGGGGCTCTTTTTTATTGTAACCACGTTTGGCTCTGTCCTATAACCACTGCCCTGGTGAATTCCCGGCTGCTTCTGGCGGCAAAAGGAGGGGAAAAAAAGATTTTGATGAAAAAGTATACAGTTTAGACGTGGCACTGCATATTTCGCCAAAGAGAGATCCAAATGCACTGAGGCTGTTTCTACCCAGCAGTGTTTTAAGAACACAACCTGACTGTGCCGCTAGAGCAACATTTCTATTCAACATGAGATTCACCCAGTCCGACGCACTATTTTCTGAAATGTTGTAGACCAAACTACTGATCGAGAAAATAATCGGTAGATGAATTGATAATAAAAACAATCGTTAGTTGCAGCTCTAACTTACACGTTGCAAAACATATGGAAAGCGTCTATTATTTAAATCTAATTTGGATTTTCAACTTGAACGTTATTGTGTATACTGGACTGTCAGGTTGTCATAGATAGGTGTCAAGATAATGTACTGCGCAGTGCTCAATCCATATTTCATTTTTCAAAACAGAAGAAAATGTTCTTGCTTCCAGACAATGCAGCCATCATCAGATACAGATATGAATTAAAGCCATCAGAGAAAGACAAAGCAGAGACTGTTGTTAGATATGTCTGTCACTCAGACATTAACAGGATATTGGACGGCGGTGAGGGGCTGTTCAGTGTCCCATAAGAGGAGGAGGCGCAGAGACGGAGACACGACACGGGGGGTGTAGCTGTCACATCAGTTCTTTATATACAGCACTGCAGGGAAAACAGCAAGACAGCACAAAAACCTGGATATACTGTAGAAGAGTACAGGCAGTAATTTCAGTGAAACTTTCTACACTTACAGCAAACAGTCGGCCGGGTCCTTCTGCTCACCGTGTTCCTGATTAATCATAATGGGGCTACTGATCCTGAAACTGTTTTCTATGTGCTGTTCGTGCAGAGATGGATACAGAATTACATATATATGTCATGTCAACTGGTGCTTGTTGATTGTAGATGATTATGTCCTTAAGGACAATTAACTGGTTTGCCTCTTATCTTTCTGGCAGAGATCTTCATAGCAATTGATGATCATCTTTACAAACAGTCTACAATAACTTGTGGGGTTCCCCAGGGATCGATGTTAGGGCCACTACTTTTTAATCTATGGAGGTGTCCTCAGGAGACATGTAATCCCTTTCCACAGCTCTGCTGATGACACACAGCTTCATGTGCTCCCGTCTCCTGATGACACAGGGTCTATCCATGCTCCTTTAAATTTATATTTGGTATCATAACTTCTATCAAAAGTTTACACAGCTCAACCAGTATAAAAATGAAATTATGATTATAGCTTCTAAGGCTCAGAGAGAGAGAGGAGCCACAAAATTAAATTCTCCAGGATTTACCCAGAGCCAGTACGCAGGAAACCCTGATATCATCTTTGACCCAGAACTGAACTTTAGGACTCAAATGGGGTTTGTCACCAAATCTGCTTTTTGTCATCTCAAATATGTCGTTAAAGTGCTGCCATTTCTCTGATTGTAACGCTCTCCTATCTGGTCCAAACACAAAGGTTATAAACCGGTTACAACCGATTCAGAATCTGCTGGCCGAGTGCTGACCAGGACCAGGAGGAGAGAACACATTACACCTGTTTTATAGTCCTTACATCGACCATCCGTCCGCTTTGGTATCGATTTTAAAATTGTTTTTTCTTGTTAAAGCACTTCATGGTTTTGCAGCATCTGGTGAGGCAACTTGAAGTTTTTATGCTCTGAGTCGTTGGAGCAGTCTGAAGAGGATCCGAGAGCAGCTCAAAGTGTTGATATCTTTAAACTTTCAACCTCTTTGGCCTGGATTAGAATAATTTACTGCCATTTTTTAATAATTTCTTTTATTGTGCTCATGTTGTAAAATGTTCTTTTACCTCTTACCGACTTTTTCATTGTCTTTTATGTTTTGTTTTGTTATTTTAATTGCACTAACCTGTACACAAAAGTCCTATACGAATAGTGAGTTTGACTGATTAATTGATAAAGGAGCACTCCAGTGTTTTAGTATTAAACTTCAATAAAGTTTGCAGACTCACCAGAAACAGACTCAAGCTCCAAAAATGCTGGAGCCTACATTTCCCACAAGGTAAATGTCCTCATCACCTCCCTCTGCTTGCTCTTAGAAATCTGTAGTTTACCCACATTTTTCTCACTTTGCATGGTAACAAAAAACGATGATCATGAACACCTGGGTCGGCCCCGTTATACCTACCTGGATCAATGAAGCGATCGATACTATCAATTTGGGGAAAAAAGTGTTTTACCTTTCAAGACAGATTACGAGACCTCAGTGAAACATGGGCTTCAACAGACGAGAATATCCTCCCCCCATAACATCCACTGTAAACTGTCATGATTATTTATCATTATCATTATCATGATAATGATTGCTGCAGCTATTACTAAACAAATTAACAATATACATTTATAGTAATATAAACAGGTGAAGGCCCATGATTGCTACTTTAATTTCCTTTTGACGTTGTTTCATTCATTCAGTCAAAGATTCTATATCTCGGCAACACTGCTCAGATCACAGCAAGGCGTTTCCCAGAACTATGATTTTGTTACTGTTTGCATTTTCTTACAGAGTTGTGCCTTTCCTCAGTTCATCAGTCGCACAGAAATCCTAAAACATCCATGGTCAGAGAGGCACAAAGGCTGTCACAGAATCAACACACGTGCAGTCCGATACAAGATTCAAAGAGAAGCACCAGCCCAAGGCCCAGAAATATTAATACTGCAGAAACTTTCAAAGATTGAAATCGAGTCGTTGTGCCAAAGTTTATAGATTATGCCTGGGCTCTAATATTATTAGAGAGATTATTAAAGAAAGGGAACATTCTTATGGTAAGAGGCAAACACTAGAAGGAGCCAGAGTTATAGCAGAGGGTCAGTGCTGTCGTACAAGTTTTCAAAAGTAGTAGAGGACTAAGAGCTACGAAAGAAATCCAAAGAGGAACTGGATAACAGCTTTAAAGGAATAGATTGATGTTCTGTGAAATATGCATTTTTTTTCTTTGCGCGAATTAGATGATAAAGATTGATACCACTCTCATGTTTGTCTGTTAAATATGAAGCTACAACCAGCAGCTGGTTACCTTAGCTTAGCATGGAAACAGCTAGCCCGGCTCTGACCAAAGGTTAAAAAAAAAATTTTAAAAATCCAGTGGTAGCTCATATTTAAAGGACCAACGTGAGAGTTTTGTCAGTCTTCTCATCTCACCTTCAGGACTCAGCTGATTTAAAACAGTGTCTCATGTGTAATTTGATAAACATGTTCTTAGGAAAATACTAAGCACTTCCTGAAAGAGCAGAGTGCTATAATGAGGTTAGAGTTGTCCAGAAATCAAGGCTAGAGTCCACCAGCATGGTGGCTACAATGTCTGACGTGCATCCGTGCCGGTTTCTGGGTTCTCCACACTCGAGTCCACTGCACTTTGAAGTAGATCTCTCTCATGCCACTCATGCAAGAGGAGCTCGGTCTCATTTCACCACTTTGCACTCTTCTTCACAGAGTACATTTCTTTTTCACCTTTGTCACGGTGAAAAGAAAAAAAAAAAAAAAAACATCCTCTGGTTTAAAATCTTGATAGCTGCTCTCAAAGGACACTTCAGTGCATTTATACAACCACATCTAGCGAAAAATACAGTCTCCTTTTTGCTGAGGCTCTAATCCAGCTACATATAAAACCTGTCGGGAACAGAATAGTCTCAAACACAAGGAAATAAAACTAGAAGTAGGGTCTAGAAGCATTTGCCAGAATTTAAGATACAAGACTAATTAGGTTGAACAGTTAGAATACAGTCAGTCAGCTTTAGTTTTAGATTGGTCAGAACAATTTACTTTTAGCATAACAAGCTCATTATGGCTAAAACATACCGGCGGTGGGTGGAAGCTCTGGGCAAAGCTGGAAATATCGATTCTCCTCAAATGTGTGCTTGTTGAACAGGTGCTGATAAATTACCCTCATTAGCTTTTTACTCACAATGGTTTTATTGCACTTAAGTAATGAGCATACTGGTGTCATTTTCCCTTCTGTGGCTGTGTGTGTGTGTGTGTGTGTGTGTGTGGTAGACACTGGTCCACTAATATCAGTGCCTGGTTTCTTCTAGTACTGATAAAAGAACCAACCGGGTTGTTAATAATTTAGAACCAGTTCCAATGTAGACCTGTGTTTCAGGGATCATCCCTACACGCCACACATTGGGAGAGTAACATGCGTCTTCTTTGCCCAGTGACAGAGGGGGAGAGTACCGGAGCGACTCAGAGGCCTTGTCGTCTCGCAGGTGCCTCACACAAGCACTGAACTGAGATGAACTGGTTGAGATGGACCACATCTCAACCAGTCGGCTTGGCCCACTCCCCGAGGAGCAGAGGGCGGGCTAATTAGCCGAAGGGTGCCATCAAAAGGCCAACCTGCGAGGCAGTGGAATAACTATTAGGGATGAGACGCGCCTCAGGAAACCTGGTCGACATTCATGTTTTTAAAAAAATGCTGTCAGACTTTTCTTCTTACACGAACTTTTAGACAATAAGACTTTTTTGGAAACGGTTACCATAAATTGGGCCTGATGAAACGCTTTGGGAACTGGCTGCAGTGACCATTGTACCATGCTCAAAGCTCCTCAGTCTGCAAAGCGTCTCAGGTTTGAGTCGAGTTCCACCGAATTAAATCCAGGTTTGTTGTGAAAAGCCAGCAGTGTTCTCACAGAAGGGTATTACACAGTCAAAAGCTTGATTCAGTCCAAGGTTTACAACCACATCTTACTGGCACCATGTTGTCCCCAAACATCTTTAACCATGTGCGCTAAAAAACTGCCATTTGGCCCAGTCACCTGTCGTAAATAGACATGTATCCACCTGTACCCTGGCAGTTAAAGACAGGATAATATAAGCATCAGCTTAGCACAGTCCACCAAAATACACTATTCAAAATGTACATAAACTGTTGTATGAACTTAACATAACATCAGAACATGTGATGACAACACAAACAGTTGACCAATTACTAATATGAGCTGAAGTGGCTCTTACTCTGGACCTGCTGCATGTTCTTTAACCAAAGTCCTGAGTTCACACATCCATTACGTCACACACATTACACCCCAACTTTTGGGGATGTAATGTGTGTGACGTCCCTCCCTTCTGTCCCTCACCCCAAGTCCTGTGATGCAAACAGCAATAGTGGAATTAGAGTACAGATTGTCAACAAGCCCGAGCCCCTCAGAGAAGGTTTATCACCTTGTATATTTATCAGCACTCCTCAGCCTGAGTACACACACTGTTCCTGCAGGTTTATCAGACTTTATATATACATACAAATGTTTAATGAATGCAGGATTTGGCTCTTCTGGACCCTTTCAAGTGGTTTATAACGTTTATCAGATTGAGTAAGGGTTTTATTTCAAAAGCCTGCAGAGTTGTAATGGATATAATATGATAAGACCTTCATAATGCTTGAGAAGAAGATGTTTGGGAGTATTGTTTTCTGGTTTCCCATTCTTTTTACGTGCAATAAATGTAAGGAGTAAAAATATAAGATTTTGCACAGACAACACAGAACACCTCGTGTCTTAAAAAAAGCGAGGTGTAAACTGGCAGCTGGAACTTACATGCGTTGCCTTCAGAGTTGTGGTCGTGTACAGTCAAAGAAATGAGCACAGTTTTAAAGCACAGAACTGGTAAAGATGAGAAAAGATGGTACAGAGTTTTTTATAATGGGGAGGCAAAGTACCACATTAAAAGGAAATGATAATGATAACCCGGTTACTCAGTGATCGAAGTGACTCAATCCAGATGGGAAGGGGAACACTGGATTGGAGGGTCAGAGGTAGATTAGCCTTTAGCCCTTTTTTAGTAGTAGTCCAGGCCTAACACACACACAAACACACACATATACATATATACGTGTGTGTGTGTGTGTGTGTGTGTGTGTGTGTGTGTGTGTGTGTGTGTGTGTGTGTGTGTGTGTGTGTGTGTTGGTGTGTGTGTATATATATCTATACACACTGACTACATTGTGTTTTGTGTATTTTATTATTCAAATGAAAAAAAATAAAAAAATTATATATATATATATATATATATATATATATATATATATATATATATATACATAGTGTGTATATATATATATATATATATATAAAGACACATACAGAATGAATTGGTAAACCTCATCATGCATTTGGCTTTTAGTTGAGCTGCTGCAGCCTCTTTTGTCCTGAAATCTGTCAAACATTCAGCTGACATATTATTAGTTTTGGCATTGTAGTATATTTATCTCCAAAATCAAGCACCATTTTTATCCTTGTATGGTATAAGCAGAAAACAGCTACATGCAGACGATTTTAAATCTTGTCTCTACATACATTCTTTCATAATTCAGAGGATCCATGGGCCCAAGCTGCGAATGCTAACTTCAACTCCAGGATAATGTTTCACAGTAATTTAGCAGATGTGGTCACATTATGAGCCATTGGCTACTCTGTACCATTTCACAAACATCAAGTGACACAGGTGTGTTACTCAGTGTGACAGGTGAAGTGCGGGCAGGACAGAAATACTGCCTCCGGGATGCAACATGCCAACCGGTTCCTTTGCTATAGGCGAGTTCCTGTCAGTACTGGCCACAGGCACTAAACACGCTGGTTTCCATTCTCCTCATCTAATCTAATCTAAAGTGATAGATTTACACACAGGGATGCTGAGTGAATACAATTAGCTCCCTGCTAGGACAGAAAATCAGCAGCAGAAGACCTTGCCCCGAGTCCTTTTTGTACCACAAATAAAAGCAGTTGACAAAGAAGTTACATCTTTGAATCATTCCCACTGAGGTATATATCAAGAATAATAAGAAAACATTTCTTGCATTGTAACAGTATTTTCTAAGCACCACTAGGGAGCACATCCCATTTTCAGGAGCAGTCAATGAGCAGTTGCCACTAGTTCAACATTTTCACTTAACTATAATTTCTCAGATCTAAAAAGCAGCTTGCTACATTTTCGAGTTTTCAAGAAAGCAGAGGTATTGCTTTGACCCATCCTGTGAGAACGCCATGCAGCTTTCTGTTTGTATGACAAAACAGAGGGGATGGCAAGTGGATCTATCTGTCCAGCAGCAGAGTTGGGACAGAGCAGCTGGGAGTGACCGGAGCTCTCGGCCCAGGTGACTCATGGGAACATGATCGCGGCCTCCCGGGAGAGCCTGCGGCCTCAGACCGCCCTAAATTATTCATGGGTTACACGCTGAACCACCGGCGGGTGCGCTAGGGTCGTCAAGGCAACCGCAGCCCTCCTGCCCTCACCAGTAACCACAAACCCACACACATGCACATACACTTTACACTTCTGGAATTAAACTCATACTGTAACATTTGAATTAGCACAACACTCAACATGACTTTTAATGACACCAAAACTATCTGCTGCACCTCGTGACCCACCGGCAACGTGGTTAGTGCAGAGGCCCTAGCGTCTACACACACATACGCACATGGAAACGCACTAAAGAAATGCTCTCTGCATGCAATGCTCACCATGTCAGTGGCCCCATTAGGACAAAAGGTCACAAAAATGTCACCCAAAAATGTCACAGCCTGATCATACATACTGATCAGAACACTGGATAATCTGTGGGGCTTTTGCAAAGCATTTTCAAGACTTAAGATGTTGGAGAAATGACTAACAGAAATGTCTGGATCATGACGTTTGAGATCGGCTGATGTTTTAAAGACTCTCTCGGCAGCACGATCTCAGTCTTACAGACAAAACCTCCATAAGGCTGACTGATATTCTGGTTTCCACCTATGTTCATTTTGGGATGAACCGTAATCACAAATTCATATTTATGGTATGTGATTGAATTGTGTAAAACTGTGTAAAAATGTGCGCGCACGCACACACACACACACACACACACACACACACACACATCTGTCAACAGCTTAATTGACAGCCTCACATGTGATTCCCCACTGGCATCTTCTAATGCTGCAGTTGTCAGCCACATTAAAGATTTAACAGCTCAGTAAGCCGTGACCAAAGACACATCTCAGAGAGAGAACGACACGGGGAGAAAGATTTACAACAACAACAAGAGGCTGCTGAGGAAAATCAGGTGTGTGTGTGTGTGTGTGTGTGTGTGTGTGTGTGTGTGTGTGTGTGTGTGTGTGTGTGTGAGTGAGAGAGAGAGAGAGATTATGAATCATTTAGGTGAGTGCAGGTGTTGTTGTCTTTCTCTAGGATTGGGTGAACACACTGGCACAGACACCCCAGTGGCTCAGAAAACCTGCTCTTATACCAAAGCCAAATGACGTCAAGAAAGCTGTGTGCGCGAATGTGTGTGTGTTTGTGTACTCGCAATCCATATGATGGCTCAGTGAGAAACGAGTCAGTGTGAGGAACACACTCACAAATACGCCTGCATGCACTCAGACACAGGAGGTGAGCTCGTTCATACAAAGGGTCTGCAGGAGGAAAATATGGCTGCGCAGAAACAGCAGCAACAATTTAACATCTACTTTGTTAAAGATAATTGTTAGGAAAATAAAGGAATAATATTGCCATGTAAATAAAAGCCCAAAGACTCTCGTGGATACACGTAACACAAAGGCAATTACAACAACACTGACTCTCTGGGAGGCAAATGTTGGGAAAATGCGTCTGCTGCAAAGGAAGTGATGCATTATTAATCTGAGGCTATTTTGGACAATTGTGTGGAGTAGTTAAGTAGTTATTATCAGTGCAGATAACCACCGTGGCACAGGAAAGAAAGGGAACATTCAAACTTCGTCAAGAGAAAAATCCAAGGAAAAACACACCAAAGCACCGTGTACACTGTTTGACTGCCAAGCCATTTCTGGGAAATGCAGCACGAAAACAGCAGTGAGCCAGTGAGCGCTTATCACCAAAAATAGCAAATAAGATCTTTCAGATTGTTTAACACAGTTTTGAATTGTGTGCAGTTCATTTTTAGTTAAACTTGAATTTTGGTCTGGTGACCTGCAGGACTGTGATTACCGGCGACAGAGCCGAGGGCGCGCGCGCACACACAACTGAACGCATGCAGAAATACTGAGAAGTGGCAACGAAAATCTGAAAAGAAGCCACAACTGTTTACACGCAGAAAACACACACTCGTGCTCACACATTCAT
The DNA here is from genome assembly GCF_016859285.1 of Xiphias gladius. Lineage (NCBI taxonomy): Eukaryota > Metazoa > Chordata > Actinopteri > Istiophoriformes > Xiphiidae > Xiphias > Xiphias gladius. The sequence continues at coordinate 363,357 of NC_053404.1, read as the reverse complement.
GTTCAGACCAGTCGCTTCCCATCACCCAGATGCCAGTCGGAGGCTGAGCGTGCCGACTGGTAACCTGAGCTGTGACAGGAACGAAGCTCTACCATTCCCCACATAGTGACAACAGCACTGAGGAGTTTGCATTGGCACAGTGCTGAAAACAGCGTCAGTAGTTACAGTGCTGTGTGTCCAAAATTAAAACCTTTATATTAATGAGAATACGTTTTTTCATGTCTATATATTCTAATATACAAACACACACTAAACCTGAAGGTCCTGCAGTCAGCTCTGTTGCTCTGTCCATACCTTTCACACAAAACTTTAATAAATTAATTTGGCCGGTTCTGAAATGTAATTTGCTTGGAGTCATTAAAGGAACAGTTCACCATTTTGGGAAACACTTTATCTTAGCTTAGCATAAAGAGCGGAACCTGGCTCTGTCTGAAGTTTTAAGAAAAAATCTGCAGCAACTCTAACGCTCACTGATGAACTTGTTACATCTCCTTTGTTTAATCCACACACAAACGAAAATGTAAACGCCACAAGTTTGCGGTTTGCGGTTGCTGTGGTTAACAAAAAGTTCAGCAGATAGCTCCCCCTAAAGCCACAACTGGTAGTTTCTGTTTGTGTAGGGATTGAACAAACAAGAGAAAAGAGGTGCCGGGGAATGCAGCTTGAGCTTTGGACAGAACCAGGCTAGCTGCTCCCCACTGTTTCCAGTCTTAATGCTAAGCTAAGCTAAGATCCGCTGGCTGTAGCTTCATGTTAGGTGTGCAACACTGTGTGAGACTACACGTGAGAGTGGTGTCAGTCTGATCAGCGAACTCAAAAACAAAGCAAAGTCTTTATCCCAAACCCCTGATTTGGACAGGAGAGGAAATAATCCACCTGAAGTCAGTTTTTCTCCATTTTTAATTAGGCCTATCATTGAGTCATCGTTTTGGAAATCAGTCGACAATCCCATGACTGCACGTAGGCAGCCGTGACAATAACGCAACCATTTATAAATCAGCAACTATTTTAATTATTGATTAATCATTTATGTCCATTTTTAAGCAAAATGTCAAACACTTGATGGTTCCAGCATCTGCTGTGGGAGGATTCGCCACTTTTTCCAGTCTCCTGTCGCGGTGAACTAAAAAAAAGCTTTAAAAAGCTTAAAACTAATCAATTAACTGAAAAAAGAATCGTCAGATTGATGGATAATGACACTAATTGTTAGCAGCAGCTCTGCTTTTGTGACTCAGGTCCTTTGGGTCTGTCCACTACAGTTCATAGAAATCTGCTCTTAGACTTTTTAGACAGCTAACAGACGGAATAGTAAGAGAGACAGACAGACAAAGACAGACAGACAGATGGAAAAGTCAGACAGACACAAAGAACAGAGACACAAAGAACAGACAGACAGACGGAACAGATCGAACAGACAGACCAGATAGAGAGAGAGACAGAAAGAACAGACAGACAGAGAGACAGACAGACAGAGACAGACAGACAGAGACAGACAGACAGACAGACAGAGAGACAGAGAGACAGACAGACAGACGGGACAGACAGACAGATGGAACAGACAGACAGAGATGGAAAAGACAGAAAGGACAGACAAGACAGACAGAGCAGACGGAAAGACAGAGAGACAGACACAAAGAACAGACAGACAGGACAGACAGACAGATGGAACAGACAGAGACAGAATTGGAAAAGACAGAGAGAACAGAGACAGACAGAGCAGACAGACAGACGGCCTCCACCTGAGACAGGGTGTGTTAACAGACGGGAGTACAGTGCAGAGTCTTTGCCCTCTCTCCGTTGTACAGCAGATCACCTCTGTGCTCGGTCTCTGGTGAGCACAGTGGCACGAGTCAAACACTTAATGTGACTCAGAGCGCAGCGCTGCACCTGATGCCTCTCTGCGAGATGCTGAGTGTAACCCAGGCGGGGCCTTGCTCGTGAGGCTTCGGTGCCTTCGCGGTGCTGCTGTTGTCGTTGCCGTGTTCCTGGAGAAGGCTACCGTGGTGAGAAAAAAATCCCCTGTGAGATAAAATATCTCAAATCCCAGCAGAACGAAGAGACGGTAAACTACAGAGCACGTAAACAGCTGTGAGACAGATGGAAACAAAGGCATTTACGGTGAACACCTTCCCGTTTCACCGCTGATTCTTAAAATGTACATATTGGTGCTTTGTGTTGATGCTACTGTAGGGTAGCATCAATCCAACGCACAGGGGCAACAGTTTCAGCAGTTCACTTGCCTTAAAAGATTTTGAAGGTGGTGATGTGCCCAGAACTGAAAGCTTTAAAGCTTTCAGAGAAGAGCTGAGAGCCACCACTCTACACAACACGAGAGGATGGTTGAACACAGTTCAGGAATTCTGTGTCTGAGAAAACATCGGTTATCTCTCTTTAATTACTCCGTGTTATATACAAACTAATGATGGAAGCAACTCAAGATAGCTCCACAGCTCACCCGGCCCACCTACACCATGTGGCCTCGCGGAGAATGCATTGAAAAGGACTTCACTGTCCCATGAAATCATTGGCGTTTCATATTGAATCCATGTGGCCTGAACCAGTCAAGACCACAGCAGGACCAGCAAGGACTGGGCAGGTTTAGGATGACCTCCCAGCTCAAACCAGAGCTGTGATCTCGAGTAAATGCTCATGTCTCGGCTCATCATTACCCTTTATAACCCGTGGTGCAAGCGCAGACAGACAAACACACATGAACACAGTCGTAACAAGTCCAGAAGTCAGTTCCATCTCCACAGGTCTTCCAGACCAGCGGCTGTTTACGACGTACGGAGAGACATCAGTCATCCTCCTACTGGCTGCATAATGCTCCGTAGGTGCAGCACCGCTCTACTGGACCGGGCTGCGAGGCGGGACACATGCTTCGCCACACTCTTCACACTGCTCTGAGCCTAAGACTTTGCCCTACTCCAGTTACCGCTGATAAACCGGTACTGTTCATTCCCAGCTTTGCAGCGCACCGTGATCCTTTCCCAGCCCACGTCTCCCTCTGATTCCTTTGGCTCCGCTGGAACAACTGGTCAGTTTAAAGCCAACCCGATGCTTAAACCGTCAAAGTTTCAACCTCAACAGTTGTGGGTAACAGAGGGTAAACGTTAGTCACACGCTCTCCAGCAGCTCCAACAGTCCTCTCACCCCCTCTATACTCAGGACAAGCAGGACGGTTTCCTTAGGGGCCATAAAAGTCTCACATTACAGCGAAAAGCCCACTTTATACAGAGGAAAGCCTGCTGACATGTGGGGCTTTGACGTGCTGCACACATTCGATCGTGTCAGGAAGCTGAATCTCAGCGATCACAGATATGAAACTACCGTCACCACATTAAGCTCAGTGTTTGGTCAACCCTCCATTCTCTGTGCGAGCGCAGCCCTGTCTTTCCGTGACTCTCGGCAGGAGGCTGCCTCCAACGTCCACTCGGGGCATCTCACCTCATGATGCTTTCAGTCTCAGACACGCAGAAACGTGCTGACCGGTAGGAAAACCTAATCTCAGGGCAGAGGTTTCACGATTCGCCCTCGGACCTCGGCACGCGTCCGACAATAAGGGACAGCGAAGATCAGAGTGCCGTGACCATATTTACACTGAAGCTACAACAGAGAAAAGCTGGGGGAGCAAACGTGAAATCAACTCGGGAATTTACAATAAGCTCTAAAGTGCGACGGTGACCATCTTACGAATTCCGCACTTTAACTGACACCGTGAATCATGTCTTACAATAGAGAACGAGGCTGGGTCTTATGGAAAAGCAGGGGTTTGGCGCTTCTGACCGGCTCCGAGAAAAGCAGTCAACTAACGTGTATAAATTACGATACACCTGGAGACTAGAAAGAGCAAATGTCTTCATATATCTCCGACTGTCTTCCTCTTTCTGTCATGTGAGCTCGGACATTTTAACTGACTAACCTCTAACATCTGGACTGAATCTGCTGCCTCTCTGCCTTCCAAAGGGAACAGCGCAGGATGCCAATCTTGCAAATCATGTGGATACGTGGATGTAGACGTGCACGACTGTCAGCAGACATGCCAGGTTGTTCCCGTGTGGTGTCTGTGTTTGTGTGTGTGCAGCCGAGTGTGAGAGAGAGGGAGACAGAGAGGGGTTGTGTGGGGTGCGGCGTTGCCCTTTATGACCGCTTTATGCATTCGGCTTTGCTCGAACAGCCGTGACTTGCTCTGGAAAGGAGGGAGGATGCAAAACAGTCGCATGACCCCCTGATAAAAACCCAGGTTTCATTCTTTTCCCAAGGGAGCAAAGCTTGTGTTAGTCCTGCAGAGTCTTGAAGCGCAGACACAGAGAATAAACATTATTTCTTTTTACAGGCTGACTGAGCGTTAAAGTTTGCTGGCATGACCCTTGTGGTCCCGAGGCTTTCAGCAGTCCCTCATGTTGGCATATCAGATCGGGACGAACGGACGTCTTCCCTCTCTGTCTGCCCACATTGTTGCCTGCGACCCCTCGGACCGTGTGCTGCTTTTGTCACCGTGACACAGGTGGTACCGTGTGGATGCTCTGGGCTGGAGCTTCTCACGTCCTGTCTCAAGATTTTCAAGTCCCGGACCCTTAAAAACACAAGCATCTGGCCGTGGAGCCACTCTGAATATTTGGCTTCTACGGGAGGATTTGCTGCTGTTGACTTAGTCCTGAATTACATGTTTGTTTGTTTTTATGCCTGGAGACATGAGTGTGAGAGTTGGCTCAAATGAAAGCGGTCTACTGGGGACATTTTCTGTCAAACGATATCAGGCTGAAGTGAGGCTGCTTCTTGTGTGGATGCCGGCCCACTCTGAGAAGAAAGAAACTAGATTATTATTATTATTATTATTATTATTATTATTATCTGTGATACACATTCCGTCTGAGAGAATTTGGGAGTGGGGAGAGGGACTGGACTACAGCCCAGCCGGGCATCTCACAAAGACCCCGTTGTTGTTGAAACATGGACCCAGATTCAAACCGGAGTCGGTTGAGTCCGAGCTCCGTTGTTATTCCCAAATAAGCCCCCGCAAAGCGGACTAACAGGCCGAGACAAACACCGTCCCCGGTTCTCACCTCCACGCTGAACGGCTGCTCCTCTCCGTTCACGGAGCATAAAATCCACAGCACCAGCTGCGCACACAGCGTCCCCACACAGCAGCCGTGAAGACATCTTCTGTTGCGGAGCGCCAGTAAAACCATAGTGGACCCGCTGCCGTCGCTCGCTGCCTCTGCTGGGTTTTGTCTACGGTCGCTACACACCGACGCACGACGAGAGTAGATCCTAGACGCTCAGCGGCGACATAGCCGAAGTCTGGGAGTCTCTCGAGCGGACGAGGGGAGAGGGAAGCGGGAGACGGAGCGGAGTCGGCTGCTTTCGCCGCGGTTTCAGGAGGAGCTTATCCCCGGGGGGGAAGATCAGCTGTCAACGCCTGTCAGCAGCCTCCCGGCCCCGCAGTCCCCGGGTCAGTCCTCCGGTACACCGGCCGTTGTTCCAAGCGGACGAGTCCAGCCCGTTTCCTGCGCCGCGCGGCATAGCTGCCCGTTTTCTATCGTGTTTCCCACCGAGTGCGCATGTGCGCACCGAGAGCCCCCATCCCACCCGTCTTCCCGATTCTCCAATAAAACCAGTCGGTCCTGTAAAACCAGTCTGTTCCCCTCCGCAGCCAGTGTGTCCTCTTCGTAAACCAGTGTGTCCTCCGCTAAAACCAGTCTGTCCCCTCTAAAACCAGTCTACCCTCATAAACCAGTCGGTCCTGTAAAACCAGTCTGTTCCCCTCCGCAGCCAGTGTGTCCTCTTCGTAAACCAGTGTGTCCTCCGCTAAAACCAGTCTGCCCTCATAAACCAGTCTGTCCTCCTCTGAAACCAGTCTGTCCTGCTCGTAAACCAGTCTGTCCCCTCTAAAACCAGTCTACCCTCATAAACCAGTCGGTCCTGTAAAACCAGTCTGTTCCCCTCCGCAGCCAGTGTGTCCTCTTCGTAAACCAGTGTGTCCTCCGCTAAAACCAGTCTGTCCTGCTCGTAAACCAGTCTGTCCGTCCTCCAAAACCAGTCTGTCCTCCCATAAAAGCAGTGCGTCATTTAAAAACAGTCTCCCCTTAAAGCCAGTCTGTCCTCCTCTAAAACCAGTCTGTCCTCCAAAATCAGTCTGCCCTCATAAACCAGTCCGTCTTCCTCCAAAACCAGTCTGTCCTCCTGTAAAACCAGTCTGTCCTCCTGTAAAACCAGTCTTTCCCCTCTAATACCAGTCTGTCTTCCTCTAAAACCAGTCTGTCCTCCTGTAAAACCAGTCTGTCCTCCTCTAAAACCAGTCTGTCCTCCTGTAAAACCAGTCTTTCCCCTCTAATACCAGTCTGTCTTCCTCTAAAACCAGTCTGTCCTCCTGTAAAACCAGTCTGTCCTCATCTAAAACCAGTCTGTCCCCCACTAAAACCTGTCCTCCTCTAGAACCAGTCTGTCCTCCAAGACCAGTCTGTCCACTAAGGCCAGTCTGTCCTCCTCTAGAACCAGTCTGTCCTCTAAGACCACTCTGTAAAGTCCTGTAAAGCGGTACCTCATCCTGACAGTCTGTGTGTGAAATGCTTTTCCTGTCAGGACATCATAGCCGACATTTTCAAGCTACCGAAGCCAAATAAAAAGCCCACGCAAATCGGGAGTTCTGAGGCTTCCACAAGCTAGAAACTTTGCTGTCCCAGCACAGTTTGAACATTAGGCTGCAGGTAAAGGAAGCTGCTGCACCTGGCTTATTCTGCCCATTTTTCATACTTTTCAATTAAAAACGGGAAGACTGCAGTAAATAGGCTTAGTTTCATGGTTTATAGCAAGCATGACCTACATCAGGACAAAATGTGGTTGAAGCACTGCTTTAATATCGGCTTTCAGTGAGTTAAAGACACTGTCAGTTATATGAGAGGATACAGCAGAGTCTTCAAAGGACCGATGCTTTAGTTCTACATCGTTTCTTTATATTGGTTGGGGTTTTTTTTTGTGGATACATTCATTGTTATTTTTTCATTTTTTCTCTCCTCCGGTACAAAACTGCACGTTGTATCACTGTGTTTGTGTGCGGGTGTTATTTACTGTTTGCTTATTTTATAATGCTTCAGCTCCAGCAGAGGGCGATGATACGCTCGGTGCTCCCTTCAGATAACCATAACCGTCAGTGGGATTTAGTAATCCTGCTCCGTGTCTCTGTGTCTCAGCCCGGCTTCCGGTAGGTGATGACTTCGCCATCAGGGCCGTCACTGTAGTTACTGCAGACAAGCTGATGTGTTGCTTTTACAGGAACGCATTTCATCAAGGTCCAGTCTTCTGTACATTCATTTAGGCTGCTGGTACTGTCACATGCATTAACAGTAAATATCTGTCATGTCAGTGCTGTTGCCTGGTGAAAGAACTATACACTGACCTGTGGCCACAATACTAATGAAAAAGCCTTTCTCTGATCTCTTCAGATAACAGAGACGAGTCTGATCTAATGAGCCGGATCAATGATTCTCCACTTGGACTAACACCAAGGGATGCGGTGCATGTGTGTGTCTGGGTGTGTGTGTGTGTGTGTGTGTGTGTGTGTACGTGTGCTCGGCGTGTGTGTGACTGTGTGTGTCTGTGTTGGTCTGACTGTGTGTGTGTGTGTGTGTGTCTGTGTGTGTGTGTGTGTGTGTGAGTGTGTGCCACAGCAAAGTTAGGTGAGCCACACCATTAAGCATTAAGCATCACCATTATTGATGAGGTCTCAGTATCCAATTGCAAACACACACGCACACACACACACACACACACACACACACACACACACACACACACACACACCTCATCACCTCCCCTGAGGAACTGTCACCGGTCACGTGGCCCAATAAGTCATGTGTTAGTTATTGAATCAAGTAATTTTCCAAATGTTGGTTTTTAAGAGTTTTCTATGTGTTTATGTGTGTTAATGGGGAGAATTGTGTTTGTTTATTGTTAAAATTTAGGAGACAGTTTTATTTATTGCCACTGTCATTGTTAGTCACTGGTACCAGTCCCACAGGTGTCAGTTGGCGCTGGAAGAAAAACGAGAAAATGCATTGCTACCTTAAGTAGTGTCTCAAACTCTACAACAATGTTTAGCTTTAATCAGTGAGGGTGGTGACTAGGCCCGTAGTCTGCCGGTCGATTGGTTGGTCAACATGCTCTCGTCCAACCAATTTCGCAGTGCTCAGACAACCGCCCCTGTTATTTTCATATGGGGAAAAAGCTCTACATCAACAACCTTCCAGGACTAATCCGTTATTTACTGCGGCTGTTGGAAGAACAGACTACCTGTGAAAATGGGTAGTTTTCACAACTTTGAACTCGCCCAACCCAAGAGAGACTGCTAGGTTTAACTTATTTAACATTCACATGGAGTCACATGCAGTCGGCTCTAAACTAATTGACACCATGTCAAAGAAGTCACCAGTGTGGCTGCATTTTGTTTGTAAACTCTCTTTCCTAGAAGTCCATCTGACAGTGCTGTAGCTAAATTTAAGGAATTGATTCCATCAGCACTTAATTCACTGCCATGTTTCAATATAACAGAGGACTCGTATGCTAATTTCAGTCCCTCCCAAATTGACCATCTTGTTGATAGAGCTGCAGGCTCAATGAGAATGACACTCGACTCTACTGCCCCTCTAAAAAACAAGATAATAAAACAAAGGAGGTTAGCTCCATGGTTTAACTCCCAAACCTGCATATTAATGCAAACTACGCGAAAACTTGAAAGCATATGATTTTCTTCTAAACTGGAAGAACCCACTTAGTCTGGCACGATAGTCTTAAAACATATAGGAAGGCCCTCTGTTGCCAGAGCAGCCTATTACTCATCTTTAATCGAGGAAAATAAAAACAACCCTTGGTTTCTTTTCAGCACTGTAGCCAGGCTGACAGAGAGTCATAGCTTCATTGATCCATGTATTCCTATAGCTCTCAGTAGTGACGATTTCATGAGCTTCTTTAATGATAAAATTCTAACTATTAGAGACCAAATTCACAACCTCCTGCTCTTGAGGGATTTATTTTCAAACACAGGAACCTTAGAAACAGCTGTGCAACCTGATGTATACTTAGACATTTTTTTTCCCATCGACCTTCACCAACTAACTTCAATAATGTCTTCATCTAAACCATCAACTTCTCTCCTAGACCCCATCCCAACTAGGCTGCTTAAGGAAGTTTTACCCTTACTTAGCACATCTTTACTAGATATAATCAATATGTTAGATCTTAGTGCTGCATTTGATACCATTGACCATCACATCCTATCAAAGAGACTACAACATTTAATTGGGATTAAATGAACCACTTTAAGATGGTTTAAGTGTGTCCTTTAGGCAATATTATTAGGAAACACTCTATAAACTACCATTTTATGCAGATGATTCCCAATTGTACTTTTCAATGAAGCCTGGTGAAACCAATCAGTTGGCTAAACTTCAAACATGCCTGGAGGAAATAAAGACCTGGATGACCAGCAACTCTCTGCTGTTAAACTGAAGTTATTGTACTTGGCCCCCAACACCTCAGAAAAACATTATCTAATGATATAGTTACTCTAGATGGCTTTGCCCTGGCCTCCAGCACCACTGTCAGGAATCTAGGAGTTCTTTGATCAGGATATGTCGTTTAACTCTCACATAAAACAAACTTCAAGGACTGCTTTTTTTCACCGATGTAAATTTGTGAAAACCATGCACATCCTGTCTCAAAAAGATGCAGAAAAACTGGTCCACGCTTTTGTTGCTGGATTATTGCAACTCATTATTATCAGGCTATCCCAGCAAATCTTTAAATACTCTCCAGCTGATCCAGAATGCTGCAGCACGAGTACTAACAGGAACGAGGAAAAGATCATATTTCTCCTGTGTTAGCTTCTCTGCATTGGCTCCCTGTAAAATTCAGAATAAAATTTAAATTTCCTCCTCACCTACAAAGCCCTTAATGGTCAGGCACCATCATATCTTCAGGAGCTCATGGTACCTATTACCCCACTAGAACACTGAGCTCCCAGAATGGAAGTTTGCTTGTGGTTCCTAGAGTCTCCAGAAGTAGACCGGGAGGCAGAGCCTTCAGTTATCAGGCCTCTACTGTGGAACCATCTTCCAGTTTGGGTCTAGGAGGCAGACACCGTCTCCACGTTTAAGAGGAGGCTTAACACCTTCCTTTCTGATAGAGCTTACAGTCAGGACTGGCTCAGGCTTGGCTTGATCCACCCCTAGTGGTACACCCTGCTGTAGGCCTAGACTGCCAAGGGACTTCCCATGATGCACCGAGCTCCTCTCTCCTCCTTTTCCTGTCCAACTGTACGCATTTATATGGCATCAATGCTCGTTACTAACTTGACTTCTTCTCTCTCCTGTAGTTTTGTACTTTTTCATCTCTCTCCTCTCTCTTCATGTCACTTGCTGCTAGAGAGTCTGGATCTGTGACTGTAAACCACCTACTGCCCCATGATCCTGCTCAAGACCAACTGCTTCAGTTATTATGATTATCATTACTATTATATTTAGTTTTATTAGTACTATTATTCACCCTATTACTATGATGATTAGTTGTATGATTAGTCTCATCTTATTATTATTAATATTATACATCTTTATGTGGTACCTGTACTGTGCTATACCCCCCCACCCCCTCTGCTCCCAGCCGGTCGGGGCAGACCCCCCCATCATGAGCCAGGTTCTGTTCAAGGTTTCTACCTATTAAAAGGGAGTTTTTCCTTGCTGCTGTCACCAAGTGCTTGCTCATGGGGGAATGTTGGGTCTCTGTAAATATAACTATAAAGAGTCCAGTCTAGACCTGCTCTACATGAAAAGTGCTCTGAGATAAACTCTGTTATGATTTGGCTGCTATATGAATAAAACTGAACTGAATTGAACTGAACTACCAACACGGCAGATCATCTAACAACGGTAGGGTAACTTGTCTGTGTTACGATGCTACGTCAGCTTTCCTTTTCAACGCCGGAGACTGTGAGTGTATATTCCTCAATGGTTCTTGTGCTGGGACCAGCAGCTGATACAGATCTATTTTCAGAAATTATATGAATATGGGCAGGTGCATACTGGTCGACTCTGAGTCTGTTGTTATCATTTCAGTATAAAATGATTAGGTTAAAATTATGTAATATGTTTTCATGTTTATTGAAAATTCTTTAGGCTAATGAGGCTGCCAGGTAGAGTGCACCCTGCACTGTGGCTGATCCATCAAGATTTTCTTAGGTTGACTACAGCCCTAGTGGTGACCGACCCCTCGGGGCTACCATCGTTGCGTGCTCTCTCCACTGAGACCATTCGGTGCTACAACCCTGTATACTGGACTGGACCGGACTGGACTGGACTGCTGCTCATACCAGCTCTTGTACAGACTCATTACCCTCCATGCTTCCCTACATGGCAAACTGCAGCTCATACACTGAAGAACACAGAAGAGTGTGCCCTGCACTCTGTGGCTTGAAAGGTGCTCAACACCCAATAGTGGAAAACTGTAAATGTTTGAATACTGGATACATATAGAGGTCTACTCTTGGTATATACTGAAGGAAAATACATTACATTTTGCAGGTAAGCTGGTGATGTTAATTAGATTTACTGTGCTAGGACAAATGTTGTGTCTGCTCTACTTCAGCACCACTGTGCTGTTTATTGCAGGTCGTATTAGACAGCATATCAACCGTGTTGATTCAGAGAGTAAGCAGCTATAATGAGGCCCACGCCATATAATTTGTACTGAAAATGTAAGAGGCATATTATCCTCAGCTGAGTCTGAGAGGAGGTGTGTAGCGACTGTCAACCTAAAGTACTTTATTAATAGGTTAGTACCAGTTTGACACATCACTCTGTCAAACTAGATGGAAAACTCAATTTAAAGTTCTGAAAAACATCAGAAACATTACAGTCAGGAATACAACTGTTTATCACAATTATCTGTTTGACATTATCATTCTCACCGTGAGTCAGAGACAGTTTATACGTCAATACAGTGTACATCAGTGTACGTCAATAAAGTGACAAACTGTGTGTGTGTGTGTGTGTCTGTGCGGGGCCGACATGTGACACAGTCCATCACGGGTTGTGAGCATAAAGCATGTGTTTGTACGCAGAGGTCTGCTGACCCACACATTAGTTCGCACTGTGCGGAGCGAGGCAGACTGCCGACTCATAAACTGCTGAGCCCCTTGTTAAAAGCGTAGAGATTTACGGAAGACACAGGTACCGCTGGTTTACCTCATGCTGATGAGAATACAGACACTGAAATCACACAGAGACTCCCCCACAGACCGACGACTCAGCGTGACAACCTCCCGTTTTTGCTCACTGCCGAGATTACGCCAGTGTCCTCCTCTCAGTCAAAACAGAGGGGGGGAAGGACACTGGCCTGCAAAGGTAAAGTGCAGTAACTACATATTAAGTCAATTTTTTATATATAATATAAAGTTTTACTATTAAAAAAAATATTATTCCATAGAAATGTTTAATTTCTGTGAAAACAGCTGTAACTTGCAGTTATACTGCACTAATACATGGGCTTGGCTAATTTATCAGTCCGGCTCTGAACAAAATAAACCACCCTCTAGATATACTGTATTAGATGACACTAGTCATACAGGCAAAACTTCTCCTTCAAGAAACTATGTTAATAAGTATTAGTATTATTTATCAGCCACACAGGATCATGAAAAGAGACAACTTGAGGCATTTTCTGTCCAAAGCCATCAGGCTGCCAAATCTATCCGCTACTAAAGGTCTAAATACACATCAAACTGATCGCCTCGGCGTTGGTCGGACAGCCTGATAAATGTTTTCAATATTCCTCAAACGGCAATAAACACGCAGTAACAGTGTGAGCTGCCTGCCCTTTCATAAGGCGTTTCTTCCTCCCCAGTTTCCACCAACATATTAAAACCCTGGCCTCTGACCAGGTTGCTAATTAATTCTGATCTCAGCTTAAAGGTGGACTTCCTTCTCGAAGACTTCCACCCGTTGCTGTGGAAATCTTTATGGCACAGTTTATGGCAAAAAAGTAACTTTTCATCTCCCCATGTGTTTTCTACCCACCACGTGCACACACATTTCACAAGGACAAGATGTGGACTCCTTTACCATTAGTGGGAATGATGTGTAAATTGCATTACACCGGTTGAATATGTGACTAAACTGCATGAACACAGCTGAAAAGGGCAGTCAGCTAAGCAGTGACACAGAAGTTGTGTCCCTTCTCTTCATCCTCTGGACTGAATTCATTCACTGCACTTAGCTGTGATAACAGTTCACAGTCATTTTGCCAGTGTGAAAGTTTGACTTCCCGTCTTTGTTCTCCCTGTGCTCATTTAGAAGTTTGTTGGCTGGTTGAATCATTTTCTCATCCTGGCTTCCTCTCTCCTTTCCCAATTCTCTCTTCCTCTCCTCCTCTTCAAGATTTCCTCTCCCACTCGATAATCCTGAATCCCCTTTTCTGAAAGGTTCGGGCCTTTCCCAACTAGTCCTCCCACCAGTGCAGAGCTTTGCCAGGATCCTGAAAGCCTTCCTTCCAAAACATGACACTGTCTCATAACTGCTGCATCTGCTCCCAGTCAGACCTCCTGGATCTCCTGGCAGCACGAGTCCAAAGCCTCCCGTCTGTTTGCCCTTCTCTCTGAGCAGAGAAATAAAGAGAAGATAAAATGAAGAGAGGCCAGCAATGTGCCGCGGAGCACCGCCTGATAATTTAAACAGAGACTTGCCCCAAAATGTCTGTGTCATTTAAGGTACGTTAAAATGGGAGTAAAACTTCACGTCCGGGCATGTTCAACTGCTGATACTCTTCCTGAGGTTGGGTGGGATCATCACGTTCACGTTCTCTGTCCAGATGAAGCTACGGGGTCTGGTTGGAAGCACAGAGAGAGGCTGCTCTCTAAACAAGGTCTCAGATTGATTGCTGTGTTATCGTATGGCCTGCTGCTGCCAACTGAAAGGAAAATCCAGTCCAGTAAGAAATAACTGCCCCAGTCCAACAAGAGCCTTTCTCACAGTTGGACCACTTTACTCGATTCTGAACCCAAAATCATGTCAGGGTGCTTTTCACTCTGATGGGGTTGCTTTCTTTCACATGGAAACTCTTCCAAACCATGGGCTATCGGCTCTCATCAGCATTACTTTTTGTATATTCCATGCCAGGCTCCGGGTACTTTATATATCTCACAACACTGTATATAAAGATATTTTCCTTAAAAAATGTTTCTTAGTTGTTGTGTTGTGGGTTGTAGTAATGGAAGTAGCAATGTGGGAGTACAATGAAAATCTCATCTCCAGGCTTGGCTTTGTGGTTGTTGTAACTTCTACTCAAATTTTTGTTTCATATGTGTCTCTTTATCTCTCAGATTTTTCCTTTTTCAGAGGATTTATAGGCGTTTGGATTTCAAGTCTGCCAATGCACATTTAGTCACTCACTGCAAGAAAAGATGAAAAGCTTTGGCTCATCTATCACTGCTTGTGTTGTACCCTTTCACATTTTCACACAGATAATCTAACGCAAGGCTGCCAGCTGTTGAAGAAAGTCCCTCTACAGTTTTCATGCTTTCCCACACGTGAAGTCCTTTCACCAAACAGAATTTGGCACTGCATGTGCACTGAGGTAAAACCCTTTAATTTTGCCATTTCGAATCATGGCTTGGCTCAGCTCTCAGGACAAAGTGACAAAGGAAATCAGCACATCTGGGTCTCTGGCTCCATCAGTGATCTGACTGCACCTCAATCTAGCAAGTTTTAACACAAAGCAGAGAGTGGATCTCTGTCAACCCAGCCACGATGCCAGTGTCCCTGCCTTGGAGCGTCATTGGAGCTGGGCACCGGCATGTTTAAACTGTGGACACAAACAGCAGAAATGGGTCGGCTTGGTATAAAAATAACCCGATTACAGCCCACACGTTGCCATCGCTGAGAACAGACCACATACTTACATAATAAGCTTAGTGGTGCAGGCAGCTTCACAACCAGCAACAAACCAGATTCACCTTGCAGAATCAATAGGGTTCCTGTGTCCGGGACGGAGAGAGAAACGTGCAGGTAAAAGATGAGCGTGGTGTGTCAAAAACCACAGCTACCTGTAGCTTGAATTAGCCTATTGAGAACGGAAACCTGCGAATGAATAGAAGCTTTTCAGGGGGCAGGGGCTGATGTACCTGTTGTAGTTAACTGGATAGGGATCTTACTTGCTAGTCTTTCAATTTGAGAACATGATTTCTTGATTTCATTAAGGGTTTTCATATAGGTTTTTCCAAACTCTGCCTTTCCTCAGTCTCTACAAACATAACCCCTAGTCACAAAGGCTACAATTACAGTAGAACACAAACTGAAAAATACATAATTTGGTTTGGGGAAAAAACAACAACAAAAAGACACAACTCTATTTCTTCTACTTCATGTTGCTATATATACTGTCGGACACACTACCTCCTTCGCTGGTGTTGGCATTGGATTTAAATGTGCCCAACAGTCCAATATGAAGAAAATTTCTATGGGCCGGACCACTGGACCGACACATGACATGAGGACACAAGAATGTTTGAGCCTGGTAATAATTTGGATTCACACAATGTGGAGAGAAGACTCAAAAGATGAGTACACTTAGTTCACACATCATGTTTTGGTAAAGAATCACATGATCCGCGTTTTAAACATCTCTACTTACCATCAAAATCATAGCATTTATGGTAACATCAAAATGATTTTAGTTACACAAGAAACTGGTCTCTAAGGGAATTAGTTCAGTCAATCAATGCACTATATTCTATATACTCATGTACTATATCCGTGTACTGTATACTTTTGCCCCAAGTGAATTTCAGTAGACACCTATCTACCAAACAGCTATCTACCACAGAACACACAGTATTACACTGACTTTATTTTCTAGATGACCACTGCAACGTCAAAAACAGCTGTGCACTGCCACCCCGTAGATCTGATAAGACCAGAAACTGTGAGCTTCAAAGTCGGAGCAATGGAAGCTAATTCACTCCACACACACACACACACACACACACACACACACACACACAGATGGCTTTGGGGAGATTTTCCCGTGTGATTGGTTGTGGTTACAGCGGCTCTGACAGAGTCTGTGCTCTGCACTAAAACGTTTCCACCCTTCCTGTATGGGGTAAACATTGGTACCATGCAGCCACCCACTGGCCAAAAAGCTGAAGCTGATCCTCACCGCAAAATCGGAAGTAAGTCGATTGGCAGTGTTGCCTCTAAAGAAGGCAATGGCCACGTCCCATCTCCTACACTTAATGACAAGATATAAAAAACATGCAGTTTGTGTGGAGACACAGTGTCTGTATCTGAGTTTTTTTCTGAAATGGGAGACATACTCTAAGCTCCAAGAAATAGCTTGACATTTTGGAAAATAATTACTTTCTTGCTGAGCGTTAGATGAGAAGTTTGATACCACTCCAATATCTGGATGGTAAATATCATGCCAGATCCAGCAGCCTCTGCTTAGTTTAGCATAAAGACTGGAAACGGGGATTTACTGCATACAGCCACGGAATAGTCCGACGTATGATCCCTGCTAAAACCACAATGTGTCGTTTGTGCGCTTCGGTTTTTAAACAGACTAAACAAACTGTGAGAGCTGTATCAATGATCCTGAGAGAAATTCAAAGAGGTTTCCAGTTGGTGCTGGCCTTGGCTTTTTCAGACCAAGGATGCTGCTGGATGAGATTAAGCACCTGCAAGTCTGAGAGCATGGTTCTCTCCTGGTGGATTGCTCTCTCTGGGTTCGGAGCGAGTTGCTGTCCCAAGTGAAGGAGTTCAAGTATCTCAGGGTTTTATTCACGAGTGAGGGTAAAATGGAGCATAGATTGGGGCGGAGTCAAAAGTAAAGTGACTAGTAATGGACCAGTATGAAACCAGTGACTCTACGCTCCAACCCTCGCCCGTGGTCCCAAGCTTAAGGTAGTGGCCAAAAGAATAAGACCGATAATACAAGTGTCAGAAGTGAGTTTCCTTTGCTGGGCGTCTGGGCTCAGCCTTTGAGGAGTTAGCTGCGATGGTTTGAACATCTGATCACAGTCCTCCTAGGCGCTTTCCTTTGGAGGTTTTCTGGGGAGAAGGAAGTCCGTACTAACTTGGTTAGCCTGACTCCAGATCAGTGGCAGTCAATGAGTGGTTATAAATAGTGGATATAATGTGAGCCTTAGAGCTGCTTGTTTGTTACCTTTGGGCAGAGTCATGCTAGCTGTTTCCCTCTGTTTCCAGCCTGTAGGCAAAGCTAAGTTAAGCGGTTTCATATTTACTGCATTTGACCTGAGTGGTATCTTCTCTCTTGGCAAGAAGGTCAAGTGTTTTTTTTTTTTCTTTGTTTAGTTTAGTTTAGCTTTGTTTTTTTCAAAAATGCCTAATTAACCTTCAGTGCAGTGAAAGTGTGAGTCAGGGAAGAAATTGTAAAAAATGTTGCAAATTGTAGTGATAATTACCATTTCTATAACTCCAAATGATCCAGTAACACTGGAGGCAACATGTGCGCATGTGTTGTGTTTAGAGAATTACTGCCACCAATACATTATTCATAGTTAGTGTAATTTCTTTGTAAATGTTGTGGTGAAGAAGCACTGAGAGAAAGAGAGCTGTGTTTGCCAACTGATGAATAATTTACCAGTCAGGGTCTAATGGTATCTGCTCCATCCTCTTCAAATGTCGGTGTGATGAAGAAATAAGGAGTAGGACGTGAGCTCCGACCCAGAGGGAACATATAGATTTTGTGTGTTACGTTGTGTGTTGTGTGTGTGTATATATTAGTGCTGTGAGCATTATGGCATAATATGTTTTAACGGAGCGGATGTTAAGGTGGGAATCCTCTCAGTGATGGATCAACCACCTCGAGCATTGTGGCTGCTGTTCGCTGCCCGTCTCCATCTCAACACACTGCTGAATAAAAGCTGAATGGTGTTCAGCAGTGAGGGGAAATGCCACAGCAGATAGATGAGCAATTCACTTACCATCCTGCTTTGAGCAATTATGATTGATTGAATTGGTTCTTAGCTGTGAGCAAAGCACCACTTCACACAGGAACATTGTAAAGCAGACTGCAGAGTGCAGAAGTGGCTCAGCCTAGACCAGTCACAGTTAGCATATGAATGAATGCTACGTTACACTGACATCTGAGTTTTGTTCTTATTCTTAGTGTGACTACAGTAACCCAGCTGTCGGCAAAGATTACCAGGCTCCTCAGGGCCTCATGTGGTTTTTAGAACGTGCCTGAATTGGCAGGTTTATGTGGTGTGAAGCAGTTCAAGACCTCGCAGACAGAAAGTTTTTGTCACTTTATCTTAAGTGATGAAAAGGAAAATGTACCGGGACAACAAGGCAATCTTACACTGACAGTTTGCGTCAGTTCAGAACCCTAACTCCGTTTGCTCCCCTCTTGATAAGCTAAAATGTTAAAACTGATACGGAATTCAATTAAAAATGACATGAAATTGGGGGGAGGGTGACATAACCTCAGCTATTAAGAACTTTTTACTGGGGGGCTTGCTTTTTTTAGGGCTAAATCACCCCACATCTTCTTGGTCCTAAAACTTCCTTGAGGCTAAAAGACAGAGCAAGATTTGCATACAATATATAAATGTTTATATATATATCTATATCTATATACATGTATTTTATGTATAGCTGTGGTTCCTTTAGCTCAAAACAACGAGCTGAAAGATGCTAGGAAGATCGTAGAGCTGAGTCAGTTGTGAATACACTGTATCATTCCTCAGTTACTCAGTCTGCACAGCGTCTCAGGTTTGAGTCGAGTTCCACCGAATTAAATCCAGGTTTGTTGTGAAAAGCCAGCAGTGTTCTCACAGAAGGGTATTACACAGTCAAAAGCTTGATTCAGTCCAAGGTTTACAACCACATCTTACCGGCGCCATGTTGTCCCCAAACATCTTTAACCATGTGCGCTAAGTCACCTGTCGTAAATAGACATGTATCCACCTGTACCCTGGCAGTTAAAGACAGGATAATATAAACATCAGCTTAGCACAGTCCACCTATAATACACTGTTCAAAATGTACATAAACTGTTGTATGAACTTAACATAACATCAGAACATGTGATGACAACACAAACAGTTGACCAATTACTAATATGAGCTGAAGTGGCTCTTACATCTTATATCTTTACAGGCAATTGTTGATGATATCAGTGTTGGACTGTTGCAGCAAGATTTATGAATAATGGCATTCAGCGTTTTCATTATGTTTCCATACTTCCGTTGCTGGTAATGTCAGTAAGCCTTCTCCAGTGCTCACTGTAAGCAGCTCCACATACAAGCAACACAGGCTACACATCTAAAATGGAAATGTAGGAAATGGAATGAGCTAAATTGGCCCAGGCCAGATAATAATCATGCCAGGTGGAAACCATTATCACGCAGATGCTTCTCAGATGAACGATCGCATCAAAACGAAGGTGTTATGACATGAGAACCCTTTAAATATGTTAATTGTAAGCAAAAGGCCCTGGGCATGCAAAGGCAAAATTGTGTGTGTGTGTGTGTGTGTGTGTGTGTGTGTGTGTGTGTGTGTGTGTGTGTGTGTGTGTGTGTGTGTGTGTGTGTGTGTGTGTGTGTGTGTGTGTGTGTGTGTGTGTGTGTGCTCGTTGTCACTACACACATGTGATTGCATCACTCGAAGTTCACCTGCTGCTTTTGACCCTGACTCATGACCCAAACTGCCAAAAGGGACGAGGGATGATGTACAGTGTGTCTCTGTGTTGGATCCCTGCACAGAGGATGTTAAAGGTCACATCGTCTGGTCTTTTACTGCATCGTGGCCTTTTTTAGAGCCAAGTGTAGTGTGAGTGTGATTGAACTCTGGTAGATAATTATATATATATATGTATATGTACTGTAGATGTTGTATATGTTGAAAGTTTTTGCCAAATTTACCCCTAAACATGTTTCAAAATCACTACATTTCAGCAGATATGACTTTAACAGGGTTGTTGGTAGATTTCAGCCGAGGGGCAGATAGAAGAGTTGAGCAGCATGACAGCAGCTCACTGAACCATCTGTTTGCACAGTAAAAAAAAAAGTCATCTAACTCCAGACAGGTTTGTGAGGACTGTTGACCACAGTTGGGAGAGCAGACTTTTGTTCTCTGTTTGGGTTTTCTCGATGTGCAGTCTCGTGACGTGAAGCGATTCACATCAAAATGCCGGAGCAAATAAATTCAGCCAAAGGGAGCGCTGTTGTTTGTATTCAGCAGCGTAGGTTCAAACAAATCTATCAAAAGAGTATTCATGATTTGACGATGTATTCATTTGAAAGATCGGACTTGTCTGAAACAGACAGCCGAAGATATTTGCCAATATTACATTATCTATGTATTGGATAATTTGAATCTGGACACCCTGTCCAGGAGATGAACAAACTATAAACAGACAGATGTCTGCATGCAGATGGAGGCCCAAAGTTTACACTGTCATTTATTAGTCCCTTTATTTCTGAACAGAAGAACATGAGAGATGAGAACATACAGAGGGTAGGCACACTGCAGACAATCAGTGTTCATCTTTGTCTGTGGAGAGTGACAGTGATCCTTAGGTCCTCAGCAGGTTTGTGATCCTACACTGATTTTTTTTTCTTTGGTTTCTTGCTTTTTCCTGATTGCAGGAACTAATTTCATCAATATGCAATATAATTAGTATCAACTTAATCAATGTACTAGGATATGTCTGTGTGTGTGTGTGTGTGTGTGTGTGTGTGTGTGTGTGTGTGTGTGTGTGTGTGTGTGTGTGTGTGTGTGTGTGTGTGTGTGTTTGTCTGTGTGTTTGTCTGTGTGAATACCTTGCTGTGTTTTCAATTGATGGATTTAAGAGGACTGCTGAGCTCATCATCATCATTAATCCCCATTCCAAAAGCAAACAGTGATATCTGACATTTATAATGTTCAATTGCTCCCAGTCTGTTGAAACGAATCCAGTGCGGCCGGCTTTTGAACCAAACAGCTGCTGGCATCACTTGGCTATCATGCTATCAATGCTGCAGTATTATCCATTAGACCTAGTATTAGTAAGCGTGATCTAATGCGTAAAATCTAACATGAGTAAAAATGTAAAAAAATATAAATGTTTGGGCCATGAGTGGTGTAGCCAGCTACAGGGGAGACGTTCCAAGTGGGAACATCACAATCCCTCAGCTGGTGCCACCGGACCACATGGATGCCAGTGTGTTGGGTTCCTGGGTGGTCAGAGAGGGTTAGTGTTTTTTAATCGTGAACAGTCTCCGTATTTCTAACATAGTAATACATTTTTTCGCAGCAGACTCATTGGCCAGACGTATTGGCCTGTCCCACTTTCTGAATTTGTGCACCGGACCTTTGGAGTTAGTTTTGATTTGTGCGCTTATTACCAAAAAGAAAGACGTGTAAGTTGTAGTGCTGAGGTTTCAGGACCACCTGTAGCTGTGAGTTTTGACAGTCTGGTCATTTGCCATCACACAACTGGACCCGTGAAAAAGAGACAGCTAATGCTAGCTAGTCCCCTCCTTACCGTTGGACAGACACAGTGCTGAGGGTGCAGGAGCTGCTGATGACTCTGGGGTGTTGAAACAACATGAACAAAAGGTGGGCTAATAGTATCAAGCTACGCTAACTAGCTTCAGCTTTGTGAGTGGAGCACAAACCTATCAACACAGTGGCTCCTCCCAAATGTCTGGACTAACCAGTCCTCGTTGACAGCAGACGTTTTAGCTGCTCATAGCAGGATTGGCACGGGTAACTGTTACATTAAAAATGACTGCTTTCCGTTTGGGTGAGCTGGTTCCAGGGCCCTGATGTGGTGCATGTTGGCTCACTGGCAGGGCTTAGTGGGACACCTGATGGAAAAGAGCCATCATTAATAAGATTCGCCTCACCTCTGCTTTTCCTGCTACAGCACGAGTCAAAATGTCTGCTGTGTAAAAGGTCTGTTGGTAATGGCTGCCAGCTAACACCATGTAGACTGAAAGAAGAAGGGTATCAGCGTTGCGAGACTAAAACGTCTGACGTGCTCCCGTCGCTAGCACCCACCCAGAGCTTTAGACATCGTTTCCACAAACGGCATGTCAACGAAGAGCATTCATCCTCTTTTGACAAAGTGAACGATGTGTATGACAGCTGCAGTATCATTAGTTTAGATTTCCCTACACAACATGTGCGGAGAATTCAAATTTCACTTGGACTTTAAGTTATTATTGGACAGAACAGCATGTTCAGTCAGCAACATGACTCTCCAATAAACCACAACAGATCTCAGATCCCGCCAGTGTTTTGTTGTTTTTTTGTTTTTTGTTTTTTTCATGTGTGTGTGCAGTGTTACATTTGAATCTCTGGCCCTGCGCCTCTTTCTCTCTCTGTCCCTCTCTCCATCCCTGACAGCCTCTTTGATTGAGATCATGCTGTCATCTGCTTTCAGTGTTACTCACACTCAGAAATGGGACATGTCCCTCCCACTGCAATCTGTCTCTCTTACAGAGCTGACATTGGGGAGGGACTCTCGCCACTTTGCATACTTCTCTCTCTCTCTCTCTCTCTCTCTCTCTCTCTCCTTCTCTCTCTCCACCCACTCATCATTCGGTGCCCAGATGGAGCCGTTGCAGGCGAAGAAGGCTTTAGCTCTGCGCTCTACTTTTTGCAGAAAAAATTTCTGCAGGGCAAAGAGAGAAAAAATATCAATGAACACCAGGGGCTGTAGTCTATGCCCAGTAGAGTGAGCAGATAGGCACAGAACTTAGCCAAAGAAGTTTGATGCTGACGTTAAAAGTTACACCCGACCTCCAATGCTTTTTTTGCTGAAATACCTATTTTAAATACATCCATGTACATTATAGGTTTATCATATGTGTTAACAAATGTCTGCACTAACATAAATTGCACTGAGCCGCATTCTGGGTCAATCGCTGCATTAATCCAGGCCCTCCATTCCCAGCAGTCAGTGCAAAGAACAAGCTGAGTTCACTAACATCATCATCAACATCAGGATTTCTGGTTTCGTCACGTCCTCACCTCACGTCCAGACCTTTGGGTCTGCCGACATGAGAGATGTCGGATCTATTTGCATGTTTCTGGTCGGGGTAAGACTTTATTTTACATGTTCCATCATTTCATAGGAATGCACTGATGACAAACTGTAAATTCACAGCAAGCTTCCTGAAAAGACTTGCTGATTTGGTTCTAATTATAAATGAAATGGAGACAGCCTCGAACTGGTACACTTACAATTATTTCTAATTATTTCTAAAATAACTGACGCTGTTACCAGAATTCATCTGGAAATCAACAGCTGCTTATAAACGCTACACAACTAAACTAAACTCTAGTAACTCTAAAAATATTGTCTGTAGTTTCCCTTGAATTCGCACCAAGCTACTTAGCTCTTAACAGGAAACTGGAACTGAAAATGAATGGGAAATGAATAAATACATTATTTAAATAACTGCTGTCTATAGAGAAAAGAGAAATACAGTGTTGTGTCTCACTACCAGCTTGTTTATAAGGTGGCTGTGTATCAAAAACATTAATGTTACTTCAGCTTTCTTCCATGTCACTTTTTTTAGCTCTTATAACCCGAGGTAGGACACAGCAATTTTACACCGCTGGCTGTCACAGACGAGAGGAAATGTTATAGTCTTTACACTGTGTTATTCAGTTTCTAGATTTGATCTGATGATTAAACGTTTCACTGTTTGTGCAAAAAAGCTTCCAGGTGAATTTGTAAAGTCTGAATGCATGACTATACTATTTGCAGCTGTTTTAAATCGATAATCCTGTAAAGAGTCTTTAACATGCACCTGATGGATACAGACATGATTTTGTGCTAAAAGACTGAGACTAAAGCTGCATGTCCAGACAAAAAGTCAGGATCCTCAGCAGCTGGTGGTCCATGTGCAAGACATGTAAATCAAGCAAAAGCACTGTTGTTGTTCTTAATCCTGGAATGATAAGTGTGACCAGACTGTTACTCTGTTCTAACACAACCCTGTTCAGCTGATAACCCAAATGGAGCAGAGCAGGACAGAGAGGATGACGTTAGCTTACACCCCCACACAGAGGAAAAAGATTTAATGAACAGCGTTTGTTCTTTTGTTTTTTTTTAAATGACCTGTAACCCAAAAATGAATGTAACACAATATGAATCGATAGGAAGCGTTGCCTTCAAGGCAACACTGTTCGAGGTTAATATCATAAAGTTGTAGGCAAAAGTTTGGACAGATTCCATATTTAGTTGATTGTTGAAGTGCAGAGAAGTAAATCCAACCCCTGCAAAAAATTTTCTGAAATCAGCTCAGAATCACAGTGAGGGACCTGTTACAGAGACCATGTGACTTATTCTCCCCAGGTTATTAGGAGCACATTTCAGGATATTTTTAAAGCCTGCTTCACCTCAGAGTGAAAAGATGCTGAGGAGGAGATTTAACGACACACTTGGACAGGAGCTCTCTCCCGCTGTGTCGGAATATAAACACCAGCTCCTCCAAATGTTCTAGGTTACCAAGGAGGAAATATGGGAGGCCATTCGCTAAATGCCCTCTGGCAAAGCACCTGGTTTAGACAGGTCCCCGTTAAAATTTTATAAAAGGTCTTGGCCTGAATTTGGGAAGGACACTTATTTGCTTCTTTCTGAGAGTTAAATGACAAAGCACAGTAAATATGGAACTTCAGCCTGCAGCCAGTTAGCATGATTAGCACAAGAACTGGAAACAACTAGCCTGGGTCTGGGGATGGATTACTAACAGGTCTACTTGTGTCTTAATCCGTCCACGGTCCAGATGTAACAGAATCCACTAAAGCTCACTAATTAATACGTTGTACTACCTTGACGGTTTAACATGTTCAAAACCTGAAGCAAGGCTCGCTGTTCCCCTGTCTACAGTATTTGTGCTGAACTAAGACAAACAGTTGCCGGACGTAGCTTCACATTTAACACGCATCTCCCACAGTGTGAAACCATTTGTTTCAGCATATCCGTGGGATGGAATTTTCTTTAAGTCTGGCATTATTCACCGGTTGGCAGATCAATCGATGATGAAAATCACTTGCAGACCTTGGTCAAAATGACCTTTGATGTAGTTGAGAAATCCTGAGCAATAGTCCTCATGCTGCAGTACTACTTTTGACGATGCAGAGGGAGATTTTTCTTTTCAGCTTGGTCAACTCCTTTCATTTTTTTTTTTTTTTTTATACCACCACATTACCAAAATTTGTAAAGTGCATTTTCAAGATGAAGATTGCCAATTAGCATTATGTTTTCAAGACGTCAGAAGAACTCTTCCCACAAAATCTGGAGTTAGACATTAGATCCAATAAAACCAGTAAACTGCTTCCAGTAACCAGCAATATTTGGTTTGCAGAATTCAGTGGAAAATAATGTTTTAGTAAGAGCTGAAAGTCATCCAGAGTTTCTTTTCTGACAAATATGAAAAGGATCATAAAACAACAGGTCGCTCTTCAGTTATTTTTTATCTCCCCTTGAGGCAAACTGTTTCAGGTACACTCAGAACGTGCAGAAACCCTGTACTACAGCCATCGGTGCTGCTTGTGCATCATTAAATTGGGGAAACTTTGACGATGACAGTGCAGCTATGAGAGCAATAGTAATGGACCTAATCTTAATACGCAGAAAGGAGTTATGAAGCCACTATTATGAAAAGACATTAACCCCCTATTGTTTGTGAGGCTTGCTGCAAGCAGGAGCCTAGAAAGTGGCTGGAGGAAAAGAAAAAGACCTAATCATCATCATCAATAAAAACCTAATACACTGCTGCTTGTGTAGCAATGCCAGTTATGAAAGGACACAAGGATTTTATAGAGTCAGAGTATACTGTGGCATAGAAATCAAGTCAGTATGATTGCCTCGGGGGAGTGTTTTTATGTCCAAACCCTGGCACACCTTGAAAAATTGGACACACTGTGGGGTTGTGGGTGTTATCTGCGCCAGACACTCTTCTGGAGATTGTCAGAATGAGTCCCATCTTCTCCCACTCCTATGAGCCCTGCAGTAATGTATATTTTCCCCAGGGTCATGGTGCACTTATAAGAGATAGTAACTGAGCATAATTTGATTCAACTAGCATGGCACTCACCAGGTAGGAAATGCAACTGTGACTCTCAGAGGGAGGTCAGCAGAGACAGTTTACAAGCTAGCTCAATATGTGCACTAAACTGTGCCTTGGCTATAAAAATAAGCTTCAGACTTCCTTTAGTCGAGAGGTCTTGCATTGTTGCAGAGCGAACTCAAACTCTGCTCCTGACAGTCCTCGGTTTGTCAAGGGCGAGTGAGCTGTAAATCAAAGTGTGTGTGTGTAGCATGACACTGCTCTGTATGACAGTCCTGTCAGCAGCCTTATCCTGCCTTTGACTTATACCTGACATACTCCTGATGACCTGTCGTCAGAACCTCATCTCACTCCCCTGGTCTCTTTCTTTTGCTGCTCCCCTAAGTGCCTCCATGCACATAAACCCCGGAGAAAGCAGCATTTCAGATGACCAGTCACCACACACGATCAAATTCAAGCCCTCATGTTTTCACTTTGTTAACACTTCGTTCGTCTTCCTGACAGGCGCCACTTCACCTAGCCGCAGTCCCATGAGGCCAAACGAGGGGCTAGTGCTCATATCTTTGCTTATAACTGCAGACTCACCAGGTTAATTGTGCCACCAATGGGTGCCACTGCCCTCACACTGCTTATTCTTCATATGAGGGATTGGCTCAGGGAGACACTGCAGAATGTCATCTATTCAGAGGCCCCTTGGGGTGAACAGGAGGACACACTGAGGATGTAGCTATACATCAATTTAAAAGTCACACAAAAGAGCTTTATTTGCAGCAACATGGCAACAGCTCTTTGCAGAGGCAAGCAAAGGTTATACAATGGTGTTTAGAGGCTGAGAAGCAGTGTTGGTTTTGGCAACTGATTTGAAATTCATTTTATTTTATTAGGCTTCTAACAAAAATAAGTAAAATTTCCGTCTAGTTTTCGGGAGTGAAATTTGAGCCTAATTTGTGCTGTGTTCACCAAAACACTCTTCTGAGTTTAGATGGAGACGAGCCCCCCGTGTGACCTCAGCAACAGACTGTTTGTTACTCCAATATCCGGTCACATATGGAAATCTGAGGGGAAACGTTTTGTAACCTGTTATCCAGCAGTGGCTTGCATCTTTCAGGGTGTTTTGTTGATCTCACAAATGTCTACTCTGTCCGGGGGCAAGGCCACAGTTCTGCTCTTCTTCCTCCTCTTCGCTGGAGCTGGAGTTCTGCGTGGATCTAAATGAATATGAGGTTTCACTCTGGGCAAACATTTTGCCTTTCTAGGCAGACAGAAGACAACTGGGAGATGATAAAAATGCCTTTGGATTCAACCTGCTGCTGGACAACAGGTAAAAAGAAATAAGAAATAATAAAAGTGCGGAGGGTACAGATGGGGCTGGCTGCCTCAGTTGGTTTGTCCCAACTGTTTTGCTGCTTCTTTTCTAGTTTTCGCTGGGATTGTGGCTGGAATTAAGAACCAGCTTCTTTAGGTAACAGAGACATGACTTCATGGAAATGCAAGGTGCTGCTTATTGGTGCAACAAGTCAAGCAGCTACTGTAGCTTCTAAGGAAGATATACTCTTGGTGTTGGAGGATAATGTTTTACAAATTGGGAGCATTCAGTGTGTGATTCTGCAGATGCAGGCAGGTCGTTCAGTTTTCACATGTTTTGTCACAGTTTTTGTTTTCAAAGGTTGTGTCTTTTGCTCTCATTGACCTTCTGTATGTTACCTACCTGTCTAACTTGGCGTGTGATACCTGTTCACGTACACCATAATATCCAAAAAACCTAACCTCTTCCACTAGATAGCCCTACATGAGATAGGACACATTTTAAAATGAATGGGTCATATCTCATGTGGAAGGAATATTCATATTACAGTAGGAAAAATTGAGATGGCTCCAGCTGAGTGGTAAGATATTTCAGTCCTGAGCTCTACGGGCATTATGACAGAACACATATTCAGTGATTTGCTCATAAATAGCTCACAGCATAAGATGAGCAGGACAATGTCACATTATTAACCTTCTTATTCATCTCCCTCACAAGCACCTCCAGCATTTGTGACATTATTATCTTCACTCTTTAAATTATGCTTTTAGGGTCATTTCATACATTCACTGTGATTCATTTATCATATTATCCGGGAAATCTTAATTATCCTCCTTGCCCTTGCAAAGAATCAGACTGACCTTTCTCTTTGAAGTATATGAAAATGAATCTTTTATGACAAGTGAGGCTGGTTTTATAAATAGACATTTGGTTTGAAGTAGTTGGATGTTTCTAAACATCCTGCCTCTTATCTCACCGGCTAGAAAATGTTCTTTTTCCTTCGCAGTCTTAACGGTTTTTGTTGTATCCATCTGGCGCTGCAGTCTGGGCCCAAATGGCCGCTGGTGAGATCGCGTGTGCACTATACAGCTGAAGAGGGAAAAGAATCATAGATAAGACCAGGTGGGCGGCTGAACTCTGTGCTCCACTGAGTGATCATCACAAGGCATCAAAGCCTGTCCAGTGATCGGCCAAAACAGAACATTTGTCCCAGATGGTTTTCTGTTTAGTGTGACAGTCATACATCTGTACTCGGTATCTGGTACGGTGCTGTATACACCACCTGTGTTTGATTATCTCAGCAACAAGCACCTTTTCAGGAAATATCTTCGGACTGTTTTTTTCTTGGCCTATATGGAGCTATTCAGTGGAGTTCGCCTTTCAGCCGCTTCTATATGTTTTAGCACAAAAATGCATTTGTGCTTTAGATCAGCTGAGCTTCAATGGCTCCTTTAAATCAATCTTTGCTCAGCTGAATGAATTAACACAATATGTTCCAGATTTTTGAATTCCAGGTATGCAGGGATTTTTAAAATACAGATGTCCAGTGTACTACATGTAGCTTTTTTCAATAGGATTTGGGGATTTCCTGCTTTGTTTGACCTTTTTTTTTTGTTTGTTTTTTAGAAAAAGGACCTACTGGTGTAGTTATACTGTTTGATCATCACCAGACACATTTCTTAGTCCAACTAAGATGTAAGGTGAATTAGTTTCCAACAAGAGGAGCCCAGACTGTTGCTGTAGAAGTAGCAGAACAAAACTTTAGAAACTATAGATATACAGAAAAAGTAATTTTAGTTTATATTTGTGTACAAAAAAAGTGTGGAGAATTAAATGAAATTATTTAAAGGTCAGTTCAACTATAGGTCTTATATTTTAATGTAAAAGTTACCAAAAACGTGTCCATGTAAGCGTAAAAGGCAGCCCAAGGAAACAAAGCTGGTGGTGAAGTGTATTTCATTCAACCACACCAATAACAAACAAACAACCAAACAAAAACATGACAGGAAGTTACACACTACACCTGAGGCCCGAGGCTGTAAATAGAAGTTGATGTAGTGACTAAACATTATTATCTGATTTCCACCTAAATTTAATTCTACACAACATCAGCATCAGGTTGTGAAACCCTCCACAGCCACCACCACAATGCAGACGTCTGTATGCTAAATGTGAGTTGTGCCTTACAACCTGTGAATCAGTTCAATCACACTCCTGTCAAGAAACACATGAAATGACACCAGGTGATTGCTGCGATTGTGCATTGACGCAGTCTGTTAAATCGACCGGACCGACAGTAGTGAGGAAGTGGCTCAGCAGTTTGGGATTATGGAAGCGCGTTGAAAGCCACCTCTCTACATCCAGTTGTAAAAACAGCACAGTCGTTAGAGTAGCCTTGAAAAGGGGGTTAACTGTTCAAGACTCAGACCGCAGCACATGGTCAATACAAGAGAAATCTTTGCGATTTTTCTCCTCAAAATGCCGAGGGGCTTTAGTCTGTGGAATGTTCCTGCCGTTCTAACGGCCCCAGTAGGTTAACTGAGGCCATTACATGACAGCTCTCTCCAGTCGAAATCCTTCTGTATGAAAGACAAACTTCAATAATGACCACGGTAAAACTAGCCGTTCAGCTTGACAGGGTCTCTTTGAGCAGGTGTTTCAACTTAAAGTCTGCGGACCTGAACCATGACAATGATGTTGAACACAGACGCAGAGGCTCTCTCTCTCACAAGAGTATTTCCTCTTCTCTTTTAAAGCTGGAAGCAATTTTAGCCAACGCTCCTTCTCCCCACACTCACGGTCATGTCCTTTATCACACACCCTTTGCCCTGAGCAAACACACACACACACACACGTACATACACTAATCACACACACATACTCACGTACATCCAGAAAACACACGCACACTGAGCACTTTCTAGTGTTCTCCCAGAGTCTCTCCCTCCACACACGTGGTCTCTCTACTCTCAGCCTGTTTCTGGCCTCAGTATTGATGCGTCCCTGCTCGATCTGCACCGATCTGGGGTTTCTGTTTGGGGGACAGAGGGGGAGGCTAGGCGAGGAACATGCATCACGGTGAAGGAACTTGGAAGTTTAGAGATGCTGTCAGTCAGAGAGGGATCCGTTTGTGTTTTCATTTAGATTATGTAAAGTCGAATGACACCACCCCTGTTCTGAAGGGCTGGTGCTTGGGACAGTGCCCACAAAGCTCAGTGTGTCCGTCAGACACTTTGGTCCAGATTACCATGACCTTTGTTCTGGATATCCATGGATCCCAGATGATGACTCCCAATGATTTTGGTAACATTATTCTCGTTATCATATAAATTAGCTTCTATCTCCACTTGACCAACACTTTTGTCCTTACAGGTTTTCTTGTAAATGAATGGCCGGATTCTTGTGAAAATAACTAGATATTCACATCAGAGGTCTTCACTGGACCCGATCTGAAACGATCCTGTGGAAAACCTGCCCACACCCGACCTGTATAGATTAATTTTCAAATGACAGAGACCCGATCTGAGGGGGACCCAAGCACAGCCAGACCCAACCTGAACAGAGCCGAGGATATTAGACCCGATCTAAAACACCAAACCCAACACCAGCAGCAGCCTGATGATCTATCAATTAATCAGATCAATTAACAAGCAGCTGCGGTGGAAAAGAGCAACAGTGTAAGAACAATCATAATAATAACAATAATAATCATCATCATCATCATCATAATGATTATAGACTATGAACAAATGTAAAGTCATGGAAACTAAAATAATTTGTTTAAAAAAGACAATTTTCCATGAATAAGGTAAAGTCCAGTTTCTGAACCACGTTCTAACCTGTTTAATATCTGTCAGTCAAATTACACAAAACTAGTAAGCTCGGCTTCAGTAAGGCCTAACCCTAACCCTGACCCCAGGCTAGCTGTTTTCCCTTAGTCTTTATGCTAAGCTAAGCTAAGATGACTGTAGCTTGGCTGCAGCGTCACATTTTGTGTGCAAACATGAGAGTGGTCTCACCAGTCTTCTCATTTAACTCTCAGCGAGACGGCAAATGAGGGCATTTCCCAAAAAGTCAAACTATGCAGTTCAATGTGTCATTAAATGACGATGACCACAGTTCATGGATGTATAACAGCCAGCCGCCACCACCCCCACCAAACACACACACACAAATACACACAATGGCAGGTATTGTAAATCAAATGAAGGACGCACATACATACTGCCACATGTTTACCCATGAACACACACTAACGTAAGCAAATATGTACACACGCCTGCACTGGCAGATCTGCGCATGTACATCCCATGCTGAACACTCCCGTGCCAGTCTGAGAGCAGCCATGTATCAGTCCATCACGGGCTGGGACGGAGGTTATAGGAGGCACTGGAGGGGCCACAGTGGTCCTCTTGTTTATTTAGGGTGAAACCGTCGCCCAGTCTACGTTCCTGCCTGCGCCGGGACTGAATGGACAAGCAGGACAGATTTATTTGTACAACCAGAGCTGAGCTGGGCTGTATAACTTTTACGGATGTAGAGAGTGGATCGTCCTATGGTATGCTTTATTTGGTCTCAGTGTGAAAAATAACATTACAGTCATTCACAGTCGGACAGTTCTTACTGGAGGTGGATGTGTGTTAGCTGCTGACAAGCAGACTTATTTACACCCCAAGGTTGCTGAGACCTAGAAATCGGGAGTTTTTTGAGCCAGCTGCGAGGAAAAGGAATATGTGCGGCAGTAGAGGAAGTTTCTATTTAAAAAAAATAAAATCAGATGGAGCGAAGCTTTATCTAGAGCGGACTTTGTTCAGCCCAGTGTGGGTTTTGAAGCCTATGGCACCGAGCACTCCCACTGTGCTGCTGATTGAATGGTCGTATTGATAAAGAAAGTGACTGTGCGTGAGTTGGAGTCGATCACACTCTGATCCGTGGGAATGTGCGGAGGCTGGCCAGAAAATGGTCTGCTTTCAGCGCTAGAAATGGGAGTTGGGACCCTCTGGGAACCTCCGACTGTCCCCTGCTCAGACTTTAAATATTTTAATGACATTTAGACACGGAGCCTGTGTGGAGAGAGCGAGCGAGTGTGTGTCGGCGATACAGACTTTGCCCTGAGCTGTATGGCACGTTATAAGATAGATCTGGACCGCTCGCAATCCTCTGCTTTGAATCAGGACCCTGGGGTGTCTGTCATCTGCAGCCTGGCATCAAGAGGCCTCCATCAGAGATTATGTCATGATACGCCGTCAGGGACGTGTCACCGTCCCACCCTCACATGAAAAGTCTCACTGTTCTCCTTACATCCTTACCTCCTGTCATCCTCCCTGGCACTGTGTAAAAGCTGGAGCAGAGAACTGAACTGCCTGCAGCACTGAGAGTACAGTTTGATTTGAATTCAAATCGCACAACATTGAGAGTCAGCTGTATCACCTGAACCCTGTGTGCAAACAGAGAAGTCTAGACGGTTGGCTAAAAATAATGGGTACAAGCTGACGGAGATAAAGGTAGTGAACTGCTGAACAAGTTGCTTCAAGTAATGGATACACAGAGATAATAGTTATGAGCCAGATTACAGGTAATGAGTAAACAGTTGTAAGTTGCGGATAAATGGCGGAAAAACCCAAACTTGACCAAAGTGACCTCATCACTGACACTGAAAAAAGTGTATTTTAAAATCTGAATCTACTCAGTGGTGTTAAACAACATTGCGTTGGAAGATGCCGGGCCGGGTTGCAGCAGGGCTCTGGAGGAGCATCGGAACCTCGCTGTCTGTCCGTCTTTATCCGTCCTCCGGTTCCTCTGCATAGGGACGACTGGGACTTTAAACACCTTTGCTTGTTTTCACCAATTAAGGCTTCAGTGGATTCGGCCGGTCCATTTCCTGAAACGCTTCCTTGTCTAATTTGGGGTTTTCCTTTTAAGTTCAGCTCTTGGGCATTGGCGAGAGATTTCCCTTGCTCAGGCTGCTGATCAATGGTGTATAATGTTGCATTATCCTCTGTAAGACGTATTAAGGGCTTATTTTGGTCGGACACTCCAGCTCTTTAAATCAGAAGCTGGCCTGCTCACAAGCTTTCTCTGCCATCTTTATTCTGCAAACTGCTCACCAAAGCCAGGATTGTTCTGGCAGAGGCTGCACGGTTTTTGCTCCATTATTCTAATTGCCTTTAACCTGTAATCAATATTTATGGCGCAGGCAATCCAATGGGTTGGAGGACTAAGCATTTCTCCCTATTTCCTCTTGCCTCCGATTTGATTAAGGAAGATGGCCGCCAGAGTGAAAGTGCGCTTCCTGGTTGTAGCTCAGGGCCCATATTTATCAAACGGCTATGTGAGGAGCATGACTGTCACAGCCCAAAAGAAAAATTTTGGACGACTGTGAAAATCTTTCACTTCTACTCACAAACTAAAGACTAAAAACTATTTACCTAAAATGTTTTGACTTCAAAAGTCAGTGAAACAGAGCCGAGCACGCCCACCTTTTCTGTCTGACCACAATAATAATAATAAGAAGAAGCATAAGACCCCGAATTTGACTTGTAGCAGTTGGATTACTACAGGCCCAAGATCACTGTGTGATCTTTCCTCCAGCATCACAACCTTCCACTATAGGAGTCAAGGAGAGTCTTGCCTCGTTCTGAAGTGATCTGCTCAAAACAATCGACCGTTGCCATGTATTGTTTGCAAAATCAAAAGGCCTGCAGCAGCAGCAGAGAACAAGTAAAAAGGTTAAACAGAAAGCAAAGAAAAGGTGAACGCGAGGTGAGGATGCTCTGACAAAGATGAGAGAGTGCAGCAGAAAGGGGTAAAGTGGGATGAGGAAAGAGAGGGAAAAGGGTCGGTGAAGGAGAAGAAACAGTGAGTGTGAAAAGGCCAATAGCCCACGCTGTGACTCCATCTGGCCTCTCACTCAGCATGTGTGTGTGCTTCAGTCGGTGGAAGAGCGCCAGAGCGGGAAATGACCCCGTATATGTGTTTGTGTATCTAAGTGCGAGGCTGCGTTTGTGTGTTTTTGTGAGACTACATGCTTACTCGTCTGTGTTTGCTCACAAGTTCATGCGTGCATGCATGCAGTCTGTGTGTGTGTGTGTGTGTGTGTTAGTGTGTGCTGCGTGAGGACGGAGGCGTCCACAGCCCCTGCACTGTGTCACAGCCTGACCCGTATACAGGGACTGGACTAAGTCAGCGGGGACACATCTGACACACCGGCGGTTCATCCCGGAGCTGCTTAGTGAGCAGGGCAATTCAGTCGATTTGAATATTGAAGCTGCTGCTTGTTGGATTTTACCTATTTCTCAACAATGAAACTCTCTTCTTGTTAAATCATCAGTGGAAATAATTTATTTTGGAATCAGTCGAGGTGCGTCT
Source organism: Xiphias gladius (assembly GCF_016859285.1). Taxonomy (NCBI): domain Eukaryota; kingdom Metazoa; phylum Chordata; class Actinopteri; order Istiophoriformes; family Xiphiidae; genus Xiphias; species Xiphias gladius. The sequence continues at coordinate 328,603 of NC_053404.1, read as the reverse complement.
GCCTTCCTTCCATTCAAAGAAACAATTTTAGGGGCTGTTTTGAACATTGTACACTCTCGGGAGAATGAATAACAAAGTGTTGTAAAAAATGTTTTGCAGAAATATTTCTGTGTTTTTATTCCAAACATCACGTTTTCTTTTTACACTTTTGCTTTAGTAATCTGGGAATCAAATAAATAACAAAATAAAAGCCAAGAAAAGGTTTTGCTTGTTTTGTCAGACCCAAGAGTTAACTGAGCCCGTTGATAACCAGCTTCGTCGGGTCAAAAGTCAGGGAGCCAGACTAAGTTCGCTTTGTGATACAGGCTCCAGTCGGACAAGCGTGCTCTCCTCAGACGCCTTTGATCTGTTCAAAATCTTCAGACCTTTATTTACAAACTCCTCCTCTGTCTGCCAACACACTGTTGGGTTGATTCCTTTATTTGCCATCCTCTCTCTTGTTAAACCGCCGCAGGGCTCGGGAGAGATCATGCTTGTAATGTCCTGCTGTATCTGCTGTAGCACCAGCTCAATGATCTAACACTCTGATAGGGGCCATTCTGCAGAACAAGTACTTGTACTTTTGATATTTTAAGTACATTTCATTGGTAAGACTTGTGTACTTCTATTTTGAATGCAGGAGTCTTACCTGTGACAGTGCGGCATTACTTCTTTTACTTAGGTAAAGGATCTGAGTACTTCTTCCAACACCGAGAGACACACTCGTGCTGCAGACAAAGATGAATACTTTTGCTTCAATTTTTCCTTTTGATCTGATGGAGATGGATTCATTGGACTTGATTGGCTTTGTAAAACGCTTTATTAAAAACAACAAAAAACAACAACAACAACAAAAACACTCAAATCACTTCTTTGTCAAAATGTTATTCCTGTTTTTTGTTTTTTCAGGTTTTTGTTTCGGGGTATAAAATGTAATGGCAGTTTAAGGTTTTGTTCAGCAACCAGAGCAGAATGTGGTGAGCTTTACTGTTTGTCGTCATCCAGCTCAGTGATGAACAGTAGCTCTTGGTATCATGTGTTCATGAAGAAAACCAAAACCCTTGATGAAGGCACTGTCCCCAGATCGGACCGGACTTGTACATTTCAAACCAGATGACAAACAACAACAACAAAAAAGATTCTCTTAAAAAAGGGAAGAGACCAGCCAAGTAACCTTGTGAGTACAGATTTGCGTTGGAGTGTGTTTATGCCGACACGGTACATTTTCGGCCAGATGCACAGCTTATACAGCACAGGCCCAGGAACGAGCCTGGGAACACTAACTATCCATAGAGCTCATATTGTAAATAGCCTACAGTAAGTTGGCGACCTTAAAAGAATCTCTCGCATTTCACAGTGCTTTGCCCTTTTGGCCTAATTCGCCTCGTGATACTAATCATCCACGCTCCATAATGCTGAAAACAGTGATAAAAAGTGCAAGCCTAGCACCATAATCCCCTCGGCTTCAAAAACAAGTGGTGATGAAACAAACAGCTTTTCAAGTCCCTTTGAATCCTCTCTTGCTCACTCCGCGAGCTCTGTCTTGTCCCCAAATATCCCCCGACCCATTTCAGGCTTTGGCTGGAGACAGTTTACACTGTGTTGCATAAAAGGCAGCCTGGGGTGGTGTCAACAGTCTGAGGGGCTGATCTACCATAGCTGTGTTTCTAATATCGTGAAGAAAAAGAAGAGAGCGCGCAGAGGATCCGGTAACTCAAATGAACAAAGTAGAAGCCATTTATTACGACGTTAGTCCGGCTGACTAAGCTCTTACCTGAACTGTACACGCCATCAGTAAATGTAGTTTAGTTTGAATGTCTATGTGATTTTTTTTGACTGATTTAAGACTGTAAGTCAGTGTCGTTTGTTCGCACTGTACTTTTCATCCACCGACATGTACCACAACGTGCCCACATAAAAAATGCATCTGTCAAGGTGAGAGATGATAAATAAAGCTTCTTAAAACACTCTAAATGAGTGTCACTGCCCTCTGTGGTTGACAGTCTCCAGTCTGCTGTAGACAAGTTTCCTCACTTTAAGTGAGGTCAGGGCTACATGTTCACCTCCGCCCACCACGAAAAACCTCCGCCTACCGTACAAAACCTCCGCCCCCCCAACGCAAAACCTGAGTTTCTGAGATAGTAATTATATTTCTTGAGTGTCATTTTCCCGCAGCATACACCGGGTGTGGACCTCTACACGTATCCAGTATTCAGACATTTAGAGTTGTCCGGTATTGGGCGTTGAGCACCTTTCAGCCACAGAGTGCAGGACACGCTTCAACATGCTACGGTGTACCAGCAGGGGTTAAGGTGGGATTTGGCAGGTGGGGGAAGAATGACTCACCTCAAAATAAAAAACGGATTTACCGTACTGTACCGGTGGCTAGCAAGACAGACAGCCGAGTTGCACATAAAACGGCTGGCGTGTCGAGCTCTGTTTGAAACGCCGCTCTCGAGATTACCTACCACCTCAGAAAAAAGCAACTGTGTTTGCGCTCGCTCCGCTTCTGTAGCTAGCCACATGCCGACGATAAGTACTGCGGGCCGCAAGTTTATCAACATCTGCGCACAGACAGGAGGCGGAAGCACCGGAAGTGGGCTGGAAGGCTGTTCCGGGTCCTTCCAGCCCACTGCAGTTCAGCATGTAGGGGAAGACTGGAGGGCGGCGAGTCTGTTCGAGAGCTGATAACAGCAGCGGTCCAGTCTAGGCCGGTCCAATGTACAGGTTGGTACGGGCTTGTGGTACTGAACAGTCTCAGCAGTGAGTACACACAGCTACTGAAGGGAAAACCTGCAGCGCTCAGGGAGTTTGTGAGTCTGTTTGAGGTTGAAATGCTTCACCAATGTGGCTGACAGTTGCTTTGGTGACATAAAAAAGGTGAAAGGCTGAGACATGTTGGACAAACAGCTGTATGACTTTCCAGAGTTTGAGAAAACGACCCTCAAGATGTCTGAGGCAGGGAGGGTCTGATGAAAAAACAGCTGCATTGTGGGAAACTTTGGATTGAGTGTATGTGGACTTTGACCCATATTAGGGACTAGAAGTCAGGACATTTCTGCTGCTTCAGTTATGAACACTCTTTTTTTCCCCCCACCTTTATGGAGGTGAAGTACTAAATTGCCATTAACGCATGGGATTTTGGTCTTTTTTTCCTACGGTCCCATCCATAACCACCTTACATGAATATGTAAGAACCTGGGATCAAAGAAAAGTAGACAATGCCCAAGAAGTCTTAATACGCACATTTTTACCCTCCAGCATGTATCAACTGTTTTTTGTTGTAGCTTGAAATAGGATAATTAAAAGTGCCAGTAGCCACAATTTGGCTCAGCAGGGATGAATTCATTAGTAAACGGTCAAATAGATTTACACGATGGTGCCAACAAAACCTTGGCAGATGAATATGATGACAATCAAAAGCCAGTGGTTCCATCACCCCTCTTCTAAAGCTCCTCCAGACCCCCCGTCTGTCCCCGCTTGACCTTTACCTATTTTAGTTATTGGCATTTGAGCAGAAACAGCTCCGGTGAGGTTCTGCAAAGCGGTGACCTTCCTATGGAGTCTCAGTTACAGGAGGGGGAATGTGAATGAAGACATTTTGTCTGCCCTCAGGTGGCCTTTTGAAATTCTGGCTTTCAAAATGACGACGCGAGTGCATCTTTACCACAACCGTCGGACTCCACCGACGTTCAGAGAGATTCAGTGTGCTGATTTAATGCAGTAAAGAATGCCAGCCTCCTCCAGCTATTCATTATCTTAAGTGTGTCTGCGGCAGACAGTGAGACAGCGGGCGGGGAGCGTTCGGATGCATGATGGGAAGGACTGCTGAAACGAGCCTTTCAGAAGGGAAGATCTCACAGGACACTGTTAATTAATGAGATGATTGGATGCGTCTGATTAGGACGACTGACGTGCACATACTGTTGCCTGTTGCTTTAATAATGTTAGGTTCTTCTAAAAAAACTAAATGTATTACTTTGTCCTCGTTTCAAAGTCTGATTGTTGTTCACAGTGGTTGCTGAGGTCTGAAGGTGCTGGGATGAACACTGTGACCAAGTCCAGCACGGCCTGCTGACAATCTAAGGAGGCCTCTTCTACCATGGACAAAGTCAGACAGCTCTGAACTGTGGTTCGGATGAGTTGATAAAGAGCTTTCGGAGGCTGATCAGACCCACCTGTTGATGTGTACCTTAATGTGTATCAGACAATTAGTGTTATAGCTGTAATGAGCCAGGAAGAGGAGCAGGAAGGGGCTGATTAAACTAATCTTGTGGCTGACTGACTTCCGTCGTCTTCTGCTGATTAAACACTGTAAATGTCAAATGGTTGCTGCTGCTTAACTTAGACAGGAAGAGAAACCTTGCTCTGCCTTGTGAGTGTGTGGACTGAGAGATGTGAAGTATCTACTCACCAAGTAAACATCATGGTCCCAGTGGAGTCACCTGATGAACATAAGTCCAGAGTGCATTCACCTTTTTCAAAATATCATTACCTCTGATTCTGAATAAGCCGCTGAGAAATTAGGGATAAAAGCATAAAGGCAGACAAATGTGGACTAAAAAGAAAACGGGCTCAGGTTGTAGGTCGCTGCTAAGTTAACTCAGTGAATCCATGGCATGACCTTATACTTCCCGTTTACACCCCGACATTAGCTTAGAGCGTGATTATCCCCCAGAATAAAAGAAAGACAAATCACAGGAGTGGCAACGTCAGTTAAAATCAACTTTTTTCATGTCGCACCAGGTCTATGTCATTACAGCACTAACCCGACACTCTCCTCCATCCGTTCATACACTGATATTTACCCCGAGTTGAAATCCCGTGGACACGGACAAAAAAACTCAAACTATTTCATGGCAAAATAATGTCTTTTTTTCCCCTAATTTCTTGTCTGACACGTACACTAAGCACTGTAACTGTTTCTATGACTTTTTTTTCCTAGATGTTTCATCGGAAAAGCATTTGCTACTCACATTTTCAGAGGTATGCAGCATTAAGATTAAATGAGCTAAGTTTCAGAACAACTTTGTCTTACACAAATGCATTTTCCACTTTTGTAAAACAAGAAAATTAGTAAAAGTCAAGTGAGGTGCACATTTTGTTGTCTGACAGATTCACTGTTCATTGGTGGGAGTGTGTGTATGAGAGGAGCCCACTCCTTTACAGCAGCCCCGCCCCCTAACAACAGGACATATCTTTCATGTATACGCATCATCAAAATGAATTGTTACTCAGGCACATTACAGGGAAGCTAATCAATTTTGTTCGCATAACTCAAGGAGTGAATGTTACCTCAGCTTAAACTTTTCACGGAAGGTCTCCTGTCTTCTGCAGAGTGGTGAATAATGCGAGTAAACACACAGACTGCAGGTTGCTGAGTTGATACTCCTCCTTGCACTCACCGAAGTGCTGATTTAAATACAACTCTTTGGAGGCTTTTGGTAAACGTTCGTAAATCATGCAAATGACAGAGCATGACGGAGAACGGCTTATTTACATTGGTCCTAAAACAGTGATATGGCAGTGGGCAGACATAGAATTTATTTAGTCAGTTTCCTTTTAATTGTCATGGTTGATGGTGAAAAATGACTTGAACAGACATTGCGGACCAGAAGTGCATAAAAGATGCTATTGTTGAGTTTTTGTCAATCAGTGGACAATTACCTTCCAATCAAACCAAACAAAGAGACCATTTGGGGACATAATAGAAAAACCCAGATAAAAGGTTGCTTTTTGGGCCCAAAATGAAATTAGCATTTTCTCTGGAATGCCAGATTTTCAATTTCCATAATGGTTCAAAAGTTTGGGCAAATGAAATTACAATCGAAAATTAGAAAAAGCACTGTCTGCTTCATTTGCTATCCCTTTTTTGTTCTCCAATTTTAAGAGCCGCTCACGCTTTAAGCAGTGCAAAGCCAAGAAAATCCTCTCAGACAATAGAGCCCGTTATCTTTCTCTCCCCATAGTAATGGAAATCCAGTACGTTTTATGACTCATAGAAATTCTAATTAATGCGCGGTTTATAAAACGAGGCGAATCAGTCAGTACTATCTGCAGCCGTACCTGTGGAGCAAAGTGAGGACTCTGAGATGACAGAATGTAATATCTCATTTCTGAGACAGAAAAGTGGGGCTGGAGCTGCAGACGTGCCAGACCTCAGTACGGAGAAGAGCATGACACTGCATCTCGGGCCACCACTCTCAGCTTCACTTCACTCACTTTGCAGATAAGGTTGGCAGCGGCCGCTCGCTCCGTATTTCAGACTAATTTATGATCTCTGCAGAGCAGGGTGCATTAGGAAGATCAGCCACATCAACCTCTGCCACGCTGTAACAACTGGCCATGAGAAGGCAGAGGAAAACACCGTGTGTGTGTGTGTGTGTGTGTGTGTGTGTGTGTGTGTCTGAGCATGTGCATTCAATCAAAGCTGAAGCGAATGGTCACATTCACAGTAGATGAGGATCAGTATGGGTCGAGTTCCAAAATCCCTGTAACAACTGTAACAACAAAGAGTTTCTAATTCACTGCCGCTCTGACTGGCTCCTTCTCCATGGCAACAGCGTCTGAGGCTCATGGGTATTGTAGTATTTTGACCCATCCACCAAAATAAAACCTTATTTCTCAGAGGTGAAGTTGAAATCAGTTGAATTGGTGGCCACAACATAAACATACAGGGTCTATCTTGCCAATGCTCCATTTCAGAGCCTCGGTAAACCTTTCAACACCGTTTTCTCAGGCTGAGAACTCCGCACGACTACTAAACTGACCTTAAAATGGGTGGAGCGCCCCTTTAAAATACCAATACAGTAACATAAAGTTTGGTTTTATCTGAACTCAACTGATCCTACATGTAGCTCAAGTCCTCTTTTCTCACTGCCTACAGTCCCTCCCCCCTCGCCGTCGAAGGAGGGTTAGGGCAGATGATTGCACTGACCCCCTCCGATGACAACCATATGCTCCTATATTAAATATGTATGGCAGTGGGGAGAAATTCAGTATGGTCAGGGAGGTGAAGGCTCGTGCTGCCATATGGTTTAATGTAAAGTTGTCATCGACATGTTCAGACGGAGGGAGTCAAAATACAGATAAAGAAGACGTGTTAGCCCCGTGTTGTTAAGCCAGGTAATGCAAGTGATCTCATTAGTATGACTGATACAAGATTTTCTCTCCTTTCTATTATTTATTTTTTGAAGTACAGACCAGTGCTTTTTATGTGCATCTTGCAACTGTATAATAATAGCGGTTAGTCTATTATTTATTGACTCTGTCATTTATTTCCTTGAGGGTGAATTTTCTGATTCTTTTCTTCTTTCTTCACAAAGAAAATTGATTAAATTCTTTCTAGATCGAAGACAGATGGCTGTTTTACTGCATTGGAGAGCACGTGGTGGAACAAAGCCAAAGTCAAGAAGGGGCTGAGATACAGTAAAAGTTTGTCATCTGCAGAGCAACAATTGATTTCCTCATGTTTAAGCTTCACCTCAGCTTCGCTCCCCGCTCACACTCCGGTTCCCACTTCCCTCGTCACCCGAGCCAGTGCGTAAAGCCGCCTCTGTCACCAGCTCTTCGTCGGTGCGTCTGTTTAGGCTCCCTAGTGTTTTCCCATGAAAGGGTTAATGTCCTCACAGTGACTACATGCTCTGCGATGCGCCTGCGAGTTCTCCGGTTACGGTAATTTTCAGATCCAGGATCAGGTTCTTAATACCAGGCTCATCAGAGGTGTAATGAGAGATGTAACATGAGATCAGCCAGCGCAGCAGTTTCAGTCACATGCTTGTAATGCGGCGGGTGATGAGAAAGTTGAAATGTCTGATGAGCCACACCTTCTATCAGCCCTCTCGTGGTTCTTCCTCTCTTGGTGCGATGACTGACGGCTGGAGGATAATATTATACTGATAAATGACATACAGCAGGCTACCAGGTCATCAGCAGATGTCCTGATTTCTTCAGTGGCAGCATCTCATTTTATTTTTCATTTAAATTTCCAGTACATTTCTGCTCATTTCTGCTTTATCTCAGGTCTCTGACAAACTCTGACTACAGTCCACCCGGACCCAATGAGACTTCCTTTAACAGCTCCCAGAATAAGATCCAGGTCTCCAGAGGGAGCTTTCAGGTCTCTCTGAACAGGACTCTCAGATGACCTGGGATCAGTCATTAACACATGGTTTACACATGTAAAAGAAAAATGGACAGGTTTTACCTGAATGTGTGTGACTGGAAAACTGAGATTAAACTCGTTTGTCATTTGAATTGAATTTTAATTTTGTGCCTGCGTGTGCGCCTGCTGATTTGGTGCCCATTTTTAATTTAGTTGCATTTCTTTATATTTCAACTTTGTTTTAAAATGATTTCATCATGTTGATCAGTTGCTTTTATGCTGATGAACTTTATACTACCACTGTGTGTGAAAGGTGGTACACACATAAAATTGACTTGACTTGATTCTGTGATGATAAAAGCTGTAAAATCAAACGTTGCTCAAAAAAGAATGGCAAGCAGCATGACGCGCAATGAAAACACGTAGCGTGAAGAAAGAAAAAGAGACTAATAAAGGAAAACACAGAGAAAACGAGTGAGTCAAAGAACAAAAGAATGACGCTGCATTTCAAGTCTCTGAAGAACTCTAAATGAATTTATTCTCGGAAAAAACCCAGTGACGTCGGTGTGCGCCGCACGGAGACAGATGTGACGTCAGCGGCAAGTGAAGAACAGCAGAAGACACAAAAACAGAAACTGTAGGAGAAGAACATCTCTGTTCCACGAAGGCTGTGACAAACACCGGCTGAGGAGTGTGAGGGCTGACAAAAACACACCAAGATGCAGAGAATTTCAAAGAATCTGGCAGATACATATTCAAAGAGGCCAGCAAGAAGCTTGAAATATTTCCATCAGCCAGTCAGTGATTCCCTGGATAGTCGCTCAGAAACTTAAGTCTTTCCTGTAGAGACAGGCAGGAATCAGACCCCTCACAGTGTTGGGACACTGAGAGACACACCCGCCTTTTCTCTGATCCTCCGCTCTGTTTGTGAGTCAGGGAGAGATGGAGGAGAGCGGAGAGGTGAAGGTCATCTCTCTGCTGCTTACAGAGCAGCGCTGCAGTGACGTTGACCTTCCGGCACGTTGTTGTGTTAACTGAAATTTACCCTCATAAAATGCATTAAAGCTGGCGCACATGTAATCACACTGACCCCACACAAACATGTAGACAGCGTGTTCATACAAAAAGGTCCCACAGAGCGGCTTTAGAGAAACAGTGCTGCTCTGCATGTTTCAGCGCATTAACTGATCCAGTACGTAGGTAACTTGCTTGCAGTCCAGGCCTCATTGGTTTCAGTTCAGAGCAGAGCTTTTTCACCTTTATTGTGATTTTTGCCATTTGATTTTATTGCTGTATCTCTGCTTTTATTGTGGGTAACGCACTGGTGCTATATAAATAAACTTTATTATTATTATTATTATTATTATTATGTTGATGATGATTAATGGCGCACATGCTCAGACCCTTCAAGGCGTCGACAGAAACAGTTGTGTAACAAATGAAAAAAGAGCTGAGCGAGACGTTCAAGGCCTGGTTCCTCTCTCACCTGCACACAGCCGACCAGTCACTGAGGGATGTGGCTTCGATGTCAGAGCATCAGTTTCAGAAAGTTGCAGAAATGGTCAGACAACACGTGTGTATTTCTAAAATGATCGTGACCGGTGTTAAAGCTGATCTAATCCATATTTTTATATGAACTATGGGTTTAGTGACCACGGCTAATGTGAAAGGGGTCAGTCACATGAAGAAGCCACAGAGAATTGTCTCCAGACTCTGCAGCACCAGCACAAATGTGTTGTGATTATTATTATAAGTGAAAGAGTTTGCATTATTCTACCTGCTAGTTCTTCCTTTGTTTATTCATGTAAGACTAGACACCAGGCTCAGCTGCTATGCTGAATCACTGCTCTGTCATATCAGTCGGTGACAGAAAACAGAAGCACGTATGAGCAGTGTAAAACAGTAAGGATTGTTTAAATCACACCAGACTGCAACAGGCAGTCTGTGAGCTCACAGCCCAGAAAAACAACCCAGAAAAACCGGATTTCTCCCTGAACCCCAGTGAAGCTTCTCTTTTTGTCTAAGCGGACTGGATGTGATATTTGGAGCGATCGGTGGTGATTGTCTGCTGACTCACCACAACAGGTGCTCAGAGAGAGGAGCATGAGACATCGGCAGAAAAAGGTCGGCTCAACTGGAGTTTTAGCTACAACGTGTTATTCAACAGAGGACAGGAGGAGAGGACAGGTTTGGTTTTAAAAATCCCTTTATTAAACCATTACAAGGAGAAGCCAGATCATTGTCACATCATCACCCAAAGGCAAAAAGGGGAAAACCTTGTTTTCCCAAATACAAAGAAATGCGTTTCTCTGATCAAAAAATAACAATCAACTCTCCGTCCCCCCGCTACAGAGCATAAACCCCCAACAGCCCAAATATGACTGAAAGCCTGCGTATTGTCCATCATCTGATAACAAGCATGTTCCACTCTCAGGCGGGCCTTCAACAGCCCCTGCAGAACCGGCACAAGTTCCACACTGCCAGCGCTCTGAACCCAGTTCCTGCGCCTCAGCCAGATGGCCAACTTGGCAGAAGCAGATAAGAAGTTCATCAGTGTATATGCAGTCTTCCTCTTAGCACAGTATTTGGGGCCAAAAATGAACAAACCAAAAGTATAATTCTCACCAAGACCCTGAGACCACATTTTTAAAAGCTCAAACAGGGCCAACAGCCAAGGACACTGAACAAATAAATGTACCAGGGTCTCTGTGATAGGGAAAATAGGATCCTCCCACAGCTCTGGATCCAGGTGCGCTCTGTATCTGTTTGTAGCTATTGCCCCGTGTACAACCCTCAACTGGAGGTCTGCTGTCCGCTTTTCAACGGGCAGCTTGTACAGGGACCGAGGCAGATGAGGCTTTTTCATACAGAAACAGGGTGTCCTGCAAACATTGCGCATCCCCCTGACTGGAGACAAAAATATAAACATCGCCTGCATAAGCAGAAACAGTAGGGAGATGATCAAAGTCAGAGGACCCAGGCAGTGAAAGACCACTGAGCCGACCTCTCAACCTGCACAGCAAGGGCTCGATAGCTAAGCTATAGAGTTGACCTCAGATAGGACGACCTTGTCTTATCCCTCGCTCTACAGGGATTGGCCGACTCAGCCCTGTCCCCATCTTCTCCATACACTGTGCACCATTATACAATAAACCAACCCAAGCCATAAAACCATCATCGATACCAAAAGCCCTAAAGCAAAACAAAAACAAACAAAATAAGAGTGATCCGCCCTGTCAAAAGCTTTCTCCTGGTCCAAAGAGACAATACCGCAATTAACATTATAGTATTTACACTCATCAATAACATCTCGTATAAGAAAAATTTTGTCCATGATTTTCCTGTCAGGTATACAGTAAGTTTGGTCTGTGTGTACAATTATTTCCAGGATGTCCTTGAGTCTGCTTGATAAGGCTCTGGAAAGCACCTTATAGTCACATCATAGTCTGTACACAGGAGCACAACCGGCCTACAGCTCTTAAGTAAGGCCAGGTCTCCTTTCTTGGGTAGCAGGGAAAGCACTGCTCGCTGACAGGAGACAGGAAGAGATCCTGTTCTGAGACACTCCAACAAAACACCCTGTAAATCAGGTCCAATGGTATTCAAGAAACGCTTAAAAAAGGGACTGGAGACACCATCAGTCCCTGGTGCCCATCCTGTTACATCTGGTTAACAGCAACTGTCAGCTCACAAAAACCCTGGCAGCTTTCTCTTCTGGGCTTAGCTAAGGAAGCCCTTCCAGGAGCTCCCCGCGGCACTCCATGCCGAGGTCAGCGTAGAAATGTGTTGCATGGTTCCTCATCTCACCCGCACTAGTGGTCACAACCTCCCTCTGCCTCCTGGAAGCCCCAAGTTAGGTCATCTGCTTCGCTTGTGCCAACGATCTCCCCAGATTAAAAAAGAAAGAGCTTGGAGCATCCATATCCTTTAGCTGGAGCAAGCGGGACCTGACAAGGGCTCTCTTCACTCTCTCCTGCAGGAAGGAGCTCAACTTCAGCCTCTTCTTGTGCAGCAGTTGACCTGTAGCGGCATCTGAGGCTCCATGCAACCCCTCTTCTATGTTCCTAATGTTGACTTCAAGTTCCTGAACTGCTGCCTTAATCCTAGCAGTGGAATGGCAGGTGTACTGCTGGCAGAAAACACATATTTGTGCTTTACCAATCTCCCACCACAGTTTCAATGCACTAAAATTTTCGTTTCTTTTTCATTTTCCACTGCTGCCAAAAGCGCTCAAAGCACTGGTAGAAAGTACTGTCTTGCCGGAGTTTGTTGTTAAAAATCCAGTAGGATTTAACCCTTTCACTTTGTCAAAATGATCAAGTCTATGCTGACTTCGTGGTGGTCATTGAATGTAACTGGATTTATGTTACTGTCAACTAGTCTGGTGCTAAGACTTTGGGAAATGTAGATCCTGTCCGGTCTGGCTGCACTCACCGAGTTATCTCTGACCCTGACTCATCTGTCAGTGTCTCTGAAGTAAGTAGAGATTTGTGTTAGAAGTTTCACCAATAGATACTGTATCTGACTCAGAGTCATATACTCCATTTCTTCTCCTTCACATGATACCTGGCTATTAAACACACCTTGTCTTTCATTGGTGATCGCACTGTGATCTCTGCCTGCAGAACTGGTGGAAGCTGCTTCCTCAACATTTTCTGCTGACTGGGGTTGTATCTCAGCGCCTGCAGACTGAGAGCTGCTCAGGTTCTCTGCAGTCACAGAAGCCTGTTGCTTCTCAAGCTGACTCTGTTCCTCCCCGTCTGTTTAGCTCGTTCTCTAACAACTTGTTAGGTACAAACGGCGGAACACCGGATACGGTAATCCGCGTTGAGGGAACTGACAGCGGGGACACCTGCACAAAAGTCTCCCTGATAAACACGCCACTCTATCAGATGATGGACATGAGGCTCATCTTTCAAAAACACAACCACTGCTCTGTTCATTCTTGATGCAAAAGATAATTTATCGTGTCCTACCTGTTCACCTACAGCCAACAGAACCTCCTCCATGGTTATGTTACTATCCGGCGGGACTATCCTTACTCCCTGCCAGATAGATGGAGGTGGCGTCACGGAGGACGCCATCCCTCCCGAAAACCACCTGAAAAAACCACCGACCACTCGGCAAACACTCAATGAAACTATTAAGAAACAGCTTACCTGATCATGCACTAAGACGGATGAGGGGTACAGTGGAAAATCCAAAAACAGGGACAGAAAACCATTCAAAACTCCACGCCACTCGCACGCCCACGACCCTCACCTTAAATCACGCTCAAAAAAGCAACAGGAAATGGGAGGAGGGGAGAGGAGAGATCTTGACTTTAAAAACTTGCCTGCCCCTCTATAAAAGTGTGTGACGGTTCTGACACGATGTTTCACTCTGATGCTGCAAAGAGACAGAAAGCTCCACGCTGAGAGCTGCTGATGATAAGTAGCATTCTGAATCGTTAATTCTGCTGTAATTAAAATTGATTAGATTAGCTGGCAATAATCCATGCTTATCTGCAGAGGATAATGTGTGTGGGAGTATGCATAAACAACTGCAGGGCCAAATTAAAATAACAATATTTTAATAATGAATAGAGAATCCTAACAGACAGAGTCAGTCACATTCCTGTGGAGCAGAACTGAAACTTTACAAACACAAAAGGCTGCTTTATGATTTAGCCCACAGCAATTTGCTTCCTTATCTGCACTGCTCCTTTGTTTTATGGCATTGTTTTGCTTTGTGGATATGTTGATGTTATGATGCTGTTTACTTCAGTAAAGTGGACGTCTAACACTTCACAACAAGCACCACTTTGCTGCATATGGGAAAAATCATTTTTTCTTTTCCTTTTTCTTAATAAATCTCCTGGGGCACCCAAACCTGCTTTGCTTCCCAAAAGTCTGCCTGTTATGTTTATCTGCAGGAGCACATCTCTTTGGTTTTTATGGAGTCAGGATCTGTTTATGCCCGACTGGGCCCCACACTTTAAAATGATGAAGTGGAGTGCAGAGTGTTTATGAAGGCAATCTTTTATTTGTATGATAATTGTTAGTGTCATTGTTCACATTTGTTATCAGCTGGCAGCAGCTGTGAGGGACAAGTTAACCTGAGTCTGACTGATCTGTTCGACCCACGAAGCTGCATGTGACAGAGACCAGTTATTCGTTGTGTGGACAACCACAGTCTTCACTGGTAAATAAATAGAGAGCCAAAGTGAAGCCAGAGATTCTGCATCAGAAGTAAGAAAACCTCATTCAAAAATCACACTGACATTTGTAACTACACTAATAACTAAAAGTCCAGCCTTGAACAGAGCCACAGTACATCATGTGCTTCACTCATAAGGATGGTCTTCTTTTTTTTTTAAATGATCTAATATTGTTCTTATTCAATATTTCTGTTTTAGTGGCCTTTAATGAACACCTTTTCCCATAAGCCCTAGATGTTCATGGCTTACATGTCATGGTTCAACAGTGGAGGCGAGTTCAGACATGCCTCTAATAACAGCAGGATTATTATGTGAAAGTTTTGAGACGGCAGAGATTACAGCAAAATGACTTTAGTAGAGAGCAGTGGTGAGTTTTAGGGTTGTGGACGGGGCCTGAATAAGTACCTGCACTGCTGCACTTGCTGTTGTTCATGGGAGCTGTAGTTTTGTCCTTGCCTTTATTTTGTTAGAATCTTAAAGGTTTCATCTTCAAATAGCAAGTGCTGTAGTGAGCACCAGAATTCAATCACATGTCTAAACTCTACAGCAACATCAGGGCCAAAGAGCTGCTGAGGATGAAGACCATGGACTTGGACTGAAAGCTCATCTCAGGAGTCTGGCCGTCAGCTGCCGAGACCGGTCGGCCCTCGTTATTTTAATAAACAGAGCTCATACTGTAAATCCAAATGGTCACTGTCTCACCTGGAAAAACATCTAGACTTAATGAAGTGCAGGACGATAATTAGAAATCTGAGTCAAAATCTCCACTAACTGTAAATAGTCCTGCAGTCCTCTGGACTTGGTGTACTCTGGTCTGAGAAAGGTCTAGAGTCTCCCTGTGTCTGTGGAGCCAATAGGAGCGAGCTAACAATGTTAACACCGTCGCTTCTCTCTGAGGCTGAGTAATAAAACAGCCTAACATGGTAGCCAGTGAGATCCGTCACTACGCTGGATTAGAGGAGGTGAAAAAAATGGCATCATGACATGTCTGTCCAGAGGGTTCAGTGTTTGTCTCATCAGACCAGAGATTCCTTTTCCTCATGCTCTCAGAGTCCTTTAAATGCTGTTTTTCATATTCCCAGTAGGCTGTCGTCTTCCTGTTACTCACAGTCGCCTCCATCTAGCCGCTCTACCTTAAAGGCCTGATTGAGTCAGCGCTGCTGAGATGATCGTCCTTCCAGCAGGTTCCCCCATCTCTGCAGACGACTCCTGAAGCTCTGTTAGAGGGACTGTGGGGTCTTGGTCACTTCCCTGATCAAGGACCCTCTTGCCTGGTTACTCGCTTTGCTCCTGGGGACACTCAAAGCTTTACAACTGGTTTTAGACCCTTCCTCTGATCTAGGCCTCACCTCAGTTTAATCACAGAGGTCTACAGAGAGTTCCTTGGACTTGATGTCCTGGTTTTTGTCCTGAGATGCAGTGTGAAATGTGGGACCTTCTATACACACACAGCTGTGTGCCTTTCTAAAATGCGTTCAATCAATTCAATTTGCCACAGGTGGACTTCAGTCAAGTTCTAGACTCGTCCCAGGGATAATTAAAACAAACAGGAAGCACCTGACGACAGTTTGGAGCCACAGCAAAGGGCCAGAATACTTTTGTAAACAAAATATTTTTGATTTTTAAGACACATTTTCAATATTTCTGAAAAACATGTTTTCACTTTCTCGTCATAGGTTATTGGGTGAAGACCGAAGGGGATAAATGTCAGTTTGATCCGTTTAAAATTAAATCAACACAATTAAGTGAAGGGTTCAGAAAACTTAATGAAGCCTCTGTATGTCATGATTTGAGTTGAGTGCATTATTAACAGGCTACTTCTGAATATATGTGAATTACCAATCGATTTGCCAAACGCGAGGTATTTCTTTTTACTCTGTACTCTACACAGTTTTTAAATAACAAAATGTTCTTGGGGATAATCACCGCACACAAACAGCGGCAGAGAATATGAATATTATAAATACTGCAGCACGAAGAAGAGAGTGGTCTAACGTATTGGATCCTTTTTCTATCTCTTGAGCCTAGTGACACTGGTATTGATAGACTTTGTATTAGTATCAGTGCTCTGGGGATCAGTCCGCTCATCCCTGTTATGCATTCTACTGTACATCCTCGGAGAGTTGGAGTGCAGGTCAATGAGGCATTTTGAGCCTCTGAAAACACATCTGACTTTAACAACACGTGATCGTTATCCGGTTCAAGTGTGTATGAGTTGTGAATATCAGCCACATATTCAAGGAAAAAAGTTTTGAATTTTTCATGAGCTCTGGCTAGTCAAAGCTTCACCTTTCCTCTGTCGGAGTGAGGGGAATTTAATCACATGGTGAATGGACCCTCTCATTAGACCCACTCCGTCAGAGAACTGTGGAGCACTGATATGGGCAGCAGCCTCAAGTGCTGTTATAATTAAATTCACCTTTATACCTTTTACTGTCGGTTGTTGACATAGTGTCCTCCCTCTCCACCATCTTCCCTCCAGACACATCCACTAATGGTTACATCTCAGCAGCTGTGTGTAGGTTGACTGGAAACAGAGAACCAATCAGGTTGGCCTATTGAATGATGTAACAAGAGATCCAGTAATGATCAAGACACGTGGTGCGAGAGTAAAGATGCTCCAATGACAGAGGCACGTGTTACTTAAAAACACAGAAAATCAGCAGTTTGCTGACAGAAATGTAGAGAGGATGTTCCTATAAGGGGTCGACCAATACATTTTTTTCTGGGCCGATAGCGATACTGATTATTAGTAATCCAGAAGACTGATGACCCATATTTGGAACAAAAGAACATTTGCAGTAAAAGTGAAAATCTTGGTGTCCAAATTTAGAATAACACCAACTCCAACACAAAACCTGGTTGAAATGCCTTCAAGCGTATGTTTAATTGAAATGGAACTTTTCAACATTACCTTAAAACAAAACATGCAGGGAGCTCCCAGCAGCGTTTCTCACGAAGTTAACTAGAAGTTTTAGTAAATAAATAAAATGGCTGTACAGCATGTGCTGCAGACTGGCTGCCCTGCTGCTGGGTGAGCGCTAACACTCCCATACTGCACTTTTAGACCTATTCTTTAGTGCACGCATCTGTTATGAGGGTTTAGAGAGAGAGACAGAGTTAAGAGTGGGGCCGTAGGCCGACACATGCTTAACGGACGATTATGCCCCACCTAGTTGAAATGACAGGATCTGGTCTGTAATAGACATGGACATACAGCCGGACATAGACAAAAGAGAGACACAAAAGTGATCCAGTGATAGCTGTCTGTTCATCCGTGGGTGCACTGCAAACAGGTCGGGTTGGGGTAAAGTTAAAATCACCAAAACTCTCCCCTAGAGAAATAAATCCATGCTGAATGGGCGTGCTCTGTCTGAACACACAGTCCGTTTACACTTTACAAACTAACCGGCTCCACTGAGGGTAGTCAACTAATCTAAACACACAGAGGTGATAGAAGAGGGACTCTTAAAGAACTCTTAAAAGCTAGTAAGTGGACCTTTGGTAGGGATTGTTTTCTGAAACATCAACTTCCAAGGACAAGGAGGAACTTTGATGCTTCGTCTTTAAGCCAGCGGGAATGAAATCATAACATCTGTTAAGCAAACGTCACCCACTAATGAAGACCTTGTGATACAGCCAAAAGCCCTGAAAAAAAGCTAGTAAGTGGACCTTGGCTTGGGACCGTTTTGTCAGATACAAGCAGCGTGTCAAGTCTTCAGTATTACTCTGTGCATGTATGTTGTTCGTTATGTATCGCACATTTTGCACGTCTCAGAAACTGAGAATCTGTGATTGTAACAGGAACTCCAGTCAACTCTCCCAGGAGGAGCAGTGCAGCTCATCTCATCCGACACAGGAAGAAGAAACACTTTACACCTCTGTTGTCTCTGGATACTACACGTGTTTTCTCTTATAAATCTAGTTAAAAGCAGATGGGAGCATGGTCACTCTACTGTACAATATCACCTCAGTGTCCTGGAAGAGCCTCCCCCAGTAACAAGCAGCAAAGCACAGCTTTAGCGCATGGCTGAGACCACAAATGAACTCCCCAAACAAGAGCAATGAAGAATGAGAAGATTCTGCTGCCAATGGCTCATGTCTAATGTCCACAGTCAGCCACAGGTTTCCATGGACTTTAATCCCTGTCTGGTCTGAGATCTCTTCATGTGGAGACACTTTCCTACTTTCCTCGGAGCTGCTATTGGTGGTGTTTTGAAGAGTGAGGACCTAAATCTCATCAAGACTTCTGGGGGAGATTAAGAATAACACTTTGGGGGTTGGTGGCCGATCGCTGAACAGCCAGCGTATCTGCAATCTGTGTCATTAGGACAAAAACAATCAAGTGTCTAACCGGACTTCACCCCGACATCTGATGTGAAAGATGAAAACATGCCACATTTACCCTCCTAACAGCCTGTGCCGCACAAAACCCCACATTTTATTCAACCTTATTTGGCCTTACATTAATAAAAAGGAAGAAATAAAAGATGTACTTTCAGCACTGTTACATATTTAGCATGTTTTTTGGTTTTTGTTTTACTTTGAACATGTAATAAACATGATTTGTGATATTATGGTCAACACATAATTACCAAGAGGCTTTTCTGCGACAAGAGGAATCCCCGCTCCAGCTCTCTCTCTGTCTCTGACCAGCCAGGATTAAAATTCCCTGATCCGACTCACAGATTAGCTTCAAAACGAGCATGTTCTGTTTCATGTCAGGCGTCTCTGAGAGCTCAGATTTACCCTCCAGTCGTCTGATGTGATTCACACATCACTTTAACACCAGCAGCAGGCTCACTCTACATGTCAGAGGAGTAAAAGCAGCAGTTGGCAGATGGAAACAAAGCATTAAACCCACAGACGACTCCTACACAAAGTGAGAACGGTTTTACCCCCCCCCCTCCGATGCCTCTTCCTACAGACACCCAGCCCCTTGCACATGTGTTTGGTCAGCCCCAGGGAGGGCAGGAGTCTAACTGTGCCATGTTAACTGAGGGGAGGAATCATTGGAATATTCTCAAAGACGCTAACCTTCAGCTTTTCCTCAGACACCCTCCCTTCTTCAGCAGAAAACTTCTTCAGCAGATGGAAAACGCAAAAAAGGTCAAAGGAAATCTAACAGCCCAAAACAGTGCTGTACTGCTGCCACTCAGAGGACGGACTGACATCCGTTTGCAACATGGAGACAAGTGACGTATCTTGTAAATGAATTCCTGTCAGATCTGCTTAATATGCCGGCTGTCAGGATGCCAAGACGTCATCTGTACATCTTCCCACACAATTGTGCTAACATGGAAAAAGACACAGTCATGCACAGATGCATATGCACACCCACAAACCATCTAAAATCCTGTCTTTCTGTCTCAGACACAGTTTCCAGCCCTAACCATCCATCCTCTGCTGCGATGGTCTTCATTCAAAGCCGTGTTTGATGTTTGCTTGTTAAACAGTCATCCAACTTCCCGGTGATTCACTCCAGGACCACAGATGGAAGCAGCCCTCGCTGGCTTTGCCTTTTCCGATGCCTTCACAATTTGCAAATTCCATACCATCAAGAGGTTTAAGGGAGCTCTCGCCTAATAAGACAGAGGAAAGAGGGGAAAAGCAACAGGTTTTAATGTGTTTGCTGCCATTCTGCCGGTAGTGCCGCTGTGTGCCAAGGACAGACTAGACTGACTGCAGTTAGCATCTGCAGGCGCTGGCACTTTGCCGCGTGCCGAGCGGGAAACCCGTGCAGATGAATAAAAAAAAATACAAACACAAATGAATATTTCAGAGATTGGGGGGGTTATTGTCTCTCTCTTTCATGTATGCTTTGGTTTTGTTAAATTAACCTGCCATGATGTTCATTTGCATTTGGTTTCCCTTCCAAAAGTCTGCTCTCACCCCTGCCAGTGCCACTGGCGCATGAATCACCAGCATGTATAAATCAACATGCTGTATGTCACTTCAGGTGTCGGGAGACAAAAGTGGAACTTTATGAGACACAAAATAGCTCCAAACGCAATCACACACACTCACACTGCAGAGAGCTGAGCATGGACAGCAAGCACAGAGAATAATGAGAGGCCTGATGCAGCTCTGCAGCCTCTCTGGCCACAGACTGACGGGCCGGGGGCTCATTGCATAGGAGGGAGGAGTGCACAGTGAGACAGTCAGCGCTCACACACCAGTACAAATGCATCCCGCAAACACAAATTACCCGCCAGCATCGGTTCCAGCTTCTGTATGTCACATTTATGCGACAGGTTAAACCGAAACGAATGGTTGATTTGCCCAGGACAGTTGTGAGCACAGCACACAGCGACTGCTGATTTAAGAACCACATTATAGGAAAAGGCAGCACTGTAGTGTGGCTACATACAGTTGACTGAGAATCTCCTGCCTCCTCTTTACTCTGAGTTTGAGCAGAAGCACCTCAGTTGGCCTCGACTTTTCCAGCAGATTTAGTGACTTTTCTTTAGCAACTATTTCTAGAAAACAGGAAACAACGTGACACTGCAGGCGTGCATTCTGTTTTCTATGTAAATGAATGGTGCTAGGTTGTCTAACAAAGGGACGTCTTAACATTTCAGCATGCTGTTGCTCCTTTCACTGAAAGTAAATTTCACTGAAAAACTGATATTGGTCTTTATATGGACTACAACAAACAAGTTATAGGTATTACTTTACCTGTAGAAAGAGCATGCTAGGTGTTGCCCCCCCGTTCCCATACTTTATGCTAAGCTAAGCTAAACGTCTCCAGCTCCAGTGCCATATTTAATCTACAGATATGAGGCTTTTACCAATCTTCTCATCTCATGGGAGGAAAGCAAGTAAAACAATTTCCCAAAATGTCAAAAAATAAAAGGGAAGTAAACACACATTTGGAAGCTCCTCATAATTTGGTATAAAATAGATTTTAAATATATATGCCATATGGTGAAATTTTCCCACATTAGAGCAGATCCTCTAGGTCATTTTGACGTTTCATAATAAATGCCACACTTTTTACTCATGCAGCAGCCCTGTAGGAATCAAATGTATCAGCAGTTTGTCAAGAATTACTGTCAACAGTGGCACCGACGCTTTACGAACTGAGCAGTGCTTCTGTCAAATGGGCCCCCAGATACAAGGGTTCAATAATGAACCTCAAATTTTAAGCTTCAGGTGAAGTAATCCTTTCAACCTGATGAAACGGAATGGCTGAGCCTATGAGCAGATTTGCAACTCGTGAACACAATTTTCCATTCTTGTTTTCACAGTGCTGGACATACTCGCCTCGTGCCTGCTCATGGCAAGGTGACTGCATATGCGCCCTCCACGGCTCTACGCCGCTGCTGCTGCAGGGCTTTGACCGAATGAATGAATTAGATTAGAATACTGCACTCTAACATTCACTTATGCTCTTATCAGTGTCACTGCTGATGCCAAGAACACAGGGGAAAGGACCCAAACGCAGATGCCAGAGACAGAGTCAGCGCAGTTTGGTGATTTAATGCACAGTGAAAAAAAAAAAAAAAAAAAATGGGCAACAAAGACAAGGCTATAAATTCACAGAAGTCTAATTAACTAATGAGACACAGGTGACACAGAAAAACGGCCAGAAAAACAAAGGAAGTAAAACACAGACACACTAGGTAAGTCATTTCAAAATAAAAAGGGCAGGAAGTCACACAGAGGGGCAAACATGACAGGAACTAATCAGATTGGAGTACCGACATTCACTCTTATTAAAACAAATGCTTGAGCGAGTTTTATTCCTATAAAGTCTTTGAGGCCTAAATCAAGAATGTGGGAGATGGTGTTTTTACGTCCTGTCACAGGGGACCAGACAACACTTCTCCGAAGTTCTGCAGATGTTGAGAACCCAGTGGGAATAAATGACATCAGAGCTCAGCGAGGGGGGTGAGGTGTCACTACTGATGACTCGTGGTACTTTTTCCCCTCCCAGATACTGAGCCCGGCCCGCTGATGCTACTGCTACTAAAACTACTACTAACCCTAACCCTGGACAGGCCCAGAGGCACGCTCAGAATCCTGTTCTTTGATTTCTCCAGCGCCTTTGACGCTATTCCGCCTGCCGTACAGGGGAAGATGATGACTGCCGTGCAGGTTGATGCTCCGCTGGTGTCCTGGATCATGGACTACCTTACTGGACGTCCTCGACATGGACGTCTCCAGAACTGTGTGTCAGACACGGTCGTGAGCAGCGTTGGAGCTCCAAAGGGGACTGTCCTGCCAGTGATCTGCTGGCGCAGTAGCCTGACGTCGGCCAACACCAACAGACTTAGACTTCAGATTCAGACGACCGGCTCAGTTCTGGGGGGAAGGAGCTGGACCCTCTGCAATATAGTTGCCGTTAGGAGGATGTTGTTAAAAGTCCTCTCCATCGTGGACGACATCTCCCACCCTCTACCCAGTGCTCTGATTGGCCAGAGGAGCACGTTCAGACGGAGACTCAGAGGGACTAGGTGCTCCACTGAATGCCACAGGAGGTCGTTCCTTCCTGTGACCATCCAGTTACGCGGCTCCTCCTCTTTTTACACCTCCATCAGTACTCTGCTGTGAAACTGCTGTTAATTTACTATCACTGACCCACATTGCACTATTCATCCAGTTTACCTTTGCACACTGCAGTAAATTTACTGTTAATCTCTCTACTCGTACGTTTCCATTTTTGCACTTTTGTGTAGTAACTGGAACACCACTGGAGAGGTCCTCAAATGCAATACTCTGAGACAGTCACTGAGGTTCAAAAAATCACAGTCTTTCCTTGCCAAAAGGGTTTGGTACACAGGTCAGCAGTCAAAAGACAAAGGCAAGGTCAGGTAACCTATCATAAACCAAAAACCAGGAGAACGGCTGGAACACTTGACTCAGGGAAGAAAGCCAAAGCGGCACAGAGGGAAGGGAACAACAGACCAAATACACTAGTGAGGGGAAGAAAGGGAGGCACAGGTGGAACTAATCAGGGCAGAGTAGACAGTCACACAAGGGCAGGAAGTGAAGTGAAGAGTATCACCAAAATAAAACAGGAAACCGTGAAGGAACGAATGAATGACACAAAGAAAACATAAGCTAGGACTCAGAGCGGGGCATGACAGATTTGTACATGTTTCTATTCACTTACTGGGTATTCATTATTATCACTTTTATGGCAGTTTTTCCTTTATTACTTGTTTACTTCCTCTTTCCTAACTGAGTGTTGCGCTACTGAAACAAAGCACTTTCCCTGTGGCGATCGCTACAGTTTTTCTACCGTTACCATTAAAGGGACCCTGCGCAGACATTCAGTGTTTCTCACACCTCACACACACTGTGAGACATAGAATGAACGTAAAAACAGAGATAAAACGCCACAATCAATGAAACATCAGATGGAAAATAAAACCCAATTGATAATAATAAAAATAAAACAAAACCAAAGCACAATGCATAAAATCAAGTAAAATACAACATTCCAAAAGAAGTGCAACAGAGTGTGAAGCAAAGTGCAAAGAAGAACTTCAGGCCTTTCACGGGAAAGTCAGAGCTGGTTACAGGCTGAAGTGAAGAGATACGTTTTTATCTTTCTTTTAAAAATGTTCAGCGAGCTGGTCTCCCTCATATCTATTGGTAGTGTGATTCATAGCTGTGGGGCAGAACTGACAACTGTAACAAGTGAGAGCTATAATATTTTAGTCAGCTACTAGTAATTTTACGAATTAAGATTTTACATACAAAACATAAAATGAACTAAAATATGATGCATGAACAAAGATTAAAGTGTCCACCAGTAACCAAGATACTTTACATGAAGCAGACCAGTAAATTAATGAATGACGCCTACAGTTTTCTCTATGGGCCTAATATAAACCACACTGATGGAAGCTCTAAGGTGACACCTGCACATTCTTGTTGAGGGGTTAAAATCTACCTTTAAAGAACTTATCATCTCAGATTAGATTGAACTCACATGATGCATATTCCTAAATAAATATGTGTTTATGCAAACTAATTACTAACGCTGGGGCCCCCTCAGAGGGTTAATCTGGCCCTGACTGCTGCTGTTACTGTAAAACTACTACTGATGCTGCTGCCCCTACGAAAACTGCTATTTTTACTACTGCTAATGATCATTATTTCTACAATACCGCAGCAGCTACTACTTCTACTACTGCTTCTGCTACCGTGACTGATACCACAAACACTTTGTCTAGTACATGTCACTGGATCTGTAAACGGTAGATCAATTATCAGCTACATTTGTCCCCACCGTATTAAATCTACCGATACAGTACCCAGCCTGACTGTGCTGAAGGTGACTGACTTCTCGGACTTAAAATAGTCAAATCAGCCCTGTAGTTAAACTTTTCACTTCCTCAGATACGTACGGTAACATGCTGGCATTTCCAGCGTGCTGGCTCATTCCTGTCCCCCCGTCGTTTGGACTTGTCTTTCCAGCTCCGTCGAATTAGATGCACTGATACACTGACTCGAACTTTTGTTATTGACGTCTTTGATGAGTTAATTACACAGTTGCATGAAGGCCGGGGCAACAGCCGACGTGAATCACTAAAGTGTACGGTAGGGGGCCTGCACACACCTCTCCTCCTCAGCCTGCAGGCCGGAGTTTATTTTCACAAGTCGCGTCATCAGAAATCGGACCGGTCCCTTCAGAGAAGCCGAGGGTTCCAATGTAACAGGTCGTTAAAGGCCGAGTGACGCTGAAGAAAAAGGCTCAAGTTCACAAGCACGTCGCCTGCATAAAAACCATTCTTCATCCTCAGGCCCTTTTCTCTTGTACAAGCAAATCTGATCACCTGCTTATCCAGGCATTTTTTTCTGGAGAAAGAAACCCAACCTGCCCCAATTTAAGGCACATCAGAGAACAGAGCTAGAATATGATAAGAATAACAGCGCACCACCCACAGCGAGACAGAGGGAGACAAACGCAGAAGCCACACCTGTGAGGAGGAAGCAGAGAGGGGACCGCATGCTGGAGATGCACCGATCTGACGTATGGGGTGAGGATGTAGGAGCAGCATTGATTCAAACAGGAGGAACAAATCATTAAACCCTTGCTGTGCATTCGCACTGTGAGAAACGCCGGTCACGATTCACAGGAAGTTCATTCATCTCCTACAGAACCGAGGGACCGGTCGATGTCGACAGTCCTGTGAGCCGAGAAGTTGGCCTCAGCTGAACTTGCCACAGCAGCTGGCTGTTTTCGCCTTCCTTATAAAGAGACTTGAGCTTTGATTAAATTCGTTCTTCTGTTTGTTAAAAATCTAATCCACTAAAATAACTTTTTGTTTGCTTTCTAGAAAAGCAAAAAGGCCAGTCTCAGCTTTATCAGTGGCCATTTTCTCTTCATTCCATGTTACAATAACTATGTGTTCATTATGTAGATCTTTCGACTTGTATTATTTTTTTCATTTAAACTCATTAATTATATCTAATTGTGAGTGTTTTAGCAGCTTGTGTTAAAGCTTCCCTCCGGAGTTTTCCACCACTAGCCAGCGCTATGGAGCGATGTTTCTATGAGTAGCGATACACACTCCTCCTGCTGGTTTCACATTGTTCCAGTGATCGACGGTTGGCGACAGTAAAATGCATTTTTATTATTATGCACCGTGGGCTTGGAAAATTAATCTCAAACATTCAAACATCACTTTCAAAACATGTGTTCCGGGGAAATTAATTGTTTTGAATAGTCCGGTTTTATCTCTCACGTCTGTGTTTTGTCGTGTTTTATGTGATTGTTGTAAATGAATGATGCGTGTAAGTAATTTACCACTTGCCATTTTAGCCGGGTCTCTCTTGAAAAAGAGATAATGTATCTCAGGAGAATTCCCGGTTAAAGAAAGGTTAAATAAATCAAAAAAATTATATAAAAACGTTGCAATGTGCCCACAAATGCAGAGAAGAAGAAGAAGACTGCCAGCAGAAATATGGATCTAAAAAGTACAGGAATTAAAATGCATTTGCTTCTGAAGTGATTTATGAGAAAGAAACTAGTGTTTTCAAGACATTCTAACATGTCTTTGAAAATCTGTCACATTTCAATTCTGTCTCACATTTACATAAATTTAAAAAATGTAATTTATCTGTTTAATATCAAAGAAAAAAATCATGATACGAGTTTGGTTTCAGGTGAGTTATATCACCAGATGCATCTTCAGTAAAGTCAACTCTCTGCAGAGTCAGGCTCTTTATGTGTGCGTGTGTGTGTGTGTGTGTGAACGTGTGCATATGAATTAGAGTGAGACAAAAAGGTGAAATGTGCATACACAACTGTTTATTTTGACCAAAGATTAAAATAAAACCTCTGCCCTCCATTTTCCCACATATTGTCAAGCGCTGCTCAGTTCAGCACTATCTGTCTCTCCATAAAGGAGCTGACCCTAATGTCAGTGTGTAATGAGTGAAGGGTCCAAACACTCAGAGCCGAGCTGTTCACCACAGCTGCCGACATCCTCCCGACAGGCCCAGTCACACGTACGCACGCACACAGACACACGAATGACGTTGCGGGGTGTGAAACAGACACCACTACGTATGAGAACTCCCTCCCACACACACTTAAGACTAATTATCATCACCATGAGAACACAGCAGCCCACATGTAGGAGGTCAACACCGACCTCTGTCCCGGGTGATCAACCTCTGACGTCGTCACGTGGGACAGATGGTGGATTTGGGAAAAAGACTACGATGAACTGACAGTGTATATCCACCACATAATTAGCTTGAACCACACATTTTGGCCTGTTGTGAGTGATCCGTATCCGTTTTCTCTTTCAGGAAAGACAAGGCAAATTTAATTATATGGCGCAATTCATGCACAATGCACTTTCAAAATGGTTTACGCTTTAAAGGAACAGGTGGGATATTTTCAAGTTATCAGGAAAAATCGGAGTTTCCCAGTAGTGATCGTGACTTCTAAAACACAAAATTATGGAAACGCCAACATGACACAAATGCAGCATTGTTCTGCAGCCACGCCTCCAGGTGAGTGTAGAACTGATCATACGCACCTTTGGTGGCAAAGGTCATCCAGATCCGACTGAGTGTGGAGAGAGGAAGCGTTTTCATTCATTTTCATTCTTTGACATCACGTGCGTCACGTTTCGTGTGGACAAACGAGACGAAAGCCTTTGATGAAAGACTGTCTGAAAGTGTGGTCGCTGTGGCCGTTTCTGAGACTAGCACGTTTCAGCCCTCCCTTTGACCTTTCACCCCCCTTTAAACTGTGGCCATCTGGAACATGTCGAACCAACTAGTTTGTCTTCTCCATACCCTGGAACATGTGTTTTCTGGATGTGAAGTTGTTCACATTTGGTCCACCAGACAAACGTAAGCTCCCGAACCTGTAGATGATCACACTCTGCTAGAGCGTCTCCCAGAAATGTGCATTTTTCTTCAGCCACAACAGCTCAATGTATATTAAGTGATCATCAGATACAGAACGTTTAGTAGTTCTTGTGATTCCTCAGTAAAGAAGTCCAGTGCTTACATTTATAGTACAAATTTTTTTAGAAAGATATTAAAAAGAATCATTTTCATGAAGACTTGTGCTTCATCTTGATTTTTATTTGCATATTTACGTGAACTAACAAGCCAGAATAATCAATAAATTACTAAACAAGGGGATTAGAGCATCCTAATGCATCGTATGTGAGAAGAAGTGACTCATGTTAGGAATAAACTGCAGTCTGGCCGGTACTGATGAACCATCAGTTGGAGGCAGGACACATCGATCAGCAGAGGGGGTTAATAAACGTCTCTAAACATGGAAAACAATGAGTTTAGGTACAGGAAGAAGGACTTACAATTTAGCTAGGGCCACATTAACCTCCCGATGGGCCCCTGTTGACCCCCACGGTGCATGGCACCCAGAAACCAACCGGGACACTGGAGCTGAAACGATTAGTTGATTAACTGAATAGATGATTAACAGAAAATTAATTGGCAGCAATCCGGATGTTTGATTAATCGCTTGAGTCATTTTTTTTCAAGCAGAAATTCCCTGGTTCCTTCTCAGATTCTTCTCAGACTCGACGTCTTTGGGTTTTCGACTGTTGCTCTGACAAAAGCTGTTTAACTCTGTTCGCTGGGGCTTCGGGGGAAAATGAGGCATTTTCCCTGTTTCCTGACATTTTATTCACCGAACAGTCGATCGATTATTAAAGACAACAGCTGTCAGATAATGAAAATAATCGCGGGTTCTCCTGTGATGGGGTAATATGACCTTACCAGAGGTTTTCTGTTTGTTCATTAGTGACACACAGAAAAAAATGAAAACAATCTGATGAAACACAACTTTATAACAAATGTAAAGTAAAACAGTTCAGGACTGGAAACCGGACTGTTGAGAAGTCCCACAGACAGGTCACTGTAAAGCTCAGATCTCTGCAGTGAAGGGAACCACTTGCAGAAAATGTCCTGATGACTTGGCAATAACTGGCTCGTTTGTCAAATGGCGAAAGGACAACTATTTCCACCATTATGTACACGTGAATATGAGGAAGGGGTGTTTGATTTTAGAAAAGTAACGGTCAGATCAGATCTGTCGGCAGCCAGGTGAGGATAAAGGTGCAGCTGACAGCTTGAAGACTGTGGGAGTGACCTACCTCCAAGAAAAAACACATCTTTTCTTACCTTTGTGTTATGACAGTGTGTTGGCAGCTGTTCTTCACAAAGAAGACTGGTGTCTATATCATGGTATTACTTAGTCTCAGAGAGGAAAGAAAATCACACATAACAAAGGGAAAGCGATTTCCATGTTTGAGCCCAATAATTAACACTTGTTCACCTGCTTGCTGAGACTTGTATAAGATCAATAATGACTCTACACAGAGTATTTTCATGGAGCCACATTTCAGGGCAGAAGTGGGCCCGTACTTGGACGGCCGTCAAAGTCTGCTGCCATCTAGATATGATGGTCCTTGTGAAGTCCCAAGTTCTTCTCTCAAGAATCCACGATTTCAGAAACAGTTCAATGTTCAAGGTAAACCTCGGACAGATATGGATATAGAAAGTTATAAAACTAACCGTGTTTCTTATTGGAAGGAATTTAAAGTTACAGTAAAACCAGCAAAATAAAATGAGCAGCAGTGTCCATGAAACAAAGATCGGGACTTCATCCTCCTTCTCAGTCATAACTCAGATCTGAACACACAGACATGAAACACATGTTGATATGATTCAGTGTGACTTCCACTTCCTGAGGACATCGTTATCTCTGATGTCCCGCCAGAATAAAGCTGCAGAAATCCACTTAGAAACCAGAGGAAAGGAGGCCGCAGAACTTCATTCAGAATCTTCACGTTCTTAAGTTTTCTTCAATATCGCAGTGATCCAGTCACAGCTGTCTGTACATCAGACTTTGAAAACCTCTCATCTATATGATATAATGGATAAGATGCAGTTTGTTTATGGTATAATGTATTGTTTTTTCAATATGACACAACAAATACAAATGTTAATGTTAAATATTGGTCACTAATTTGCGAAAGGCTGTGGCATTAAAATGGAAAATTCAGAGACTTTATCAGTCTTTGAAAATCCATAAAGATCGGGACCAGGGACCATCTTGCGTCGGGATCACACCAGCTGCCACGCCCATCAACATGCTGACGTTCAAACACATGAGTATACAATAGTCATATATGTTATTACAGGAGCACTCGGCCCTCATGGTTCGCACCACAGCCATCTTCGAGCTCCTTCAACTCTCATTTTGATCTCAACTACACACCTGTAACGTCTTGTGACTGTATCTTGCACAGTTGGGACGTTGTAGCGTTGACAAATCTGTCCACAGACAGAGAGACACCCGCCACAAACTGCCTCTGCCTCCAGGACCACATTTGCCGTGATGATGACACGCACACACACACACACACACATAGATTCACAAGGTGAAAACAAGACCAGCCTCGCTGTTGCATTTGGTAATAAAGGTGCGTTGAATTTTAAAATATGAAGACGTTAGGATGGATGGAGGCTCCCGAGTTCACCCTTGAACTTCCTCAAAACTGAACACACTCCCAACAAAACACAATAAATCAAGGGTTGGTGTTTTTTAATGTATTCAACAGCCTCCCTGCTGACCCCTGCTCGCTCTCTCTTTCTCCTTCCTGTTTTCCCTCCTCCTCTCTCCATCCCTCGGTCGCCGGACGGGGGTCTCTCCACGCTCGGACTGGCGAACATATTCACCGTTTTTACTAATTCCGCCCAACAAAGTTTAAAACCTATTATTTTACCCCAAAAATTAGCATATAACCCACATAATAGCTAAAAAAAATGCTGATAGTGCACTCTGCCTTTGCTAATCTTCACAGAATGGAAGCAGAAAATGCCGTAGATCTATAAATGAAACGCGTTGCTTGTTTTTGTTTTCCTTCTGAACCTGTGATTCCTGAACGTTGACACGTCACTTATGACGTCTGTAGCTTTTATGTTTTGATGGAACAGATGGAAAAAAGTCAGCTCGCCCTCTTGACTCGGTTCTGAAGAGAAAGACGTTACTCTCCTAATTAGTCGGCAGTAAAAGTTACGCATCACATTTCTCATTACTGTATTTTGCTTACTGAGCTGTCGGCTCCATCGAAGGAGGCTTTAAACCACTTTAAATCCTGACCCCAGAGACCAGACGGACATCAACCCTCCCAGTAAGACAGAGAACAAGCCGACGCCCATACGTCAAAGTAACGGAGCGTTACTGGGATTACTAACTGTAATGTGATTACTGAATTTAAAACTGTAATCCTTTACACTGCTGAAAGCAGTAATCACCCCGCTGTGACACCCGGCACTGGTTGTAGGGCAGGATCAGCAAAACTGTGTCGGCAAAACTCGTCTTGTTCTTCTGGTGGCTTTGACTTGGTCTTGACCCACGGTTGACCAGGTTTGGATGATAAGACTTGTCTGATGTGAACCCACATGGATTTCACAAAGTAAAGAAAGAAAAGGAAGGGGGCAGGTGAGAGACAAACAGCGTGACGTGACATTTAATCCATCTGTGAGATGTGGCCACACTGTTTTCAGCAGCAGGCAGAAGTAGCGTGGAAACCAAAGCAAGGCCAAGAGGTTGATTTGCATTAGATGACGGGGTGCAGGGGGGGGGGCATTCACCACCCACTAAGAGAGAGACATGAAGGGACAAGAGGAGGGAGAGTTTAGCACCAACAACAAACTGATGTTGTTGGTGCTCACGGTGTCTGCGAGAAGACAGGACGCTGTCTGTTTGAACATCATACAGAACACGTCTCAACGCCGAGCGTTCGCCCTATGACCCGTGTTTTTCTGTTCGTTGACACCTGGATTTAAGAGCTTCAAAACAGTCGAGAACTCCAGCAGCTTAATTTTCATCAAACCGCCTAAAAGAAGAGCAGCAAAGCCTGCGGCGTTCCTGCCAGTGGGTGCTGCCGGTGCTGAGGCAGCCAGCGTGGTGAACAGCATCCACCACCCACCAGGCTCCACGGGAAAGCAGCTATTTGAGAGCAACAGCTCCAGTCAGCAGCTATTTAAAGACTGCAGCGTAGAGAGCTCGGGTTCAATGCCCGGAGGACGCTCTGCATCGGAGCTTGTCAAAGTAGTAAGTGGAGAAAAGCATTTGATTGCTGTTTACTACACAGGCATGTCAAGGTTAATAAAAAGGAGGTAACGTGTGTGATTATTGGCCACAGGTTGAAATAAAAATCACCTGCACACTTAGAAAATCCTGCAGGGAGTAGTAAGAGAGGGTTATGGATATGATGCGATGAGGGAAACGTGCTGTGTGAGTCTGTGTGCCTTCCTGTGAAATGCTTGGCTGTTATTAGCATTAATTAAGACTGATCTCATTGGCAGCAAGCTGAAGTGCATCTGTGACCATGGCAACCCACTCCTAAATGGTGAGTGGCGGTGAGCCCCCCCCCTCCCCACACACACACACACACCCACGCCCATCTTCCGGCGCTCATTGTGACTTGTGGAGCAATTACCACAGAAGAAGTACCTCGGCGAGATGCATCGCGGTCCCGTCTAATGCGCGACATCCTCGCGGTGTCTACGAGCCCTCAAGGAGCCGAGTCTGGAGTGGGAACTGAACCACATGTGACGTGTCAGCTGGAGCTGGAGGGAGGTGGAGGAGCCTACTTTGGATGTAGAAGAAAGAAGAGCAAATAGCTGAGACGTGAAATGAAAGTCACGCTGGGAGTGTGTTGGTTCCCTAACTGGGATTTAAAAATAGCTCGGTGGCTCAGGGAACAGTGCCCTGGCGGATTATCCGAGTCGGAGTGGCCGTGTGTGGGAACGCTCTCAACTACAGACACAAAACCCAGTTTCACCACAGTTTCACCACAGCTTCACTGGCGCACTTCTCCTGTGACCAAGGTCAGGCTGCGCTGGGAGGCGCACTTCCGCAACACAGATGTCACCATAACACTGTTTGTTCAGAGCGTGATTGAAAGGTTGTCTTGTTTTATAGATGCGGGTGATATTCAGGATTTACACAATGCAAAGAATAATGGTGGTAAAATGACTCTTCCCTCTGAGCACATTTTTTGTGCATGTTTTATACACATATCATACAGGTGTAGAGAAAAATCAATACAATCTTTGTATAAACGTCTTTGTCTTGATCACAGCCAAACAAACACACATTCTTCACTTTAATGTCCTGATACATTTGAGCAGAGACATAACAACATAGCTGAGTGTGTTTTTAAAAAGCTCACCCACAGACTGATCTATTTCTAATTACTCAGTCGAAGCCTGTAAACTGTGTTCGTTAACACAGAGCGCTGCTTTTACTGTTTACCATTTGTAAAACACCCTGCTGTTAACGACTTCTCAGCCGCAGGACTTCTATTTCAATGTTATCTTCTACTTTTTTCCTCTTCATTAATTACTACATGACGAGTAAATAAATATATTAGACCAATGCTCTGCTTTGAACTCCAGCAGTGTGTATGTTGTTTACTTTGAGACGCTGCATTACATTCACATGCCGTGAGATCTGGATTAGCTCCAATCCGGTACATTAAGTGTCAGCGTACAGGTCACTGGGGGTTGTTCTGTGTATTCCAGTGGGATTTATGTTCAGCAGCTGCCTGGAGCTGACCCACACCGGTGTTATCTGTTGTCAAAGACGGCGTCGTGAGCCTTCAGCATCCTCGGGCTGGGCTGCTTACCCGCCATCTATGAAACGGGACATCAGACTCTCATCTGACCCCCCCTCCCCAGGCACTGAGAGCAAACTGTCCAGAGCCGGGCCGGTACCAGCACAGGACCCATTTAACCGCTGTGCTGGATCAGAAAGTTGGTTAGCAGGGAACTGGGCACTAACATGAACATCTCAGTGTGGACTGATGCTGCCATCTTGTGGTTGAGGTGTGAATGTGAACATCGCCAACTACACAAACCTTTGTCCAGAGCGATGTCCAAACCCCAGTAGACCGAGGAAGAGTCAGAAAGTGCCTGGACACTCAGTTCAGGTCCCAGCAGAGACACGGAGACTCCAGGATGCAGGAGGACGAGGTAGAAAAGTCAGAGAGAAGATCCTCACACTGCCAACAGAGCTCGGATGAAAGTTATGTCAGGACAAACTACCAGTTTTTCATCAGCCACTCCAGAGGGAAACTACACGTGTGCACAGTGCAGCTTTTCTACATGTCACTCCTTTACTCAACATTACAGGTTTCCCCACATACTCACTAACTGGCAAAACAAGCCGTTATCATTAGTGGAAGAAATATATTTTTTCTAAGAATGTGTAACAGATCTTCTTTTACAGATTTATTACGAATATATTTTGAGTTCATATCCGTTGACGTATCCTCCCTTTTGTATCCTCTCTTGTTTGTGTTGATTTCACTGCTGTGATTAAGTAATGATTATTATTTTCCGCTTTTGTGCTTTTTCCTCCGGATGATTTATGTGATTCATGCTAAATGTTTTACATTGACCTAATTCTTCAGGTATGAGATTTAACATGTTCTTGTAATTTATTTTTCTTCATGTATTTTTCTGTTTTGTCCCCTCTGTGGGAGTACCAGACAGTGATGTCCAGCTCTGCTCTGATTGGTCCAGTCTGAGACTAGACTGACTCTTGGTCTTGCCGATCACAGACACCTGAGTTTTTACAGACTGACTCTGTGAATGAACGCTGCTGCTGCGGACCATTGAATTTGCTGGGAGCTGCCACGTCGGTGCAGGGTGCAGTTTTCACTTGGCTTTTTTTGATCCGGCGCCCGCACGGCCTACATCCTGTTTGTCTCAGGTGAATGAAGTGTAACATGTATGTGAGTGCCTAATGGGTTTTTTTTCTGTTTTGGAGAAAGACCTAGATCAGGATTGAGTAATGGAGAGAGAGAAAAGGGCATTTTAGGTGAGTAATTACTCTCTGAAGACGCACTGTAGGTATTCAAGACAGAGTTTGTTAATCCGTTCCACCGCCGAGGAAAAACTAGACCGCAGCGTAATGAAATTCTGGGCATTAATCATCATTATTTATACAGTTTTCATCTGTTAGCTCCTATTACGCATACAAAACTGGTTGTATTTCATTGTTAAAATGTGTAGATCTAGAGTCCATATGAAAATATCCAACACTAGTTTTAATAAAGCTACATTCAAATCCGGCACAGCACACAACAGATACAGACGCCGTTAAGACTCTGTGGCAGTCGCAGTGGCGACTGAGGAACATATTGATCTTTGTCGGTGCTGGTGCATCTTCTCCGGGCTGCCTACCACCATCAACCCGGCTTTAAAGTGTGAGTTGTTTATGTCGCCTAATGCTGATCCAGCATTTCCCAGTGCACTGTTGGAATTTTTAATCAGCAGTCAGGTTTCACATATTCCCCCAAAAACAAACACTCGTTGAATCAGCAGACAGTTTGAACCTGAAAAGTAAAAATCTGTCACCGGTTCATCGCTAAAGCAACGATCTGAGTTCTGGAAATTTCAGTGAGTGTGAGACGCGGTGTCTCGTGGATGGACAGGCAGCAGAAAGACATGTTTGACTGGTGCAGGACCCCCAGGTCCCACTGTCCATTGATCCACCACACTTTTATTTCCTGAAGACATTTGGAGCAACTTACTGTAACCCAACCCCTATGTTCTCTCTCTCTTATTTTATAACATTTTGAAAGATTTCAGGTTCCTCTTCACTCTGCTTTGAAATGGGGTTTAAATGCTCCTCTTTACCTCATGTAAAGCTCAACTGTAAATAAACTGCTCCCACTGATCCCCGCTGCTGCTCTTAGGGTCAAATGTTCGGTTGATTCATCTAAAACACGAGTAAAACCCACAGACGTGCAGCCCTGCGGGGCAAAGCGGCTACAAACTGCCCGCAGACCTGCGCAGACCTGTTCGGCCGTAACTCCGCCCCCTGACGTGTTTCCCAGCATGCCCTGCGGCCCCGTACGTGTCTTATATTGGACATACTCTGGCTTTTGATCAGCGAAAGACACGTTGCTGAATCTGTGCTGAATGTTGTTAGAGGGGTTTCAATAATCCGCAGGGGTTCGCCAGACCCGCCCGGTCTGGTCCACCACCATGCCTTAGACATCGACGCGTGGGCAGGGCTATAAATACCCGGAAATGGCAACGGTAACACTGGCTGGTCCGATGGCGGTGAGATTTCAATTGATTGCTACAGTGAGTTACAGAACCTCTACGTTTCTTCTCTCCCCTCCCTCACCGCCGGCCTCGACTAGCCTTTTCCTCCTCTTCCTCCTCCTCCCACCGGCCCGGCCCCACAGCCTGCACCGAAAGCCCAGCAGAAGAGAAGAGAACCGAAGCCGCTGGAACCCACCACGTCCTGAGAGCAGCAGGCGGCCTCACAGCCAATAAGGTCCAAACGGTTTTCTGAAGAGCCTAACATCTCACCCATTGCTGTGGTACTCCTGATGGATTCTGATTTACTAGTAGTTGTGGTTTCAGCCTGTTTCCTTCTTGCTGAGTTTCTGTATTTGTCACAATCTGTCTACGAGCATCGAAAATTGCACCAAGAAATTCTGTGGGATGTGGCATTTGTCTGCTCACCGGATGAACGATGAGCCAGACACAGGAATAACACTGACGGAGCAAGAGCAGATTCACTCAGGATATTTTCTGTGTCCCATAAAGGGTCTGGATGCTTTATTACAGCTGACATGCACTAAGTCTGCATCTGTTGACACAGACCTTTGACTAAACAAAATTTTTGCCCGACTGGATTCAATAAATTGTCAATTTAATGTTGACAAAAATCACACAATTCCTTACATATCCTGTAAGATCAGCACTATTTCACAGCCAAACCTTCTTTCTTGAAAAATCTATATTTTGCATTTGGTTCACAGCTCTCTGCTGCTCACCCTGTCCGCTGCATCAGGGCACGTCAACAGAAAACTGTCTCATTTTTAGGGTTTTGTGTCCTTTTCTCATTCATGAAAAATGTCCATAATATTTCAAAAACAATAATTGTTGATGACATTGATTTTATTCTGATGACATTAGGCCTGATGTCCACTGATGTCTTCTTCTCAAAGAAAGTGTCGGAAATGTGAGTCAACACTGGTTCTAACAGACATGTCTCACTTGGACAATCCCAGGCTTCTGTCTTTACCACAGAACGTCGGCTCGTCATTAGGCTGTTCCTTCTCTAATTAATCCAAAAGCTACTCCTGTTTAACACAAAAGGGGAACATCCCTGTCCCCTTCAAAGTCTTTGTAAAGGTCAAAGGTGAAAACAGGCAGGAAATATTCACTGACCTGCTTTACTTTAGACTAACCAGTATCCTGCATCCCAACTGTCCCAGAAAGTTAGAAATAGTTCAGTTGTACTGGCCTGTCTCCTGCTTCAGGAAGCAGATTTAGTGAAAACACTGACTTTAAGCCTGAGTCGAGGTAAACTCTGGGTCATCAGTCAACCCTTTCCTCCAACAGACCCCGGGTTTCTCTCGGTCTCTTCTTGCCGAGCCTGAAGCAGTTTCTGACACAGAGCTTCAGGTTCTG
Source organism: Xiphias gladius (assembly GCF_016859285.1). NCBI lineage: Eukaryota > Metazoa > Chordata > Actinopteri > Istiophoriformes > Xiphiidae > Xiphias > Xiphias gladius. Next base: position 291,359 of record NC_053404.1, on the reverse strand, counting down.
AAGACATGAAGACAACTGTCGGGTTGTCAGTCGGTCCCCTGCACTGAAACGTTTACCGTGAATTAATCTCTGCAAAAAAATAGAAAATAAAACAATATCTATGAAGCTTTAGACACAAGGCTCTGATCGATGAAGAAACATTTATCATGCTGTGATCAATTGGTCGAACTGATGGGACATTCCTATCATAGTTATTGATCATATTGGAGATCATGTGATATTTCTGTGTGAAGATGAAAAGACTTTAAAACTTAAAAACTGGACAAAATGCAGTTTAAAGGTGAGTTTTTGAATCCAGGCTGCGAAGCGTCGGAAAATGTTTCAACAACATTTCATTTACTGTGTCTAAATATCCTACATGTTGAAATAAAGTCATTAAACGCTGCAGACGTCTGAAACTTTACACTCAGTTTGAACCTCAATGCTTTTTCAACTGCAAATGACCCAAATCACGAGACTTTTCCTGGGTCAGACCATAAGGTCACAATCGTACGTCCATAAACATATGTCTCATCTGTTTGATCCATCTTTTCATCTTCAGCTGCCGGCAGCACTTTGTCCCCGTCAGGTTACAGCTGAATAAATATATTTGAACTGTTAATCTAACGCTTTATCTTCAATTAAGGAAATCAAAGTCTGCTGAATAACGTGGTCTAGTGGACGACGCTGAACAAAGTGTAATAGTGTAAATAATTATTCACTGTCTTCTCAGCTCAGACTCTGTCACTGCGGCTGTTTGTAAAGATAAATGTGCATTAATATCACAGATGAATTTTTCTGGCTCCACTGGATTCAAATGGAGGCTCTGCTCTTTATTTACCCGTTGCCATGGTGAATCACAGTATCCAGGAGATACACTGATGTTTTTTTTTTCCATTCACCAGGCGCTTAACTCACTTAACTCAGAGCGAACATACTCAGAGTTGGACTAACTCTGATCAGCTGATCGGGAACAGAAAACTCTTGAGTTTCAAATCTCAGCATTAGTCGGCTCAGAGTTCAGGGTTAGTCACAGTTTGTTAAACCTGCTTTCTGGAACAGGCCCCTGGTCTGAGTTGTGCTTGTTGATTATAAACACACCAACAACAACAACAAACAACAAAAGATAATTTACCTTTGTTAAACATTAAATTAATACATTTGAAGAGGCCAGTAGTTTATGTTGATTATGGGAAGAAACCCCCAGTTATCATCTTTCAGCGTCCAAGCAGCTCCTTATTACAGCAGATCACCTTCACGTCACCTCACAGGATGCAGCTGCTGATCACTATGCTCTCTCAGGACACTGTAAGAAGTGAGTAAGGAACGCCAGACAATAATCTGAGAAGAATAAACCCTGTTACATTCCCTTGTCAGGCCTTTCAGCCAATGCCTTCTGTGATGAAGATGTTCCACTGTCTTCTGTGACTGATCACACATGACTGGACTGTAATACCTTTGACACACAGCTGCAGTTTTAACCAGGGTCACACAGATATTTTCACTGCTGTTGGTGAGCACATATTTACAAAGGATCACATTACTACTCTTGATTACGACGTGACCCGCTTAACCACAACACTTAAATTATTTGTCAAATGAACCCACATCATGAGGACGGTTATGAAGTTTAATAGAAATACCAGCCAGATTGGAATAATACAAAAGCAGCCCTGAATGCCTGTTTAAGACTCCAGATCCACGTCATTTACAATCTCAGCCCAGCCCCCACCCACCCCACCCATTAAGCCCCAGAACCTGAGTCGGTGACTTCTTGTTTTTGAGCCTATAAACAAATAATAAACTAGAGATGTGTGTGGATCTGCGTCCATTTTCTTTTACAACAGTCCCAGTTTGTATTCCACCATCATGTGAGGCTCTCCCATCATTTCGCTCTGGGCTGGATCTGAAAGGTGACAGACACAAACACAGGGCGATGGTCAGATTTCACACTCAGACAGCTCAGTTCAGTCAGAGATGGTGTAGACAGGATCAGGTTCTCACCGTTGAGGATGTCCTCAAAGCCAATGGAGTCGTCGCTGCCTCGCAGCGTATCCAGAGCCAGGTTTGAACTCTGTAAGAATGGCAGGCGTTGGATCTGGAGGGAGGAAGGACAGACATCAGGACTTAGGACTGACTTGAAGAATAAACATGAAAACCTCTGAAAAGGAAGAGGACTTGGGGGGGGGCATCGGGGCAGAGCCATACGGTTACCTGTCTGGCTGCCCTGTACTCCATCTGCAGTTTCAGTGGAGCATGAAGACCCTGGATGTTTCTGAGAGTCGAGAAACTCATCTTGTCCTGGTTCAGCTGGAACTGCACACCACAGAGATACACAACATCTGTCAGCCACGACGCAGGAACAAACTCATTCATTCATTCAGTCATAATCTCTACCACTAAACCGTCATTTCTTCCTTTGCTGTCCACGATAAAATCAGGGTCACTGATTGGCTTTTTGTAAATGTACAGGTGATTCTGCTTTGTTGTATAAAAGAAATAAATATTTTCTGAATGGTTTCCTAATATAAATTGCTTTTTGGTAGAGTTTAAAATGAGCACAGAATCCTGATCAGCTCACATACACTATAGTACAATGGGGATGTGTTTTTTCAATGTCATGGCAGATGAAAGGAACAGGTGTGATTAATTATGGCTGCACTGCAGTTAGGTGCATGGCTCACTGGGAAACCTGAAAGTAACAGCCATTGTTAGTCTTATTGTGTTTTTCCTAATATAACAGGTACAAGTATGCAGTTTTTAAAGGACTCATGTGGACCAACTGGAAGTTACTCTCACCAGTGTGGTTAACATTAATAAAATCACTGTTTAATGGCAACATTAAAGGCCCTGCAAAATCTCAAGAGGTGTCTCCAGTTGTTGTGGCAAGCTGGAGCAGGTAGAGAGTGGTCAGGTCACCAACCTCACTGCACTAACAAGCATTATGAAGCTGGAAGCTATGGCCCAGCAGGTGCATTAAAGCCATCACAAGAGCCAGCCATATGTCTGATCTGGCAGAATGAGTAAAAACACTGAAGTGTGTGGACAGAGAGTGTGTGGTTCATTCATTCACCCCTTAAGGGTCAGAATTACTCACGTTCTTTTCTGACAGCTCCAGTGGGTGGCTGGGAAGGAGCTCATTCTTTACACTGGTAAAGCTGCCCAGCAACAGAGGAACACAAACAGGTACCATGTATATTTAATGTGCTTCAGAGATATAGGACTAATAAACTGATGATAATCTTATGTATTTGCATGGAGATACGCATCTGTAATAGTACTCTTTATAAATGCAGCTGTAACTTAACACAACAGACTGAAGCACAGTCTGAGCAAAACTGGATTTCTGAGGCTGATACCGATATTTGAAAGTTTAAAAATCGTAGATCAGCCCATATGTCCTCCCTTAACACATAACATAACATAACATTAACACATATAGTGACCAAACATTTTTCATGGGGATCTCTTAAATATGAATTTTAAAGAACAGTGACCTAAGTGTGTACTGACTGGACACCTGAAGAATAAATTTTAAATTACCTACAGCAGACCTTTGGGATTTCTGTCCCGCTCTTTCTTGCTAACATCACTATCATCAGCTGACATAATGCAAATGTTGATACTGATCCATCTGGGCCAAGATACTACTGGCCTGGACAGTGTCTCCGCCAGGCTCTGGATAATCAGGTCTGCATCAGCTACAGGTGAAGCATTGCTACAAGTTTATATCTTATAATAAAAGCAAGCGAATAAAACACTGAAACGTAGGGTGGAAATTAAATATTTGAAAATGGTCTTCCATTATATTTTGACAAGTATCCGTGTCAATGTAGTGTCAGTTTAACCAGAATTGAAATCAAAGACACGAGTGTCCAGTCTGTACATACACGAAGGGACTAAACTTTAGTTATACATTAGAGTTATCTATTTGAGTCTCCAGATTAATTAATGTATTTCCAAATTAATGTCTCACCCGCTCCGCAGAGAGTCCTGGATTCCATACGGTCCCCGAGGACAGAGGCCTGCCACAGGTACACTGTCTTTCAGCTGAGAGCGGAGTCCCCGGGTGTTCTGTCAGGTACAGACGACAGACGGCGTTAACAGACGACAAACTGTACCAACATTTACTCATATGAAATCAGAGTAAATAACTCACAGACGCTGAGAGAGTAAATATATTTAGTCTGCTACTTTAGCTAACCCCATCACTCGCAGCGGAGCTAACTAGCACTAGCTGAGGTGACTAATCAAATACAGCCCTATCGGCCTCCGCAGCGGATACAGACGCAGGAGAAAGCCCCGAAGGACTGAAATAAATACCAGCATATCTAGAAATAACAGCGGCATTGCCACCGTCATGCTCAGGATAAGAAAAATGATGGTATATGAGATACAGGTAGCACCGTACCATTGTGATTCAGTCTCTTCCACTTTCCTTTCGGTCCGCTTTAATATCCGGTAGAGTCGCGTTTTTAGTGCGACACATCCGGTATGAGCCAGTAGGAAAGTTTTACCGGGACAGGAAGAGACAAAGGTTCATTAATACTGACGTGCGTGTGTGTGTAGTTAGTTTGTTTTTAGCTAGGAAGTTATATAAATAAACAGTTTTAACATGCTGTAGTGGTACAGTAGTGGAAACGACAGCGGTAAGTATCTATAAGTATTACATCACTCCATCGGTAAAGAAGTGGGGGTATAGCTCAGTGGTAGAGCATTTGACTGCAGATCAAGAGGTCCCCGGTTCAAATCCGGGTGCCCCCTCATTTTCCTCCATCACCACTAAACCCAAACTGTTTTACCACTGCAACCACACTCTAGCTTTGTTTTTTCTGACGTACTCTTATAATTCAGGTGTATTGGTACAGAAGAGTAACACAAAGTGCCTCATGCAGGGAGAGAGCAGGCCAGAACTAGGACCCAAACTGAGCCAAGTTCAGACTGAGTCCAGATCCTTTATATTTCCAGCTAAAGTTCAAACATGGTTTCCTCTGGAAAATCACTGTATAAGTGGATTATTACAGGAAGTTTTAGCGGCATTAGTACAGGCAAGGGCCTTCTTTAAGTGGAGGGGGGGGTTACAAACACTCCTCCACACCATTTCTGATATCTGGTCTCTTATTTCTTCAGGTACTCAGCACCCCATGACAGTTGAAGCAGCTGCTCCAGAGTCATCATGGTGTAACATCCATCCACCTTGGTCATGAAGACGCGCATATCACCAATCTGATGAGAGCGCTGAGGTTTACAGCAGATCAGGGCAGCATGTTGTCATATGAGGGTTTTCCAGTTATATCTGATATAAACTGAATAAATAAGTGTCATAAAAAGACCTGCCTTACCTCTCTAACAGCCTGTTGTTAGGGGCCACAAGGAGGGATGACCCGCTCCTCCAGGTCACTGCAGACACAAGTGCTGTCTTCTGTATTTATTCCCTCATTTAAAGCCTGTAACTACATTTACAATTTACTCTTTATCAAAAACACAAAGACAGGAGTATCTGGAAATAGGTAAGGCCTTGAACGTCGTTTCTGTCGTTAACTTTTTATAGCTCTTTGTCTCTCCTGTCATCATCTCATGCAAAAATCACACATTTGCCTGACGTATTTAGATAACAGCTATGCAAAAGATTCACACTACACCCTCGGGCAAAAGGACAGAAGTTTGATCTGCTTTGATGACTCAACAAGAGATTTGCTGAGCTTGGGTCACTGGTGTTCATCTCACTCAACAGAGGACAGATGTCTATAGACACACTTACATCTAAATTACAGAAGCTTCATTAAGTTTTCAGACCCCTGCACTGTATTGTGTTGGATGGATAAAACTGCTGCTCCTATCATACTACAATCAATAACCTATAATGACAAAGTGAAAACATTTTTAGTTTTGAAAATTTATTCAAATTAAAAAACTGAAAACTCTCATTTACAGAAGTGTTTCGACCCTTAATTCAGTACTTTGTAGAGGCGCCTTTAGAAGCAATTGCAGCTTCTAGTCTTCTTGGGTGAGTCTCTACAAGCTTTGCACAGCTGGATTTGGGCAGTTTATTCCATTCTTCCTGGCACATTCTCTCCGAGTCTTTCAGAGTCCTTTAAATGCTGTTTTTCATATTCCCAGTAGGCTGTCGTCTTCCTGTTACTCACAGTCGCCTCCATCTAGCCGCTCTACCTTAAAGGCCTGATTGAGTCAGCGCTGCTGAGATGATCGTCCTTCCAGCAGGTTCCCCCATCTCTGCAGACGACTCCTGAAGCTCTGTTAGAGGGACTGTGGGGTCTTGGTCACTTCCCTGATCAAGGACCCTCTTGCCTGGTTACTCGCTGTGCTCCTGGGGACACTCAAAGCTTTACAACTGGTTTTAGACCCTTCCTCTGATCTAGGCCTCACCTCAGTTAGTCACAGAGGTCTACAGAGAGTTCCTTGGACTTGATGTCCTGGTTTTTGTCCTGAGATGCAGTGTGAAATGTGGGACCTTCTATACACACACAGCTGTGTGCCTTTCTAAAATGCGTTCAATCAATTCAATATGCCACAGGTGGACTTCAGTCAAGTTCTAGACTCGTCCCAGGGATAATTAAAACAAACAGGAAGCACCTGACCAGAGTTTGGAGCCGCAGCAAAGGGCCAGAATACTTTCTGAAGTGACTTCATAACCAGAACAATCACATTGACCACACGTAACTGTAAAAACAATAACTGCATAGAAAATACATTAATGGAAACAAACTGCACAAAAATAATTTTTTCCTTTAAGATAATGTAATTTGGCTCTGTGCAATACACTCTACCATGTAATGGTGCTACAGTTCTGTTTATGTTTGGACTTCAGCCCAAAGATGAACCCGCTCATATGAAGATGTGATTATCATTTTCTGAAATTTCATTTTGTAAGTCAGCCTGTTTTATTTTCTCTAAAGCTGAAAATAACCACAAATATTTATGTCAGTTTTACTTTTCTTTTTAGGACTACAGGCTGTAACGCTGTCTTTTGTTCGTCCAAAACTGTCTGTTTCCTTCAGTTGTCACTACGTTCGTCCAGACATCATCGTTTTGTGTGTAGTGCCATGTCAGTTTATTCATTAAATAAGATTTTTAAGCATCAATAAAGGATATTTCAAGATGAGACGCTCTGTTGTATTTGACCATTTGCCAAATAATATGACGGTTTGCTCAGTGCCAGTGTAAAATCTGAATCAAGTTATTTTAAACTTGGTGTCTTCCATTGATTTAAAAAAAAAAAAAACAAGCTCACTGTCCAAGTGTTGAACCAGTTATTTGACGTGTGTCTCTGCTAAGTGCCTAAGTGCAGTTAAACCTGCAGACACACATATTGTGACTGATGTGACACACTGTGGTTTACACTGGTTAGACACTACAAAACACAGCAGAAATACACATTTCACAACATTTAAAAGGCACAAGGATAAATTTAACAGGCTTGATGCATGTTGATGTCTTTAGTGGAATTTAAACATTGAAATGACGTGATGTTTCTGGTTATAACTTGTTATAACTCTCACAGGTTTAATAATAGATTTTTAGATAAGCTGAACTGATAAACTGAAGTTTCTCTCTCTCAAAACACTGACCATGACTCATAATAAAAAAATGCTTAACATAACACCATCACAGTGATCATACTTCACTGTATGAAAATGAAGCATAAAGACTTGAAATCCCTAAAAAAGCAAAGTATGATTTCACTGCTTTGTGTCCCAAATACGGCACTTAACACATTACCACTGGTTTGGTTTTTACATCAATTATTTCATTCTCTTCTCTTCTCACTGTCTCCACCAGCGACACCAGCAGACACATGTGGCTCCAACCAGGGTGGCTATGAATGAAGATCTGCAGAGGGAGAGGAGCACGAGAGAAAAGGGAGAAGAACAAGGACGAAGGGAGAGAAGGGTCAAAGAAGAATCAAATGACATGTAAACAAAGACGTGGTGATCAAGAGGTTTCCTTTCACAGTAGATTAGATACATGCTGATTGAAACACAGCTTTGTTAGTCGTAAAGCTAAACAGCAGATGGCAGCCCAGCATGTACTACACAGCTTTGAAAAATTGACGTTAGTCACACCTGTGGCAAGAGCAACATGTAGTCATAACTGCAAATCGTGAGACAAGAGGACATTTCTGTAAAAAAGAAATAGTTTGACCTTTGCTCGGCTCAGAGGAGTGACTGCAGGCCAAACGTCTCCACTCCTGCATATACCTGCACAGGCAAAACAGCACAATATGAATAATACTGAGTAAGATGTATGCAGAGAGGGAATGTCTCACAGAGCCCTTCAGCACAAATACATAAGGTGTGAACCAGTTTAAAAAACATGTTGGGCATCTCAACTTCGTGAACCTTCTCTGTCTACGAGTGACAGCGAGCAGACGCTCTTACTCCTCAAAGCTGAGAGTGGTGGTCCAGGCCAGGAGCTCATCCAGCTCCCGCTCCTCCACCTCATCGTCCCCTCGCTCTTCCGTGGTGTCCATCACTTCGTGGGCTGAGCTCCCCGCCAGGGTCGCCATGCGTTGATGCACAGGATGAGTCTGCAGACGACCCCGGTTATACCTGTGTGTACAGGAGAAAGCATGTCCTCTCACATCCTTTTACACAACAGTACGCATCACAATGAACCGATGGCTTCCACGGATGTAAAACTATGGACGTGGCTACTGGTTTTGTATATTTCTGTTACAATTTGCAGACTTAAACTAACAAAGACCCGTCAGAAATAAAATATGATCTCTGAATCCCTTGTTCTAGTGAAGTCTGTACTGTGAATATTGATTGACTGCTTGATTGACTGATTAGTTTATCTGAGTGTCCAGTCCACATGGATTTCTAAGACACTAGAGAGCAACAACAACTAGGATGGCCACATGACAAATCACAGTATAATCACAGTTGCAGATTCAAAAGGAGAACATTTCAAGACATTCCGTTTCCATGACGGAAACATCCTGCTTTGATGGACAGTGTCCTCTGTCTCAGCTGCCACGTTTTCTATAAATCTGGTCAAAATAAACCTCTTCTCCTTAAAAGAGCCAAATCAACAACCAAATCTAATCAGGGTTCTTCAACTGAACTCTTCCAAACAGATGATTCCTCAAGTCACAGCACAAGGAACACACAACAAAATGAATCCTAAACAACAAGATCCCAAACGCTGCTCTTCACAAATCACTTTCTATCTTCCTGTCCAGGTGTAAGGTACCGGGTCTCACCTGAGCACATGAGGATCTCTGCCGTCTCTGTAAATTGAATTTTATATCTGGTTCTGTCTCGTAATCATCTTTGATTTGAACAAAGTTTCTGAGTTTTGGCTTATGGATCTTCAGTGGTTTTCATTTGCAGTTTGATATAAATAGTTTAATTATTCCTGAAAACATAATGAAAATCAGAGAGAGAATACTGCAGCGGCGTCACCTCACCAAGGATAACTGTGCTCTCTGTCCCAGGTAAAGATCAGGTCAGCCTTTCCCTCTGGTACCTGAACAGGTGGTTCCACAGCTTCACTATGTCACATCTCTGCTTTACAAGACATGACTCCCATCCCATAGCCCCTTCAGCAGCTCTCTGCAGTATGGTTACTCACCCCAACAAAGCACCTGATGGCTCTACGCTGGATAGCACTACTGTCAGGGCCATCCTAAAACCCCACACACCTGCAGCATAAAACAAAACTGAGCCAGTTTCATTTTCTTTGTAAAAGAACCTAATTCTCTTCCCGCTGACTCAGACAATAACTGTCTTCCCTCTATTAAGCTCATAGTTTCATTAAAAAACCAACTACGATATCTATAAAAGGTATTGATCCAAACTGAAATGTTTGATTGCTCTGCCGCTCGCATTGCTTTCTAAAATGTATAATCTTTGTTCTTTCACTGTTAAGGGCAACTCTCCATTGACTACACCCTAAACACATAATATTTAACATTTTTTGTAAATGAATCTCTGTCACTGCAACCAACACAAAGTCATCAGCATAAAACAAAATGCTAAAATTCATGTTGTTTATCATGGACATGAAGGTCAAAAGGGGGGGGGCACATCTCCCTGCTTCATCCCAACTGGAGAAGGAAACCAGCCAGTCCTGAGATTACAGGTTCTTTCTCTTACAAATGAGAAACTGAGCTTATAAGCAGTACAAGGCACCTGAGCTCAATTTAACACGCTCTTGGATAATGTTAGCTAACGGTAGCTACTACAACTCACATCTGCCTCAGCCATTCAATTTTCCTCCTTTTCCTCCACCTGTCCACATCCTGTTGCCGCTGCAACCTGGAGTAGTGAAAGTCTATTTTTTTGTTTGCTCCGATCACCATGGGCTGACCAATGGGAACCATCTATGAAAGATAAGATCACTGGAGTCTGAGAGCTAGGCGTTTCATCTTCTGCAGCTTCATACAGTAAATATCCATCAAACTGTTTGGTATGATCAGGGTAAACAGTTGCTTGTTGATGTCTGTTGTAGCTGTTTATCATTTTATTTCAAGGGTGTCACCTCAAATATTTAGGGCTACATGGACGAAGAACAGGCAGAACATAATGTTATCAACGACATGTTCTTCACCTTGCTACAGAACAGCCTCCAGCTGTTGTTCTCCATACGCTGGTACCATCCAGACCGGTCCTCCTGCATTGGAGGCCAGCCATTGTTGGTCTGCCGGGGCACAGGCTTCTTAAGGCCTGGCTGGGTGTAGTCCTTTGGGCTGCTGGCACACACATCTGCGATGGGCCGGTGGGTGAAGATCTTGTAGTAGATGTTGGGAGGAAAGGTGATCTGAAGACAAGATGTTAGCAGGTACGTCTCTGTCACCATATTCTCACAGCTGTTGAGCTATTTAACATGCTTACCCCTCCAAGTCGAAATCTGATGAACACCCCAGCAGCAGCATCCAGCAGCTCTGCCTGCCACAGGAAAGTCCAATCACACCATATTTTATTTTATTTTATGTTTTTGCTTTATGAAAAGAATAGTTGCCATTACCTCTCGAGGGTTGACAGCTTTGAGGATCGACTGCGGATCCCGCTGGTTGCAGTGGCCGATCAGCTCTTTGAAGTACCTGAAGACTTCTCTGTACTACAGTTTTGGTGGGAAACAGTTTTACTTTGTGCCTGTGTACTTTAATTCCAGCATGTACAGAAGTATGTGTCCACAGTAGCAGCAGAGCACCCACCACATATCCTCTCCAGGACTTCTGAATTATTCTGGCTGCTAACTGCTGGGGCTCCTGGGGGCCCCCTTCCTGTAAGCTGGAGGTATGTCGAGAAGAGAGAAGGGGGATGAGGAGAAAAGATGTCAAAGGGTCGGATGCATTAAGATTTTCTCTTTTTAATTTTACTATATGAAGTTAAATTCTGTTTTATGACAGCCAGAGGTGGAATGTAACTACCTACCCAAGTACTGTATTTAAGTATAATGTTGAGGTATGTACTTGTATTTTCATGTTCTGCTGCTATATAATTCTACTCCAATACATGGGGGAAATGCTACACTTAACTTCGCTACATGTATTAAGCAGCCACAGTTATTAGCAGTTTTACAAATGCACATTTTACATACAAAACATAATATCATTTTATAACATAGGACCCGCTGTTACGGAATAATCTTCCCAGCTGTAGATAAAGTAGTTAAAATGAGCTCTAGCTTGACCTGCTGCAACATTAAAATGCTGCTTACATATCATTGCATCAATAACAGTATTCCAATTATGCAATACATAATATAACTCTTAAAGGAGCCATTCTGCTGCATGATAAGTACGTTGACTTTACAAGTTATTTTTTCCTGAAACAACTATTGTTCTTTCACTTAAGCAGACTTTGAAAGTAGGCTCATATGGACACTGACTTTTGTTTAAAGATAGATTAGAAGAACTGTGAACCTTCCCTTTAAAGATGAGCCCAGGGTCTGGACCCAGCATGGGGTCACATGATAGGGTCAGAAGAGATGTCAGACGGATCTGTGGACAACTTTTTGTTGTGATGTGTAGCTGTATAAATCATTTGAGTGTGTTCACAGTGTTCGACAGTATTAAACTTGACAGCTTCCTTATGGAAACGTCAAACTCGGTCCCATTAAGGCTGAGAAAACGCCTTCCTAGGCTTGATGTTCAAATCATATTTTTTCAGGGAATTAAATGCAAAGTAGCAGCATCACTGTGATAAAAGTTAACCCAACTACAAATACAGAGACAAAATGCAGTCACTACATATCTAGTTGAATTTTAGCTAAGACCACAAAGCCAGTTAAACCAGTTATCGCACATAAAGAGGATAGTCATGGAGAATAGCTGAAGTAATTCTGGTTAGCTTAGTTTAGCTTATTTTAGCTTAGCTCAGCGTGGCAGCTGGAGTGGCTAAGCTATTTTTAAAGGTATTTCAGTGCTAAATAATTAACGATTTAATTCCTAGGTAACTGTTAAAAAAACGATAGAAGGCTGTAAGATAACATTTGTTCCCCGAGAGTCTTTCAAATGTCTGTGTCTTAGCTATGAAGTACGGAGAGGAAAATTAGCGTTCACCCAGGAAGTTTGAAAAGGCGCCTGTGGTTGTCGAACCACAGGTCTGCCACCAGAGGATTTCACAGATGGTTTGAGCTCCGTTTAACACTTTAACCTGATAATATAAACGATGGGAACTCACTTAGGCTGCCATACAACAAGAACACAGCACATTACCTCATGGCTTTGTTTTGTCTTCCTTTGTCAATAAATCAATCTGGTAACTAACAGCAGCCGACTAATTATTTCATTAGGTTACCTAGCAACGCGGCCACAAGAAAACGTACGGATTTCAAAATAAAACTCATTATTGAATGAGGCATAAAGATAGCTGTGCATTCCCGAGTGCAAAGAGACAAACTCATAAAACATAGGCTACACATTTAGTGATATTGGAGAAAAAGCTTGTTTTTTAAAGGCAGCCTCACTGTCTTACTTTAGCAGCCTGGAACAAAAATCATGTGTGGTTTTATTTTGAAGGCAGAGTCATTTAAATTCTAACCAATTTATTAATTTCCTTTAGGAGCAGTTTGAAGCAGCGAGTTGGTAAAGCCATCTAAAAATAGAAAAAAATAAAAACGTTAAAATACACAAAGATCCATAACAATGACCAGTCCAAAGCTGTCTGACAAAGTCCAGCACCACAAAGGCTCATATTATGTTAAAACAGAGCAGAGGTCAAAACTGCAGGTGCATCTATCAGTGTCTGAACCTCGGTCTGTCATCAGACACAGTTCACCCAGTATCTGTAGTTTTTCTGTGCCTTTCCACCAATCACAAATCTGGCAAATCTGTGATGGTTAATCAACTTTCCTCTCGACCTCCTGACTCCAGCAGCCAGGTCTGACAGCTGAGCTCTCGGTCTTCAATCCACCTTCTCAATTAGTTAATCAGACAGTGGTGCAGAGTCTCCAGAGGCTGGGTCAGTTCTCTCTGCTATAAAGCAAAGGACACATCAGACCTGCTGCTGTAGTTACAGGGACTTTAGGTGTCTGTAGTAGAACTGGAAGTCTGAGGGGCTTAAAGGACGTCTCAGCCCACACACAAGAACACAGACCCCCATAATGATTTTGTATTCTGGATTTTTCATTTCTATAATTACAATGACAATTTTTAATATCAGTAAAATGAAATTTAAAATCAGTTCATGTGGTTGGTTGACGCAGTGGGTCATATACCAAAGGAAATAACCAGACACATGAGATGTAATAGACAGTCGGAATCACCATTTAACTACACAGCTGAAACAGGTTATTGAGTTTCTCAGGACACCAGGCAAAAGGCCAGTGTTTCTTGGCGATGTAAAGTCTGGTGCTTCATGTTTTCAGTGGAATACATTTTGTTGAGGTCAATGGTTTCAATGGTTTGGTGACACGTCAATAACGTGTCACCAAACCAAACCCAGTTACAGTCCAGTTACAGCTGAATCCAGTCTGTCACAGCCAGACAGCGATGGAGACCACACAGAATCTAAAGTCATTTAAACAATATTTTGTTTGTAACTGGAACAAAAGAAACACACACATCTTAGTCTGTAAGTCCATGTTGTTTGCAGCGTGGTGTTGTGAAGGTTAAGCAGAGAGGAAAACCAGACCAAAAGGATGACGATGATGATGATGAAGGTGATGGTGATTATATGATGACGATGGTGTAGATGATGATGATGATGATGATGATGATGATGATGATGATAATTATGGTTATTGTGATGATGATGATGGTGATGATGATGATGGTGATGATGATGGTGATGATGACATAATGATGATGGTCACGGTGATGATTGTGATGATGATGAAGGTGATGGTGATTATATGATGACGATGGTGTAGATGATGATGATGATGATGATGATGATGATGATAATTATGGTTATTGTGATGATGATGATGGTGATGATGACATAATGATGATGGTGATGGTGATGATTGTGATGATGATGAAGGTGATGGTGATTATATGATGACAATGGTGTAGATGATGATGATGATGATGATGATGATGATAATTATGGTTGTGATGATGATGATGATGATGATGATGGATGATGTGATGATGATGATGATGATGACATAATGATGATGGTGACGGATGATGATGATGATGATGATGATGGTGATGTGATGATATGATGATGGATGATGGATGATGATGATGATGATGATGATGATGATGATATGATGATGATATGTGATGATGATGATGGTGATGATGACATAATGATGATGGTGATGGTGATGATTGTGATGATGATGAAGGTGATGGTGATTATATGATGACAATGGTGTAGATGATGATGATGATGATGATAATTATGGTTATTGTGATGATGATGATGGTGATGATGGTGATGATGATGATGATGGTGATGATGACATAATGATGATGGTGACGGTGATGATTGTGATGATGATGAAGGTGATGGTGATTATATGATGACGATGGTGTAGATGATGATGATGATGATGATGATGATAATTATGGTTATTGTGATGATGATGATGGTGATGATGACATAATGATGATGGTGATGGTGATGATTGTGATGATGAAGGTGATGGTGATTATATGATGACAATGGTGTAGATGATGATGATGATGATGATGGTGATGATAATTATGGTTATTATGATGATGATGATGATGATGATGATGATGATGGTGATGATGACATAATAATGATTGTGATGGTGATGATTGTGATGATGATGAAGGTGATGGTGATTATATGATGACGATGGTGAAGATGATGATGATGATGATGATAATTATGGTTACTATGATGATGATGATGATGATGATGATGATGGTGATGATGACATAATGATGATGGTGATGGTGATGATTGTGATGATGATGAAGGTGATGATGATTATATGCTGACGATGGTGATAATGATGATGACTATGGTGGTTATTATGGTGATGGTGATGTTGATGGTGATGATTATGATGATGATGATGGTGATGGTGACGATTGCGATGATGATGGTGATGATTGTGATCATGATGGTGATGATGATGATAATGATGATGATGGTAATGATGATGATGATTGTGATGATGATGGTGATGGTCGGCTCCCTGGTTTAACAGGGTTTGACTTAAATGTGTGATAAACAGGCAGAAGAGCGAAGGTTTTCAAACCCATTTACGCACAATACGATACATATCTGAGAGTGTGATTCAGTTCAGTATTCTAAAGGTGTGTGTGAAATAACTGTGAAATTAGGTTTGATTTGTGCATAAGGTTTCCTGTTGATACAGCTCACATTTCTGGTCTGTAGAAAACACAGCTCTCCTAATTTTTTGATGACTTGGTATTTTCATTAGTTTTGAGTTTGGCTGCCAAGAGCAACAGCGAGCGTAATTACAAACCTGTCGTACTGACAGAGAGCAAGGCTGAGAGACATAGGGCCCCGATGGGAAGAAAAGGGAAAAAGAAAGATAATATCTGAACAGATGTATGTGAGGAATAAAAACTGTAGACACAGCTTGATTTACAGGTTATACTAGGCGGTGTCCTTCTATATAAGACACAAGGAGAAATTATATATTCATACCATTACCATGGGAGTTCCCATTTTCATTTTAACTAGGTGTGCCAAATTTAGAACCTGTGTGCCTCTGAATGATTGCCATTCTTTTCACTCCTCATCAGCCACATACTGTAGCTGTGTGATTTCCTCCTTCGCTTATATATTGAGTGTTGCTGGGCCCAGCAGAGATGACAGTCATGCCGATGTCCCCTCTCAGATGGAAAGGCTTTGTCTCTCCTGACCCTCATCAATATGGGAACAACACAAACACACCATCAGTCACTTTACACAGTTCACACAGTCAAAGAAAGGACTGATTCCTTTTTGAGATATTAAAACATTTACATCACAACTTTAGCCTCCCCGGGCAGTGTGTTGCTTCTGCAGGGTAACTTCTTCCATTCACAGCAAGAGGGGGTAAAAGAATTCATGCCTTTAACAGCAGAGGGCAGCACAAGACTAATGCACATGTTCCAAGGTTGTAAAGACAAGTGGGGAACACAACAGTGTTACAGGGATATTAGAGCGTGTAGAAGACAAGATACTTGTTCATTTTGGTACAGTGTGCTGGGATCATAAAGCCCATGATTCACCCTGGATGTAACATCCATCCATCCATTTATTCATCCATCCATTCATCCATCTGTCCATCCATTCATCCAGCCATACCTTTCTTGAGAGGCTGTTGCTCAGGAGGTAGAGCGGGTTTTCCAGCCACCGGAAAGTCGGTGGTTTGATCCCCAGCTTCCCCATTCTGTGTGTCGAAGTGTCCTTTGGGGGGTACTGAACCCCAAACTTCCAGCTTTGGCGATTACTGCTTCAAAATAATTCTGTAAGTGCTATGCGAAGGCAAGTGGACTTGCCTGCATTTCTTGAAGACGTTTTGTCTCTCATCCGAAAGGCTTCTTCAGCTCTAACTGACCAATGGGGAGTTCCAGGTAAATATCCTCTGGTGAGATCAGCAACAAAAGTGAGTCGTTGAGGTCACATGAGTCGTTAACCCTCCCGGTCATCATCACCAGCGAGCAGGAGAGTGAGAGGGCGAGAGAGAAGCATCGCTAACTGCTAAGCTACAGTAACTAGCAGATCTGACAAGTGTATAAACAACAGTGAAGTAACGAGAAGGTTGCTAAAAGAAGGAGAGAGCTGGGATTGACTGAGCAGAACTGGTGTAGGTTGAAACGTACAGCCGTAAATTAGCCGCTGTGATGAAGAAAATGGCTAAAGCAGCTGGGTTGAGACAGAGCATCAAAAAATTATGGGATGGGATCATTAGCTCACCATAACAGGCACATCCGGCATAAAATTCACAGTGATTTCTCTAGAATCTGTATGAATTAGTTTCTTAGGGTTTATTTAGACTGGACACACATTACTGATGATCTGTGCTGATGATAAAAGCAACATGCAAAGGCAGAGAGATAGCGGTGCTGTATTATGAAATCAGATTACAGGTTCATAATACAATAGTGTCGCTTCGATCCGGCTGGATGAACATGATGTGTTAATGTTAATGAATTTGCCTCTAAAAGGAAATCTAACTATTAGTATTACATAGAGACACACAGGGGGTACATGTAGTGTGCCCCAGGTATTCAAGACCCTTCACTTAATTGTATTGTAGATTTAACTGTAAACGGATAACATTTTTGCAAATTTATCAAAAATCAAAAACTCAAATCTCTCATTTACAAAAGTATTCAGTAGTATGTGCTTTATTATGAATATATACTGTAAGGCAGCTCTTAAAGCTTGGTGTCGAAGCTTATGCTGCTAAAGTCCATCAGTTTAAATCACTTCGTTTGGCTGGAAAACTTCCCAAAATGTCGAACCGAATGAAGCTGATTCTGAAGCAGACGTCGTCGGTCACGTGGTTTTCTTCATTTGATTCTCGCTCGGACACAGTTTGTTGAAACGGTGACTGCGCAGGAGAGAAACGAGCTTCAGAGGTTCGGTGTCATCTGCCTGTCTCTACTCAATACTGACAGTTCCAGGATCACAATGTCGCGTATGAAAAACACTGTAACAGTGTCTACTTTGATATCAAAATAGTGTTTCACAGCAAATCACACAGTTAGAGCATGACATGTAGTGTGGATGAAAGGGGTACACGAGCTCATCTGACTACAGGATTTGGGTTAGGGACCGCTGGACTATCAGTCAATCAAAACACTGACATTTCCATCCTTTAGTTGACCAAAATGTTTGTGACATGGAATGAATAAAGTCTCGTCTTGAGTGACTCCAGGACTAGTGTCCCACATCCTCTTCTGTTTCATAGTAATGCAGACAGTAAGTAGATAGAAAATATGCAAAAGACACTCAGAGCGAGCAGGCAGGTGGCCTTCAGGTTAAACTGAGGGTCTCAAGTTTCACAAGTGCAATCAAAAATCAAAATCACGAGCGACACACTGAACCCTTACCTGTCCACTTTCTGTTACTCACTGTGGATGAGAGCACTCTGTGAATACAGTGGAGGACTATGACTCAGTCATGCACGGGGCTGTAGTGCAGATTGTGAGGAGGTCTAGTGCTGTACAGCACACCAAGCCCCACAGAGTGAGAGAAATTCATGAACAGGTTGCTATTGAATCACAACACTTGTCTGTACGTGCAGAAAAGGGTCGCTGCATGTTCACGTGCCCTCGCAGAGACCCACATCTACAGAAGCGAGATACCGCCAGCTCATTGCCCCCACATGGGTTACCAGTCGAGACAAGATCGTGGAGGCTGGCAGGTTCATATATTATTATTATAGTGTCCTGAGCAATGCCTGGAGTCAGTTCTGATGCACCGTTACTCTCCTGCTTAATGGTACACAGGAACGAAAACTCAGACCACCGCCTCTCTCTGTTCCAGCTTCTCACAGTAAATGCTTAATGACTTATATTTTCTCCCACACCTGAGAGTGTCCCATATGCCAAAAAAATATGAGTAACTATGATAACTATGAATAAATCCCAGGGAATAACTAACAGGGACAATGTGTAAAGGATGTGAAACAGCGTACCTGGAAACAAGAAGATATTTGATAATGCAGTCAGGATGAATAATGCAGAAAACACACGACTGCTTTTAAACCGTACATGGGCTGTGTGGGAATACACGTGATGACACATTCACATACATACATTTTCGGCAGCTTTAAATTCAAAAATCAACACGTTACATGTTGTTCGTTTAAAATGTACAAAAACCAAAGTGTTAAAATGTCTCGGCCAGGCACGGTGACTCCCTGGATGCTTCACACCAAAAAGACAAAACTATGTTTGCAATCAGCCATGTTTAGATGTTAAACCTGCAGTAACTGACCCTGACCCGCACACAAGCAGTCATGTGATCCATTGATAAAAAATGTGGATTATAGCAGCTGTAGAGAATGTCATTTACATTCCAGGCCCATTTCCATGTTTGTGTACTTTCTTATTTCCAGTGGCAGTTGAATCTGCCAGGTCCAGTGGCTATGCATGTTATCTTGTTAGGCATTCATAAGTTGGTATGTTTCAGTCTGAACAGTGTTTGTTTTAAGCCAAAGGCTATTATTCTTCATGATTTCACAAATTGCGGAATTAATTTCAAACATTCATTCATTGTGTTTGTGCACAACTCAAACTGTAGATCAACCTACTGGACAGACTCATAAAGATAAAGAAGGAGATACACCCACACAGGCAGTAAGCCATGTCCAAACACACACACACACACACACACACACACACACACACACACACACACACACACACACACACACACACACACACACACAGATTGCTCTGGAGTAGATTGTTTTTCAGTGATTCACTGACCCACTGAGACTTGACTCTAACAAATGTTATGGGTGGTAGAAAAATTGCTTTAGCACTGTGTGCTGAACATACTTCATCATTTCAGCTCATGTCAGGCTTGGTTAGACATTTGTCTTGATTTACTACTTTTTATTTTATTGCTATTTTATACTTGAATTTATTTTCTTGTTAAAATTGACAAGAACACAACGTCTCTGTTTGACGTCATCACCAAATGAAGAAAAGGCTTCGGGTTTGCTGGCGGCTCCTCCAGTGGCAGACTGTACATCAGACTGAGACAGATGAGATGCCACTGTACTGACGTGTAGCAGAGATGCAGAGAATAAAACTGTGTACTTTATCAGAGCGCATCAGTACGTACGCACTTAAATCAATACGATTAGACGGAGCTTCTTCCAGTAAAACTAATAATGGAGTCAGGAGGGGCAGAGGAGGAGGAGGAGGACATACAGTAGGATGGGGGAGCTCATGGTTTGCCCTTTCATTCTCCTTCTTCTCTGCTGACTCTATCGTTTGGTCTTTTTATCTTGTGTTATCTCTTCTTCTCATAACCGTCCAGCACAGTCTGCTCGTTCTCTCTCTCCATCCGTCTAACATCCCGTCATCTGAAAGTCACAGCGTTGTGTGGGCGTCGACGGTCTGAGACAATGTGCAGCTCTTTCATCCTGAAGGAGAGCTTCCATTAATGTTTTTCTTCTTTCTGCATCTCACTTCATCTCAGGTTAAACAGACCAGCTGATGAACACTAATGTACCGTTTTTCATGATTTAACCAGTCACCTTTCCTTTTCCCTTCTTCACTTTCTTTTCCTACTGTATCTGCACCTCCTCCATCTGTCTGTTTGGTCTGTGCATTGCTGTTATCTGCCTGTTATCCACTTCGCCGCCCGTCGGCCTCTTTCCCCTCTCTCTGCCTCTCTCTGAACCACCTGGCGACCCAGTCATTCTGCTTTTCATCCCATCTGCTGCTTCATGGAGAGATAAGAGGTAGATGCTCTTCACCCTCTGGAAAGCAGCAGGGAGGTGGTGAAACCCACATCATAAGAGATCAAATATTGTTTTTCCCATGAATTGAACAGTTATTTACAGTTATTATTTTGATCTGGCCCATTTATTCTGAGCACTTTTGTTCTGCATTCTCACGGTGTCAGCAGAAAAAGAGAGGTTATTCGGGAATTATGCAGGAATTCCTCCCCTTCTTCTGCTTCATTGCATCGTCCTACACACCCGTGTAGTAGGGCACAGTCCAGACAGAAAAGTCCAGTGAAATGTCTCAGCTTTTCAGGAGGATTGATGGAAGATGCCACCTGCTGCTAAACCGGCTGAGAAGTAAAAGCTTTAGGAAGAGAAGCTAATCTGAAGGTGAGGCACACCTGCAGCGCTCTGTTCGTGCTGAGGGAGCAACATACTTCCACTGCTGTCTCCTCAGAATGTTCAATACATTAAGTCTGTATGGAGACACAGCTTACAAAAAATTCAAGAAGCTTGTAATGATGCTGGATGGTGCTCTTGTGTGTGTGTCTTTA